>NC_064921.1:945192362-945817362 GCF_023897955.1 Schistocerca gregaria | reverse complement strand
AGTAAGATTTAATGATGAAGAGATGCAAAATGAGCACAGCAAACATCTACAGCTACCTGATTACTCTGCTATTCACAATAATGTATCTGGCAGAGTGTTCAGTGAACCACCTTCATGCTGTCTCTCTGCCGTTCCAATCTTGAGCAGCACGCAGAAAAATCGAACACTTAAATTTTTCCGTGCGATCCCTGATTTGTCATAATTTATCGTGATGATCATTTGTCCTGATGTAGTTGGGTGCCAACAGAATGTTTTTGTAATTGGAGGAGAAAATTGGTGATTGAAATTTCATGAGAATAACCCTTCGCACTGGAAAATGCCATTGTTTTAATGATTACCACTCCAATCCACGTATCATGTCTGGACACTATCTCCCCTATTTCATGATAGTACAAAACGAGCTGCCCTTCATTGTACTTTTTAGATGTCATCCGATAGTCCCACCTGATGCAGATCCCACACCGCACAGCAGTACTCCAAAATAGGGCAGACAAGCGTAGTGTAAGCAGTCTCTTTGGTAGACCTGTTGCACCTTCTAAGTGTTCTGCCAATGAATCGCAGTCTTTGGTTTGCTCTACCCACAATATTATCTATGTGATCCTTCCAGTTTAAGTTATTTGTAACTGTAATCCCTAAGTATTTAGTAGAATTTACAGCCCTCAGATTTGTGTGACTTATCCCGTAGTCAAAATGTAGCTGATTTCTTTTAGTATGCATGTGAATTTCAAGGGTCAATTGCCACTTTTCGCACCATACGGATATCTTATTTTGCAAGTCGTTTTGACCATCTGATGACTTTACTAGATGGTAAATAACAGCATCATCTGCAAACAATCTAGTACGGCTACTCAGATTGTCTCCTATGTCGTTAATATATATCAGGAACAATGTTGTTGTTGTTGTGTTCTTCAGTCCTGAGACTGGTTTGATGCAGCTCTCCATGCTACTCTACCCTGTACAAGCTCCTTCATCTCCCAGTACCTACTGCAACCTACATCCTTCTGAATCTGCTTAGTGTATTCATCTCTTGGTCTCCCTCTATGATTTCTACCCTCCACGCTGCCCTCCAATGCTAAATTTGTGATCCCTTGATGCCTCAGACCATGTCCTACCTACCGATCCCTTCTTCTAGTCAAGTTGTGCCACAAACTTCTCTGCTCCCCCATCCTCTTCAATACCTCTCATTAGTTACATGATCTACCCACCTAATCTTCAACATTCTTCTGTAGCACCACATTTTGAAAGCTTCTATTCTCTTCTTGTCCAAACTATTTATTGTCCATGTTTCACTTCCATACATGGCTACACTCCATACAAATACTTTCAGAAATGAATTCCTGACACTTAAATCTATACTTGATGTTAACAAATTTCTCTTCTTCAGAAACGCTTTCCTTGCCATTGCCAGTCTACATTTCATATCCTCTCTACTTGGACCATTATCAGTTATTTTGCTCCCCAAATAGCAAAACTCCTTTACTACTTTAAGTGTCTCATTTCCTAATCTAATACCTTCAGCATCACCCGACTTAATTTGACTGCATTCCATTATCCTCGTTTTGCTTTTGTTGGTGTTCATCTTATATCCTCCTTTCAAGACACTGTCCATTCTGTTCAACTGCTCTTCCAAGTCCTTTGCTGTCTCTGACAGAATTACAATGTCTTCGGCGAACCTCAAAGTTTTTATTTCTTCTCCCTGGATTTTAATACCTACTCCAAATTTTTCTTTTATTTCTTTTACTGCTTGCTCAATATACAGATTGAATAACATAGGGGAGAGGCTACAACCCTGCTCACTTCCTTCCCAACCACTGCTTCCCTTTCATGCCCTTAGACTCTTATAACTGCCATCTGGTTTCTGTACAAATTGTAAATATCCTTTCGCTCCCTCTATTTTACCCCTGCCATCTTTAGAATTTGAAAGAGAGTATTCCAGTCAACATTGTCAAAAGCTTTCTCTAAGTCTACAAATGCTAGAAACGTAGGTTTGCCTGTTCTTAATCTTTCTTCCAAGGTATGTCGTAAAGTCAGTATCGCCTCACGTGTTCCAACATTTCTACGGAATCCAAACTGATCTTCCCTGAGGTCGGCTTCTACCAGTTTTTCCATTCGTCTGTAAAGAATTCGCATTAGTATTTTGCAGCTGTGACTTATTACACTAATAGTTTGCTAATTTTCACATCTGTCAACACCTGCTTTCTTTGGGATTGGAATTATTATATTCTTCTTGAAGTCTGAGGGTATTTCGCCTGTCTCGTACATCTTGCTCACCAGATTGTAGAGTTTTGTTAGGACTGGCTGTCCCAAGGCCGTCAGTAGTTCTAATGGAATGTTGTCTACTCCCGGGGCCTTGTTTTGACTCAGGCCTTTCAGTGCTCTGTCAAACTCTTCACGCAGTATTGTATCTCCCATTTCATCTTCATTTACATCCTCTTCCATTTACATAATATTGTCCTCAAGTACATCGCCCTTGTATAGACCCCCTATATACTCCTTCCACCTTTCTGCTTTCCCTTCTTTGCTTAGAACTGGGTTTCCATCTGAGCTCTTGATATTCATTCAAGTGGCTCTCTTTTTTCCAAAGGTCTCTTTAATTGTCCTGTAGGCAGTATCTATCTTACCCCTAGTGAGACAAGCCTCTACATCCTTACATTTGTCCTCTAACCATGCCTGCTTAGCCATTTTGCACTTCCTGTTGATCTCATTTTTGAGATGTTTGTATTCCTTTTTGCGTGCTTCATTTACTGCATTTTTATATTTTCTACTTTCCTCAATTAAATCCAATATTCTTTCTGTTACCCAAGGATTTTGACTAGCCCTTATCTTTTTACCTACTTGATCCTCTGCTGCCTTCACTAATTCATCCCTCAGATCTACCCATTCTTCTTCTACTGTATTTCTTTCCCCCATTCCTGTCAATTGTTCCCTTATGCTGTCCCTGAAACTCTGTACAACCTCCGGTTTAGTCAGTTTATCCAGGTCCCATCTCCTTAAATTCCCACCTTTTTGCAATTTCTTCAGTTTTAATCTACAGTTCGTAACCAATTGATTGTGGTCAAGTCCACATCTGCCCCTGGAAATGTCTTACAATTTAAAATCTGGTTCCTAAATCTCTCTCTTACCATTATATAATCTATATGATACCTTTTAGTATCTCCAGGATTCTTCCATGTAAACAACCCTCTTTTATGATTCTTGAACCAAGTGTTAGCTATGATTAATTTATGCTCTGTGCAGAATTCTAACAGACGGCTTCCTGTTTCATAACTTAGCCCCAATCCATATTCACCTACTATGTTTCCTTCTCTTCCTTTTCCTACTGACAAAATCCCGCCACCCATGACTATTAAATTTTTGTCTCCCTTCACTACCTGAATAATTTCTTTTATGTCATCATACATTTCTTCAATTTCTTCATCATCTGCAGAGCTAGTTCCCATATAAACTTGTACTACTGTAGTAGGCGTGGACTTTGTGTCTATCTTGGCCACAATAATATGTTCACTATGCTGTTTGTAGTAGCTTACCCGCACTCTTATTTTTTTTTTTATTCATTATTAAACCTACTTCTGCATTATCCCTATTTGATTTTGTATTTATAACTCTGTATTCACCTGACCAAAAGTATTGTTCCTCCTGCCACCAAACTTCACTAATTCCCACTGTATCTAACTTTAACCTATCCATTTCCCTTTTTAAATTTTCTAACCTACCTGCCCGATTAAGGGATATGACATTCCACGTTCCAATCCGTAGAATGCCAGTTTTCTTTCTCCTGATAACGATGTCCTATTGAGCAGTCCCCATCCAGAGATCCCAATGGGGGACTATTTTACCTCCAGAATATTTTACCCAAGAGGACACCATCATCATTTAACCATACAATAAAGCTGTATGCCCTCGGGAAAAATTACGGCTGTAGCTTCCCCTTGCTTTCAGCCATTCACAGTACCAGCACAGCAAGGCTGTTTTGGTTAGTGTTACAAGGCCAGATCAGTCAATCATCCAGACTGTTGCCCCTGCAACTACGGAAAAGGCTGCTGCCCCTCTTCAGGAACCACACGATATCCCTCCATTGTGGTTGCACCTACGGTATGGCTATCTGTATCATTGAGGCATGCAAGCCTCCCCACCAACGCAATGTCCATGGTTCATGGTTTCATCAGGAACAATAGAGGGCCTATAAAACTTCCTTGGGGAACGTCGGACATTACTTCTGTTTTACTCAATGACTTTCCATCTATTACTACGAACTGTGAACTTTCTGACAAAAAATCACAAATCCAGTAGCACGAATGAGGCATGCAGTTTGATTAGAGGACACTTGTGAGGAATGGTGTCGAAAGCCTTCTGGAAATCTAAAAATATGGAATCAATTTGACATTCGATGTCAATAGCACTTATTAGTTCATGAGTATAAAGAGCTAGTTGTGTTTCACAAGAATGATATTTTCTGAATCCTTGCTGACTACATGTCAATAAATCAGTTTCTTTGATGTGCTTCATAATGTTCGAATACAAAATATGTTCTAAAATCCTACTGCAAATCGATGTTAGTGATATAGGCCTGTAATTCAGCGGATTACTCCTACTTTCCTTTTTGGGTACTGGTGTGACTTGAGCAATTTTCCAGTCTTTAGGTACATATCTTTCTGTGAGTGAGTGGTTGTATATAATTGCTAAATATGGAGCTATTTTATCAGCATACTCTGAGAGAAACCTGACTGGTATACAATCTGGACCTGAGGCCTTGCCTTCATTAAGTGATTTAAAGAGCTTTGTTTCACCGAGGATATCTACTTCTATGTTTCTCATCTTGGCAGTTGTTCTTGATTGGAATTCAAGAATATTTACTTCATCTTCTTTGGTGAAGGAGTTTTGGAAAACAATGTTTAATAACTCTGCTGTAGTGGCACTGTCATCAGTGACCTCACCGTTGTTATCGTGCAGCGAAGGTTGCCAATGGTGTGCTTTATTTATGACCAGAATCTCTTTGGGTTTTCTGTCAGATTTCGAGACAGAATTTCATTGTGGAAATTATTAAAAGCATCTCACATTGAAGTACATGATATATTTCGAACTTCTGTAAAACTTTGCCAATCTTGGAGATTTTGCATTCATTTAAATTTGGCATGCTTTTTTCGTTGCTTCTGCAACAACGATCTGACCCATTTTGTGTAACATGGGGGATCAGTACCATCATTTATTAATTTATGTGGTATATATCTCTGAATTGCTGTTGATACTATCTCTTTGAAAACATTACACAACGTTTCTACACTTAGATGATCAGATCAGAAGGATTGAAGACTGTCTCTTAAAAATGCATTAAGAGCATTTTTATCAGCTTTTTTTAAAAAGACATACTTTACATTTCTTGTTGATGGTTGTAGGTGTTACAGTATTCAGCCTAGCAGCAACTGCCTTCTGGTCGCTAATCCCCATATTCGTCACAGCACTCACTATTTGTCCAGGATTATTTACTGCTAAAAGGTCAAGTATGCTTTTGCAACCATTTATCTTTTGAGTGGGCTCATGAACTAATTGTTCAAAATAATTTTCTGAGAAAGCATTCAGTACAATTTCGGATGATGTTTTATGCCTGCCACTGACTTTAAATGTATATTTTTTCCAGCTTATCGAGTGTAGATTGAAGTCACCACCGACTACAATTGTATGAGCGGGGTACTTATCTGAAATGAGACACAAGTTTTCTTTGAACCGTTCAGCTACTATGTCTTCAGAGTCAGGGAGTTGTTAAAATGACCCATTTAATAGTTTAGTCCGATTGTGGGGAATAACCTCTATTCATACTATTTCACATGAACTTTCTACTTCATTTTTGCTACAAAGGAAACTACCTCTGACAGCAATAAATACTCAACCACCAACTGTATTTAATCTAGCCTTTCTGAACACTGTTAGATCGTTTGAAAAAAATTTTGGCTGAACTTATTTCCGGCCTTAGCCAGCTCTTTGTACCTACAACTATTTGAGCTTCAGTGCTTTCTATTAGGGCTTGGAGCTCTGGTTCTTTCCCAACATAGCTATGACAATTTACAACTACAATACCAATCGTTTCTACAACTACTGTACTGTGTTTTACCTGCCCACTTTCTGACGGATGCCCCTTCTGTGGTTCCCTGAGACCCTCTAATCTAAAAAACCTCTCAGTCCCTTCCACACAGCCCCCGCTATCCGTGTAACCACTCCCTGTGTGTTGTGGACTCCTGACCTTTCAAGCGGAACCCAGAAACCCACCACCAAATGGCGCAAGTCAAGGAATCTGCAGCCTACATGGCCACAGAACCACCTGAGCCTCTGATTCAGACCCTCCATTTGGCTCTGCACCAAAGGACCACAGTCGGATCTATAGACGATGTTGCAAATGGTGAGCTCTGCCTTAATCTCGGAAGCAAGACTGGCAGTCTTTACTATTTCCGCTGGCCACCCGAAACCAGACAGAATCTGCTCCAATCCAAAGTGACACACGTCATTGGTACCGACATGAGTCACCACCTGCAGTTGGCTGCACCCTGTACTCTTCATGGCATCCAGAAGCACCCTTTCCACATCCGGAATGACTCCCCCCGGATTGCACACTGGCTTCCATCCCCTACTTGGCAGCCAGGTTCCTAAGGGGCCCCATTATGCGCCTAACGTTGGAGCTATCAACTACCAGCAAACCCACCCCCTGTGAATGCCGAGACCTTGTGGGTGGAGAAGCTTCCTCTGGAACGGGGTGGACAACTGCATCCAGCTCAGTGACATTGTCAGCAACAGATAACGCCTGAAACCTGTTTGTCAAACGATTGGCCCTACGATTGGCCAATCACAGTTCCTGTCCATTACTGCACTCCTCCTGTTTGAAGCACATAAAAATATGTAAAAAGCGAACGGTGTACTCACCTTAGTAGTTGCAGGAACTAGCGATGCACTCTCACTGGTAGACTAACTGACAAAGTTGCTGCAATATGAGAAGTATTTGATAAAATGAGCGAATTACTGCCAAGTTATAATTCTCCTGGGATACACACTGTTATTAATGAAATGTTGTGATCATACCTTGTCAGGTGTCCCACCAAGATCTTTATGGGGCAAAATGTGGGAAGTGCGAGTTTGTCCACAAAATTTTTCTATGCCATCTTTTACTTATTGTGCATGTTACCCTTTGACATACTCTCCTCCACAGTTGATACACCACTCCCAATGCCATTTCACTCCCAGAAGCAGTCTTGGCATACCTCTTGCTGGCTCACGCAAAGTGCCATCTGTGAATTTTCTGTTATCATGACTATCATTGCAAATTTTTGTCATTTCAACAATTTTTTCAACTTTGGAAATAAAAAAAAGTCCTTAGGGGCCATGTCTGGAGAGCACAGAGGATGAAGCAGCACAGTGATTTCGTTTTTTGTGCAATAGCCGCGCACCAACAGAGATGAATGTGCAGGTGCATCATCATGATGCAAGAGCCATGAATTGTTTCACCACATTTCAGGCTGGTTCCTTTTCATATTTTCTTGTAGGCATCACAAATTGTCCTGATTAACCCACAAGTAACAGCTTGTCCCTGTGGTATGAGTTCATGATGAACTAAGCATTCAATGTCAAAGAAAACTACCAGCATAACTTTGACATTTGACCTGACTTGATCAGCTCTCTTGGTCTTGGAGAGTCTTTCCCAACCCATTGTGAAGTCTGAACTGTCATCTCAACATCATAACTATAGATTCATGTCTCATCACCAGCTATAGTTCTCTTAAGGAACATCTCATACACGTTGACACAGTCCAAAAGCTCGTCACAGACTGCGAGTTTAAGGCCTTTCTGGTATTTATTCATGAGGCATGGAATGAGCTTGGTGGAAACATGATGCATTCTAAGATGCTGTATCAGGATTTCATGACATGATCCAACTAAAATGTTACATTCATCAGCAATCTCTTGGGAAATCAGTCTTTGATTGGTACACACAACTTTGTTGACCTTTCTGACAAGAGTGTCATCAGTAGACATTGAAGGGAATCCTGCATGGGGGTCACCTTAAACTTCTATCTGGCCATTTTTGAACTGTGTGAATCATTTGTAACAACAAGTGTGGCTTAAGCACTCATCACCATAGGCTTCCTGCAGCATTTGGTGTGTGTCTGTAAAGATTTTCTTCAGTTTCATGCAGAATTTAATGCAGATGTATTGTTCCTTAAACACTGCAATCTTGAAATTTGCAAACTGTGTGACACAATGTTCTGCTCAATACAGCAATGAACCATAACTAAACTACACACAACAATGAAACTTCTGGCAGTTATGCATTAAACACACGAGTGTGCAGGGATCCCAACCACATCCCATTGGCATGAAATTACAAATGTTCTGGAATTTATTAAACAGACCTTTATGGTATACTTGTACAAATGCTCAAAGACTCTAAAACGACATACTTTCTCAGCTTGGAGCCATATGCAGGGAAGATAAATGATAGGCCACAACAATTAAATTCAGCAGCAGCTGTTGTGAAATGCCTGGTTGTTCCTATAAATAATACAGTGTGCAGTGTCGCCACAGATTATATTACACTTCAGTTGATTTGGCCAAAGATTTGTGGAGGAATCATAAGCTAACTCTCATGGAATCATTACAAGCAAATAGGAAGCACATAGGCCAAGAACTGAAACACATCAAGATGAGAATTATATTATAGTAAATGTGCTTTCAGTGAGTCTAGTACTGGAAATACCCCAATCACAACTGTTCCCCCATGGAAAAAAAACCTTCTGATGCTGCTGACTCAACATTATGCCACTGCAATTCGTTCACCAACTGACACTAAGAGTCAGTCATAAATTTATATTACAATGAGACAAAAGGTAGTGTTGGCACAATCAATCAAGTGGCGAGTAAATTGACTGAGGAGGCTACAAGAAGGTGGCCACCATCAATTTTCTGTACTCTTGTGGACATAGCAGTGTTAAATGGTTATCCATTGTGTCTACTAAACTTCCCAGACACGAATAAGACAAAATCTAATAAGCAATGGCTTTTTCTTCAAGAATTGGAACTACAGCTCATGAAACCTTACATTGAAGAAAGGACTATGAATATATGAATATGAATATTAGAGAACTCCAGAAATGCATGGTTTCAACCATGGGAAGTATTATTGGGTGGCATGTCAAGCAGAAGTTTGCTGCAAAGGAAGCTGAAGAAGGATGGGGAAGATGTCTGTTGTATTGTCATGAAAACCAGTCAAAAGCAATGAAAGACTCTTCTTTCTGTGTTTATTCACCACCTACCAAATGGTATCTACTTCTGGGCAAAACTCTATCATTGATCATTGGTACACAACACAGACTTTGTGACCACGCACACTGTTGATGCACATCTAATGCCCCAGATTCTTTCCTCCAACAGTCATGATTGTATTCATTCCTGACGTATTTTAGCGGTTTGTTTTCTGCACCTGCCCATTTTCTGCACCTGCCCATGCCACAAGAACTTCTGAACCGCAACCTAACCCATCCCCTCCCTTTCTCTTCACTTATCATAACACACATGCACTCCCATACCTCATCGTCCCTTCTGATCACGTTTCTGTACGTTTTTAACGTATTTATGAGTATTTTTACATGGGTTAATGCATTTTAACGTATTTCTATGCTAGACTCTCACTAATGCAGACATTCCTGGCACATATGGGTGCTGGATTAGTGGAAGTGCTGGATTATTGAGTGTCTGAAATTTATTTTATTCATTTATTTCATTTTTTATTTAATTTTTGGAAACATAGGGGATGTAGTGTACGGTACTTTATTAAACTGAAGGATACAATTTTAAAACATAGAGGATATACTTTATTAAAATTTTCAAAGAAAACTTAGCCCTAGAGCGTATACTGTACATAATTATACAGTCATATCACTTACTACGAAACATGTCCCCAATTTTTAACTGTCACAATGATGATAATGCAACGGTGCCATGCATTATCATGCAACCGCTTTATAAGCATTACATTGGTACTGCATTTATATGGTTGTTGCATGATGTACTCCAGGAAGACCTCAGCACTTCAGCATCAGCAATGTGAGAAATCTTCACGCTCTCTCCTCCTGTGTACTCTTCTTCATAAACAGCTACGTCCAGTTCTCTTTTGCATAACCTTCTGTTTTCCCAACTCGCTATCCATTTGTGTTGAGTAATGTCGAATAACATCTTCTTTCTTTTTGATGTCATAAATAGTTGCTCGTCCAACAATAAACTCAGCAGCAATGGCTTTCTTCGAAGAACCTTGATTTAATTTATCTAACATTTCAAGTTACTGCTTGAGGTCTAGCGTAACGTGTTTCCTTTTAGAAGGCATGTTCCCGATCTGTAAAGAAATCTACAATTTCAAATACAGTACATAAAACATTGTTTAACTAAGCATTGTTGTGCATGATAATTTGCTGTGCATATCTTTTTGGATGTACACTGGATTACTGAGAGACTGGACCAGTGAGGGCTGGATCAGCGAGAGTCTAGTGTATCTCTGCGTATATGTTCGTGTTGCAGATTGCCTTTATGTATTTTTCACTCATTTTTACATGTCTTTTTGGTTTTACAGCTCTTCTCGCAACCATCAACACCTGTTTTGCCCATTTCTGCATCATTCCCATTTTCTTTATACCATTCATACCACAATGGACCCTTACTCCATCTTTCTGTACCAGTTCATTTCACAACGACCCACAAATTTTCAGATTCTGCCAATCCCTGGTCCTTGCAAACATGGTATTACAAAAACACATCTCCATGCCATAGACATTCCAGAACGCCTCTTCTCCCTCCACGAGATACTACTACTCTACAATCCCTACTCCATACATCAGATCTCTGAAGTTGAATCCTGTGCTCTCCAACACCTGGAGGAGCATTCCAGACACTGCCTAGACACCCCATTGTGTCTGGTTATTGTGCCCCCCACTCACTGAATTTTGGTCCTCATTGACCAACACCTCCAACCAGTTACCTGTAATCTAGCGTTGCACGTCAAACACCAGCTGCTTCCTTCATGACTCTCCACCATCCCCACCCCTTTACCTCAATGTTGACACCAACTTCCTACACACCAGCATCCACAATGCCCATGCTCTTACCACTATTGAACACTACCTTTCCCACTATCCTTCAGACTCAAAACCCACTACTTCATTTCTCATAGATCTTACTAACTTTACCATAACCCATAACTAATTCTCATTTGAAGGGAAGATATATAAATAAATCCATGGGACAGTCATGTGCACCCACATGGCACCCTCCTAAGTCAACCTTTTTATGGGCCATCTAGATGATACCTTTCTAGCCTCCAAAAACACCAAACTTCCAGTTTGGTTAAAGTTCGTTGATGGTATCTTCCTGATCTGGTCTCAGAGCCAAGACACCCAATCTTTGTTCCTTCGCAACCTCAACACCAACTCCCCCATACATTTCTCGTGGTCCGCCTCAACCCAGCATGACGCCTACCTAGATGTTGACCTCCTCACTGATGGCTCCATCTGCACTTCTGTCCACATGAAACCCACCATCTACCAACGGTACTTGCATTTTGACAGCTGTCATCCCTTTCACACAAAATAATCCCTCCTACAGAGCCTGAACATCCAGGGATGGTGTATCTGCAGTGTCAAAAACTCCCTTTTCAGTATGCTGATGATCTCACCAAGGCTTTCACAGACAGGCACTATTCCCCAGACCTAGTTCACAAACAGATATCCCATGCCATTTCCCCTCACACCCTCAAACAGTCCCATCACCTACAAGAACCAGTCCCAAAGCAGTGTCCCCTTCCTCACCCAGTGCCACTCTGGATTGGGAAAACTGAGCCACATCCTTTGTCAGGGCTTTGATTGCCTATCATCATGGCCTTAAAGGAGGGCATGCTACCCGAGATACTTCCCACCCCTTCTAAAGTGGTGTTCCATTGTCCACCCATCCTATACAACATCCTAGTCCATCCCCATGCCACTCCCGATACAACCCCCTTGCCACAAGGATCATATTCTTGTGGAAGACCCAGGTGCAAAATCTGCCCAATCCACTCATCCATCATTTCCTATTCCAGTCCCATCAGGGGCCGGGCCACCTGCAAAAGCAGCCATGTCATTTAACAACTCTGCTGCAATCATTGCACAGCTTTTTATATTGTGATGACTACCAATGAGCTGTCTACCAGGGTGAACAGCCACCGCCAAACTGTGGCCAAGAGCAAAGTAGACCACCCTGTGTCAAAACATGCAGCTGAACAAAACACACTTCTTTCAGTGGCTGCTTCGTTACCCAAGCCATTCCGAACCTTCCCTCCACCACCAGCTTTTCTGAACTGTGCAGATGGCAGTTGTTCTTACAACACATTTTCCACTCCCATAATTACCCTGGTCTCAACCTACAGCAACGTACTGTGCAGATGGCAGTTGTTCTTACAACACATTTTCCACTCCCATAATTACCCTGGTCTCAACCTACAGCAACGTACTGTCCCCACACCCTCCACACAACAGTTTCCAGCCCCTCTATTCTCATTCTCATCTCCCATGCTATTTATTTGGAGTCTTCTGCTAATGCATCTGCCTGTCTTTCCCCACTACTTTCCTTCTTTGCTCCTTGTTTCCCCACCTCCCTGTACTACAACCTCCTCATGCTGCACCTGTTGATCTGTTGCACACTTCACCAAACAGTGTTCATTTTTCTCCCCATCCCTTCCCCTTCCCCGCCCTATCCATATCGCTGCTTTCATCCCCACATGGAGTTGCATTCCAGCCTGAGATGCTTGAGTTGGTGATCACGTGTGGGTGAGGTGTGCTTGCTCATGTGGATGAGTGGTGTGTGTCTCTCTTTTACTGATGAAGGCTGTGTGCAAAAGCTACGAGTATATGCATCTTTTAATTGTGCCTGTCTGCAACTTGCTGTGTCTTCTTTACAGTAAGTAGCAACCTGTCTTTTGCCATATCTTTGATATTTGTACCTGGAGTTTCCATTGTTTGAAAAATACTAAACACATTTTTTTTAGAGAGTGCTAAAAGAAATTTACAGTTTCTCGACCTTCATTACACATTAATAGCTCTTTATGCAACATTTTGTTAATAATGGTCAATAAAAATTAGAAATTTGAATTATAATTTTTTTTGTGATGGCAACAACGAACCCAGCCTTTGGCCCCCACCCTCCCCGGCTGCCACGCTGCTGCTCATTGTGAAAAGTACATTGGTACTGTAAGGGTTAATGATTCATTTTCCATCTGTCTCAATCGAACTAAAGTGAAAGTAATTACTAAAATCTTTCCTGTCATCACTGAAGAAGACAAAAATTACAATACAGCATCCACCAA
Source organism: Schistocerca gregaria (assembly GCF_023897955.1). Taxonomy (NCBI): domain Eukaryota; kingdom Metazoa; phylum Arthropoda; class Insecta; order Orthoptera; family Acrididae; genus Schistocerca; species Schistocerca gregaria. The sequence continues at coordinate 945,803,996 of NC_064921.1, read as the reverse complement.
TATAACCAACATTTCAGCTATATGGAGTTTTAAAGACAAATATAGGTCCAACATTGATAAAAACTCTCCTTCATTTGCAGTTTCCTGTAGATGCCGTAAGTTATTCCACTGAATCATTCATAGTAATGTTTATATTACTGATATTTTCCTATTTCACTTTCTGATAACTGCATCTCTTCAACGAAAGAGGCAACTACTAATTTAATGATAAATCACAACTAAGTATTGAGTAAAACCAATACAACAAGATATCTGTATGGGAGAAGATACATTTCTTGAGTAATACTACCTTCCCCTTACATTCCACACATGAATGTAGCATAGAATTGACTGTCAGACACCTCTGAATATACTGTAGTCTTTCTTACATGATGTGTCTACAATGGAGACAGAGTTGTCCTACAGTCATTCTCAAATACTTGTTCTTTAACCTTGGTGAATGGTGTGTCACCAAAGGACTATTGTCCTGGATTCTCAGATGCCTACTTCAAATTTCTTTCCATCAAACTACTACTGTATTTTTGTGAACATCTATCTTCGTGGCAGATAAATGTTGTTGACACACTGAAGTAACTTCTGCTTAGTATCCTTTCAACATTACTACTTTTGTTACAGATTCTCTCAGAAGTCAAAGGTAACCTGTTTTTCTCCCCAACAAGCATGCAGATAATTTTAGCTCTTGTACATCTTGGTGCAAAGGGTAAGACTGCTCAGGAGATTGCAGATGGCTTATTTCTTCCATCTGATAAGGAGACTATTGAGAATGGATTTAGAGAATTAACAAATTGTTTGCAGGTTTGTATGAATCATCTGTTGTGTTTTTAAATTACTCATATAGAAAGACTTATTCTAATGTAAGTAAATACATTGAAGATAGCAAACTGGTTAAGAGTGGCTTAAAATATATATATATATATATATAAAAAAAAAACCAGAAATAACAATGGCAGCACCACAAAGCACGTACACAATGGTAATGATTGGCTTTCCAAAAATGAGGTGCCATTTTTTTCTGTTGGAAGGATTTTTTATTTTTTTATGCATCAGAAAATGAAGTGAAATTAAAAGTTTAAACTGCAATTGGTAAATGAGCAGCATTGGTGTAAGGCTAAATGGTATCAGTTGTACACAACAGCTCTCTTGAGATGCAAGATGTTTAGTTATAACGATTTTAAGTTATTGCAGCTTCTAGGTAAAGGCCAATTATATCATATACTTCTTAACAATGCTTTTCTTGTTTTACTTTGCAAAATAAAGTCACACAGAAAATTTGCAGCCATTATGTAAGTAACATAATTCTTTTCTGGTGGGACATCCACACCTGTTATATGTAATGTTTATGATTAAAACATCCTCTGTAGTTGTACAGTTATATATTGACTAAAGTCTTTGCACTACCAGGTTTCAGGGATTCAGTTCCATCTTTAGTTGTATATGAAAGTTAAAATTAAATATCTCTAAAGTGCAAGACCATACTAAAACTAACAGTAATAGACAAAAGATAATTGTGGTAACGTAAATCCATTCCATTGCATATACTTATAAATAAAAAGTTCAAGCAGTTATGTCAAATACAAAATTGTTCAGGCTTTTGTGGCCACTTGTTGACCAACTGCCTACTGGCTTCTGTCTTGGGTTCTTTGGCCGACATTCATCTGATGATTTCACTGACATTTCACCAGAACAAGTGGCTGACATTGTCAAAGCTTCATCCACCATCACCAGTGGTGAACTGGAGCCGAGCTCGCAGCTGCAGGCTATATGTACCTGGTGCACCAACGTCCGAGGGCCTCTCCGTGGTCATTCCCGGTGCAGTTCTCCTCTTGCTACCTGTGACTGTTGTTTGCTGCAGTCCGGGAAGCCAGGATCCATTTACCTTAAACCTTAAGGCCTTCCTCTTTCTTGTTGAAGCTATTCATGTGATTTTGTATTTCTACAGCTTTTCTGAACAAGCGGGTGTGATAGTGCTTTTCTCCAGCCAGAACTTCTGTGTCAGAAAATTTTAATACTTGGTCAGTCGGTCTCAGTGTGTGCTCTGCCATGGCCAATCTCTCCACCTGCCACAACCTGCCATGTCACTTATGTTCTTTGATCCTGGTGTTGACTGATCATCCAGACAATCCAACATAAACTTTTCCACATGTGCATGGTATGCAGTATATTCTCGACATTGCAAGTGGGTCCCGCTGATCTAAGACACTCTTTGATCTTCCTTCTCAGTTTGAAAATCATCTTTATGCCGTGTTTGTGCAATATATGGCCAATTCTGTCCATCACTCTGGAAATGTATGGCAGAAATCCCGTACCCGACATTTCTTTTTCTGGTTTCATACTTCGCTAAGTTATGTCAAAACTAACTTGCAAGGCAACACATCTGCTTTGGCTCATCAGACTGAATACTCAAATGCATCCACATGACAAGCAACTTTCAGCTGTAACTGACAAACTCATCCTTATCTTCCAAGTGGTGGTGAGGAGCATGAATGCTAAATACCAAATAAATTCGGATTAGACACTGCATGGGAAGCAGAAAGCTGAAAACAGCAGGCTGAAAACCATGTAGCATATAGCTGTACTCACAAAATTCTTCTGTGTTTATTTATGCTTTAAGCGACTTTAGTGCTGCTTATTGCTATTTAAGAAACCATGCAGTGAGGGCACATTAGTTGGTAAACAACATATGTGATTGTATATGTTTACTTCAGTGTTGTAGGATTTACCAGAGGGGGGTCTGTAGTAAGCAGTAGTGGGTGGAAGCATTGGGCATGTTATAGCAGCAACAAGTGCAGCATAGGGATCCTGGTGTAGGGATAATACAGGTTTCAGGTAAGAGTATTTGCCCTTACTGTACAGTTTCTTTAACAGTGTACCCAATAAACTCAGAAATTCATTCACATGCCACATTATCACAACATCCCCTGTCACAAGCAAGCTATTTTTTACTGTGGTAGCTGCACTCAAATTAACTGAGGTTCTAGTTAAGTTCCAGTAAAATCAGTACATTAGCACCAGTAATTATTTGGCTAAAAATACATACCTTTTTTTTCATTATATCATGCTGTGGTATTTTCGTATTGCAAATACTGTGGCTTTACTCAACCATTCAGTCTCCACAACATTGTCAGGAGAGAATATTTTGAGTACAGTAACTGATATACATATGTTTATATTTGCATTGCAAATATTATCAACTGCAGCTGACATGGAATTACAATAAGTAGCAAATACAAGTTCCTATGAATCTATTATCAGATATAGTAGTGTTTTTTGGAGAAACTTGGCTATCATGGTGTGGACCTATCCCAATATATGTTATAACAATCTTCTTGTATACCAGACAGCAATTGTTTGAGTGAAACCATTTTGTTCAAACATATGACACAAGGAACAAAGAAATCTTTATGCTTACCACCCACCAACTCTAGTTGTATGCTCCTCAATAAACAGGAATGAAAATCTATAAAAAATTAAAAGGGAACATGCTAATGACGATGAAATTGGATCTACTGCTATATGAGACATTGGTACAGAAATGCCATTACTCAATTGATGAATTTGTGCAGGACTAACTGGTAATATGAGCTAGATACAGCTTGTTACATATCCTCATTAGTATATATAATCATTCATAGAAAAATCATCTCAGTGCTATATTATTATGTATTAGTGTAAAAGTATTTTTAACTGTAATGTAACTTTCTGACAAATCTTCAGTATGTAAACCAAATGGATTGCCTGAAATCAAGGGCGAATTTAGAAATCAGTGAAGGGGGTAGCAAATTATGGAGGGGGTGTGGAGTTTGAGAAATGGAATATTGCTTAACAAAAGGAGAGTAGGGGTCCTCCACTGACAAATTGGTAAAATTTGGTGTTGTTTAAAGTAGTTTTCGGTTACTGTTTTGGAGTTCAGGGTAAAAAACTTATTTTAACATGGACGATTTTATAAATTTCATAAACCATAAAAAAGGTCAACTTACAACAAATAAGTTTTCATTAACTTTCTGTATACAGAAGATGACATGAATGTTAAATCTTGAACTTGACATGAACATAAAAAAAAATCTGTAATAAAATTCACTGGCTATTCCGTTTTCTGCCCAATTTATCATGCTCATTCATCTCTGGTTTTTTTTTTTTTTTTTTTTTTTTTTTTTTTTTTTTTTTTTTTTTTTTTAAATGTGTCGATGACATTACATCCAATGTATATTAATAAATAATAAGATGTCCATTTTAAGTTAAATGATATTTACCTTTTATTCTTTTGTTAAAATGTATTTGAAATACAGTGCAAGCTATATTGCTATATAATTATAAAAAAGATTGAATCTGTTGAAGTAATATATTTGCTGATTTCTGAAGTCATTTTATCCAGTGTAATATGATACTCCCTTGGGGGAAGGGGGGGGGGGGGACTATAGCCCACCCCCTTCCCCCTTGCCACTGCCCCTATATGAGCTCAATAAACTACAGTTCACATTTAATACTAGAACTGTGAGTACAGCACTACACATGGAGGTAAAGCCACAACCATGAGAATTGATTAATGTGGTGCCAGTCGGTACTGTCTGGTACACATCTGAGAAATGTCTGATACAAAGCCAAAGTCCCAGAAGCAGCACATACACAAGTCCATTAAACGGAATTAATACCCAGTGTCTAAATATAATGCCTACAGCAGTGAGAAGATCCAACCAGAATTGTGTTGGTAGCAAGTTATATCATAACACAAACTTGCTCATGTATAACATGGTTGCCCTTGTTCCTACCTTGAGACTGGTGGCTGCAGCTTGTCTAATGTAATGGCATGCAACATAGTTCCACTGCTTCCATGAGCTCTGATGGATTGTCGGTATTGATATCCTACAATATTACACCTTTTATGATTGAAATAGGTCTGCAGGGACAGAAGTGCTCCATTTATGCCTTATTTGAGATGATGGAGGGTGGTGATCAGGATCAGTGACCTGTCTGCAGGGCCTGTTCTGAAGTCTATGTAGTGTTCTGCAGTCGGCAGGAAAGAGCTAACAGTCAATTTGAACACACTTTATTGTAATTAAAGAAAAATGCGTTCTTGGCATACACTATGTTTTAAACACAAGCACACCAAGAAATCCCCACAACTCTTGGGGTGGTAAACCAGATAAGGAAACAAGACAATGGAAGAAAATACTGGCCAAAATCTACTCAACCCATTACAAAATACAACATGCTACTACAATTGTATGGGCAGTGTATACAATGCTAGGGCCGGTGTAAGTACTGGCCGGAGCTGTTGCCCAATTATGCACAGCACCACAAATGTCAATAGGAGTAGGAGCAACCTGGTCAACGTCCATGGGTTTGTGGCTGGCAGGGGTGGGAGGCCGTGATGCAGCACTGGCAGCTGGCAGCAGAGACAGCGGCTGAGGCTGGAGACAGAAGTGGAGATTCCGCCACAGGACAGGCGGCAATAGGCACTGACAGCTCCCTGGGGTGTTGTGGCCCACTGGAAGGTCACAGAGGTGGTTGATATGCTAGCTGGTGGCAGAACCATTGGCCTACTGGAGAGATGCCATCATGTGGCTGCAGAACTAGGTGATGACCACAGGTGCCCAGTGCGCCCATGGATGAGAGAAGATTTTCACCCAGACATCCTGCCTGACATAAAAGGAATGTGCCAGTGTGTGGGCGGGAGGGTGAGAAGCATCAAAAACCAAAACAGATAAGGGAGAGCAGAATGGTTGACCATGAAATATCTCCACTGGACTTTTACCGGCTTGGAGGGCAGTCTGATATGTAGCCAAAAAGGGAAGCACGGCCTCCTCCAGTAGGTGATATCTCAGCAGCTTATTGAGCTGGGCCTTGAATGTTCCCACAAAATGTTCTGCCTGACTGTTTGACATAGGGTGAAAATGGGCAGCTGGATGAGGGAAATTCAATTGGCAGTACAGAATTGCTTAAACTCAGTTGAAGTAAACTGTGGACCATTTTGGGGAGTCACACGACAGCAAAGAGGCGCCGAAGAATTTTGATAGTCTCAACAGAAGAATTGTTCATCAAGTGGGAGACATAAGGGTATCTCGACCCAGAGTTGATCAGTATGAACCACGGGGAACCATGAAACTGACCTGTGGAGAAATCCAAATGGAAACATTCTCACGGAGCAGTTCCATCCAGCCACAAAAAATACTGAAGTGGGGGTGCTGCCTGACACATTTGGTACATGTTGCAGGATGACACGAGGGAGGCAATGTCTTTATCCCAACCGCCCCAATAAAGATGTCAGTGTGACAGCTGATCAGTGAAGATGATGCCCCAGTGGCCAGCGTGGAGGAGGTCGAGGACATGGCGGCACAACAGAACGGAACGTTGGAGTCACTATGCAAAGGGATGACGCCACTGTGGAAAAAGAGACTGTGCCAATGAACCCAAAAATGCTGGACCTCTGCGTCATGGGAATGACAATTGCTGGTTGGAAAAACCGAAGCAATTTGGCAGCAGGGAACTTGCAGAGTCCAATCCTGAGCGGTAGCCCACCTGACAGCATCAGCATCCAATGGAAGTGCATCCAGAGCTAGGTCCACATCCGGTTCCACATGGAAACAAACCAAGGTGGAGGCATCAAAGTCACGGTCTACCCTAGCAGGCACGCAAGACAAAAAATCGGCGTTTGCATGCTGTTCAGAGGTGCGATAGACAATATCAAAGTCGAACGTAGCCAGGAAGAGTGCCCAACACTGAAGGTGGCATGCTATGTGGGAGGACACTGCAGCACCCAGGTGCACCCAAAGGTTTGTGGTCGGTCTCCAGAGTGAAATTATGACTATCCGCAAAACTGTAGAATTTCGTCAGGACGAAAACCAGCGCCAAAGCTTCCTTTTCAATTTGACTGTATTTGGTTTGAGTGACAGTCAATTTTTTGGCTACCGGCCTATCAACGCCGTCGACCACTTGTGAGAGGACCGCACCCAGGCCACAGTCTAAGGCATCATTGGAGATGATGAGGGGCAGGGAAGGATCGTAAGTGGCCAGACAAGGAGGGCGAGAGAGAGCTGACTGGAGACATGTGAAAGCCTGCTCACACACCCTGTCCCAAACCCAAAGTGCACCCATGTACAATAACCCTGTCAGGGGTGCCGAAATCGAGACAATGTGGGGTATAAACCAGCGATAATAGTTGATTTGACCAAGGATGGTATGCTGTTGCTTCACATTGGAGGGAGGAGAGAGGTTTTGAATCACCTCGACATATTCCTTAGAGGTGTGTAGGCCATGGGAATCAATTGTGAACCCGAGGTAAGTGACCTCTCATGCAAAAAAGTCAAACATTACCTTCCAGCAATGCAGGTTAGCCTCAGAAGAAAACCTGAAACAGCCAATCCGGCTTGTCCATGAGGTACACTGCAGATGAGCCACCGAAGATGAAATCATCCAAATAACTGGTCGCTCACGCACATGGCTTTTGAGGAGTTCCAAATAACATTGGAAAATGGCGGGAGCACTGGCAATGCCAAACGGGAGGCAGTTTCACTGGAAGAGACCACATGGGGTATTGATCACTAGGATCTGCTGCGATTCCTCATCCAACGACAACTGCAAATAAGCATTGTGCAAATCAATTTAGGCGAAAGCAGTCGAGCCCGCAAGACATGTGAGTATGTCATCCACCAGTGGGACAAAATATGCGTCAGTGATGGACTGAGACTTGACCATGACCTTAAAATCACCACAGATGCATAAAGCACCGTTCAGCTTCTCGACTATCATGATAGGCATCACCTAGCAACTCTGTACTATGGGAGAAAGGATGCCTTCATCTTGTAAGCAGTGAAGTTCCACCTGGAGCCTCTCTTGGAGAGGAAAGGGGACCAGGCGGGCCTTAAAAACAATGAGGAACAGTAGAGGGAAGAAACTGAAGATGTGTGGTGAAACCCTTCACCCCTGGTGTGGAGAATGAGACTAAAGTTTCGCATTTGCTGAGCAATGGGGCAAGGAGGGTATCTGATAAGGAAAGCGGCACCGCCTGTACCACATCCTGTACTGATAAACACAGACAACTAAAAATGTTCACGACCAGAAGGTTAGGAGCACCAAGGGATCTGACCACCAGTAACTGAGCGGTGAAGGAATGACCACTGTAAGAGATTTGAGTGAAGAAAAATGCCATCGGTTGATATAGAGTGATTATTGAAACTGCACAAGGCGTGAGTGTATGAGGATAAAGCTGGCAAGCCCAAATGTTGGTATGTGGCAGAAACAGATGATTCCACTCAATTTGGAAGACCACCAGAATATGCACGACATCCAGGGTAAGGAGAAAATGGGCACCTGACTGGGGAATGATGGAGAATAGTTGGCCATCAATGGAATGTGAGGCTTCTAGGTCCTGAGGTGATGATTCGTGATGAGCTTGTGTGTCTGCAGGAAACATAACATCTACATGATGTTTCTGTGAAGCCTGACACACTACTGTGATATGGCCCATTTCACTGCTAGCCGTGCATCTTGCTCGCTGGTGGGGGCATCCTGACCATTGGAGAGTCCAGAAACAGTCCGGACAGGATGGAAGCTGGGTGAAAGACTTCCTCTCACAGAAAATGCCAGCAGATTGGTGAGACTCCCTCTTGGCACTAGGCACTGGCTAGCCTCTAAAACAGGTGGATCAAGACGTGGTGGTTGTAGGTGGTGAGACTGTTCAAATGCACGAATGATCAACAGACTGGTGTCGAGGGACGGATCCTGTAACTACAAAATATCAGCCCAAAGACCCCCGTCTGGTGCGTGAAACATCTCTACATCGAGAATCAACCAAGAGGCATAAGAATGAATGCAAGCATCGTTGGTGCACCGGAATTTACTATCGCGGGAGAGACCCTGGAGCCTCATAATCCATTCCCGATACATCTGACCTTGGGATCTTCGACAAGAACAGAAAGTCTGAGGGTTGATGGTAATGTGTATTTGTGCATAAGAGTACTCAAAAAGATAACCCTTAATATGGGTAAATGAGAGATCCCGAAGGGACTGCTCAAGGCTAAGCTGTTGAAGTAAATGATACATCTGTGTACAAACTTTTGATAAAAAAAAAGCCCGAATTCGATTTTCTTCGTGGATCCCATGTGCCAGTAAATGTTGTTCCAACCATTTGACATAATTTGACCATGGTTCAACAGACCTATCGAAAGCTGGAAACATCGCCGTAGCCACATACAAAGTGTTCAATGCTTCTACAATGGAATCAACTCTATGAGCTACCTCTTCCAATGCTGGTGAGTGAGGGCAAAGTTCTGAATACGTGAGCGCTGTCTGAATCTGCCATAGAGTTTCCATCACATACTAAAGAAGTTCCTTGGTGGACGCCATTACGTTCAAAACTGGAAGTTTTATCCTCGTCGCCAGTAACTGTAGTGTCCTGTGGTCAGCAGGAAAGAACTAACAGCCAATTTGAACACACTTTATTATAATTAAAGAAATTGGCATACACTGAGTTTTAAATCCAAGAACAACAACAAAACCCCACAATTCTTGGGGTGGCAAACCAGATAAGGAAACAAGACAATGGAACAAAATGTACTATACCAGTTTCAAAATACGACATGCTACTACAATGATATGGTGAGTGTATACAATACTAGAGCTTGCATAAGTTCTGGCTGGAGCTGTTGCCCAACAGCACATATACACTGCCGGTCTGACTGTCCTTGCGTTCTTATAAGGCCAGGTCATCGGAGTGCTACATGAGTCATATGAGTTCCGTTTGGTGGAACACTGTCACATATTGTCTGGAGAATTAGTTCTGTTTTTATTTTGGAAAGCCTCTTAGTGTTTATATCCGCTGGTGATTTTTCTCTCTGTACTCCTGAAAGGAGGTCGGCAGGCCATCTTGTGTGTCAGTTGTGCGGGTCCTCTAATTAATAAGGGGCCGCTACCACAGGCTGGGCAACAAGAGAAGCTATGCTGCACTCGCTGATTGTACTATCCAGCTCACCTCCTCAAAGGCATCTGAGTCAGGTCTGACAGCCTTGATGGATTATTGACAATGAGTACATGCCATCATCTGTGACATACTTTACCAGCACGGACAAATCGCACAAGGGTCAGTTGTGATTTCCCTGGTGTCACGAGGGCATTTAGTGCATTTGGATATGATGGTAGCATCTGAGATATGTCTAAATGGGTAGAGAGTGATGTATCTACCACTGGTGCAATGTCCAGATGTGACAGAGGCACTGGTGTGGATGGCAGCATTGATTGGTGCAGCCACTCTGGATATAGCTGGATACATTGGTGCCAGAAAGTTGCAATTTGGTGGTTACTTTGCACATGACTGCAACATGCATGGCCTCTATCACTGTGGATATCCATACTGGGTGCCTACCAAAAGACTGCATACAGACTGGGACAACACTGTGGATATGGGCTTACTTTGTGTATCTATGTCTACATCAACATCTGTATTATGCAAACTAGAGTGAAGTGCAGTATAAGAGGGTGCATTCCGTTGTACCAGTTACTAGGACTTCTTTCCATTCCTTCTCCATAAGGAGCATAGGAAGAACAAATGCTTAAATGACTCTGTGCAAACTGTAACCAGTCTAAACTTGTCTTCATGATCCCAGTGGGAGTGATATATTAGGGGTTGTGATGTATTCCTAAATTCATCACTTAAAGTTGGTTCTAAAACTTCCCAAGTAGGTTTTCATGGAATAGTTTGTGTAAATCTTCAAGTATATGCCAGTTTAGTTCTTTTAACATCTTTATAACAGTTCAAACAAATTTGGGGCTTGCACCCATTTGTCATTCAATACTTCGCACAATATTTCAACTGGGCACCTGCCAGTCATCTTCAGGTGAGCCGTCGCAGACTGGCGAAAACGTCCCCCATTCCACAATATATAGCATACTGTAACTATTCTGTGCATGTGTCGAAGACTTGATAGTTGAACCACACTGCCCGCAGGGAGCGCCCTCGCTGGTGGAATAGCGAAACTCAGTCGCCCTCTGCGTTGCTGTTTGCCACGGCTTTCGACGCCCAGTTGAAATATCGTGCGAAGTATTGAACGACGACCAGCTGCAAGCCTGAAATTTGTTTGAACAGTCAATTCGCCGGGAAAATTTTTAAATTCACATCTTTATAACACTCTCCCATAGCTCAGACAAACTTGTGAGCATTCATGCTGCCCTTCTTTGTATCAGCGGCCTATTTTGTAAAGGGTTCCACAGGGTTGATTAATATTCAAGGACAGGTTGCATGAGTGTTTTGCATGCAGTTTCCTTTGTAGAATGATTGCATGTCCCTAGTATTGCACCAAGGAACTGAGGTCTTCCACCTGCTTTGTCTACATCTGAGATTATGCGATTGTTCCATTTCACATCCCTATTAATTGTCACACTAAGGTATATATGAATGATGAATTCCAGCTGTGACTCATTAATATTATAGTCGTAGTGTACTATGTTTTTCATTTTGTGAAGTACACAGTTTTACTATTATGAACATTTAAGGCAAGTTGACAATTTTTGCACTGCTTTGAAATCTTTTTAAGATGTGACACAATATTCGACAAGCTTTTTCAGATAATACTTCATTATAAATAACTAAAACATCTGCAAAAAAATCTGTTGCTGCTAGTAATATTGTCTGCAAGATAATTAATATACCTGTATAACATGAACAGCAGGGGTCCCAAACACTTCCCTGTGGCCATCCGAAATTACTTCCAGCATTGTCCGTACCAAAAACTCCTCAGCCCAGTCAAAAAATTTTGTTAATACCTCACATTTAAGGAGATGGGACCTGAATAAACTGAAAGAACCAGAGGTTGCAGAGAGTTTTAGAGGGAGCATTAGGGTATGATTGACAAGAGCAAAGTGAAGTCAGCAGAGGATCAAGTAGGCAAAAAGACGAGAGCTAGTAGAAATCCTTGGCTAAAACAAGAGATATTAATCTTAACTGATCAAAGGAGAAAATATAAAAATGCAGCAAATGAAGTAGGCAATAAGGAATACAAATGTCTAAAAAATGAGATCGACAAGAAGTGCAAAATCACTAAGCAGGAATATCTAGTTGACAAATGTAAGGATGTAGAAGCATATATCACTAGGGGTAAGATAGATGCTGCCTACAGGAAAATTAAATAGACCTTTGGAGAGAAGAGAACTACCTGTATGAAAATCAAGAGCTCTGATGGAAAACGAGTCCTAACCAAAAAAAGAGAAAGCAGAAAGGTGGAAGAAGTATATAAAGGGTCTATACAAGGGCAATGTACTTGAGGGCAATATTATGGAAATAGAAGACAATGTAGATGAATTTGATATGGAAGATGTGATACTGTGTGTAGAATTTGAAAGAGCACTGAAAGACCTAAGTTGAAACAAGGCCCTGGGAGTAGACAACATTCTGTTAGAACTACTGACAGCCTAGGGAGAGCTAGCCATGACAAAACTCTTCCCTCTGATGATCAAGATGTATAACACAAGTGAAATATCCTCAGACAAGAAGAAGAATATAATAATTCCAATTCCAAAGAAAGCAGGTGCTGACAGGTTGAAAGTAACCAAACTATAAGTTTAATAAGTCACGACTGCAAAATACTAACACAAATTCTTTACAGGCAAATGGAAAAACTGATAGAAGCTGATCTTGGGGCAGATCATTTTGGATTCTGTAGAAATGTAAGAACACGCGAGTGACCCTTTGACTTACCTTAGAAGATAGGTTAAGGAAAGGCAAGCTGACATTTCTAGCATTTTTAGACTTAGAGAAAGCTTTTGACAATGTTGACTGGAAACTCTCTTTCAAATTCTGCAGGTTACAGTGGTTAAATATAGGGAGTGAAAGGCTATTTACAATTTGTATAGAAACCAGATGGCAGTTATAAGAGGTGAGGGACCTGAAATGGAAGCAGTGGTTGAGAAGGGAGTGAGACAGTATTGTTGTCTATCCCCAACATTATTCAATCTGTATATTGAGCAAGCAGTAAAGGAAACAAAAGAAAAATTTGCAGTAGGAATTAAAATCCAAGTAGAAGAAATAAAAACCTTAAGATTTGTTGATTGCATTATAATTCTGTCAGAGGCACCAAAGGACTTGAAAGAGCAGTCAAACAGAATGGACAGTGTCTTGAAATGATGACATAAGATGAACATCCACAAAAGCAAAATGAGGCTAATGAAATGTAGTTGAATTAAATGCCATCTTGCTGGGGGAAGTAGAGAGGATATAAAATGTAGAATGGCAATGGCAAGGAAAGCATTTCTGAAGAAGAGAAATTTGTTAACATTGAGTATAGATTTAACTGTTAACAAAAAGTTTGTGACCATAGACGTAAATTAAAGGGAACTTAAAAGATTTAAGTGTCAGGAAGCCGATTCCGAAAGTATTTGTATGGAGTGTGGCCATGTATGGAAATGAAACATGGACGATAAATAGTTTTGACAGGAAGAGAATAGAAGCTTTTGAAATGTGGTGCTACAGAAGAATGCTGAAGATTAGATGGGTAGATCACATAACTAATGGGGAGGTTTTGAATAGAATTGGGGAGTTTGTGGCACAACTTGACTAGAAGAAGGGATCGGTTGGTAGGACCTGTTCTGAGGCATCAAGGGATCACAAATTTAGTATTGGAGGGCAGTGTGGAGGGTAAAAATCGTAGAGGGAGACCAAGAGGTGAATACACTAAGCAGATTCAGAAGGATGTAGGTTGCAGTAGGTACTGGGAGATGAAGAAGCTTGCACAGGATAATGTAGCATCGAGAGCTGAAGCAAACCAGTCTCAGGACTGAAGATCACAACAACAACATCAACAGCAGAACTATTCACTCCTCACTGGGTATGTTCAGTCACCGTAACATGGCAGTCATAGCAGGGGGTGTTTGATGTATAATTGTTTGAGATATCAATGTAGCCTGAACTACCGTGTAACGACACCACCAACCTCAGCTAAAAATTGCGCTCTAGCTGTTACCAAATGGTTTATGTGCTCCGCTTTGCTTTGGTTGTGCTTGGTTGTTATTTCCTTTCCTTATTTTGAAATAAAGAGCAATCTTGCTCTGTCACAAGATTCGAATGTGCCACTCACAAAACCAGGTGGAATCAGGGATCCATATGTACATTATTACATCAGTTCTGCCTTGCCAGGAGCACAGAAAATGGACATAGGCTGCCAGCCCTGTGAGAGGGAAGTGTGGCTTGTCCCCCACTCCACTTGTCTCCCCTCGACAATCAGAACTCCCTGTTTGGTATATGTTTGTGACTGACTACCAGAAAAGTGTCTGCTACAACATGAGTGCCAATACAAGAAATAATAGAGCATGTATAAATTTGTCGAATGTGTAATCTAGATTTTGTAAAGCAAATTTAATCAAATTACCAACATTTAAAACTAAAAGCATTGTACTCACCAAAAGCAGCAACTCCATAACTTCAGGAAGACAGCTTCAAAATAATTAGTAGGAATGATATCATAAATCGATTTGTTGCTCCTTCTCGCTGGCAAATAAATCTGCCATCTCAGACTGAAATGTTCAATTTTACACACGAATGACTTTTCACAGGATAACAGCCCTAAAGCACTCAGTCATTCTTCTTTCATGTTGTTTTGTAGGAACATTTTAATTCTCTTGAGCATTGAAAAGCACCGCTCAGCTTCTGATGTTGAGATTGGCATCTTGATTACCAGTTTCAAAGCTTTAACAGTCTCGTCGAATGAGTCACAAAGTTCATTCTCTAGAATCAGCAAAAGAAATGCAACTGTTCTCAACTCAGGCCTAGCACAGAAGACTTGAGGTTCTCCCTTCAACTTTCTGTTTCCCAGAAATCTATGTTCTCTAATTTCGAGGTATTTGTCAGGAAAATCTGTGATGTGTTTGTCAAACTGATTTACATCAAATAAGTTGGCTGAAATGAGGTGTCCAGTGAATTGGAAATGTAATTTTATTTAAGAAAGGATGACCATAATTCCAAAGCATATCTTTTTTAATGCGCATCAAGAATCCATGGCTTCTTGGCAGACATCGTTTCATCATTTTTAAAACTAATATCATTAACAATGGAGTCAATGTCATCTCTGACATTTTGCAGCATTACCACTTCAATCTTCTGGTTGTCTTGCATTGCTGTGGTGGGTTCGGTTATCTTCTTCTAAAGCTGATTAAGAAGTATATCTGTATGAGGCATTATCTTACAGAAAAATGATAGCCAGAAAATGAATTCATTATCTTGTAGTCTTTGTTTGTATGAACCAGCTTTTACAACAGTAGAAGATAGTTCTGTACCCTCACTTGTTTCAGTGAATTCCATAACAGTAATAAAGTTTTTCCCTGTTTTCAAAAACATATTTTACTACTTGCGAGTGGTGATTCCATCTCGTCAGAAACACAGGGCAAGCTTTTTAGAATAATACTTTGTGACACTTTTGATTTCTGTGGCGAGTTAGAAAAGAACGAATTATCTGAAAGCCATGCAAAACAGATGTGGGCATTGCGATTGACAGAGGCTGCATAGACATAAGGTTGAACTGAAGTGCATAACAATGGATGTGGTTTCCATTTGGATATTTGTCTTTAATTTCTGAACCCTGTTCGACTTGCCTCTCACAACATTTGCATCATTGTCACTCTGAGCTATTAGTTATGCTTGATCATCTCCAATTAATCATTCAATATCTTTCAGAATACTCTCAGCTATAGAATGAGCATGCTTACTTTCTGGATTGACAAAGTTCCAAAATCTTGCAATAGGTTTTCCATCAACAACATATCACAAAACAATGACCAATTGAAATTCTCAAGACACATCTGTGCTTTCATCTGTGATTATTGCAACGTAATTGGCACCATTTATTTGTTTATGAACATCATCATGGTACTTTTCCAATGTACATTGCAGTAGTTCCTTCTGAACAATCTTAGAAATGCCTTTGAACACTGATGTTTGAATGAGATGAACTTGAAAATGTTTATCCAGTTCCACACTGAACTGAATTAGCTCACGAAAAACCACCTTATTTTGAGAGGCATCAGATTCATCATAGGCCCCGAGAGCCAGTTCCAAAGCACCACAGAACCGAATACAGTCTATAATTAAATTCAGTATACATCTATTGTTTTCTACACATTTGTTGTGGCTGTCAATTGTTTGTATATATTGTGAATCTAATGTCTGTTGAATTTTGGTTTTGTCTAGAAATGAAAGACTAAGCACATTTTTCATGTGTCACTTTGAAATTTCATGAACTTACATGTTAGACCATGTAAGCCAATATCAGTTATTCCAGTCTTATACCAATTAACATCTCCCCCAAATAACACACAAGGAAAACAAAAAACAGTGTTGCTTTCTTCACAACCACAAATCCATTGATTTTTTGTTTGCTGCTATGGATTCAGATGCGGGAGTGGCCTACCCAGTGTTTTTTATCTGAGAGTCTTGCCCCTAAATGGCATTTTTAATAACTCATTTACTTTGTTGATGTTTGCTATTTTCACAGTCAGCTGAATTTTCCCTTACCGAGAACACTATGCAGACAACTGTATACACTCAGTTACCTGACCTCGCAGTAACTACAATGTGTTTGTACCGAACTGTAATACACGAACATTATGAGTATAAACAGAAATACTACACCTTTGTTTGGAAAAGGGAAGCTCAATTGGTGGTGAATACGTTAGTGTGTTTTGTTCTGTAGCAATAGCCCTGCTGTTGTGAAATATAACCAATAATGAAATAATGGCTCTTAGTTTCAAAAGCTAAGGGCATAATTATATTAAAATTACATATAGCTATTTATAACAATATTTAAATGCATTATTTCTGTATTCAATTTAATTAAGCATTAATTAGCATTTATTAATACATTATCACTATCTTGCATAAAGATTGTATAACCAGATTACAAGAAATCTGTGCCCCAATGTAAGCTGACGTGATTGCTAGATGTCAGATCGTGCTTCTACAGGTCCTGCACTCTAGTGATCTCTGGCAGAAAGAACGTGAAGCTTTAAGCCAGACTAGCTGTGGCACTACCTCTGGCGTAAGAAGCATGTAGAAACCAATGGCTGAGACTTTCACACAGCCCTTATGAGGGCAGACGGTGCCAATCTGCAGTTGGCTCCAAGCTTCAAAATCCTACCGCAAAAGAGCGCATGGCGAAATGTGCCACTTAAAATCAGAAAATACATACTTCGAAACAATGTTTTATGTACAGTTTGTATAGATTTCTCTTTCTTTCTTCTTTATACAAGTTGAGCTATGGCACAGCGGCACTACCTCAGAAGCCACCCCTGCATGACACATTTGTTCTAAAAAATCTAGGCTTCTGGATACAAGTTTTGGTAAAGCTCACCACATTTTACAGTTAGTAGTATTTGATTCAGATGAACACTCAGATGTTGCAAAGCAAGTGCTTCTCTATGGATAATGCAATGGACCCACATAATATCAAGAACTTAGCCACAGATAACTGCTTATAGACCACTGTAATGCGTCAACATGGACTGCACACTAGCAGTACACACACCAACACAGTGATCCCATTTAATTTGATTTTATGTCATGAAATTGCCCATTATTTCAAACAAATCCTTGCCTGTCATCCCTGCATTTATTTCCTTAGAAAAAAAAGATGATCTTTCATCATTTAATTACTTTTTTCAACAACAGATCACCCATAGAAAATTATATGAGCACCTCTATTGCTGCGGCTTCATCAAGTTACAAAGCAGAACTGCCTCTTTTGATTTTTTCTATAATTTGTTCATGAAGATCATCTCCTTATTCAAGAATTTGATGACTAATTTTAATGTCAAATGAAGGGCTAGGAAAAAGGTGTTTTGCCATGGACTCTCCAAGCATAATGAACATCATGCAACAAGCACATAGTAGAATTAGTTCTTCTGCAATCATATGGGGTTTCTTACATTTTACTACTCTTTAAGCTGCATAATAGGTGCTTCATTCAAGATTTTCACTTGCTTAGAAAATGACGATTTTTGTTCTTTCATTTGACTCTTTCTCTAGAAAAAAATCTGTCTTGGTTTGACCATGTCATTCTAATGAACACTTTCTAAATGACACTCTAATTTGCTAGGTAACATACATTCAACAGAAAGTACTTGCAAACACAAAATGCACTATGAACTCCCTTTGTTGTTCACAACAGTGGATGTGAAATCAAATCTATGTAGATATTGTTGTATTTTCTGTATGCAACTTGTATTTCCTATCTTCATTATCATTTTCCTTCTTGTTGTCAGTAAGATCTTGCTTTTGGCTTCCACTTGAGAAGTTTCAAAACTTTTCCATAGCTTATTCCTTTTATAAACTTTATAAAAAAGTCACAATATAATACAAACAGGTTGAAAACACAAAAATTGCTGGTAGTGCCAAGTGTAAGATGCCTTTGTTGAGCTTCAAGGTTTGACTGCTTATGTTGGCTGGCTAACATCTTAAATGGATTTGCTCCAAAGCTACAAAGGTAGACACCAGAAATGAAATTTCCCACAACTGCCCTCTTTGTCATTAACTACAAAACAAATCCACATTGTCCATGTGGTCATTCACAGCATGCAAAATTGCCACAGTGCACAGGTTGATGACTGCTACACTAGCCCCTCTGTTTCTCTATTATTTTAGGCTGGATTGTTCGGGGTGAACCACAGATCATGTTTAAAGTCTTCCTATCTTACTAATATACTGTCTTTTGGTATATATGATAGACAAACTTCGAAATTACAAATGCCACTGAAACAGATTTTTTTCTTTAAAATACACTACTGGCTATTAAAATTGCTACACCATGAAGATGATGTGCTACAGAATTGAAATTTAACCGACAGGAAGAAGATGCTGTGATACGCAATTGATTAGCTTTTCAGAGCATTCACACAAGGTCAGTGCCGGTGGTGACACCTACAATGTGCTGACGTGAGGAAAGTTTCCAACCGATTTCTCATGCACAAACAGCAGCTGACCAGTGTTGGCTGGTGAAATGTTGTTGTGATGCCTCATGAATGGAGGAGAAATGTGTACCATAACATTTCCGACTTTGATAAAGGTCAGATTGAAGCCTATTGCGATTGTGGTTTATCGTATCGCGACATTGCTGCTCGTGTTGGTTGAGATCCAATTACTGTTAGCAGAATATGGAATCGGTGGGTTCAGGAGGGTAATACAGAACGCTGTGCTGGATCCCAATGGCCTCATATCACAAGCAGTTGAGATGACAGGCATCTTATCCGCATGGCTGTAATGGATCGTGCAGCCACATCTCAATCCCTGAGTCAACAAATGGGGATGTTTGCAAGACAACAACCATCTGCATGAACAGTTCAACGACATTTGCAGCAGTGTGGACTATCAGCTGAGAGATCATGGCTGTGGTTACCTTTGACTCTGCATCAGAGACAGGAGCGCCTGCGGTGGTGTACTTAACGATGAACCTGGGTGCACAAATGGCAAAATGTCATTTTTTTTGGAGGAATCCAGGTTCTCTTTACAGCATCATGAAGGCACATTGGAAGTGTGTATTCCTCATCTCCATACTGGCGTATCACCTGCCATGATGGTATGGGGTGCACACCTTGGTTACACACCTTGGTCACCTCTTGTTCACATTGACGGCACTTTGAACATTGGACACTATATTTCAGTTGTGTTACAACCCTTGGCTCTACCCTTCATTCGATCCCTGCGAAACCCTACATGTCAGCAGTATAATGCACGACTGCATGTTGCAGGTCCTGTACAGGCATTTCTGTATACAGAAAATGTTCGACTGTTGCCCTGGCCAGCACATTCTCCAGATCTCTCACCAATTGAAAACATCTGGTCAATGGTGGCTGAGCAACTGACTCATCACAATATGCCAATCACTACTCTTGAAGAACTGTGGTATCGTGTTGAAACTGCATGGGCAGCTATACCTGTACACGCCATCCTAGCTCTGTTTCACTCGATGGCCAGGCAAATCAAGGCCGTTATTATGGCCAGAGGTGGTTGTTCTGGGTACTGATTTCTCAGGATCTATGCACCCAAATTGTGTGAAAATGTTATCACATGTCAGTTCTAGTATAATACATTTGTCCAATGAATACCCATTTGTCATCTGCATCTCTTCTTGGTGTAGCAATTTTAATGGCCAGTAGTGTAGTTCTTGATATGTAAGGACTGAAAGGAAAATAAATGAACAAAATCACTAATGTAATAAAATAATAGTTACAGTGTCCTTTAAGCAATAGATTGCTGTTTAGTAAACATATTCTCTCTCTCTCTCTCTCTCTCTCTCTCTCTCTCTCTCTCTCTCTCTCTTTTATCAAAGTCTTAAAGAAAGATTCACAAGATTTCTGCCAAGTATTTTATATACATGATATATCAGGAAATCCCTCACGCCAGTGCAGGAAGTAGAAATGCTCACGTATCATGTTGTGAG
The DNA here is from genome assembly GCF_023897955.1 of Schistocerca gregaria. Classification (NCBI taxonomy): domain Eukaryota; kingdom Metazoa; phylum Arthropoda; class Insecta; order Orthoptera; family Acrididae; genus Schistocerca; species Schistocerca gregaria. Next base: position 945,783,588 of record NC_064921.1, on the reverse strand, counting down.
TACATTGTGATGAAATTATGACACTACATTTGACATTTCATCTTTAACATCAGTGTAATCTGGCTACAGTTGACATCAGTAGATCATCTGCAGGTTCCTAAGATCTCTATTTGCCTGTCAATTATTTCCCTGATAAAATCTTGATCTAATATAACTTTAAACAAAATGCTCATCAAGAAAATTTTATATAACAAATCTCTCTATCTGTTAAGCAGTATTTCTGGCATTAATGTTTAGTATTCTTCAGCCGTGCTACAGTAAACAAGAATTCATGCAATTACAAGCAATTGTCTGTTATAATAGGGAGAGCATCACAAAGATGCAGAAGGAACTGAAATGACAGACTCTTGAAGACAGATGTAAACTATCACAAGAAAGTCGACATAAAATTTTTCTGCGTATGGTACTGTGTCATAATGTATAAAACTACTGCTGCCGGAAAAAACCAACATTTCGGCCACGGTTGCAGTGGTATTCTTCTGGGTCGACCATGAGACCATGGAGAAGGCCACTGCAACTGTGGCCAAAACGTTGGTTTTTCTCAAGGAGCAGTAGTTTTATACATTATGACACGTTACCATACCCAGAAAACTTTTATGTCGGCTGACTCTGGCCACAGAAGCCTATGCAATTACATCTCATGAAAGTCTATTAAAGTTTCAAGAACTGGCATTGAATGATTACTCTAGGAATATACTACAACCCCCTTTGTTTTGTTTGCATGGGAACTGTGAGGATAAGATTAGAGTAATTACTGTATCCACAGAGACATTGAAACAATCATTCCTCCTGTGCTCCGTATGTGAATGGAACAGGAAGAAACACCTATAACTGGGGTACAATGGGACGTACACTCTGTCCTGCACCTCACAGTGGTTTGCAGAGCATAGATGTAGATGTAGAATCGCCTGTATTTGTATACATTTCTATAAATGTCTTTCCATTTCAAAAAGTTGTTGTGAATATTGTTTACAGAACACATGGTTAACCAGTAACCTAAATATCCAGGATTTTAATAACTTCTACAGTGCTCTTTGTTCGACATTCCTCCTTGCTCCTTGCATGTTTTGATATCAGTTCTAGCATTCCTAACAGCTCACCTAGTTATGCCTTTTCCTTTTGTATGTAATAAATCTGGTTCCTGCAAGATTTGTCTTACAATTTTTAATTTTGCTATCTGATAAATCCCACAAGTTTCTTGTGGGATACAGACTTACAAGTACTCCAAAGTTTGTGAACTTTGAACGCCTTCTCCTGTGAAATACCTTTTATTTATTATACATAGTTACTGCTGATTTGTGATTAAATTAAAACAGCACTGCCTTTGATACATTTGAAAATTGCTAAAATCAGTATAGTTACTTCATTTTTTTTGTTCATCTGTTTGTTAGTTCATTGTGGCTGTATAGGCAATTGATGTTCTTTGTAGGGGTCTGATGACATAGTGCTTGAAGTAGCCAGCAAGGTTTATGCACAAGCAAGTTTTCCAATTAAAGAAGAGTTCAGAGCATCTGCTGCAAAATTTTTTGCTGAAGCTGAAGAAGTTGATTTTATCAATGAAACAGAGAAATCTAGAGTAAAAATCAATGAGTGGATAGAGAACAAGACAAACAAAAAGATAACAGAGTTGTTCCCTGGAGGTATGAGACTGTTTTTACTATTTTTTAAGTTTTTAATGCATGTATCTTTGCAAAATCTGAAAAATGTTTCACCAGTCCAATTTTAGTTGCCCCTGTCACTGTGGTAGTACTGTCATATACAAGATATTCCAATAAAGAATTTACAACTTTGATATTGTATATAAAAGTGTACTGATAGCCTAGAGAATTGGCTCCACTGCCATTCTTCACCAAAATATACTCCTGGATATTGAAATAAGAACACCGTGAATTCATTGTCCCAGGAAGGGGAAACTTTATTGACATATTCCTGGGGTCAGATACATCACATGATCACACTGACAGAACCACAGGCACATAGACACAGGCAACAGAGCATGCACAATGTCGGCACTAGTACAGTGTATATCCACCTTTCGCAGCAATGCAGGCTGCTATTCTCCCACGGAGACGATCGTAGAGATGCTGGATGTAGTCCTGTGGAACGGCTTGCCATGCCATTTCACCTGGCGCCTCAGTTGGACCAGCGTTCGTGCTGGACGTGCAGACCGCGTGAGACGACGCTTCATCCAGTCCCAAACATGCCCAATGGGGGACAGATCCAGAGATCTTGCTGGCCAGGGTAGTTGACTTACACCTTCTAGAGCACGTTGGGTGACACGGGATACATGCGGACGTGCATTGTCCTGTTGGAACAGCAAGTTCCCTTGCCGGTCTAGGAATTGTAAAACGATGGGTTCGATGACGGTTTGGATGTACCGTGCACTATTCAGTGTCCCCTCGACGATCACCAGAGGTGTACGGCCAGTCTAGGAGATCGCTCCCCACACCATGATGCCGGGTGTTGGCCCTGTGTGCCTCGGTCATATGCAGTCCTGATTGTGGCGCTCACCTGCACTGCGTCAAACACGCATACAACCATCATTGGCACCAAGGCAGAAGCGACTCTCATCGCTGAAGACGACACGTCTCCATTCGTCCCTCCATTCACGCCTGTCGCGACACCACTGGAGGCGGGCTGCACGATGTTGGGGCGTGAGCGGAAGACGGCCTAACGGTGTGCGGGACCGTAGCCCAGCTTCATGGAGACGGTTGCGAATGGTCCTCGCCGATACCCCAGGAGCAACAGTGTCCCTAATTTGCTGGGAAGTGGCGGTGCGGTCCCCTACGGCACTGCGTAGGATCCTACGGTCTTGGCGTACATCTGTGTGTCGCTGCGGTCCGGTCCCAGGTCGACGGGCACGTGCACCTTCCGCCGACCACTGGCGACAACATCGATGTACTGTGGAGACCTCACACCCCACGTGTTGAGCAATTAGGCGGTACGTCCACCCGGCCTCCCGCATGCCCACTATACGCCCTCGCTCAAAGTCCGTCAGCTGCACATACGGTTCACGTCCACGCTGTCGCGGCATGCTACCAGTGTTAAAGACTGCGATGGAGCTCCGTATGCCACGGCAAACTGGCTGACACTGACGGCGGCGGTGCACAAATGCTGCACAGCTAGCGCCATTCGACGGCCAACACCGTGGTTCCTGGTGTGTCCGCTGTGCCGTGCATGTGATCATTGCTTGTACAGCCCTCTCGCAGTGTCCGGAACAAGTATGGTGGGTCTGACACACCAGTGTCAATGTGTTCTTTTTTCCATTTCCAGGAGTGTATATGATTTTTTCCCCTCTCATTAAGTGATTCAGGACAGAATCATACCACTATAAATACTACGAGAAGATGTTCCTAAATGATAAGTTTCAGTGGTCTTGAATGTGACAACAATACAATGGCGTTTTTATGCTGTATATGAAGGACATTGCTCCAGCTTGGCTATCATTTCTGTGGGTCACTTGCACTTTGTTGAAACTACCTGTTCACGATGTATAATAAATCAACAGGGTGTATGTAATTGTCAAATAATGTCACAGAATAAGTGAGGCAATGTTCATTTTCAATCTTAGTGAACTGATTCAACACGCATCTCTTGAAATGGACTTTCTCATGTAAATGTCAGGCAACATACTGATACATCAGTAATGAGCTTCCAGGTGTTCTCCTGAGTTGTTCTCTCCCTTTTGTACAAAATATTTTGATGACCAACCCACTGTCTTCTTCATGTGCCATGTATTTACTGCCTGGAGGCCAACCTGTCTTCTGTTTATAGCTGAGTTTGATTCCTGATGCCCAGTGTTCCTTTTGATACTCTTTTGTTGTTCAGAGGTCTCACTAATATTCTGTGAAATGCAGATTCTCTTGGCATCTTCCAACTCTTATCTCCATGAATTGAGCCATCACCATCCTTTACAAAGAAATTTGGTGCTACAGATCTTGGTCCGTAGAGCTCGAACACATTCAGACAAGGAGAGCCTCACCAAACAATTACAGTACCTATAAATAATGTTCCAAAAGAATGGGTACACAGATCATCAAATTGAATGAGTGATGCAGGCAACATCCAGAATGCCTGAGAAAGAGGTTGAGACTGAGACTGACGAAGAGAAGCCAAACAGCACATACTTACCTTATGCTGGCCCAATGTCCAGAAAGATTGGTAGACCATGGAAACATGGTATCCAGTGTATTTCACACCCTCAATTAAGATTATAAGGATTTTTTAACATTACAAAGTTGATCTAGGCCTCTGATTGCTGGGTTTTGAACTGCTATCCATTCAAATGTGGCTTTTCTTACTTGGGAGAGACTACCAGAATAGTCGAGGAGAGATGCAAAGAACTCTATGACGTACGCTACTAAAACAACCAAGCAAATAAACCATTGCTGAGCAGTGACTTGAAGATAATCATGAAATGAAATACAATGTGACCAGTATTGTGGTGCAAATGCCTAGTTTCAGGGGCAGCAAAATTAAGGAGTCTTGTCAATAAAGATGCTAGAAAACCTAATAAACTAGGATGGTGGTTTCAATTTGAATGATATTTGGTGTCCTGTACTCCAACTATTAAACTCCCTTAGGGCATCACATCCACCAGAGTTGTAAAATGCTGAAAAATTTGTGTTTCACAGAATATCAGTATGAGCTCTGAATAGGGATGTGCAAATAGATTAAGAAGTGCCTGAATAATTGGATAAATTGATTGGAAAGAATAGTCAAGAAAATTTCGAAGGTAATTTATGAATCTGTGCACAACCATAGGGCAACATTAAATGATACCGGTATCAACAGACCTTGAGTATCATTACATGCAAGGTCAGTAAACATAATTTCCATTATATACTGCTGGTTGCAGTAGTATGTGGTACCAAATAATCACCACAACCATTCAAATGGTCAATTTGTCTATAAAGTTTTAAACACATGAAGCACAATATTTTTTGTATGAGTAAACCAAGTTCACTAGGAGCCTATCCAGTCTGGGCCATTACCTTCACATTAATTCTATTATGTTTAGTCTTGAGTGCCACATTGTTGATGTAGGGACACGCTTCCAGACAGTGCATTAATTATTCTTGTCTGCACTGAACCTCTTGATGTAGGATCTCAGCGACGAGTGAAATGATGAACAGATAGGAGTTGAACTTATAACCATGCAAATAAATATTCTTTTTCTAATAATTTTTAATGAACTGTTAAAATACATATTTTTAACAATGTTGGTATGATGAATCCAAGCATAAGCCCATACGCTACCACTTCCCAAAACAAAAAGGTTGAAGATACATGAATTAATAAATTGAAGAGCGTATTTCTTACTTTGTTTCATACAGATATTTACTGATGTATCAAAACGTTATCCTTGCCACAAAACAAATTGCGAATTTACTTTCGGCAGTGTCTTTTTTATAGCTCATTCAGGTTCCATATAGCTTATATACAGGGTGTCCCAGCTATCTTGTCCACCCAAATTATCTCTGGAGCAATAACAGCTATTGGAAAACGACTTTCACCGGTATCAATGTAGGGCTGGGGCCCATGAATGTACATATTTGGAAACATTCTAAAACGAAAGCATATGTGTTTTTTTTAACACAAACTTATGTTTTTTTAAATGGACCTCCTATATTTTTTCTTCAGCAATCCATAGCATGACAAAGCACATACACAATGGCATTGATTGCATTGCAATATTCCCATTACATCCCGAGATATTGAGACATGAAGTTGACGCTTGAAACACCCGACATGCACTGCTAGCGCATGTCCTGATGCTCAGGCATGAACCCCATGCTGCCCCTAATCGCGATGTGATTGACATGCCTAATCACACTTCCATACTTATCAAGAGGTCCGAAAGGAATAATACGGTCTGCTGCCATCCTGCATTAACGTCGTACATTCCAGCAGGTATTTGTCCCATAGGCTAGTGGTGATGTGGTTCTGTAACATATCTGTGTACCGCAATGTTAGTCACAAAGTTAACTTTGCTTATCATTAATCCGTTACTAAAAAGGTAATACCGTTCAACATTAAAACTTTACTGTAGATCTAGCGCAAGTGACACTTAATCATTCACTCGTAATAGTAAAATTCATGTTGATGGTTTTAGTGAAATGAGCAAGTGGACTAAAAGTTTTACCGTTGTTTAGGTAAAAATGTTTTGATTTGGAAAGTTCAGGTAGGACATAGAAGATGAATGTAAACATGTTTAACCAATTAGTTTTATTACCACATAATTATCAATGTTATGTTTATCTAATGCGTTAAATGACAAATTGTTGAAAACAAATGTTTCTTAACATCACTTGGTAAAATGGCCCTTTGTAGAAACTTCCACTGTGATACCAGCACTACATACTAAACACAGCATTCACATCTCATTCTCAAAGTGATGCCCATTGGCTTGCATACATAGGGTCACTCTGCAGATGGAGGATGCCCTGCTTCATGCTACTGTTTCCTCGTTGATGGCTGTACTAGCATCAATAATGCGTTGCTTCATGTCCTCTGGTGTTGTTGGTTCATGTTGGTAAACAGCATCCTTCACTGCTTCACAAAGAAAATAATCCAGTGGTGTAAGATCCGGAGATCAGGCAGGCCACCTAACTGGGCCACCTCATCCAATCCACCTACCAGGGAACTTATGGTTCAAAAGTCATCTTGCTCATAAGGCATTATGTGCAGGGCATCCGTCATGCTAATACCACATGACCATTCTCCAGTTCAGAGGTACGGTGTCCAAGAAGACAGGAATATTGTGTCGTTTAAATCTGGAGTATTGTCTGCCACTTTGGATGCCATTTGTAAAGAAAGGTCCGATAATGGTATCTCCAATAATCCCACACCAAACATTAACTTTCCACGGACGTTGATGCTCTACCTGACGGAGCCATTTTGGATTGTCTACGAACCAATAATGCATATTCCTCATATTGACAATTCCTTTGTTGGAGAATGATGCCTCGTCAGTAAAGAGAACATCTGCAAAAAAAATTTGGATCAGTCAGAAGTTTTTGCTGTGCCCACTGACAAAATGTTACCCTGTTGCGGAAGTCTTTTCCATGAAGACCCTGGTGTAAATGAACATGGTAAGGATGGAATTTATGATGTTTAAGAATATGCTGTGCACTTGATTTTGACACACCAACTTCACGTTCAATTTGACGTGTGCTGATTTGAGGATTCACAGCTATGGTAGCGAGCACAGCAACTTCAGCATGTTCATCTGTGCATGTTCTAGGATGATGTCGAGGTCTTGGATTTAAGCTTCTCGTTTCACGTAGATGAGATGTGAGACAACCAAACATCCGGCGTGAAGGCGATGGCTTGTCAGGGAATCGTCTTCTGTACAGTCGTTCTGCCTGAACAGCATTTCGTCCAGGTACAGTACAGGTATGTAGAGTAGGGTAGAAAACAGACATGTTAACTTAATAATCATAATGTTCTCTAACAGTACTATCAACAAACAAGCAATTGCATAATGTATTTCCCGTCAACGTACATTCTCCTTAGATCAGCAGCATTTTTACCATATCTTCATGTGTGTACATTATACTGTACAGTATAAGTTCCACATCATCACGTTTATTCACAATGTGTACTACCTCCGTGCCGTCACTAGATTACTCTGATGCATGACTACACTGGCAAGCGGTGTACTGCATGCCAAAGCAACAACAAATGGGATGCTCGGAGGGTGGTGGAGTACAGGACTTTGCATGCGTCACAAATCATAAACAAGGGGAAGCGGTACCTGGCAGTAGTGGGAACTACGTTGGACACTTGACTAGGTAGAGCCAGGCCCTGCACGACAGGCACAATGGGTCGTATAATGCATTAGATAAACTTTATTTTGGGTGTGCAGGATAAATAAGACAACCTGACGGCTGTACAGCGATCGGTACTGGTTCATATTGTGTAAGTAGATACATAAAACGTGCAAGAGGGAAACCATTATGTACTTATGAGAGTCGATGGCAGCAGACCGTATTATTTGTTTTGTACCTCTTGATAAGTATGGAGGTGTGATTACACATGTCAATCACATCGCGATTACGGGCAGCATGGGGTTCGCGCCTGAGCCACAGGACATGCGCTAGCAGCAAATGTCGGGTGTTTCAAGCGTCAATTTTGTGTCTCAATATCTCGGGATGTAATGGGAATATTGCAATGCAATCAATGCGATTGTGTATGTGCTTTGTCATGCTATGGATTGCTGAAGAAAAAATATAGGAGATCCATTTAAAAAAAACATAAGTTTGTGTTAAAAAACACATATGCTTTCGTTTTAGAATGTTTCCAAATATGTACATTCATGGGCCCCAGCCCTACACTGATGCCGGTGAAAGTTGTTTTCCAATAGCTGTTATTATTCCAGAGATATTTTGGGTGGAAAAGATAGCTGGGACACTCTGTATATACAGGGTGGAGAAAAATTGTGTTACAGAAATGTAACCCTGGATAGGTGATGCCAGTAGGAACCAAAATTACTAGTGTTTTGTTGGTCAACGATGCGATATTTTTAAACTACAAAAACTTCACCCCAAATGGTCCAATTGATTGTGGGATTGCCCTGTTGCCATTCATCGGTTGATGGGCAATGCTATGGCTGTTGGTGCTGCCAATCACATCAGGGCAATGCCAGGAATCCTTGAAAGAGTTTGGCAAAACACTGTTTGACATTACCAAGATTGTGTCATGTCAGAGGGTCACCAGTTAGAGCACATACTTCAAGTAAAAAATAAAAAATTAAAAAAAGCTCTTTTCAGGGCCAACATCATTTGTAAAATACTTTGTGTATTTAAACTAACAGCTGATGATGGGTTTGTTCTCAGTACGTCTTATCATGAAACTACAATGGATGTGTCAGGACCCTGGCAGATTCGCCACCAGAGTGGAAGGCTGGCACGCTACCACTGAGCATTCAGGCCACCTTGGATACTTCAAGATCTCTGGCAGGCAAAGTATTCACAGTCATGCATTGTCCAGAGGATCAGGCAATAGGGTGATCCTGCAGCTAATCAGAGCTCGTGGTGTCAAGTTTCCATAGTTTAAAAACTGTGCTTTGTCGACCTACACAACATTAGTAATTTTGGTTCTTATTGGCATCAGCTATCCAGGATGTAAATTTTGTGACACAATTTTTCTCCACCTTGTATATAAGAAAAGGAAAGAAGGAAAAATAATATGAATCAATACAGCTCTGAAAAACAAAAGAGTGTCAAAGGGTGTTGTGTGCATTGAGAATTCAACTCAGCTGTACATAACAGCATGAGACCAACAAAAGCTCATAGTCTGGCTGGAATCTAGGCAGCAAGTACACGTAACAGCAAAGCTTGCAGTGCCTGAGAAAAACAGCTGGGTCAGTCATCAAAATATTCCACTTGAATGGAAACAATAACTTGGCAGATAACCCAGAAGCACACCTTTAATGAATCATGCCAAGAAAACCTGAGAGATCATACTGACACATTATCTTTATCTTAAACTATACAAATTTACAAAGGAGGAAGAACTAAAAACATGCTTAAAATGACACTTGAAAACATTTTTACTGACTTGTTACATTAGCTGGATGAAGATAATGATTTTATCAGAACGAAATCTTTAGTCTTGAGTCAACTGTTCACTGAAAATCTGTGGCAAACTTAACATGTCAGTAAACTTTTTAATTCCATGAACTGGCAAAAATTATCAGTAGCACCATATATACCTCTAACAAGATAGCACACCACTGCACTTCCTTAAGCAATTCTTCGATATCCCAGTGACTGATTTCTAGGCATATAGGTCAAGCTGACCTATTGTGTGGCCATGTTATTCACAGGACCTAATACCTCCCGATTTGTAGTTGTTATCAAAATAAGGTATCCTTAATATCAGTTTGCTTTTTGAGCCAGAACAAGACCCAGAGCTGCATCTGAAGAAATTTCATACTGGTCGGGACTTGGCAGGAGTCAAGTCCAAGTGCGATGCCTGCAAAATCACTCATACTGGTCACTTTGAACCTTTAAAAATTGTAAGTTAAATGCTTCATGTAATTTGCTAAATAATGACTCTAAAATCAGTTACAATAAAATTATATGCAATTGAAAGGTTGTAAAATCCTTATTAAAGCTTCCAGTGTTATTTTTATATAATAAAACCCAACAATATTTCATTGTAAGAGCTCTAGGTTTCATATAGTGTGTTATTGGAGGTTCATTACTTCGTCATTATTGTTTATAAACACTACTACTTATTAAATGTTTGCTTCCATAGCTACATTTTTACCTGTGTTGACTGCTGTAAGAGCATAATGACTCAAAATATTTGACTTACAGAGACCAAGGCTCAAGATCAATTTTGATATCCCAAACTTATTCATCCAAATAGGTTTACAATTGTTAATTATTTCTCAATGTCACAGTACAATTCTTGTTTTCTCTACATTTTCACTTCTCGCGCCCTTCCTCACTACACATTTTGTTTCCTATTATTTATTGTTTTTCAACATGCTTTCTTTTCTCTCTTGTTTGTTTAGAAGTGCAACTTTGTTGGATTTGTTTCACACAGTGTTATAACTTGTAACATGTTAGCCTACACTTTGTCTGCAAAATACCTCATAGCTGCAATTCTGATTTAATTAAATGCACACTGAGACTTTAATTTTTAATATAATTATTTACATAGAATTAGTTTATGCAAAAATTTTCAGTTGCTTCAGTTTCATGTGTGTTTGTCATGGCAAAACATAGTGGAGAACAATATTAAATGCCTTCCCTGAAAAATACATAGAACAGATAATTTGGAAACCCACTCATGAAGGACATATATTGGATCTAATAACAACAAATGGGCTTGACCTCTTTGAGGATGTCTACATTGAAACAGTTATCAGTGACAATGAAGCAGTTGTAGCAACAATGATAACAAAAATATAAATGTAACTAAAACATGTAGAAAGATTTATATGTTCAGTGAAGTGGACAAAGTGCCATGTGTCATAAAGGAACTTGAAACATTTAACTCTCAAAAGTATCATGTAAAAAGACTGTGTCTCAAATTTGGGAGAACAGATGACCATGCTGTGGATGGATGTGTAAATAGTGGAAAAATTTAAGATATTTCATATAAGTCTATAAAATAAGAACATTTTTTTCTACATTACAGCAGAAATTAAGGTTATGTAATGTATTGTGTATCTCTATATTTAATAAAGCGTGTGTCAGGTATGAAATATTAAACCTGTGGATATTTATAGCCTAATTATATAAAAATGTGTACATAATCATGATAGGATCAATTTTCTGTGTTACCTCTGTGCTGCACTGGTTGTTGTGTGTACATGTTATAGCTGTCAAAAACTTAATGGCCACATTTCTTGATCATATTGAACACTACTGTCTTGGGATGAAAACAGGGAACTCACGGTCAGAGCAAAGAGTCTTACATTACAGGTCTCTTGTTGTTTTGAAAAATACCTCCTGATCATAGGCAATAGTCCAGTCAGACAGCCAGCATATGCTAGTCAAGAGAGAACAGCAATAGGAAAGTAACCAATTTTACAAGTTCCTGGTAGGAATGAATTATATAGTTTCACTTGTATGCTTTGGTAGTGTAGTTTCTGAATTCCTGCTTGTTAATTTAATACTTCAATGGAAACTTCAGGTAGCAATATCAACAATGTAGTAAAAGACAGATTGCTATTTAATGTAAAGAAGTTGCAGACAGCCACAATTAAAAGAGACTTACATAAAACTTTTGACCACAATCTTCATTAGTGAAAGAGACACACACGCCATTCCACAAACAAGCAAGCACACCTTAAGCACACACAACTGCCAACTCCAGCATATCAGTCTGGAATGGAACTATCATGTGGGATAAAAGCAGCAACCTGGAGGGGGCGGGAAAGGGGAATTGATAGCAGCGTATGGGTGGGAAGAGAGACAAACACTGTCTGGTGTGCAGGAACTAGACTGCCAGCAGGCACAGTGTCAGAAGGTTGTGGGGCAGTAAGGTGGGGGGAAAAGGAGCAAAAAAAGGAGAGGAACAGGAAAAGACAGATGGATGCATTGACATAGGGCTGCACATAAACAGAGTGGAAGATGACAATGGGGAGAAGATAATAGGACAGATGGGGTGTGAACTGTTGGGTGGATGGTGTGGGGACAGTATGTTACTGTAGGCTGAGGTCAGAATAATTACAGAAGTGGAGAATGTGTTGTAAACTTAACTGTGCAGTTCAGAAAACTTGATGGTGGAGGGAAGGATCCATATGGCTTGGGTAGGGAAGCAGCCATTGAAATCAAGCATGTTGTGTTCAGCTGTATGTTTTGCCACAGAGTGGGCTACTTTGCTCTTGCTACAGTTTGGCAGTGACCATTCATCCTGGTGGGCAGCATGTTGGTAGTCATACCAATATAAAAAGCAGTACAATGTTTGCAGCAGAGGTGGTAAACGACATGGCTACTTTCACAGGCAGCCCTGCCCCTGATGGGGCAGGATAAACCTGTTACATGACTGGAATAGGAAGCTGGTTGTGTGTATTGGGCCAGTTTTTCACCTGGGTTTTCCACAGCAATATGATCCTTGTGGCATAGGGATGGACTAGGATGTTGTGGAGGTTGGGTGGGCCATGAACCATTACTTTAGGAGGGGTGGGAAGTGTCTTGGGTAGGATGTCCCTCATTTCAGGGCATGATGATAAGTAATTAAAGCCGTGGTGAAGGATGGGGCTCAGTTGATCGAGTCTGGGGTGGCCCTGGGTGATGAAGGGGACACTCCTTTGTAGCACGTTCTTGAGGATGGTGGTAGGATTGAGGGTATGAGGTAAAATGGTGTGAGAGATCTGTTTGTGGATTAGGTCTGGGGAATAGTGCCTGTCTGTAAAGGCTGGGTGAGACCCTCAGCATACTGAGAAAGAGCATTTTTGACACTGCAGATATGTGAGGGAATTGGGTGATAGTTGTAGGTAAACAACTAGTATTCTCTCATATGACAATTTATTAGCACTTCACGTCTACACCGATACAAGTCCATGAGGCTAACTAACTCGTTAGCGGAAAACATCCTCCAAAACTCTCCATCTCAAAGATAGCACACTTACACTCTTTACAAATATCGATATTTACGGCGCTGCACGCCACATAGCCCCCCCCGCGCAGTATGGAGTACGTCCCTGTGAATGGGGGGAAGGGGGCTGAGAAGTTAGGAAGGTAACATACAGTTCTTCAGCGTCAGGCGGAAGCGGTCGACTGGTAGGAGACCGGGGGTTGAAACCCGGTACGTCGACGGCAAAATCAGCAAGCGAAGCCGGCGGCCGAAGACGACGTCCTGTCCTGGAGTGGAGGTGTAGCACTTCGTCTGCAGGCAGGCGGAGAATCACCTTGCCAGAAGGCCTAACAAAGGCACGCAAATTGCCACACGCAGCACTTGTGCTTAATTTAAAGCGACGCACCACACGAGTTTCTGCACTTCCTCCCTCAATTTTGTCACACGAGAGTAACACACACGCCTTATCACCATCAACAACAACAGATAATTTATGTATGTCATCAGGATGTACATGTGTTGAGAATTCTTGGGTGGCACCTGTACGAGCCGGGGGGGGGGGGGGGGGGGGGGCGCAGGGAGGTGTGGGGAAGCCATGGCAGGGAGAAGCGTTTGCGGAGAGGGGTGTGGCAGGTGCACTGGACTGTGCAGGCGACAACCTCGGGTGATCAACTGACGGCCGAGGGAGTGTGGCCGAAGGCAACGAGGAGCCCACATGGATTGAACGGCGTGACCAAGAGCTGTCACACTTGAAGTAGGACTGGAAGAGATAGGGGCCGAATCAGGGGGGTCCACCTGAGGCTCAATGAAAGCTGGTTTCACTCGGTTGAGTGAGACCGTGGTTACAGAGTCTTTTATGAGGAGGTCCATGTTATTCCCGGAGCGTTTGACAACCTTGTAAGGACCTGTGTAGGGTGACTGAAGTGGGGCTTTTATTGAGTCATCTCTGAGAAACACATACCCACAAGAGTCTAGAGTGCGCGGTATGTACACGCGCGGAGGTGTATGACTAGCCGGAAGTGGCGGCTGAAGTTTGCTGCAGTGCAAGCGCACTCGCTCGAGAAGTGAAGGGAGTTCGGAGGGCCGAGGAAGTGGGGTGGGAGCGACTAATTCTCCAGGCAAAACCACCGGTTGGCCATACACAAACTCGGCTACGGAACCCTTGAGATCTTCCTTGAAAGTCGCACGAAGGCCAAGAAGCACCAAGGGCAGTGCTTCTGTCCATAATGAGTCATGACAACGCAAGGCAGACTTTAAGGTACGATGCCATCGCTCGACAAGCCCATTGCTTTGGGGGTGGTATGCAGAAGTATGAATTTTGACAATACCACACATTTTACATAAATCAGAGAAAACTGAAGACTCAAATTGCCGTCCCTGGTCAGTAGTGAGGTAAACAGGTGAGCCAAATCTAGAGATCCACGAATCTAAGAATGCTCGGCTTATTGTCTCAGAGGTAATGTTTGGAATAGGCACGGCCTCAGCCCACCGAGTCATCCTGTCAATGGCTGTAAACAAGTAACGGAAACCCTCGGAGGGGGGCGAAGGTCCTACGAGGTCCACATGAACATGATGAAACCGGCCTGGCGGTTGGGCAAAACAGCCAAGGGATGGGGAAGTGTGCCTGGAAACTTTGTTCTGTTGACACAACAAGCATGTCCGGGCCCAAGACTGACAGTTGCGACGCATGTCTCTCCAAACAAACCGTTCAGATACCAGACGGGTGGAAGCTTTGACACCGGGGTGTGCTAATGTGTGTAATTTGTCAAAGACCTGGCGCTGAAGGGGCTTAGGAATGAACGGCCGCAACGTACCAGTCGATTCATCACACCACACTAATTCAGGTATGCCGGGGAAAGTAGAGCGTACCGGTTTGAGAGAGGAGCTGTGGTCCGAAATCAACTGCATGGTATCAGGGTCCGCCGATTGCAACCGAGGTAGGTCTGTTAAGTCAATTAAGGTTGTGACAGCACCTACACGCGAGAGAAAATCAGCAACCACATTGTCCGCTCCTCGGATGTAGCGAATGTCATTTGTAAATTGCAAGATGTAGTCGATGTGACGAAAGCGTCGTGGGGGCGGATCAGACGAAGGATTTTTTATCGCAGGAACCAACGGCTTGTGATCAGTGAGCACATAGAAATCTCGTCCCTCAACATCAGTTCTGAAGTGTTTTATGGCCTCATACACTGCAAGTAATTCTCTGTCGAATGCTGAGTATTTCTTCTGTGCAGTGTTTAACTTTTTTGAGAAAAACTGCAGGGGTGTCGTAACATCATTGTATGTCTGACTCAGTACTGCGCCGACAGCACTGTCACTAGCGTCAGTAGTGATAAACATTGTCGCGTCCGCACGTGGGTGAGCAATAGTGACAGCGGAGGCCAACAGCTGTTTGAGTTCGTTAAATGCCTTGTCCATGTCTGGTGTCCATGGGACCTGGCGGGTGCCGGAAGTTTGTGAGCCTGCGAGTGCATCTGTGAGAGGTGCCTGCACCGCAGAAGCAGCTGGCAAATGTTTACGGTAATAATTAACTGTTCCGATGAACCTGCGTAAATCCCTATAGGTCTGGGGGCGTGGCATCTCAAGAACAGGCTTGATCTTGTCCTGCGGTGGTGTCAGACCGTCCGATGACACAACATAACTTAGGAATGTGACAGATGACTGGTGCAATTGAGTCTTTTTATTGTTCAGTTCTATACCAGCAGCTGCTAACATGTCTGTCACGACTTGAACATGCTGCTTACTCTGTTCCAAAGTATGAGCAAAAACCAATATGTCGTCCATGTATACGAAACAAAAGTCTAAATTGGATAAGGTTTGATTGATGAAACGCTGCCACGTTTGGGGGGCGTTTTTCAACCCAAACGGTATTGAAACAACCCGAAGGGAGTGGTTATGGCAGTCTTTTCAATATCCTCCGGAGCCATGGGGATCTGATGAAATGCATGCTTGCAGTCCAAAACAGAGAAGTACTCTGCACCTGCGAGCGCATGATTGAAGTCCGCAATGTGTGGGACCGGGTATTTATCAATGATGGTGCGGGCATTTAAACGCCTATAGTCTCCGACCATACGCCAAGTACCGTCTTTCTTTTGATCAAACAAGATAGGACTAGCCCAGCAACCGGAAGAAGGTTCAATTATTCCCTTTTGTAATAAATCATCTAATTTTTCTTTTGCAATTTTCATAAATTCCGGCTTGAGGCGGCGTGGGCGTTGCGATATGGGCGGCCCAGCGGTTAGACGTAACCGGTGAACTGTGCCATTAGTGACTACTGCAATACGTGGCGCGGCAAAACAGTCAGATGTCCGTGAAGCGGAGCAGGCGGTGGCAGGCAAGCAAAGCTGTGGCGCTGAGGCGTGCCAATCGCTCGAAGGCTGTGTAGCGAACGCACGCATGTTAACCTGGGCGAGGTTGGTACACTGGTTTTTGGTAGCGGGCCGTGCCGCTACGCGCGCTGTAGGCCCGAGTGGGTGTGGCCTAACAGCAGACGGCTGTATTTCATTGCCACGGGCTTGGGAGGTTAATTGTTCATTCGAAATGCATGGAACATGAGCACACAGGCATACACTGTCATTACAAGGGGGAATGCTGACACAGTTTGCAGAGTTCACAACATTGTCATTAATGTGTGCGGGCATGGGAACACCAGATTGGCACGGACTAACCTTGTCTGTAGCCGACGAGTCGTCCGCTTGTAGTGACGCGAGGTGTTGTTGTGTGGAGGTCAACTCGTGATGTATGTCGAGGGGATGCAACAGCATTTCCCTACGTTCCATCCGCAAGTTCGGAGACTCGGAGCGCTCCGCTAGCCACTCGTTTGTCCAAGATAGGTTTGGGCACTTCTTAGCCCAGCGCACATGTTTGATATTAGCCGAACTGTCACTCGGCGGAGCGAAAGGAATATGTTTGTTCAGTGGGGGGTAAAACACAGTATTTTTCACAAAATCTAGTGACAACTGATAGTGCCTGAGGAAATCAATTCCGAGAATAGGTTCTTCAACTGTTGACTCTAAAAACGTCCACTTCAGCTTGCACTCAGGCGAAAGTTTCACTGTATACAGTGTAGAACCCGAACACTGTAAGGTAGACAAGTTCACTGCACGAAGTACTGTTTTGTGCGGTTGCACTTTATTGGTCGCTAGGCGAGCCGGTAACAAAGAGACATCTGCGCCAGTGTCTACCAGAAACCGTACACCCGATTGTAAATCTCGGACATAGACTCGACCACACTTCCTGTTGTTGTCCAAAACGGAATGCAACGTTGGATGGTGCACGTTGTTTATGTCGCAGGAGGTGGCACCGCTGCCTACCTGCGGTTGGAGTTTGGGTAAGAGCACGGCGACTGGCATTTGCGTGCTTGCTCCCCGAATCTCGCGTGGAAGAAACAGTAAGATTGAGCGGGCCTGTGCTCCTGTGGGTAGTAACTAGGTGACGGAGTATGCGACCCAGAATCTTCCACCGAGGCCGGTGCGCTGTCGTTGGGCGGAGCTGGAGGTGCAGGTAGGGCGGCTAGTTTGACAAACTTGTTATTAGCAGCACCAGACAAGGGCGTGGTGTTGGACAGCTTCTTAGTGCGGTCACATCCAGAATGCAGTGCGTGGAGCTCACGCTGCCTGGCGGAGTAAGCTCTATCGGCGGCACGTAAACGTTCATTTACTGGCCTATCCTCATACGCAGAGATTGCAGTCTGGACAGGCAGAGGCAGCTTTTCTGTCCAGATTTCTGCGAGTGTGTCATCAGGCATAACTTGCTCGTCGACGAGAAGACGGATGCACCGCCACAGCTGGGACGGAGACCTGTCGCCGAGACGCTCTTCGTAAATTAGCTGTCGCACGTTTTCTCTCCTGGTTTTTGAGACGCGCTCCAGTATCGTCTGTTTCGCCATAGCATACTTCTCTGCTAGGGGCGGTGCTTTGACCAGATCGTAAATTAAATCGACGCGGTCGTGAAGGTGGTTCATGAGGCACACGAAGCGCGCGTCGTCGTCCAAAGCACAGACATTGAATGTTTGCTCAACCAGGTTGAACCAAAATTCCGGGTGAGCAGGTTTGAAGTCTGGTAGTTTCGGCAGATTCGGCACAGCAGTCACTGTGGAGGTGCACCTATTTCTTCGGATGGGAGTAGAGCACGAAGAGGATAGAGTGTCCGAATTATTGGCTTCCTGTAATGCGGGTATCGCAAAGTTCACTTGACGCCGGGGGGGCGGCTGAGAAGCGACGGACGCACGAACAGTGTGAGAATCGTAGTCACAATGTGCATTCTCATTGACTAGATAGCTCGGAGAGAAGCCGCTAGTACTTACGTACGCCGATGAATGTCCGTTATGCACTCTGTATTCATTTGGCCGTGAATGGTGGGGGTGGTTGTAAATGTCCGGGTAATTACTGTCCAGCACAGAATTGTTGACTTGATTATGAGCAACACAAGGATCCCACACATGTCCACAAGGATGCACACTCGATGTGATATTGTCTGTTTGGCGAGCATTGAGCACATGTTGACTAACCGGCGCGGAAGGATACACACGTGGCGGGAACTAGCTCGGGATTGAATTTACTGCTGGATTTTCCAAAGTGGCAAGATTCCGCTCGACACCACGAACTGTATTGAATTGTGCGTTTGACACAGGAGTAGGAATGTTCCGAACAACACTCTGTGGAGAACACGTGGAAAAGTCTAGGCTAACAAAGCCAGAGTCCGCGACCGTTGGCGGTTGGCAGAAACTGGCTGCACTCGATGAATTCCACTGCATGTTCGGGCTGAAAGATTCTGAAGGATCTCGCGGCATATCCACTACGACGGCAGGGATGCTGGAGAGATGTTGCTGAGATCCGGGCGGCGGTGAGTGCTGAATGGCCATTGTCTGAAGCTAAAACACCGGCCCTCGCGATCGCGAAAAGAAAACCGACGCGGTAGGCGCGTAAATAACACTTCGTGCCGTAACTTGAACGCGTATTACACAAAACGGGGTCACCAGTGAGGGAATTGGGTGATAGTTGTAGGTAAACAACTAGTATTCTCTCATATGACAATTTATTAGCACTTCACGTCTACACCGATACAAGTCCATGAGGCTAACTAACTCGTTAGCGGAAAACATCCTCCAAAACTCTCCATCTCAAAGATAGCACACTTACACTCTTTACAAATATCGATATTTACGGCGCTGCACACCACATATGTATCCCCAAGTGGCCATACTCTATGAGAGGGATTTTTTTGCGTGAAAGGGGTGCCTGCTGTCAAAATGCAGGTACAGTTGATAGTTGGTGGGTTTAATGTGGACAGAGGTGGGGATGAAGCCATCAGAGAGGAGGTCAACATCTAGGAAAGTCACACACTGGGTTGAGGAGGACCACATGAAGTGGATGGGAGAAAAGTTGTTCAAATTGTGAAGGAACGTAGATAGGGTGGGGTGTGTTGGCCCTGAGTCCAGACCATGAAGATATAATTAATGAACCTGCGCCAGACTAGAGGTCTGGTGTTTTGGGAGGCTAGTAAGGTCTCTTCTAGATGGTCCATAAAAAGGTTGGCATGTGGATACCCATGGCTGTGCCACAGATTTGCCTTGAGAACAGCCCCAGATCTATGATATTTCTGGACCATGACAAAAGCTGGATAGTGCCTCCGCTGCCCTGAGCATTTGAGACAGGACATCAGAAATTAATTTAAAAAAAAAAAAAAAAAACGATTTTTCAGAAATATGTTTATTCTGTAGCTCACATCATTCTAAAGAGTTTAATATATATAACACATATGTGCAAGGAAATATGAACCATGTTATTTGGTCTTTTGTATGCCAAACTGCAGTCCCCCCCCCCCTCCCCCCCCCCCCCCCAATCTTCACACAGCATTCTTCTATTGCATGTTACTGTATTTTGCTCTGTGGAATTTATATGTATATATTTTGTAATGGAAACTATCAATCCTATGTTGAGGACAGTTGATTAATATTGGGTGGGATTATTTGTGACGAGGAGAATAAGAACCCTCCAGAAAATTTGCACTCTCTATTGCCTATAACGCTTCCTCTTTTGTGTGACATAAAATTAAATAATGGATACATAAAACCTGTAAAGACAAGATACAAGCACGGCAGCAAAAAACTTCCTCAATCCTTAGGTCCCAGCACTCTTCTCTTTCAAATCTTGCTACAGCTCTACACAGTATGTCTTTCTTTCTGTGAAAGACTCTATTACCTCATCAAAGTTTGTCTAATGTTTTGCTACATGATAAATCAAAATATCATTATCTAATACTGAAAAGTTATTAACAAAAATAGCTCCCAAGACTGGCGTGGTTACTCAATCTCATTACATCTATTTTGTTTCTGTGTGCTAGATAAAATGAAATAACTCTTTGTAATATTGCAGTAATCGTAGCATATGCTGCAAAAATGAGACAGTTTAGGCACAAATAATCATTTTTACATACTTCATTTACATAAACAACATAAGAATATTATTCATGAAGTAACCATATCAAATGCATCTTAGGCCTACTAGGAGCAAAAAGTTTGATCTTATGAAACAGTTTCATATTTGATTCATATGTTCCAGTTTCTCGAGCTTGAGATCAAAAAGTAGTATTACGAAATGTGTATATAAATTTGTCATCATCATATTTTCTATATTATTTGTGTGATGTCCCTGTTTCTTCTCCTTCCTCATTCTAACAAACAATATTGTCGTCACTAATTCTGTAACTATTCCTGCCATTGTCAAAACTTATTTTCTCATTAACTTCCCTAAACCTGCCAGAATCAGTGGTACAGTTATCGTGCATTTATTCTCTGGTTAGGTGTTACTATGTATTCATACAATACATTTTCCACGCTATTCTCAGAAAGGAACTTAAGCGGCTGCTATCAGGAACTGTACAACTGGCTATTACTTGTTTAGGGTTCTCACAAAATTTTTCTGACAAAATTTCATTTTCTTGAACACACTGTGAGTATAATTTTTCTTAGCTGTTATTCCTGTTAGTCATTTATTTTCGGTCTAGCAGTCTGAATCTATGGCTTTTGCTAATAATTATAACAACTCTGATCATTTGCACACCTAATCAACCACATGAACAAACAGCAATTTGCATTCACCTGTTCAGGTTTATTCAGCTCAGCTCATATAGTCTCACCCCTTTTGTCTGTGGGGAAGTATTTTATTTCTAGATGTGATGGAAATTCACCTGCCAGAGACATCACGTACACTCAGCATACATTCAAAAATCAACTTTTGATTTCTTCAGAAATCAACTTAGAATGTTAAAAAACCATTTGAGATTGATTTCAAAATCATGTGAATAACTGATAGACCAAAGTGCTATAGATGCTAAACACTTTGTGAAACAAGGTTTTTTCATTCAAGAATATGAATTTGGTACCCCCTGAAATTGCCACCGGGGGTGTCCCCCCCTAACACCCTCCCCCCCCCCCCCCCCCCACCACCACCACCACCACCACACCACACCATACCACACCCATCCCTACATCTGGCTTGCATGAGAAGTACTGCGGATTAGGATAAAGTTAGTAAGATGTATAAGGAATGGGATAACGGGCTTGGATTCTGAATAATGTTGGGAAAGGTAGTGTTCAATAGCGGTAAGAGTATTGGCATGAGGGATGTTGGTGTATAGGGAGGTGGCATCAACAGTAATGAGTAGGGATCCAGGAGACAAAGGAGTCAGTGAAGAAAATGGTTGTTGTCTCTGATGTGAGAGGCTAGATTATCGGGAATTGGTTGGAGGTGTTGGTGAATGAGGGCTGAAATTCATTCCGTGGGGACACAATAACCAACCACAAGTGCAGGATTGTTTGTGGGTCTTGGGGAGCACGTGGAAGGTAGATGTGCAAGGCGTCATAGGGTGAGCAGGGAAATAGATTAAGGGAAGATGTTCTGGGAGGGTCAGGGACTGTACTCGTGTTGGACTTCTTGAATGGGATTTCTCTGCAAAACTTCATAGGTAGAGAGGTCAGGTAATTACCAGAAGCCTTATGCCAGATAGTCATTATGATTATGACAACAGTGGTGGAATCTTTTTCTGCAGGTAGAATGATCAATTCTGGATTTGTTTTGAGTTTGTATTTGGTTGTTATTTTTTCCGCTGAAAGGTTAGTGTTCTGAGGAAGACGCCTGGGCAAGGATGTTGAGGCTAAGTTGTCAGAAAGGAATTTTTGAAAAGTGACCAGTGGATGGTTCGGTGGGTGGGAGGGGGGGGGGAGGGGGGGGGGGAGGAGGATCACAGTTGGATGGTGGTGCAAACTGGAAGAGGCAGGGTTCAATGTTTGAATTAGGGTGGTTTGGTTGGAGGGATTGTTGTCAAAGAAGTGCTTCCATTGCCGGGATAGGGAGTAGGAGAGTAGGTCTTTGACAATTCCAGCATGGTTAAATTTTGGTATAGTGCCAAAGGTGAGGTCTTTGGATAGGACAAAACTTCTGTGGAGTTGAGCCACCAACAAACAGTGGCCTAGAGCAAAATAGGCTACCCTGTGGGACAACATGCAGCTAAATACAGCACACTTGATTTCAATAGCTGCTTTGCTACCTGAGCCACCTGGATCATTCCCTCCACCATCAGCTTTTCTGAACTGTGCAGATGGGAGTTACCTTACAACACATTCTCCACTCCTGTAATTATCCCGGCCTCAACATTTGGTAACATACTGTCCACACACTCTCCACACAACAGTTTCCACCCCCTCTGTCCTATCATCACCTCACCTCCCCATCTCATCCCCCACCCTATTTACTTGTAGCCCTTTGCCAATGCATAACCCTGTCTTTTTCTGCTCCTCCCCTTTTGTGCTCCTTTTTCCCCCACCTTCCTGATCCACAACTCCTGATGTTGTGCCTGTTGGTAGTCTAGTCTATGCACACTCTACCAGGCAGTTTTCGTTTGTCTCCCCACCAATAAACTACTATCCCTTCCCCTTACCCACCAACTCCATATTGCTGCTTGTATCCCATGTGATAGTTACATTCCGGCCCGAGAAGCTATAGGTGGTGGTCTTGTGTGCATGAGGTGTGCTTGCTTGGTTGTGTGAATGGTGTATGTCTCTACTTACAAAGGCTACAGCTGAAAGCTTTATGTAAGTGTCTTTTAATTGTGCCTGTCTGCAGCTTGATGTGTCTTCTTTATGGTAAGTAGCAATCTGGCTATTCCTACATTGCTGATATTCCTAACTGGAGTTTCCATTGCTTGATTTTTTGTTAACAGCTTTCTTCCATGCTACAACTCAGTTATGTTTTCTTTTGTTATTCTTCTTTATAGTATTACTCTTCTCACTGCCCATTCTTTCTCTGCTTTCTTGTGTTTATTGTCCACTCTCCAAACTGCATCTAGTTCTGAGCCACACTGTATCAATAATTGTCTGCACACAACACAGACTTCATAAACACGCAGATTGTTGACGCAGCATCTAATGCCCCACATTCTTTCCTCTGACAATTATAATTATATTTATTCATTCTGATCCCACTTCATCCCTCATCTTGACATACTGTAAGGTTTTGTTTTCCACACCTGCCTATGCCACACGAATTTTTGATCCTCAACCTAACCCATCCCCCATCCCTCTCTCTTGTCTAGTCACAACATGAAACACACTCCCATACCTCATTGTTCGTTTTCACCCATGTTTCTGTACGTTTTTAATGTAGTTATGCGAATTTTAGGTGGTTTCACGTATTTTTAAGTATCTGTGCATATTTTTGCGTATCTGTGCATGTTTCTGCGTGACTTTACATATTTTTTACACTTCTTTTCTCTTATCCATCTCCTATCACAACCATCAACACCTTTTTTGCCCCTTTCTGCTACATCCCCATCTCCTTGCCACCATTCCTGCCACAAAGGACTTTTATGCACCAGTTCAGAAAAGTACTGCTTTCCTGGCAAAAACCCAGTCCCACATCCTGTTTCTCAAACGCTGCCTAAACCATGGAATCCTCCAAAACAGGCCGACTTTCTTTCACCTCCCCCCCCCCCCCCCTTCACAATGAACTGCACCTTTTCAGATTTTGGCAATCCTGACCCTCACAAACCCGGTACTGCAAAAACTCATATCCATTGCCCAGGCATCGCATAACCAGCTCTGCTCCCTCTGCAAGATACTACTATTCTGCAACCCCTACTCTATACATCACATCTCTGAAATTGAATCCCCTGCCCTCCAGCACTTGAGGATCATTCCAGACACAACCTCCATAAGTTATCCAATGTGCTGACATCCTACTGCTACTTTGGGGAATGATTATCCAGCCGCTACCATACCCATAGCATTCCTCTTCTTCCACGGCTCATTGCAATGAAATCCTGCACAGCTGACCTTTGCAACCTGCCATATTCCACAAAATTCCCTACCAGCTCTCCAACATATCCACAGCCAGAGCATTCCTGTAATACTGTTGTTAACATTCCCAACAAAATCATCATCTCCACAAAAGTTTCAGTCCTATCCAACTACCTTTCTTTTAGCCTTACACCCACATTTAACCATGCTGGACTTGCCAAAGATCTACTTTTCTTCTCCTGATCCCTGTAACGGATTGTTTGACACCTATTCGTCCAATGAAAATCACCTTAATTCCAGTACTGAACCCTACCTGTTCCAGTTCTTAGTACAATCCAACAATGATTCTCCCCCCCCCCCCCCATCCCACCTAACTACCTTCTAGGAATTCCTTACCTCCAAATTAGCCTCACCATCCTCCCCTAAGTTTGTTCCTCAGAACAACAACCTTTAAGTAGAAGAAAGAACAGTCATACACAACCTTAAAATTAATCCTGACCTGATGATCCTACCTGCAGACAAAGGTTCCACCACTGTTGTCATGAATTGCAGTGACTATTTGGCAGAGGGCCTCCACCAATTATCTGACTCCTCCATCTATAAACTCTGCCAGAGTGATCCCGTTCCAGAGGCCCAACACAAACTACAATCCTTGGCCCTTTCCAGAACATCTCTCTTGAATGCATTTCTGTCTTCACCCCTATGATACCTAGCACACTTACCTTCCACATGCTCCTTAAAACTGACAAACCCAACAGTTTTGTATGCCCCACTGTGACAAGTTATTGTGCCTTCACTGAAAGAATTTCAGCCCCCATTCACCAACACCTCCTACTAATTGCCTATAATATAGCCTCCAACATCAAATACACTAACCACTTCCTTCACCAACTCTCCACCATTCCCATTCCATTACCTCCTGGATTCCTACTTGTCATTACTGACACCACCTCCCTATTCACCAACACTCCTCATGTCCATGCTCTTACCACTATTGAACTGCCTTCCCAGTGCCTTCAGACTCCAAACACAACACTACTTCTTTTTTCATACAACTTATTTAACTTTATCCTAACTCACAACTACTTCTGATAGGGAAGGTATGTAAATAAATCCATGGCACAGCCATGGGCACCCACAGGACACCCTTCTATGCTAACCTTTTTACGGACCATCTATAAGAGACCTTCCTAGCCTCCCAAAACATGAAACTTGCAGTTTGGTTCTGGCTCATTGATGATATCATCATGATCTGGACTCAGGGCCAAGACACTCTATCCTCATTCCTTCACAACCTCAACACCTTCGCTCCCATCTGCTTCATGTGGTCCTCCATCTGCACCTCTGTCCACATTAAAGCCATCAACCAAAGACTGTACCTGCATTTTGACAGCTGTCATGCCTTTCACACAAAAAAATCCCTTCCTTATATCCTGGCCACCCAGGGATGGCATATCTGCCGAGTCAAAAACTCCCTTGCTTAAAATGCTGATGGTTTCATCAAGGCCTTAACAGACAGGTACATATCCCCAGACCTAGTCCACAAATAGATCTTCCATGCCATTTCCCCTCACCCCCCTCTATCCTACCACCACCTCCAAAAACCATCCACAAAGGAGTGTTCCCTTCATCACAGAGTACCACCTTGGACTGTAAAAACTGAGCCACACCCTTCACCATGGCTTTAATTACCTATTGCCATGCCCTGAATTGAGGGGCATCCTACCCAAAATATTTCCCACTCCTGCTAAAGTGATGTTCAATCACACATGCAAACTCTGCAACATCCTAGTCCATCCCTATTCCACTTCCATTCAAAACCCCTTGCCACAAGGATCATATTCCTGTGGAAGACCCAGGTGCAAAAGCTGCCCAATCCTCCTGCCCAGAACTTTCTGTTCCAGTCATGTCACGGGTTTGGGGCGGGCGACATGCAAAAGCAGCCATTGCATTTACCACCAATGCGGCAATCATTGTACAGCTTTTTATATTGCTATGACTACCGACCATCTGTCCACTAGGATGAATGGCCGCCACTAAACTGTGACCAAGAGCAAAGTGGCACAACAAGCAGCTGAACACAACAAGAATAAAACATTCTCCAAGGACACATGAACACAACATGCTTGATTTGAAAGGCTGCTTCATCACCCAAATCATCTGGATCCTTCTTTCCTCCATCACGTTTTCTGAACTGTGCAGATGGGAGCTGTGAACACATTCTCCGGTCCTGTAATTATCTCAGCCTTGACCTGTTGTAACACATTTTACCCACACTCTCCACCCAACAGGTTGCACCCTCTCCATTCTATCATCTCCTCCCCATTCTCATCTCCATCTCTATTATTTTGTAGTTATCTGCCAATGCATTAACCTCTCTTTTCCCTCTTCTCTCCTTTTTTACTCCTTTTTTTCCCATACCTCCATAACCAACAACCTTCTGCCACCGTGCTTGTTGGCTACCTAGCTCCCGCACAGTCTGCCACGCAGTTTTCAGCTCTCTCCTTACTCATACACTGCTATCCCTTCCCCTTCCCTGCGCCCTGCAGATTGCTGCTTGCATCCCTTGTGATAGTTGCATTCCAGCCCAAGGTGCTGGAGCTGGCAGTTGTGTGTGTAGATGTGTGCTTGCTTGTGATGAAGGCTGTAGTCGGAAACTTTATGTAAGTGTCTTTTAGTTTTTTTCTGTCTGCAACTTGCCATGTCTTCTTTATGGTAAGTAGCAATCTATCTTGTCGTACATTATTAGTTTAATACCTAACAGACACAGATCTTGCAGTTTTACTTGTGTCAGAAAGTAAATTGATTTTTGTGACATGTTACAAGTCCCTAATTGGGAGTGAATTATTTAGTCTCACCAGTGTGCTTTGGTAGTTCAGCATTTGCATCTCCAAATGTTAATCGAATTTATTAGACACAGTTCTTATGTTTTCATCAGTGTCTACAGTAGAGTTCTTAGTGCGTGTCATTAATCATTCATTTGTTTATTTTGAAAGCTAGCACCTGCTCATAGCCAGTAGTCCAATCAGTTAACCAGCAGCTGCTTTCCAAGAGAGAGCTGTAAGAGAGAAGTAACTGATTTTGTGACATTTTATGAGTTTCTGACCATGAGCGAATTATATAAATTTATTTGTGTGTTGTGGTAGTTTAGCTTTTGAATTTCTGCAAGTTAATTTAATATTTATAACAATGAAAATAATCAATTTTTGACAGTATAATGTAACTGGATATAATGTAACTGGACATAAAAATATACTCACCAAGTGGCAGCAGGAGAACAAGCATAAAAAAGAAGGTTTTATGTATGCAAGTTTTTGGAGCCAGTGGCATCTATGAGAAGAAGGAGCCACTGGCCACAAAACCTTTTATGTATGCAAGTTTTTGGAGCCAGTGGCATCTATGAGAAGAAGGAGCCACTGGCCACAAAACCTTGCATACATAAAACCTTTTTTTTTTTATATGTGTTCTCCTGCTGTCGCTTGGTCAGTAGATTTTTTATCTATCGAATTACATTAATTTAATATTTAATGGACACAGTTCTTATGGTTTTGAATGTGTCAGAAAGTAAACATATTTTTGTGACATATCACAATTTCCTAATCAGGAGTAAATTGTTTATTACTCTCACCTGTATACTTAGGTAGTTTAGTTTTTGAATCTCTGCATGTTAATCTAATTTATTAAAATTAGATATAAGTTCTTGCATTTTCATCAGTGTCTACAGTAGATTTCGCAGTATGTGTTGATAGTCCTTTGTTTGTCTGAGTAGTTTTCCATGGTCTTTAATATGGATGGAGACTGCGTTCGCAGTGTATGGATTTGAGCCAAATTGGTGACATTTCACTATCAGCTCCAGGCTGTGTTGGCTTTGGTTACACAGCTTCAGGTTGCAGTGGATGGGCATTGCTCTTGTGGGCCAACAGTGGGGATCTAACAGACATCCAACATAACTCCTGGGCAAGGCAGGCTGAGAAAGACTTCCCGTGTGGCCAAATGTAAGGCCTCCCTGGATAGTCTGACAAACAGGTTCCAGGTGCTGTCTGTGTCTGGCATTGTCCCTCAGCAAGATGAAGATGCTTGAGTTGTTTGAGAGGAAGCCTCTCAGCCCAGTCACAGAGGGTGGGATTATTGGTAGTTGGGAGCTCCAATGATAGGTATGTTATGGTGCCTCTTAGGGACATGGCTACAAAGGAGAGGAATAAAGCCAATGTGCACTATGTGTGCTTAGCATTTGAGTCAATCCAGACATGGTATGGATCATTCCAGATGCCATGAAGAGCACAGGGTGCAGCCAGCTGCAGGTGGTGACTCATGTCAGTAGGAGTGATGTGTGTTGCTTTGGATCAGAAGAGATTCTCTCTGGTTTTGAGTGGCTATCAGAAGTGGTAAAGGCTGCCAGTCTTGCATGCAAGATGAAAGCAGAGCTCACCATTTGCAGCATAGTTGACAGGACTGACTGTTTACTTCTGGCACAGAGCTGAGTGGAGGGCCAGAATCAGAGGCTCAGACCATGTAGGCTGCAGAGTCCTCAACTTGCACCTTAGGGTGGTGGGTTTTTGGGTTCTGCTAAATAGGACAGGAGTCTATTACATGCAGGAGGCAGCTACATCGCTAGCAGGTGCTGTATAGCATGGACTGGGCAGTTTTTTTGGTTAGAGGTTCTAGGTGAAACACTAAAAAGGTTTCAGTCTCAAAGGATGCTGGTCGAGCATAGAAAGAATATAGATCTAGGAACGATTGGTGTAACAGTTGTAAATTGTCATATCTGTGTTGGGAAAGTACCAAAGCTCCAAGTTCCAATCACTCATTCTCAAATCATTATAGGCACTGAAAGCTGATTAAAACCAGAGATAAGTTCAGCTGAAATTTTTAAGGAGGAGCTGATGGTGTTCAGAAACGATAGGATATATCCAGTTGGTGTTGGTGTTGTTGCTGTTCAACGAAGTTTATCTTGTAGTGAAATTGAAGTAGGTAGTTTCTGTGAGTAAATGTGGCCAGAGGTCATCCTTGGCAATCAGAATAAAGTAATAATGGGATCCTTTTAATGACCTAATAACTCAGATGACTCAGTTGCTGAAAGATTCAAAGAAAACTTGAGTCTACTTTCAAACACATCTGCAACTCATACAATTATAGTTGGTGATTAAATCAATTTACCCTCAATAAGTTGGCAAAAATGCATGTTGAAATCCAGAGGTATCCACAAAACATCACCCAAAATTGTGTTAAATGAATTATCTAAAAATTATTTCAGGCAATTAGTTCACGAGCCCACTTGTATATTAAATGTTTGGGAAAACGCACTATACCTCTTAGCAACAAATAATCCTGAGTTAATACAGGGATTAGTGAACACAGGGTTGTTGTAGCATGACTGAACACTGTAATTCCCAAATTCTCCAGAAATAAATGAACAATATATCTATTTAAAAAAAAGTAGATGAAAATTCACTTGACACCTCCCTGAGAGACTATCACCACTCCTTCCAAATTAACAGTGTATGTGTAGAAAAGATGTGGCTTGAATTCAGAGAGATAGTATCAACAGCAATTGAAAGAGTTATACCAAATAAATTAATAAATGATAGAGCTGGTCCCCCTTGGTATACAAAGCAAGTCAGATCATTGTTGCAGAAACAACGAGAGAAGCATGCCAAATTTAAACGAATACAAAATCTCCAAGATTGGCAACCTTTTACAGAAGCTTGGAATTTAGTGTGGACTTCAATTCAAAATGCTCAAACAGTTTCCAGAGTGAAACTTTGTCTCAAAACCTTCACCAAAGAAGGTAAAGTAAATATTCTGAAGTTTGAATCAAGAACAATTGCCATAATGAGTAAATTAGAAGTAGCTATGTTTAGAGTAGTGAAACAACTTAAATCAGTTAATAAAAACAAGTCTTCTGGTTCAGCCTGTATACCAGTTAGGTTCCTTTCAGAGTAGACTTATGCAATAGCTCCATACTTAACAATCATATACAACCACTCACTCGACGAAAATTGCTCTGAGCACTATGGGACTTAACTGCTGAGGTCATCAGTCCACTAGAACTTAGAACTACTTAAACCTAACTAACCTAAGGACATCACACACATCCATGCCCAAGGCAGGATTCGAACCTGCAACCATAGCGGTCACGCGGTTCCAGACTGTAGTGCCTAGAACCGCTCTGCCACCTTGGCCAGCTCACTCAACAAAAGATCCGTACTCAAAGACTGGAAAGCTGCACAGGTCACACCAATATTGAAGAAAGAAAATATAAGTAATCCACTAAATTACAAGCCCATATAACTGATGTCAATAATCAACATTTTTTTTTTAAACGTATATTGTGTTTGAACATTATAAATTACCTCAAAGAGAATGGTCTATTGACACACAGCCAGTTGTTTGCAAATGATGCTATTGTTTATCATCTAATTAAGTCATCAGAAGATCAAAACCAATTGCAAAATGATTTAGAGAAGATATCTGTATGGTGAAAAATTGGCAAGTGACCCTAAATAATGAAAAATGTGAGATCATCCACATGAGTGCTACAAAAAAATCCATTAAATTTCAGTTACATGATAGATCAGTCACATTTGAAGGCCATAAATTTAACTAAATACCTAGGAATCATACTTACAAATGTTGTGGAGATGGTGAACCAAAGGCTGCATTTTATTGACAGAACACTTAAAAGATGCAACAGATCTACTAAAGAGACAGTGGACACTGAAATTGTTTGTTTTATTTTTGGAGTAATGCTGCACTGTGTTAGAACCTTACCAGATGGGATTAAAGGAGTACATCGAGAAAGTTCAAAGAAGGATAGCTCATTTTGTATTTTTCAGAAAGGAGTGAGAGAGTGTCTTTGACATGATACAGGATTTGGGGTGGTCATCAATAAGTCAATGATGTTTCACATTGTGGTAGGATCTTCTCATGAAACTTTGATCAAAAACTTTCTCCTCAGAATGCAAAAATATTTTGTTGATGCCGACCTACTTAGGGTGAAATGATCATAATAATAAAATAAGGGAAATTAGAGCTCACATGGAAAGATATAGATGTTTGCGTTTTCCACACACTGTTAGAGCATGGAGTAATAGAGAATTATTGCAAAGGTGGTTTTATTAAGCCTCTGCCAAGAACTTAAGTATGACTTGCAGAGTATCCATATAGATATAGATCTCTGAGGTCAATCTGGATACCTGACATGACATGCAATCACTGTATATACTGAATACCACACTTGGATAAATAATGTATAAGGGTAGACTGTATAAAGTATATAAGGGTAGAAGATACAAAGAGGTGAACCAAATGTTAACTGTCACAAACAACACACTAAGGAAGATGACTGTAATTTATCAAAATCTGAGTCTGCCATAAAAAGAGGTTGTCTCATTTGACCTGGATCTCCTGTATATAATAAAACAATGGGCCCACAGAATTAAAAGTCAATATCAATTAAGTTGGTTTTGCTGCAGAAGTCTTAAGCATATTCTACGTTCAGATATAATGAATTCCTAGAGGCATAAATACTTCCATCCACAAATTAGCTAAGATTTAGGAAGCATCGCTGGTGTTGTGGCAGCATGGTCTGTTGCCATACAGAGAAAATGTTCACTCACATTTGGGAAAATTGTTTGTAGACACATGCTTACCCTGGCATGATATATCATGTTCTCAACAAGGAAAGGTGTAAGAAAAACTGATCCCACTATATGCATCAATAGGGTGGCAAAATGATTTCAAGTTCCAGGTCTGGATAACTACCAAATGAGTAAAAGTTGTTGATTGGAAACTCTGATAAACTGTCACTTTAAAGAATAAATTAATGGTGCCAGTTCCATACCATAAACAGTTTGGAATATGACATTTGCATGTATAGCACAGTCACTCTTAAAAAGCTAGTTGAAGGTTTCCAGCCTGACCTGATTTTGGCAATGTACACAGATTTTCTAAGGGCCAAATGCATGCATAATATGTTGCAGATGTTCACTTTAAACCATAAGTTCTCAGTTACAATTTCACAGTGCGTGATGCAGAATTTTAGTAGTTCAAAATATAGTCACTGTTTTAAAATAAGAGATATGGAATTTGTATAATCATAATTTATGTCTGTACTTGAACACTGATATGTTGCAGTCTGTAATTTTCACAATTACTCAATATTAATACAATTTTATGGAGTTCAGTGCAACAAGCCATATCATCACCAAAGCTAAGCATTTACTCCTTGGTACTCATACTCAGACCCCAAATCTTGCTCCTAATCCTAGCAGGCACAAAATGTCTACCTTCTGATTGGCTGAAACCCAACATAGCCAGTCATCTTTCTTCCTCTACACTAACATTCTCCATGTACATCGTCTGTCTGCTAATGATCGTCATCTCAGCCAGCACCCACCAGATTAAAAACCTATAATGTCCTTCCTGCTCAACTTAACCAACTTTATACTTGCCAACAGCTACTTTCTGTTTGAGGGCAGACATACAGGTGGATCAGGGGTTCAACCATCAGAATCAGAATGGATGCTTCCTATGCCAGCCTTTTTATGGGTCACTTGGAGGGAGCTCTCCTGAGATCTGTAAGCCTTCATCTCCTGGTTTGCCTTAGATACATTGATGGCAGCCTTGCCATATGGACTCATGGTAAGGCTGACCCCTTGAAATTTTTGGAATCTATAAATACATCCTAAAAAATTAAATTTCACATAGTCGTGTTTCAAACCACATTCCACTTTCCTTCATTTTGGGCTCATTCTCACTCAGAGTCAGCTACACACTTATGTTAACAGAAAATCTACAGACAAACAATAGGACTTACGTTGTGACAGTAGCTGTCCTTTTTATACAAACTTTCTCTCCCATGCAGCTTTGGCATTCAAGGCAAACATTTTTTGTTCACATACAGACTTTTTATAGCAATATACCATGGCTGTCAATTCGGCACTGTCTGTACATAATTATTCCATCAGCCTGCTTCAAAAGCAGGTTTCCAGGTCCATCCTATCCAATTCTGATACTGCTGATCCCTCCAAAAAATGTGCAGGAGTACACCTCTTGTGAGTGAGTACTGTCCTGGTCCGCAGTGTGTTAATCACAGGGGCCAAAGTCTTATGGATCCCAGGTGAGCCCCCTCTAAGTGCCCCTTGAAAAGACTGGCATATTAAGGAGCCATCCTGATTCTTGTGGCTGTACCCCTGATCTGTTTGTATGTCTGTCCCTCAAAGGTGAAGCAATATATGGTAAGTATAAAGTTGATTAGTGAGTATGATGGATGTCATAGGTTTGGAACCAGGTCAGCATTAACTGAGGAAATGTTCAGCAGCACACAGGCAATGTACATGGGGGATGCCGGTATAGAGGGAGATGGCATCAATGGTGACAAGCAAGGTATGTGGTGAGAGTGGGACAGGCATGGATTTCAGACGATATAGGAAACAATTGGTGTCTTTAGTATAGGAGGGAAGTCTTTGTACCTGCAGGTGTTGATCAGCTAAGGCAGATACACATTCGGTGGGTGGTTTGAAGCTAGTAACTACAGGATGGCCAGGATGACTGAGTTTGTGGATCTTAGGAAGAAGGTAAAAGTTGGGGGTGTGTGGTTTGGGTGGGGTAAGAAGTTCTATGGATTGAGGTGTAAGTCCTTGTGTAGGTGTAGACCTTCAGTAACATACTCCTGTTGGTCAAGTACCACAGAGGTAGATCCCTTGTCTGCCGGGAGGATAATGATGGAGCCATCAGCCTTTGGTGGACATAGAGCCTGGTTAGGATCGTGGTGTAGGGACCTGAAACAGGGTGGTGAAGCAATTCTGTATGTGAGGAATTCTTGGCAGGCTTGTAAGGGATGATTTTCAGGTAGTGGTTGTGGATCACATTGGGATCGTGGCCTGGACTGTCCAATGCAGGGTTCAGTGTCAAGTTTGCTGTTGGAGAGATTTTAGTATTGGGCTGAAAAGTGATATTTCCAGTTGAAATTACATGTAAAGGAAAGTAGGTCCTTCGCCAAAGCAGCATGGTTAAATGCAGATTTAAGGCTGAAAGTGAGACCCTTGGATAATACAGATAATTCAAGGGGAGAGACTGCTTTAGATGAGAGGTTGATAACACTGTACTGTTGTGACTGGTTCTTGTGATTATGAGTTATTGTTGGTCTGGGAGGCACTGGTGGAGGCTCTGGGGTGTTAAGGTTGGCCAAGCTTGGTTTGTAGGAGAGGAATGATGGTTGATGGTGCGGTTGTTTGGGGAACTCCAGAGGAACAGGAAGGGAAACATCACTGTTGAGCTTTTTGAGGTAAAGTCTGTCATGTTGTTGTGGGAGTAGCCCCAAGGGACAAGCAGGTTTCAAGAAATAGAATGTGGGACCTTAATTTTGATAGTGCAAAAGCATGATTTCGAAAAGAGCAGATGTAATATGTGATAGGATTCCTCATGGGAGGAGAAGAGGTTTGGAATGTTAGAAATTGTGGGGGTGGCAAAAACTGACCTGCAGTCCCTCCTAAAAGCCTCAGGCCTCTCACAGGAATTAACATCTCAACCCACAGAACTTCTTACCCCACCCAAACCATGCACTCCCACCTTTTATCTTCTTCCTAAGATACACAAACCTATTCATCCTGGCCGTCGTATACACAAACCTAATCGTCCTGGCCTTCCTATAGGTGCTGGCTTCAAAGAAGCCACATGATTTCTATTTGAATCTACACCTGCAACCCATAGTACAAAGATGTCCATCCTATATTAAATATACTGACCATACCTATATCATCTGAAATCGGTGCCCATCCCACTTCCACCACATACCATGCTTGTCAGCATTAATGCCAACATCCCCCATGTATGTGGTCTGTCTGCTGCTGAACATTTCCTCAGTCAATGCCAACCTGATTCCAAACCTATGACATCCTTCCTACTCACCTTAATCAACTTTATACTTACCAACAACTACTTCACTTTTGAGGATCAGATATACAAACAGATCAGGTGTATGACTATGAGAACAGGTATGGCTCCTTAATATGCCAACCTTTTCATGGATCGCTTGGAGGGGATTTTACTGGGATCCATATACCTTCAGCCTCAGGTTTGGTTTAGATACATTGATGACATCTTTGCCATATGGACTCATGATTAGGCTGACCTGTTAAAATTCCTGGAATCTCTAAATACCTTCCAGTTCAATTTCACATGGTCATATTCCAAATCCCATGCCACTTTCCTTGATGTTGAACTCATCCTCATCAAAGGCCAGCTACACACTACTGTCCACATCTTCAGGCAGAAGGCTTGAAGGGGAAGGAAGAGGCATGAAGGAAAAGCTCTGGATAGGTCTAGTAAAAGGAGTAGATTTCGGAAAAGTCACCCAGAACCACAGGTCAGGAGAGACTTACAGAATGGGATGAGAAGGAAAGACTGATTATTGGGGACTGCATTGGATGAGGTTTGGAAACCTGAGAGCTTGAAGGTGGAATACAGGGTAATATGAAAGACAGAGGTTACTGTTTAAACGTGAAGAGAGTGAAAAGCTAAGAGTGAAATCTAAGTGCATTTTATGTAACAGAAGTGAGAGGGGGACAGTGAAAAATGGGTGCTAAAGACAATGAAAGATGTAGAAAGCTAATATGGAGTGAAGAAAAGAGTCATTACTGTGAAGAAATGTTGAGATAGAAGTAATTAATGTAAAATAAGACCAGGTGCGTGGCGACAACCAAGACATGTTGTAGCACTAGTTCCCAACTGCAGAGTTCTGAGAACCTAGTGTCTGGGGGAAGAATCCAGATGGCACATGTGGTGTCACAGGCACTGAGGTCATGATTGTCATGCCAATGCCCATTCATCCTAATTGATAATTTGATGGTAATCATGCTGATGTGAAAGGCTGAGCAACGTCTGCATAACAGCTGGTATATGTCATGTCATTCCACATGTGCCTGTCCCTTTGATAGCATATATTTTTCCAGTTACAGGGCTACTGCATGTAGTGATAGGAGGGTGCATTGAGCAAGTCCTGCAGCAGGGACCGTCGCAGGTGCAGGAGCCATAGGGTAGGGACGTGGGTGTACAATGTGCATACGGTCTGCCAGGAATATAGCAGAGATTGGGAGGGTGACGAAACACTTTTTGAGGTTTGGTGGGAAAGATTTCAGATGGAATGGATCTCATTTCAGGGCATGATTTTAGGAAAACATCGCCCTGTCAAAGTAGCTGATTAACACATTCAAGGC
This sequence comes from Schistocerca gregaria, assembly GCF_023897955.1. Taxonomy (NCBI): domain Eukaryota; kingdom Metazoa; phylum Arthropoda; class Insecta; order Orthoptera; family Acrididae; genus Schistocerca; species Schistocerca gregaria. The sequence goes on along the minus strand of NC_064921.1, from coordinate 945,747,033 downwards.
CAGGATAATATGGAGTCACCATTGGTGTGTTCCAAAGTTGTCTTTTGGAAGGATCGGCAGTATCTGGATTGGATGTGATAACCCAGGAAATCTGATTTTTTTGTAGGCCAGTAAGAAATTAAGTGCAGTGAACGCAGAGTGTGAGAATGTTGGTGTATAGATGCAAAGAGTCTGCCTCCTAACAAACAAGTTTGCCTCAAATGCGAAGGCTGTATGGGAGGGAACATTTGATTTGGAAGGATGGCAACTGTCAAAAGGTAAGTACTGTTGTTTGTTGGTAGGTTTAATATGAACAGAAGTGTGTAGCTGGCCTTTGATGAGGATGAGATCAACATCAAGGGAAGTGGCATGAGATTCAGAATAGAACCATGTGAGAATTAACTGGGTGAAGTGATTCAGAGATTCCAGAAATTTTGACAGGCCAGTCTCATCATGATTCCATATGGTAAAGATGTTATAAATGTATGTAAATGAAACCTAGGGCTGAATATGTGGATTCCAGGAAAGCCCACTCCAAGGAATCCATGAAAAGGTTGGCATAGGAAGGAGGCATTCTGGTTCCCATGGCCGTACCCTGATCTATTTGTAGGTCTACCCCTCAGACATGAATTAGTTGTCTGTAAGTATAAAGCTGATTAAGTTGAGAAGCAAGGATGTCATATGTTCGGAATCAGGTGGGTGCTGATGGAGGAAATGTTCAGTGGCAGGCAGACCAAGTATGTGGGGGATGTTGGTATAATGGAGGTGGCATCAGTGGTGATGAGCAAGGTGTGTGGTGGCAGTGGGGTGGGCACAGATTTCAGACAATCTAAGGAAAGGTTGGTATCTTGAGTTCAGAAGGGGAGTCATTGTACTATGGGTTGCATGTGTTGATCAAGTGAGGCAGATATACTTTCGGTGGGTGCTTTGAAACCAGCAACAATAGAACACCTGGGATGATTGTATTTATGGAACTTAGGAAGTAGGGAAAAGGAAGGGATGCATATTTATGGAACTTAGGAAGTAGGAAAAAGGTGGTGATGCATGCTTTGGGTATGATGAGGAGTTCTGTGGATTGAGGTGTAAGTCCTTGTGAGAGGCCTGAGGTTTTTAAGAGGGATTTAAGTCAGTTTGAATCACAGGAATGTGATCTTGATTGCAGACTGTATGTAGAGGTGTCAGGCAGCTGGCATAGACCTTCGCTAACATACTGCTTTCAGTCAGGTACTACAGTGGTAGATCCTTTGTCTCTTGGAGGGGTGATGATAGAGTTGGTAACTTTTAGGGAATGTAGAGCCTGGAATTCTGCAGACGACAGGTTAGGATCATGTTCCAAGGATCTGAGCTGAGGAATGGTTGTGAAGCAATGCTGTATGTGAGGAATTGTTGGAGGGCTTGTAAGGGATGATTTTGAGGTAGTGGTGGTGCATCAAGCTGGGATTGTGGTCTGAGCAGTTCAAGTCAGTGTTCAATGTCAGGTTTTCTATTGGAAAGGTTTTGGGATTGGGTTGCAAAATGATAATTCCAATTGATATTATATGTCAAGGATAATAGTTCCTTCACCAAAGCAGCATGATCGAATGCTGATTTAGGGCTGGAAGTGAGACCCTTGACATAACACAAGTAATTCAGGAATGGAGAGTGCTTTAGATGAGAGATTAAGAATACTGTACTGTTGTGACTGGTTCTTGGGATTATGGGTTATTCTTGGTCTGGGCGGCAGTGGTGAATGCTGTGGGATATTAAGGAGGTCGGTGAAGCTCAGTTTATAGGAGAGCTTTGGTGGTTGATGGTGTGGCTATTGAGGGAGCTGCAGAAGGTAAGAAGTGAAACACAACTGTTGAGGTAGTTTAGGAGAAGGTGGGATTGGTTTTTTAAATGAAATGTGACATATTGTTGTAGTTTGAAGTTGGCTTGGAGGTTGATACCATCAAAGGAAACATGAGGGACTGATAGCTGCAGGTTTTTATGGAAGGAGAAAAGTGTGGCATAGTGGAAATGGCAGAGGAGGCATATAGGTTACAGATTAGCCATGTAAGAGCAAGAGATTGCTGTATTTTAAACCATAAAAGAGGCTGGTGTAGCGTAGGATTACATCCAGAAACAGGGACTTTCAATGTTAGGCCTTTGGAGTAACTCCAAGGGACAAGCAGGTCTCAAGAATCAGAATGTGGGCCTTTAGTTATGATGGTGCAAACGCTTATTTTTGGAAAGAATGGATATAATATGAGATGGGATTCATCATAGCAAGAGAGGACAGTTTGGAGAGTAAGAAATCATGGCAGTTGCAAAATAAATAACTAAGTGGAGGGTGGAAAAGATAGGAAAGCGGAAGAAAAACAAGGAAAAACTTCAGAAGAATCAGAAAAATTCGTACGAAAATTGTGAGAACAATGGTTAATAATGCATGGGTGATCTATATGATATGAAAAAAATGATTGGAAAAGAAAAAAGAAAAAAAAAGTATCGATTGGGAAATTAGTGAAAACAGACAACATTTTTCAAAACTGGGTAAACAGAAAGCGAAAGTCATAGAAGAAAATGTAGACTACCTAGCTTGTCAATTTAATTGGCTTTAGGGAGATGGCAATAAATCTTGATCAGAGAGGTTTGGCGAAAAAAAAAAACCGCACAAAAACGTGAAAGATTTACATATAAACAAAAAATATGGAGGGTGGGAAAGAAAATAGCTATCAAATCTGTGAATAAATCTTCGAAATACAATCGGGGGAAGGCCACGCAGTGTAATACACCATAAATTTTTGTATGTATAATCGCAATAGCAATGGACTTGTTATATGCAAATAAAAATGATCCATCTATGTACACAGAAATCAGTATTAGAAAAGATGCAGGGGCAAAGTGTCGACTAATCTTGCTGATAGACATAAATGAACAAACGGATCTGCACATCAGGTTGAAAACAGACAACAATTTGAACAAGGCAGATGACAACAAAGACTGAGAAGAGGATTACATAAGAAGAAATGATGGCCACATGGGCTAATATAACAATGAAAACAATCAAGTTTTGACAAAATAATTTAATTTTATAGATACAAAATCTACTCACCAAGGGCCAGCAAAACACATGCATAAAAGACCGCTGTAATTAGGCAAGCTTTTGGAGCCTCTTGCCCCTTCTTCTAGCAGAAGGGTTGAAGGGGAAGGGAGAAGAATGAAGAAGAAGGGCTGGAAAATTCAAGGAAAACAGGTAGATTTTGGGCACATTATCCATAATCGCAGTTCATGGGAAACCTACCACATGGGATGAGAAGGAAAGACAGATTGTTGGAGACTGCATCAGATGAGATTTGGAAACCTCAGAGCTTAAAGGTGGGAGACAGGGTAATAAGCAAGACAGAGATTACTGCTTAAAAATCATGCATAAGTTAATAAGAGTGAAAAGCTATATGCATTGTACATAACAGAAGTGGCAGTGGGGGCAGTGAAAAATAGACAGGTAAGACAATGAAATATGTAGAATACTGAAATGGAATGAGAAAAAGGTTAGTTACCATAAAGAAATGTGAGACGGAAGATATTAAAGTAAATTAAGGCCAGGTGGGTGGCGAGAGCTGACATGTTCTAGCACTAGTTCCCACCTGCGAGTTCTGATAAACTAGTGACTGGGGGAAGAATCCAGATGGTGCATGTAGTGAATTATCTAAGGGTCTCAGTTTTAGTCCTAAACCTGCGTTTGATCATTCAGCTATGGCCTGAATGGGTGGCAGCTGTCATAATGGAGGTAATGTTGCTTGTTGGTGGGTCTCATGTGGACGGGTGTGTGAAGCTGGCCATTGGCCAGATGGAGGTCAACGTTATTCCATATCAAACGGTTCCTTCCCCACAGCCTAGGTCTTCATGGCAAACGAATCTGCTCCAGTCCTAAATCCCTGAACCATTAAACCAACAACCTGAAAACAGCTTTCGCATCCGGCTTCCCGACCTGGTACAGAAGCAAATAATCAGAGACACTTCCTCATCCCCTCAAACCCAGAACCTCCCACAGAACCACCTCAAAAGTGCCCCACCTGTGACAGGATGCTTTCCGGGACTGGATCATACTGTGAATGTGGCTCTCCAGCAGGGATACAACTTCCTTAAATCCAGCCCTGAAATGAGCTCCATCCTTCATGAAATCCTCCCCACTCCACCAAGAGTGTCTTTCCGCCGTCCACCTAACCTTTGTAACCTCTTGGTTCATCCCTATGACATCCCCAAACCAGCTTCCCTACCCTCTGGCTCCTACCCTTGTAACATTTGTCATTTAGAAATGTCTGTTTGTGACTGTGTATGTACGGATGGATATGTGTGTGTGTGTGCGGGAAAGAGGGAAGGAGATGTCTGCTTGTGTCTGTGTATGTGCGGTTGGATACGTGTGTGTGTGTGTGAGTGTATACCTATCCCTTTTTCCTCCTAAGGTAAGTCTTTCCACTCCCGGGATTGGAATGACTCCTTACCCTCTCCCTTAAAACCCACATCCTTTCATCTTTCCGTCTCCTTCCCTCTTTCCTGACGAAGCAACCACCGATTGCGAAAGTTGGAATTTTGTGTGTATGTTTGTGTTTGTTTGTGTGTCTGTCGACCTGCCAGCACTTTTGTTTGGTAAGTCACATCATCTTTGTTTTTATATAGAAAGAAACTTCCACATGGGAAAAATATATTAAAAACAAAGATTCCAAGACTTACCAAGTGGGAAAGCGCCGATAGATAGGCACAATGAATAAAACACACAAACACACACACAGAATTTGAGCTTTCGCAACCGGCGGCTGCTTCGTCAGGAAAGAGGGAAGGAATAGGAAAGATGAAAGGATGTGGGTTTTAAGGGAGAGGGTAAGGAGTCATTCCAATCCCGGGAGCGGAAAGACTTCCCTTAGGGGGAAAAAAGGACAGGTGTACACTCGCACACACACACATATCACATATCCACCCGCACATACACAGACACAAGCAGACATCTCCTTCCCTCTTTCCCGCACACACACACACATATCCATCCGTACATACACAGTCACAAACAGACATTTCTAAATGACAAATGATACAAGGGTAGGAGCCAGAGGGTAGGGAAGCTGGTTTGGGGATGTCATAGGGATGAACCAAGAGGTTACAAAGGTTAGGTGGACGGCGGAAAGACACTCTTGGTGGAGTGGGGAGGATTTCATGAAGGATGGAGCTCATTTCAGGGCTGGATTTAAGGAAGTATATCCTCTCTTCTCGATATCTGCCAGGCCTCAACTTCTGCGAATTTCAAGTTGCCACCGCTCATACCTCACCTGTCTTTCAACAACTTCTTTGCCTCTGTACTTCCGCCTCGACTGACATCTCTGCCCAAACTCTTTGCCTTTACAAATGTCTGCTTGTGTCTGTGTATGTGCGGTTGGATATGTGTGTTTATGCGAGTGTATACCTATCCCTTTTCCCCCTAAGGTAAGTCTTTCTGCTCCCAGGATTGGAATGACTCCTTACCCTCTCCTTTAAAACCCACATCCTTTCATCTTTCCCTCTCCTTCCCTCTTTCCTGACGAAGCAACCGCTGGTTGCGAAAGCTTGAATTTTGCGTGCATGTTTGTGTTTGTTTGTGTGTCTATCGATCTGCCAGCGCTCTTGTTTGGTAAGTCACAACACAAATTTGTGTGTGTGTTGTGTTTGTTATTGTTTCTATCAATGAACCAATGCTTTCGTTTGGGAAGTTACAGAATATTTGTTTTCATATTTAAAAAATTGTTTCATATGTGCATTTCTTGTGCACTTGACACGTTCCACATCATAATGGCTACGTACTGTGGGACTGATCAATGGAACACAAAGTTTGTAAGTCTGCCCCTCAAAAGGAAGTACTTGTTGGTAAGGTTGGTTTGTTGGTTAATTGCTACAAACAGATCAGGGGTATAGCCGTGGAAATCAGGATGCCTCATTCCTATGCCAACCTTTAATTGGGTTGCTTGGAGTGAGCTTTCCTGGTGCCCATAAGTCTTCAGTCTCTGATTTCATTTAGATACATAACATTTTTACCATATGGACTCATGATGAGACTAATTTGTCAGAATTCCTTTTCCTAATTAAATATTGCATGGTGCTATTCCAAATCCCATGCCACTTTCCTTGATGTTAATCTCATCCTCATCAAAGGCCAGCTCCACACTTCTGTCCACTTTAAACCTGCCAACAATCATTAGTACTTACATTTTGACAGTTACCATCCCTTCCATGTCAAACATTCCCTTCCATACAGCTTTTGCATTTGAGGAAAGATGGCATCGAGTGAACATTTTTCGTATAGTGCTGTCTTCAGTTTCTTTAAAAAGTGATAGTGAGGTTTGTAAAATTTGCGTGAAGAAGGTCAAAAGAGGTGGCCTCTATGTTGACTGCAAGTATTGGTACCATGATAAGTGTGTCAAAGTCAATTTGAAATATATAAAAGACAAACATGATTATCCATCATTGCTTCATAAGTGCCACGGAAAACAAAATAAGAACACGCTAAAGATGAAAGAAAAAATAATAAGCATATTAACAGATGATTTAGTGTCAATCAATACAAAATATCAAGAGCTGGAAATGAAATATAAAGCAGTGGATCGGAATTATTGTCTTACTCAAGACAATGCTGTTGTTAATGGTCATTCCGCACAGAAAATGTGGCGTGTGCTGAAAAAAACAAACAAACAAAAATTACATGTAAGTATAGCCCCAGTGATACCATTATCAAACAAATTCTCAGCACTAGTAGCGGATTGTGGTAACACAACAGACATAAATGAACCAGAAAGTAATCACTAAAGAACCAAAAAAGAACTTGTCAACCTTAAGATGCACCAAAGGGCTCCTTCTGTATGCCGACAGTCATGGAAAAGATCTATCCAAACGCATTCATGAAAGTATGCAGTTTTCACAAAAATCAAGCCTGGTGCAATGTTAAATACAGTGGTGGAGAATATTACAACAGAAACAAGTCAACTGAACAAAGACACTCACATTGTGATTATTGGCAGCAGCAATGACGTATACAAAAACGAAAGCAAGACAGCCCTCAGTGTTTCCGTAAAATATTACCAAAACTATTTCAAATGAACATTGTCATCACAAACGAGCCAGTGCAACATGATTTACCACTGTGGTCATGTGTAAACAAAGAGATTTGACACTACAATTCTGAGCTAAAGAAACTGTGTGATAAATTTAGCCATGTAATTTGATAGACTTAAGTATGATGAGTCGTAATGAACACACAAAACACAGATTCCATTTAAACAGGAAAGGGAAGCAAAGCTAGTTTCAAACATAAACAAACTGTGTGAGAAAGACAGTGTGGAGAAACTCCAATTGCTCTTGGCTACAAACAAGAGACTTTTTGAGAATAAAGCACCATAATAATAGTGTTCATGGATGTATTTTGGATATGACAGAGTCCTGTTCAAGCAACGAAAAGGCAGGCTGTGGACTAAGTGATAGGTCATTGCAGGACTGTTCTAAAAACAAAAACAAAAACAGTGTATGCAAAGTGTCATAAAAAGTGTAACTTAAACAATTCTGATTCATGCAAGATGGTAAATAAATAAGAAGGGATAACACCCTTAAAGTTAATATCTCAGAAACAAACTAGACATACTACAAATATTCATAGAGAAACACTTGCCAGGTGTACTAGTGATAACAGAACATGGGCTAAAATGCAGTGAAATAACATATTATAGATTAGAAGGTTACATACTAGCAAATAGTTATTGTGGGCAAAACCATAAAGGTGGTGGTGTGGGAGTTTATGTTAATGAGGATATAGAAGCTAAAAAAAAATTCCGTTCTTGAACACCACATAAAACCAGGATCAATTGAAATGACAGGTATTGTACTCCACAGTAATGATCTTAAGTTACCAAAGCATAAAGTGATTGGAGTATATAGGCCATCATATGCTGATGTAATGCCGTTTATGGATAAACTTAACAGTGTTGTTGGTCAGACCGGTTCTAATGACCTTACTATATTAGGTGACTTTAATGTAAATGCAAACTCAAATAGTATAGTAAACCTGAAACTCACTGATGTACTGACCTCATACAATCTTGTAAATATGGTGAGCTCTGACACCAGAGTAACAGACACAAGTTCCAATAGAATAGAATATGCTATCATCAACAAAGATGTTATAGGTAAGGTAAATTACAGTAACTTAGATTTTATTTATTCTGGCCTCTTCTTTTAGGTGATAGAATACATATATTCAATTGTGCCTAAACTAACAAAAATTGTGCTATAGAAACGAATGTTGAATACCTCAAATATTAATGGTCTTAAAGACGAACTAGCGAATGATAAATGGGATTCTGTGTACCAGGTAAAAGGGTCGGATGAGAAATGGAATGAATTCTACTAAAACCTACTGCACTATTATGAATATAGTTGTCCAGTCAGAGCAATCCTAAAGGTAGTTTAACACTGTCAAAATGGAAGTAATCCTCGACTAAAACTCCCTCTCAATCTGATTAGGCTCAGGCAGTAAGTACATGATCTAAACCAGCTTTATAAAGCCACTACTATTTTTGGTTTTCTAGAAAAAGTGCAATATGGCCAAGCATACTTTAAAACTGAAATTGTTAACCTAAGGAAGCAGACTAACAGCAAACAATAGAACAGTTTGACAACATAAGCAAAGCATCTTGGAAGCTGATTGACAAATACTGAAAAGATCCCAACAATATGAACATGGAACGACTCTAAGACATGATGGTAACATTGTAAAAAACCCAGATACTATATGTAATATTTTTAATAACTACTACTATATTTCTAACGAACAATCAACCCATATTATAGATTCGCAGTTAGAGACCCTATGCCATCTCACACAGTGTGCTGAATTTGAATCTGTGGAAGTGAATGAGCAGGAGTTTCACAGGGCAATATACATGCTAAAGAAAAAGTTTTCATCTGGATGGGATGGCGTATCCAGTGCTATTACTAAAGTGTGCTTACAAGAAACCGCTGAACTTCTTGCTCACCTAATTAACTGCCGCATTAGAGAAAACATGTATCTAACGGTTCTAAAAATGAGTGTAGGAAACCAGTTTTTAAAAAGGGAAGTAAGGAATATGTCTCCAAGTATAAACCAATATCATTAACTCCCACTTTTAGTACAATATTTGAAAGCATTATCCTTTCTCAGCTAAGTGCCTTTTTCACAAAACATAAACTGCTTGTAAATCTGCAGCATGGCTTCAGAAAAGAGCTAAGTACAACCACAGCAGTTACACAGATCATCCATGGAGTTTACTGTCTGTTGGACCAGAAGATGCAGACTGCAGGTATATTTATGGATCTGACAAGAGCATTTGATACAGTAAACCATAGGGCACTTCTTAAAAAAGCTAAAACCTTATAGTATTGGGGATCAAGCCATGAATCTTCTAACAACATATCTGATGAATCTTAAGCAAAGCACTAAATTGTCATACAAATTAGATAATAAAATCATGGGCTCCCAGTCCACCAGTGAACCTGTATTACAAGGTGTACCATAGGGCTCAATCCTTGGACTCTTTCTCCTCCTTATATATATTAACGACATTGCACAGCCCATTAACTCCCATGTTGTAAGCTATGCAGATGACACGTTAATATTATTCTATGGAAGTGAATCTAATGAGCTAGAATATCTTGCTACTAGTGGTGTAACAGAAGTAACAAAATACTTCAATGATCAGGGACTCAAGGTGAATGTCACCAGATGTCAACCACTGACATTTAAAACAGGCAGTTCTCACCACAAAATATGAATAGTATGTGTAATATCTCTGCAATAGAAAATGCTAACTGTAAATTCCTGGGTGTGTATGTTGAGGAAAATTTGCGGTGGACATACCACATTAATTTCGTATGCAGAAAAGGCAGCAGTGCCATATATCTCCTCAGCCAGCTCGAAAAGATAGTTCCTAGCCAAGCACTGAAATTAATATATTATGGAACACTTTACCCCTTTCTCAGTTATGGAATTGAACTATAGGGCTGTGCAGCCAATGTACATTTAAAAAGAATACTACTACTACAGAAAAGTGCAATAAGACGTATACATGGGATGGAACATATAGATTCATGTCGTGAAGTGTTTGTGCAGCACAAATATCTGACAATACATTCTCTGAACATCTTCTAAATAGTTATATTTTTTATAAGTCGACGAACAGAAGCTATCAAGGGCAGTGATGTGCATGATCAAAACACTAGAACAAAGAGTAACTATTACCATAACAGAGCAACGTTAAAAATGACTGATAGGTGTCCATTTATCAATGGTTTGATTTGGTATAACAAGCTACCAAATGCTCTAAGAACACACATGGGAAATGTTTTTAAAACAAAATTAAAATCTTTTCTAATAGAAAAATGTTTATATTCTCTCAACGAATTTTAAGATAGTGATTGTAACAGCTGTAATGTGATAAATGTAAAAAACAGACATAAGAAGCAACAGCTACAAAATATAGTGTATTTTATAAAGGTAAATATAACCAAAGTATTTGTTCAGATGCAGAATCTTCACAGCAATACACCATCATTCTCACACTCAGCGTTCACTGCACATAATTACCCCACTGGTGTAGTTCAAAAGTAGATTTCCTGGGCCATCACATTCTATCCTGGTTCTGCTGATCCTTCCAAGAGAGAACTTCGGAGCACACCACTGGTGACTCAGTATTATCCTGGTCTTGAATGTGTTAATCAGCTACTTTGACAGGGCAAGGATTTCTTAAAATTGTGCCCTGAAATGAGATCCATTCTAGCTGAAATTTTACCCTCCATACCTAGAATAGACTTTTGTCACTCTTCCAATCTCCGCAGAATTCTTGCTAGACCCTATGCTTGTTCTGCACCCATCTCCCTAGACTATGGCTCCTTCCCCCGTATCTGTCCCCACTGCAAGACTTTCCCTATGCACCCTCCTACCACCAACTATAGTAGCCCTGTACCTGGCAAAATATGTACTATCAAAGGGAGAGCCACCTGTGAAACGACATGTTATTACCAGCTGTTATGTAAACATCGTTTGGCCTTTTACATCAGCATGACTACCACCAAATTATCAATTAGCTTGAATGGGCATAGGCAGAGGGTGTGTACAGGCAACATGCAATATCTTGTTGTAGAGTATGCTCTACAAGATGACATTCGTGACCTCGGCTCCTGTTTCACCACACATGCCATCTGGATTATTTTTCCAGACATCAGGTTCTCAGAACCCTGCAGGTGGGAACTAGCACTACAACATGTCCTTGGTTGTTGCCACCCACCTGGCTTTAATTTACATTAATTTTTTCCATCTCAGCATTTATGCACTGTAACAACTCTGCTCCTCACCTCGTTTTAGTTTTCTACATCTCTCATTGTCTTACCCGTCTAGTTTTCACGGACACATCTGACTTTTGTTACATACTGTGCAGTTAGCTTTTCACTCTTATTAACTGTGCATGATGTTTAAGCAGTAATCTCTGTCTTGTATCTTGCCCTGTCTTCTACCTTTGACCTCTCAGGTTTCCAAATCTCATTCAATGGTGTCCCCAACAATCAGTCTTTCCTTTTCATCCCATGCAGTAGGTCTCCCCTGACCTGCTTTCTTTCCTAGACCTCTCCAATTCTTTTCCTTCACCCCTCTTCCTTTCCTTCAATACTTCAGCCAGAAGAAGCAGCCACTGGCTCTGGAAGCTTGATTAATTACCAACCCTCTTTTATGTCTGTGTCTTGCCGCCACTTGGTGTGTAGATTTTTTATCTGTTCAAGACTACTATTTGATGGAAATGGTTTTCCAGATCAGTACAGAAATCATTTTGTGTTCAAAACTTTTGCATTTAACAGATTTTGCATCATTTTTAAAACACTTCATGTATTTTCAAAAAATTTTTAGACACTGTATTGGATGTCTTAAAATGTCATTAAATTTTTCTCTATTTATTTGCTCACTATGGTGTGCATCTGTACCATTTAAATTACTACACTTCAAAGTCTCCCTGAACTTAATGTAACTATTCTGTGGTGAGCATGTTTATTATACTCACATAAAACCAGTCCTACCTTAGAATTTGCACTTTTTTAACATCCTGTTATACAAGAAATCTTCACTGTATTTTTACAACACCATAATTCCTTGGTCTCCATGACATTCCACGATCACTTCAAATATAGTACAGACTTCTGTCATGTGTAGGTATGTCCTGTAAACATAGTTTCATGTAAGACTACAAATGTGTACTTTATCTATCTGGAAGGTATATTTTAATACATAAACCTTGTAAAATGTAATGTAAACTTTTTTATTTCTCTTAAAAAAGTGAAAAAAGTTTCTTTTGTAAACCTTGACATGTCTCCTGTACATTAAATCAAATGATTTGATAATTGTACATAATGAGATGAATAAATCACATATCACATATAAAATTCCTTTTCATTACATTGGTAATTGCAATTTTTTAAAATATTTTATTTCTTTCCTAAGTGAAGCAAATTAAGAGAGACCTGTTCTTTCAAGTGTCACAAAACTGAAGTTACTTGAGCATATTGTTTCTAAAATGAAAATCATCTAATTTAGGTAAAATTAGGTTGCTAATGAAATCACTTATTTAACCCAGGATATTTACTTCACATTTTACTTTCAATTTTGTAAAATTTATAATTTGGGAGAAATCATTCTTTTATAAAAGTAAGGTATTACCATTTGTTACACATTCCTTCTCTTAAGTTTATATAGGCCTACAGTCACATTTATGATAGACAAACAACAGTGTCTTTCAAAAAAACTTTGACCAAAGGCAAAAAAGCAATATTAATAGAAAAATAAAGGTATAATTTACAAAAATTTTCACATCATTCTGTTTCATTCTAAATTTCTCATAACTTCTGGATATTTATGTTGTGGCTGTGCCCTCCAGTAATGTTTTGTGGTTCCTGGCTGGATGAGGGAGGGTAGTATGATAGGTGTGTGGCCAGTTTCCTTTCACTACAACACAAAATGCACACCTGGTTAAAATACACTTTATTACAGGAACCAATTGAATACTTAACTTCACTGTTGTCCAATCTGAAGTTCTGTGCCTTCCCTCATGGGTGATGACTATCACTGTGGAAGACTAGAGCACAGTGTGACATATTAAGGTGCAATGCAAACTGAGTCCCAATGTGATGCACAGATGTACTGAGAGTGGGATATTGACCAATTGAGAGATGGAGTTAGTTTGGTTATCGGTAGCGGCCTATATTCACACTGTTCGGGGGGTTATCAGCATGTAACCTGGGAGCGTATCTTAGTCTTCTCTCGTCATAGGCACACTTAGCTTGGTGCCTGCTATACAATGTTTCCTAGTGCTGACCAGGGTGCTGGTGAAAGTGTTCACCAGCACATTCTACCCTCCCTCCCCCCCACTCCCCCAAGATGTCACACTGTTGTTGTGTACTGGAGATGTGAATAACAGTTTGGGGTAGGGGGGGGAGCAGGAAGCTGGATGTAGAGACAACCTGGGAGCTGTAGTTGTGGTGGACGGTATACTCCTGACTGTATCCCACCATCTGGCTTGCGAGAACAGAGGAATGTGCTCCCAAAAACACTGCTCACGAATACATGTCAAGTACTGTGGGCATCTCCTGTAATCCTGTAAAGAACAAGATTACTTCTGGACCATCATCGGCACTGGATGCTGCATGGGTGGAGCAAGTGAAGCAGCATCCAATAGTGGCACCCATGCAGAGGTTCCAGTGGTGATGGACCATAACGTGGGTGGGAACAGTAGGAGGTGAGAAAGAGTTGTAGTGCTTGTTCCTTGTGTGGAAGGAGCAAAGCTTGGTTATCTGGTGTTTAGAAGTCTGTACAAAGCATTCTGCTTCTCTGTTGGGCTGGGGGTGAAACAAAGCACTTGTTAAATGCCTAATGCCGGATCGTTCCCGAAACTGTTCAAAGTTATGTGACAGGTACTGAGGTACATTGTCCATAACAATGACTTCAGGCAATCCTTCAATGCAAAAAATTGAGGACAACACTTGAATGATGTTATGTGATGTGGTAGAGTCCAAAGGAAATGCAAATAGGAACTTCCTAAAAGAGTCTACCAAAACAATCTGAGTGTTTCATAATGGTTTGCAAAGGCAATGTGCACTTGTTGCCATGGCGATTGTGTCTTAGGACAAGCTGTTAATGTCTGTGGTGGAGCTGATTGGTTGTCTGTGCATATGTGACACAGTGATGTCATCTGTTCATTGTAGGCATCCATGCCCTGCCAAGTACAGTGCCGGTGGGATGACATGATTGTACACTGTCAGGCTGTACTAATATCACACCTTGTTGTACCGAAAGTTTATGCCGACAAGCAAAGTATCAGCACATTACTGAATTCTGAATACTGTGCGATGAGCAAGGCCAAGAATTGCAAATGTAATGCAACAGAATCTTCCGATCAGAGTCCACTTCCATGACCTGCACAATTTTTCTGTTATTCAATGGAAAAGATTCCAGCAATTCAGAGTCCCGCACATTGATCTGGCAACAAGATGTGTCAGAGGAGCATAAATCAAGAGTTGGGGCCGATCAGAAAGTGAGCAAAAGTGTCGGCATTGCCATGCTGTGCCATAGGTCTATTTCGTACTGATACTGTGATGGAAGCAAAGCCCAATGTTGCAATTTTTAGCACTACTTGTAGGAACTGCCTTTGATGGATGAAACAAGGACCACAAAGGCTTGTGATCTGTGACTAAATAGATCTTGCAACAAACAGATAGTGATGGAATTTCCAATCTGTGAATACTTGCACTGAGTTTGAGTTAGCAACTTTGAGGCAAAAGCAATAGGTCTGTCTTGTACATCAGTTCTGTGCAATAGCACAGTTCCAGATCTGTAAGAGGAAGCACCTACCTGCAAAATCACTAGTTTGGCAGGATCAAAATGTGCTAAACATCTGCCACTGAGTGCCAATGACCTTGCCACAGTGGTAACATTGGTTCTTGTCAGATCACCAAAATTAAGCTCTGTCGGGCTGGGATAGCACTTGGATGGGGACCATCTGGTCTGCCGAGCACTGTTGGCAAGCGGGATGGACTCAGCCCTTGTGAGGTAAACTGAGGACTACTTGATTGAGAAGTAGTGGCTCCTGTCTTGGAAACTGACATACGGTCAGGAGAGCGGTGTGGTGACGGCATGCTCCTCCATATCCGCATCCAGTGACGCCTTGGGCTGTGGATGACATGGCAGTCGGTCGGTACTGTTGGGACTTCATGGCCTGTTCAGGGGGAGGTTAGTTTTTATCTGTCACTGAGCAAGACATTTTTGAGTTTCTGAAACTTGTCGTGACTATCTTTGGTCCAGATGAAGTGCACATTTTTCCGATGCAAGCGATGCAATGGAGTCACGATCTGTGAAGCATTTGGAATGAAATGAATGTAGTATGTCAACTTGCCTAGCACTGACAGAAGTTCAGACACATTTTGAGGATTAGACAGGGCACAGATTGCATGCAAATGAGATACCTGACCGTTTATCACATGACATAAGTACAGTAGTTCAGCTTGAAAAAAAGTGGCACTTTTCAAGACGACACTTGAGTGATTCATCTGTCACACTCAAAAAAAAGTACGCAAATTGAGAATGTGGTCCTCTGCTGTACTACCTGAGATGACAATATTGTCAAGGTAGATCGAACAGAATGGCACTTTTGCAGTGACCTGTTCCAAGTAATGATGAAAGATGGGCAGGTGTGGAAGCGCTGCCCAAAGGCAAACACATATGCTTGGACAGGCTTAAATATGTATAAATGACATACACTTTCTGTGATTCTTCATCTCATGCTATTTGCAAATAAACATCATCCAAATCTATCTTAGAACAAGTAATGGCCTGCGCTAAGCCTTTCCATAACTTCCTCAGTGTGGGGCAATGGATGAGTGTCAATTTTTTTGTCTGTAGATAGACAGTTGTTTTAAAGTCAACAAAAATGAGGAGGCTTGGTTATAAAAACCAATGGACTTTTACTGTAGCAGCCACACCACGGTCTTGCAATTCTTTTAATTCACTGACTACTTTGTCTCTTAAAGCAATGGGAGTGGGTCGAGACCAGAAACACTTAGGCTGTGCATTATCTTTCAGGTTAATGGGCGCTAAAAAATTAGTAGCCTTTCCAAGTCCATCAGAAAAGAGTTTGGGAAATTCCTTAAGCAAATTAGCAACACTGTCTTTTGGATTAAAACAATGAATGTACATTGTCTTGGATGCTAATGCCAAACCAGTCAAACGAATCTAAGCCAAAATATTTTCCCTGTCTCTTGATTGCAACACAGTATATTTCACTGGCCTAGAGTGAGATTTGTAAGTGGCTGGAGAACTACACTGCCCAAGTACTGGAATTTCCTATCCATTGTGTGCGGTTAGGCGCATGCTGGATTTTGTCAGGTGTGATGGTCCTAACTGTTCATACGCCACATGATTAAGCAAAGTTACAGAAGCACCTGTGTCCAATTGCAAGTCAGCATGACTACCAGCAACTTTTAGTGCTACAAATAGTTTACTGGAATGGCGTTGTACTGCACTGGAGTGACTTGACTTGAATTATTGCTGGAACCTCTAGTCAGTTTTGAAAACACTGCATTTGCAGAATGTGCATGAGACATGTTGCAAGAGGGGGCAGAATTGGTGTTCTTTGCCATTGCAAGCAAACTGCCTGGACATAGGCTTTCTTTCCACTTCAGTAACATGTCACGGTGTGCAATTGGTAATCTTGCTTCTTATGGTGAACAACGCAGTGAGGGCAAGACTTCACTAGATTTACAGGCCTGGCTACTTGTTTACTAGGCTGTCTGCATGTTGGTGTGCAAGCTCTATGTGGTGGCTAAGTGGGGCAGTCAAGGGTAAGAGGAAACTCAGCTTGACAACAGGGGACCTGATCAAATTTATCAGCAACTATGTTCCTGGAACTGAGTTGTTCTAATATTTGCAACACTTGATGGAATGAAGGATATGAGGACTTGAGAATCTGTTATCTGATTCTGCTATCAGGAACATTGTATGTGATCACATCACAGATCACCAAGTCATTATAAAAGTTGCCACTCGAATTTACACTTGCTAGTGAGACCCTGTAAGTCAGTATATCACTGACAGTATGTCTGTTCTGACTTAAATAAAGGTCAGAACTGGAATCTGACTACACAAGCGTTCCCACAATGGACAGGAAATAATGAGATTTCACAGTATCTTGAATTCAATAGTGATGACTGCGTGTTGTGTGATGTCCTTAGGTTAGTTAGGTTTAAGTAGTTCTAAGTTCTAGGGGACTGATGACCATAGATGTTAAGTCCCTTAGTGCTCAGAGCCATTTGAACCATTTGAATTCAATGGAATTGACAGTGGGTGTGGAACCACTCTTCCCTTTCATCAATGTGCAGAAATGGTGGAATGTTGTTTGGCAGCACGTGTTGGATCTAATGGTTGGTCAGTTGGGCAGACGACACAGCTTGTGCAGAGAGCAATTGCTGTACAGTAGACAGTGATGTGGTGATTTGCTGGTTCTGAGACTGGAAAATCTAATTTAGTTCTAGAGAAGAAACGGTCTGTGGATGAGGTGTGGAGCAGGGGGTGGAGGGGCAGGGTAGCGCTTCTAATGCTAACAAATTACAGCAAAATATGAAAAGACAAATGGAAAAACAATATAAAAATCCTCTGAAAAGATAAATAGTGTGTTCTGCAGCTCCCCTCCTGTAATACACACAACAAGAACAAATTAGCAAATAGAATCACTGCAACAACAGCTCCCCTGCAGCAACCCGGACACTTGAAAAGCAAACAAAACTTGTTTGTTAGTCTTGTCGCTACTTGTTGTGGCTGTGCCCTCGTGTAATGTTTTGTGGTTCCTGGCTGGATGAGGAGAGGGTGGTATGATAAGTGGGTGGCTGGTTTCCTCTCACTACAATGGAAAATTCACACATGGCTGAAATACACTTTATTACAGGAACCAGTCGAGTATTTAACTTCAATATTGTCCAGTCTAAAGTTTTTTGTTTAGCAGCAATGATCTGTCATGTATTAATTTTTGAATGTTGTCCATGTCTGTATAACAAATGTATACAGTAACTAACATTCCCTCACAGGTATGATGACTATTGCTGTGGAAGACTAGAGCACAGTGTGATGCATTGAGTTCCAATGTGAACTGAGTACAATGTTTCCTAGTGCAAACCAGTCTGATGGCAAAGATGTATTCCATCACAAGTCACATAAACCTTTCTATGTCCTTTCTACATTTCTATACAAATCCTTGAAATCATCACATTTTTCTACGAATATCGTCTCACTTTCATCACCATAAAAACAAAATACTTTGTTTCTGCACCACTACATCATTTATTTTAGAAATTCTCATTACCCCTTCCAAATCATTATCATCATATACTCTCACATTATGTCCACAGTGACACCATGTATGCTCACTACTTCTTTTAAAAGTCACATTCAGTAATCTTTATGTCATTACTTCAAACCACTGCATGTTTATTACAAAACACTACATCTCTCTGCATCAAATAATCTCTTGTACCCTTACTTCATCATCAATATCTTTCCTCACTCTAGATGTATTCCATATCTTTCTCACTGTTTTTGCTTTTCTTGGCAATATCCCCAAATTTCAAAGAATGTTAAAGATGATACACTGGAGCACCAAAGAAACTGGTATAGGAAGGCATATTCAACCATAGAGATATGTAAACAGGCAGAATATGGTACTGCAGTTGGCAGTGGCTATATCAGATAATAAGTGTCTGGTACAATTGTTAGACCAGTTACTGCTGCTGCAAAACCAGGTTATCAAGATTTAAGTGGGTATGAATGTGGTGTTATAGCCGGTGCACAAGTGATGGGACACAGCATCTCTGAGGTAGTGATGAAGTGGGGATTTTCCTGTATGACCATTTCATGAGGGTACTATGAATATCAGGAATCCAGTGAAACATCAAATCTCCAACATCGCTCTGGCCAGAAAAGGCCCTACAAGAATGGGACCAACAACAACTGAAGAGAATCATTCAGTGTGTCAGAAGTGCAATTCTTCCATAAATTGCTGCAGATTTCAATTCTGGGCCATCAACGATTGTCAGCATGTGAACCATTCAACAAAACATCACCAATATGGGCTTTCAGAGCTGAAGGCCCACTCGTGTACCCTTAATGGCTGCATGACACAAAGCTTTATGCCTCACCTGGACCCATCAACACTGCCATTGGACTGTTGATGACTGGAAACATGATGCCTGCTTGGACAAGTCTTGTTTCAAATTGTATCGAGCGGAAGCACATGTATTGATATTGAGACAGCCTTATGAATCCATGGACCTTGTGTGGCAGCAGGGGACTGTTCAAGTTGATGGATGCTCTATAATGGTGTGGGGCATGTGCAGTTGGTGTAATAGGGGCCCCTGATATATCTACATATGACTCTGACAGGTGACACGTAAGCATCCTGTCTGATCACCTGCATCCATTCATGTCCATTGTGCCTTCCAGTGGACTTGGGTTATTCCAACAGGGCAATGTGACACCCCACACATCCAGAATTGGTACAGAGTGACTCCAGGAACACTCTTCTGCTGGTCACCACACTCTCTAGACATAAACATTATTGAGCAAATCTGGGATGACCCGCAATATGCCTTCCAGAAGAGATCTCCACCCCTTGTTGTCTTTCAGATTTATGGACAACCCTGCAGGATTCATATTAGTCCAGTCCATGCTATGTCATGTAGTGGCACTTCTGCATGCTTGTGGGGCCCTATGCGATATTAGGCAGGAGTGCCAGTTTCTTTCACACTTCAGTATACATGTTGTTCAGATTGAAAAAAAAAAGAGGAAGCTTGACAACAAAAAGGATAATTTAAGTAGTATTGTCAATAACTTGAGTTCCTATTGATTTTCAATCACCTAGCACTGCAAATACTGCAACATCCCCTGAAGTCATTAAGCTCTCCCCACCCTGCCCCTATGTAATTTATGAAACTTTTCTACCTATAATTCTATTTCATTCTGGTTTGCCATTAATACCTCTGGCTCCACCCCCACTTTCTCTTCATGTTCATTATACCATTCAAAGTCTTCCTTTTTTCTGAAATGTTCCTGGAATGCAATCCCTTTGCTCCGGTCTCAGTTTCTTTCCCCTGAGATGGTACATCTCTCTTCTTCTATCTGTTTCTAAAATAACAGTTTTTTTAGACAACATTGGTAAATTCTCATTTCTTCACCTTTCCTGTGGTGTCAATCGTTTGAATACAAGAAACAGTCATTATTACAAACAATTTCTTATCAGATAAATCATTTAGTGATTTCTGACTAACAGCAAAAAGATTACTGCTACTGTCAACTAAACATTGTACCTCATTACCCTGTTCCAAAAAATTAATCATTGGCTATCTGGTGTTTCTCCCCTATTAATAACTTCAGATTCCTCCAACAAACCATGCACAATTTGTCTTCTTTTAAAATCTTCTCAGTTTTTAGAGATCAGATTGCTCTCACTATTCTCCCTCATAACTAGAGCCTAGGAAAAGGATTTGTGGGGATATAAAATAAAACAATGACATGGCTCAGTTGTATGTAAAGCAGGCAACAAATCTGAATTCATTGGTCAAATACTAGGAAAATGCAATACCTACACAGTAAATTGTGTACCAAATACTTAAGGGACTCATCCTACAAATCTACTCAAGTTCTCTGTATCAATAAAAAAAAATAGGGCTAACAGATGAAAATGAACATATACAAAAAAAGGCAACATAAATGTTCATCCTTCTTCCTGTTGAGCATATCATGAAGATGCTGTAAAAGCTCAACTGGCAGAGACTTGCAGATAGATGCAAACTGCCATATTCCATAAAACAATTACTAACAGAGAGATAGAGGGGCTGGCCAGTACTTACCTCAGCTCAGTACAGCCGATAGAGACACAAAAAACAACCGAAAATTTAAGCTCCTAGCTTTCGGAATAAATGTTCCTTCATCAGGGAGGAGAGAGGGGAAAGAAAGGGAAGAAGGGAAAGTGGATTTAGTTACTCACAACCCAGGTTATGAAGCAACAGGGAAAGGAAAACAGGGAAGGTAGCAAGGATGGAGGCATGGTTGTCAGAGGGAAGCCAAAGATATTCTACTGCAGGTACTGTGCCAGCTTCAAGCCAAAGAGGATGCATACAGAAGTAAAGAGGTGTATAGTATAAAGATGTAGGATGGAAAGATGCATGAATGGCTAAAGAGGAAAGGGAAAGAGGAGAAGACTGAAAAGTAAATGGGAGTGAGGTTGTTTAACGTAGGTTTAGTCCAGGGGGATGGCGGGATGAAAGGATGTGCTGGAGTGCAAGTTCCCATCTCCGCAGTTCAGAGGGACTGGTGTTGGGTGGGAGAAGCCAAATGGCACGTACAGTGTAGCAGGTTCCTAGGTCCCTAGAATTATGCTGGAGGGCATGCTCCGCTACTGGGTATTGGACATCTCCTAGGCGGACAGTTCGTCTGTGTCCGTTCATGCGCTCAGCCAGTTTAGTTGTTGTCATACCGATGTAAAAGGCTGTGCAGTGCAGGCATGTCAGCTGATAAATGACATGTGTAGTCTCACACGTGGCCCTTCCTTGAATTGTGTATGTTTTCCTAGTAGCGGGGCTGGAGTAGGTGGTTGTGGGGGGATGCATGGGGCAGGTTTTGCAGCGGGGTCGGTTACAGGGGTAGGAACCGCTGGGTAGAGAAGGTAGTCTGGGAATATTGCAGGGTTTAACAAGGATGTTACGGAGGTTAGGGGGACGACGAAAGGCAACTCTGGGTGGTGTGGGGAGAATTTTGTCAAGGGATGATCTCATTTCAGGGGTTGACTTGAGAAAGTCATATCCCTGGCGGAGTAATTTATTGATGTATTCGAGGCCAGGATAATATTGGGTGACAAGGGGGATGCTTCTGTGTGGTCTGAGGCTAGGAATATTGTTGTTGGACGGGGAGGAATGTATTGCTCGGGAGATCTGTTTGTGGACAAGGTCTGCAGGATAGTTGCGGGAGAGGAAAGCACTGGTCAGGTTATTGGTGTAATTGTTGAGGGATTCGTCACTGGAGCAGATACGTTTGCCACGAATACCTAGGCTGTAGGGAAGGGAGCGTTTGATGTGGAATGGATGGCAGCTATCAAAGTGAAGGTACTGTTGTTTGTTGGTGGGTTTGATATGGACAGAGGTGTGGATGTGAGCTTCAACAAGATGAAGGTCAACATCCAGGAAGGTGGCTTTGGTTTTGGAGAAGGACCAGGTGAAATTCAGATTCGAAAAGGAGTTGAGGTTATGGAGAAAATTAAGGAGTGTTTCTTCACCATGAGTCCAGACCACAAAGATGTCATCTATAAACCTATACCAGGCCAGGGGAAGCAGCTGTTGGGTCTTCAGGAAAGCCTCCTCCATGCGGCCCATGAAGAGGTTGGCATAGGATGGAGCCATCCTGGTTCCCATGGCAGTTCCCCTGATTTGTTTGTAGGTCTGGCCTTCAAAAGTGAAGTAATTATGGGTGAGGATGAAGTTGGTAAGTGTGATAAGGAACGAGGTTTTTGGAAGATCTTCGGGTGGGCGTTGGGAGAGGTAGTGCTCAAGGGCAGAGAGACCATGGGTGTGTGGGATGTTTGTGTAAAGGGATGTAGCATCTATGGTGACAAGAAAGGTTTCAGGTGAGAGAGGAGTGGGAATGGATTTGAGGCGTTCTAGGAAGTGGTTTGTGTCCTTGATGTAGGATGGGAGCCTGCAGGTGATAGGTTGGAGGTGTTGGTCTACCAGAGCTGAGATACGTTCTGTTGGGGCTTTGAAGCCTGCTACAATGGGACGGCCAGGATGGTTCTCTTTGTGGATTTTGGGTAATAGGTAGAAGGTAGGGGTACGTGGCTCAGGTGGAGTGAGTAAGTCTATGGAAGCCATTGTGAGGCCTTGTGAGGGACCTTGGATTTTTAGGATTTTCTGCAGCTCAGTCTGAATGGAGGGAATGGGATCCAGGGTAACAGCTTTGTAGGTTGAGGTGTCGGAGAGTTGACGCAGTCCTTCTGCCACATACTCCACACGGTCAAGTACCACAGTTGTGGAGCCTTTATCCGCCGGAAGGATTACAATAGAGCGGTCTGTTTTCAGCTGTTTAATGGCACGGGATTCAGCTGGGGTGATGTTGGGGGTTGTCGGAATGTTCTTCAAGAAGGACTGGGAGGCAACACTGGATGTGAGGAATTCCTGAAACGTCTGCAAGGGATGGTTTTGGGGGAGGGGAGGAGGATCCCTTTGAGAAGGCGGTCGGAACTGTTCTAAACAAGGTTCAACACTGGGTCTAGTATTTGGGGGCTGTGTTTGGGTGGTGAAGTGATATTTCCAGTTGAGGTTTCGGGTGAAAGAGAGGAGATCTTTAACCAGGGCAGTGTGGTTGAATTTAGGTGTGGGGCTAAAGGTTAAGCCTTTTGATAGAACAGATGTCTCTTGAGGAGAGAGGGATCTGGATGAGAGGTTTAGAACTGAATTGGAGTTGGTGATATGTGGCATTTGACTGTGGTTATAGTTGAGATTTGGTCTGTGTGGGGTATGTGCTGGGATGGGGAGATTGAGTAGGGTGGCTAGGCTAGGTTTGTTGGCTATGAGGGGGGTTTGTTGACAGATCCCTCTCTCCTCAAGAGACATCTGTTCTATCAAAAGGCTTAACCTTTAGCCCCACACCTAAATTCAACCACACTGCCCTGGTTAAAGATCTCCTCTCTTTCACCCGGAACCTCAACTGGAAATATCACTTCACCACCCAAACACAGCCCCCAAATACTAGACCCAGTGTTGAACCTTGTTTAGAAAAATTCCGACCGCCTTCTCAAAGGGATCCTCCTCCCCTCCCCCAAAACCATCCCTTGCAGACGTTTCAGGAATTCCTCACATCCAGTGTTGCCTCCCAGTCCTTCTTGAAGAACATTCCGACAACCCCCAACATCACCCCAGCTGAATCCCGTGCCATTAAACAGCTGAAAACAGACCGCTCTATTGTAATCCTTCCGGCGGATAAAGGCTCCACAACTGTGGTACTTGACCGTGTGGAGTATGTGGCAGAAGGACTGCGTCAACTCTCCGACACCTCAACCTACAAAGCTGTTACCCTGGATCCCATTCCCTCCATTCAGACTGAGCTGCAGAAAATCCTAAAAATCCAAGGTCCCTCACAAGGCCTCACAATGGCTTCCATAGACTTACTCACTCCACCTGAGCCACGTACCCCTACCTTCTACCTATTACCCAAAATCCACAAAGAGAACCATCCTGGCCGTCCCATTGTAGCAGGCTTCAAAGCCCCAACAGAACGTATCTCAGCTCTGGTAGACCAACACCTCCAACCTATCACCTGCAGGCTCCCATCCTACATCAAGGACACAAACCACTTCCTAGAACGCCTCAAATCCATTCCCACTCCTCTCTCACCTGAAACCTTTCTTGTCACCATAGATGCTACATCCCTTTACACAAACATCCCACACACCCATGGTCTCTCTGCCCTTGAGCACTACCTCTCCCAACGCCCACCCGAAGATCTTCCAAAAACCTCGTTCCTTATCACACTTACCAACTTCATCCTCACCCATAATTACTTCACTTTTGAAGGCCAGACCTACAAACAAATCAGGGGAACTGCCATGGGAACCAGGATGGCTCCATCCTATGCCAACCTCTTCATGGGCCGCATGGAGGAGGCTTTCCTGAAGACCCAACAGCTGCTTCCCCTGGCCTGGTATAGGTTTATAGATGACATCTTTGTGGTCTGGACTCATGGTGAAGAAACACTCCTTAATTTTCTCCATAACCTCAACTCCTTTTCGAATCTGAATTTCACCTGGTCCTTCTCCAAAACCAAAGCCACCTTCCTGGATGTTGACCTTCATCTTGTTGAAGCTCACATCCACACCTCTGTCCATATCAAACCCACCAACAAACAACAGTACCTTCACTTTGATAGCTGCCATCCATTCCACATCAAACGCTCCCTTCCCTACAGCCTAGGTATTCGTGGCAAACGTATCTGCTCCAGTGACGAATCCCTCAACAATTACACCAATAACCTGACCAGTGCTTTCCTCTCCCGCAACTATCCTGCAGACCTTGTCCACAAACAGATCTCCCGAGCAATACATTCCTCCCCGTCCAACAACAATATTCCTAGCCTCAGACCACACAGAAGCATCCCCCTTGTCACCCAATATTATCCTGGCCTCGAATACATCAATAAATTACTCCGCCAGGGATATGACTTTCTCAAGTCAACCCCTGAAATGAGATCATCCCTTGACAAAATTCTCCCCACACCACCCAGAGTTGCCTTTCGTCGTCCCCCTAACCTCCGTAACATCCTTGTTAAACCCCGCAATATTCCCAGACTACCTTCTCTACCCAGCGGTTCCTACCCCTGTAACCGACCCCGCTGCAAAACCTGCCCCATGCATCCCCCCACAACCACCTACTCCAGCCCCGCTACTAGGAAAACATACACAATTCAAGGAAGGGCCACGTGTGAGACTACACATGTCATTTATCAGCTGACATGCCTGCACTGCACAGCCTTTTACATCGGTATGACAACAACTAAACTGGCTGAGCGCATGAACGGACACAGACGAACTGTCCGCCTAGGAGATGTCCAATACCCAGTAGCGGAGCATGCCCTCCAGCATAATTCTAGGGACCTAGGAACCTGCTACACTGTACGTGCCATTTGGCTTCTCCCACCCAACACCAGTCCCTCTGAACTGCGGAGATGGGAACTTGCACTCCAGCACATCCTTTCATCCCGCCATCCCCCTGGACTAAACCTACGTTAAACAACCTCACTCCCATTTACTTTTCAGTCTTCTCCTCTTTCCCTTTCCTCTTTAGCCATTCATGCATCTTTCCATCCTACATCTTTATACTATACACCTCTTTACTTCTGTATGCATCCTCTTTGGCTTGAAGCTGGCACAGTACCTGCAGTAGAATATCTTTGGCTTCCCTCTGACAACCATGCCTCCATCCTTGCTACCTTCCCTGTTTTCCTTTCCCTGTTGCTTCATAACCTGGGTTGTGAGTAACTAAATCCACTTTCCCTTCTTCCCTTTCTTTCCCCTCTCTCCTCCCTGATGAAGGAACATTTATTCCGAAAGCTAGGAGCTTAAATTTTCGGTTGTTTTTTGTGTCTCTATCGGCTGTACTGAGCTGAGGTAAGTACTGGCCAGCCCCTCTATCTCTCTGTTAGTAATTGTTTCACATCTTTAAATGAGATTTTTCATTAATTATTTAGATCACCTATATGGTCCACATTCTTCATTGTTTTGTCCCTTTTGTTAGCTATCACTTACATCTGTCATCTAAACACTTTCTCTTCTTCAGTGTTTTATTTTCGTCACCAACTGTGCTAGTTTCATTTGCCTCCTATTGTCTTGTTCGGTTTATAGTCCACTTCTCTTTTTCTATTTATTGATTTATTTATTTAACATTCCATAGTTTTAACGTTCGTTATTCGCTGTTTTCCAGCCAACAATCACTGCCAACAATCTCTTCCACACCTATCAATATCATCCAATTCCGTCGATTTCGTGTTGCTGGTGATATTTTCGTGCCATTGCCTATCTTTCTCTGCCACAGGAAACATTTTTTGGAACATTTCTGCGCCACCCGCGAACCTTTTTGCGTCACGCGCGATCTTTTTTGCGTCACGCGCGATCTTTTTTGCGTCACGCGCGATCTTTTTTGCGTCACGCGCGATCTTTTTTTCGCTACTCGCTATCTCTGTTTTTGAGCAGCGTGTGTTCTTTTTCCCCTGATCTGGACATACCTGCTTGGTCTGGTCAACTTTTTCCGTATTTTTCTTATTCGGTGGTCTTTCTTTGGTATTTAACGTTACCAACACAATTTCTTTCTTTCTCGCCCTTCCTTCCGTGTTTTATTCCTTCTTATGATTACTATTCTAACTTTAGTTATTTAATTTCCCTACCCACCAGTTACCCACTATGTACCCTAATCCTACACCACATTATTTACATTCATTCCGGAAACATGCATTTACCGTAGCCAAACTGCAATCCCACATACTTTTCCTCCGTTCCTGCTTAACCTTTGGAATTACCCCTAAAGGACTTACCTTAAAAGTTCCCATCTCTGGGTGCAATTCCTCCTTCCACCAATCTCTCCTGGACTTCCAGAACCTTCAATCCTTAGCCATTACCCAACTTGTCCTGAACCTCTACACTACTTCATGTAACCACCACTCCCAACAGCTCCTATCTCTCTTCAAAGTCCTCCACCTCTCAAACCCTTGCTTGGAGAACACACTCAGGAACATCATCCTAGAAGCCAGCCGCAAACTTGAGTCCCATGCCACACACCACCTGAAAAAACTATCCACAGTGCTAGTGCAACACCTAAGAAGTGGGGTCCCTCTCCCTATCCCTCACAAACACCAACCACAACAGAACCGTCAACAAACCCCCCTCATAGCCAACAAACCTAGCCTAGCCACCCTACTCAATCTCCCCATCCCAGCACATACCCCACACAGACCAAATCTCAACTATAACCACAGTCAAATGCCACATATCACCAACTCCAATTCAGTTCTAAACCTCTCATCCAGATCCCTCTCTCCTCAAGAGACATCTGTTCTATCAAAAGGCTTAACCTTTAGCCCCACACCTAAATTCAACCACACTGCCCTGGTTAAAGATCTCCTCTCTTTCACCCGGAACCTCAACTGGAAATATCACTTCACCACCCAAACACAGCCCCCAAATACTAGACCCAGTGTTGAACCTTGTTTAGAACAGTTCCGACCGCCTTCTCAAAGGGATCCTCCTCCCCTCCCCCAAAACCATCCCTTGCAGACGTTTCAGGAATTCCTCACATCCAGTGTTGCCTCCCAGTCCTTCTTGAAGAACATTCCGACAACCCCCAACATCACCCCAGCTGAATCCCGTGCCATTAAACAGCTGAAAACAGACCGCTCTATTGTAATCCTTCCGGCGGATAAAGGCTCCACAACTGTGGTACTTGACCGTGTGGAGTATGTGGCAGAAGGACTGCGTCAACTCTCCGACACCTCAACCTACAAAGCTGTTACCCTGGATCCCATTCCCTCCATTCAGACTGAGCTGCAGAAAATCCTAAAAATCCAAGGTCCCTCACAAGGCCTCACAATGGCTTCCATAGACTTACTCACTCCACCTGAGCCACGTACCCCTACCTTCTACCTATTACCCAAAATCCACAAAGAGAACCATCCTGGCCGTCCCATTGTAGCAGGCTTCAAAGCCCCAACAGAACGTATCTCAGCTCTGGTAGACCAACACCTCCAACCTATCACCTGCAGGCTCCCATCCTACATCAAGGACACAAACCACTTCCTAGAACGCCTCAAATCCATTCCCACTCCTCTCTCACCTGAAACCTTTCTTGTCACCATAGATGCTACATCCCTTTACACAAACATCCCACACACCCATGGTCTCTCTGCCCTTGAGCACTACCTCTCCCAACGCCCACCCGAAGATCTTCCAAAAACCTCGTTCCTTATCACACTTACCAACTTCATCCTCACCCATAATTACTTCACTTTTGAAGGCCAGACCTACAAACAAATCAGGGGAACTGCCATGGGAACCAGGATGGCTCCATCCTATGCCAACCTCTTCATGGGCCGCATGGAGGAGGCTTTCCTGAAGACCCAACAGCTGCTTCCCCTGGCCTGGTATAGGTTTATAGATGACATCTTTGTGGTCTGGACTCATGGTGAAGAAACACTCCTTAATTTTCTCCATAACCTCAACTCCTTTTCGAATCTGAATTTCACCTGGTCCTTCTCCAAAACCAAAGCCACCTTCCTGGATGTTGACCTTCATCTTGTTGAAGCTCACATCCACACCTCTGTCCATATCAAACCCACCAACAAACAACAGTACCTTCACTTTGATAGCTGCCATCCATTCCACATCAAACGCTCCCTTCCCTACAGCCTAGGTATTCGTGGCAAACGTATCTGCTCCAGTGACGAATCCCTCAACAATTACACCAATAACCTGACCAGTGCTTTCCTCTCCCGCAACTATCCTGCAGACCTTGTCCACAAACAGATCTCCCGAGCAATACATTCCTCCCCGTCCAACAACAATATTCCTAGCCTCAGACCACACAGAAGCATCCCCCTTGTCACCCAATATTATCCTGGCCTCGAATACATCAATAAATTACTCCGCCAGGGATATGACTTTCTCAAGTCAACCCCTGAAATGAGATCATCCCTTGACAAAATTCTCCCCACACCACCCAGAGTTGCCTTTCGTCGTCCCCCTAACCTCCGTAACATCCTTGTTAAACCCTGCAATATTCCCAGACTACCTTCTCTACCCAGCGGTTCCTACCCCTGTAACCGACCCCGCTGCAAAACCTGCCCCATGCATCCCCCCACAACCACCTACTCCAGCCCCGCTACTAGGAAAACATACACAATTCAAGGAAGGGCCACGTGTGAGACTACACATGTCATTTATCAGCTGACATGCCTGCACTGCACAGCCTTTTACATCGGTATGACAACAACTAAACTGGCTGAGCGCATGAACGGACACAGACGAACTGTCCGCCTAGGAGATGTCCAATACCCAGTAGCGGAGCATGCCCTCCAGCATAATTCTAGGGCCCTAGGAACCTGCTACACTGTACGTGCCATTTGGCTTCTCCCACCCAACACCAGTCCCTCTGAACTGCGGAGATGGGAACTTGCACTCCAGCACATCCTTTCATCCCGCCATCCCCCTGGACTAAACCTACGTTAAACAACCTCACTCCCATTTACTTTTCAGTCTTCTCCTCTTTCCCTTTCCTCTTTAGCCATTCATGCATCTTTCCATCCTACATCTTTATACTATACACCTCTTTACTTCTGTATGCATCCTCTTTGGCTTGAAGCTGGCACAGTACCTGCAGTAGAATATCTTTGGCTTCCCTCTGACAACCATGCCTCCATCCTTGCTACCTTCCCTGTTTTCCTTTCCCTGTTGCTTCATAACCTGGGTTGTGAGTAACTAAATCCACTTTCCCTTCTTCC
The DNA here is from genome assembly GCF_023897955.1 of Schistocerca gregaria. NCBI lineage: Eukaryota > Metazoa > Arthropoda > Insecta > Orthoptera > Acrididae > Schistocerca > Schistocerca gregaria. The sequence goes on along the minus strand of NC_064921.1, from coordinate 945,716,936 downwards.
CTTTCTTTCCCCTCTCTCCTCCCTGATGAAGGAACATTTATTCCGAAAGCTAGGAGCTTAAATTTTCGGTTGTTTTTTGTGTCTCTATCGGCTGTACTGAGCTGAGGTAAGTACTGGCCAGCCCCTCTATCTCTCTGTTAGTAATTGTTTCACATCTTTAAATGAGATTTTTCATTAATTATTTAGATCACCTATATGGTCCACATTCTTCATTGTTTTGTCCCTTTTGTTAGCTATCACTTACATCTGTCATCTAAACACTTTCTCTTCTTCAGTGTTTTATTTTCGTCACCAACTGTGCTAGTTTCATTTGCCTCCTATTGTCTTGTTCGGTTTATAGTCCACTTCTCTTTTTCTATTTATTGATTTATTTATTTAACATTCCATAGTTTTAACGTTCGTTATTCGCTGTTTTCCAGCCAACAATCACTGCCAACAATCTCTTCCACACCTATCAATATCATCCAATTCCGTCGATTTCGTGTTGCTGGTGATATTTTCGTGCCATTGCCTATCTTTCTCTGCCACAGGAAACATTTTTTGGAACATTTCTGCGCCACCCGCGAACCTTTTTGCGTCACGCGCGATCTTTTTTGCGTCACGCGCGATCTTTTTTGCGTCACGCGCGATCTTTTTTGCGTCACGCGCGATCTTTTTTTCGCTACTCGCTATCTCTGTTTTTGAGCAGCGTGTGTTCTTTTTCCCCTGATCTGGACATACCTGCTTGGTCTGGTCAACTTTTTCCGTATTTTTCTTATTCGGTGGTCTTTCTTTGGTATTTAACGTTACCAACACAATTTCTTTCTTTCTCGCCCTTCCTTCCGTGTTTTATTCCTTCTTATGATTACTATTCTAACTTTAGTTATTTAATTTCCCTACCCACCAGTTACCCACTATGTACCCTAATCCTACACCACATTATTTACATTCATTCCGGAAACATGCATTTACCGTAGCCAAACTGCAATCCCACATACTTTTCCTCCGTTCCTGCTTAACCTTTGGAATTACCCCTAAAGGACTTACCTTAAAAGTTCCCATCTCTGGGTGCAATTCCTCCTTCCACCAATCTCTCCTGGACTTCCAGAACCTTCAATCCTTAGCCCTTACCCAACTTGTCCTGAACCTCTACACTACTTCATGTAACCACCACTCCCAACAGCTCCTATCTCTCTTCAAAGTCCTCCACCTCTCAAACCCTTGCTTGGAGAACACACTCAGGAACATCATCCTAGAAGCCAGCCGCAAACTTGAGTCCCATGCCACACACCACCTGAAAAAACTATCCACAGTGCTAGTGCAACACCTAAGAAGTGGGGTCCCTCTCCCTATCCCTCACAAACACCAACCACAACAGAACCGTCAACAAACCCCCCTCATAGCCAACAAACCTAGCCTAGCCACCCTACTCAATCTCCCCATCCCAGCACATACCCCACACAGACCAAATCTCAACTATAACCACAGTCAAATGCCACATATCACCAACTCCAATTCAGTTCTAAACCTCTCATCCAGATCCCTCTCTCCTCAAGAGACATCTGTTCTATCAAAAGGCTTAACCTTTAGCCCCACACCTAAATTCAACCACACTGCCCTGGTTAAAGATCTCCTCTCTTTCACCCGGAACCTCAACTGGAAATATCACTTCACCACCCAAACACAGCCCCCAAATACTAGACCCAGTGTTGAACCTTGTTTAGAACAGTTCCGATCGCCTTCTCAAAGGGATCCTCCTCCCCTCCCCCAAAACCATCCCTTGCAGACGTTTCAGGAATTCCTCACATCCAGTGTTGCCTCCCAGTCCTTCTTGAAGAACATTCCGACAACCCCCAACATCACCCCAGCTGAATCCCGTGCCATTAAACAGCTGAAAACAGACCGCTCTATTGTAATCCTTCCGGCGGATAAAGGCTCCACAACTGTGGTACTTGACCGTGTGGAGTATGTGGCAGAAGGACTGCGTCAACTCTCCGACACCTCAACCTACAAAGCTGTTACCCTGGATCCCATTCCCTCCATTCAGACTGAGCTGCAGAAAATCCTAAAAATCCAAGGTCCCTCACAAGGCCTCACAATGGCTTCCATAGACTTACTCACTCCACCTGAGCCACGTACCCCTACCTTCTACCTATTACCCAAAATCCACAAAGAGAACCATCCTGGCCGTCCCATTGTAGCAGGCTTCAAAGCCCCAACAGAACGTATCTCAGCTCTGGTAGACCAACACCTCCAACCTATCACCTGCAGGCTCCCATCCTACATCAAGGACACAAACCACTTCCTAGAACGCCTCAAATCCATTCCCACTCCTCTCTCACCTGAAACCTTTCTTGTCACCATAGATGCTACATCCCTTTACACAAACATCCCACACACCCATGGTCTCTCTGCCCTTGAGCACTACCTCTCCCAACGCCCACCCGAAGATCTTCCAAAAACCTCGTTCCTTATCACACTTACCAACTTCATCCTCACCCATAATTACTTCACTTTTGAAGGCCAGACCTACAAACAAATCAGGGGAACTGCCATGGGAACCAGGATGGCTCCATCCTATGCCAACCTCTTCATGGGCCGCATGGAGGAGGCTTTCCTGAAGACCCAACAGCTGCTTCCCCTGGCCTGGTATAGGTTTATAGATGACATCTTTGTGGTCTGGACTCATGGTGAAGAAACACTCCTTAATTTTCTCCATAACCTCAACTCCTTTTCGAATCTGAATTTCACCTGGTCCTTCTCCAAAACCAAAGCCACCTTCCTGGATGTTGACCTTCATCTTGTTGAAGCTCACATCCACACCTCTGTCCATATCAAACCCACCAACAAACAACAGTACCTTCACTTTGATAGCTGCCATCCATTCCACATCAAACGCTCCCTTCCCTACAGCCTAGGTATTCGTGGCAAACGTATCTGCTCCAGTGACGAATCCCTCAACAATTACACCAATAACCTGACCAGTGCTTTCCTCTCCTGCAACTATCCTGCAGACCTTGTCCACAAACAGATCTCCCGAGCAATACATTCCTCCCCGTCCAACAACAATATTCCTAGCCTCAGACCACACAGAAGCATCCCCCTTGTCACCCAATATTATCCTGGCCTCGAATACATCAATAAATTACTCCGCCAGGGATATGACTTTCTCAAGTCAACCCCTGAAATGAGATCATCCCTTGACAAAATTCTCCCCACACCACCCAGAGTTGCCTTTCGTCGTCCCCCTAACCTCCGTAACATCCTTGTTAAACCCCGCAATATTCCCAGACTACCTTCTCTACCCAGCGGTTCCTACCCCTGTAACCGACCCCGCTGCAAAACCTGCCCCATGCATCCCCCCACAACCACCTACTCCAGCCCCGCTACTAGGAAAACATACACAATTCAAGGAAGGGCCACGTGTGAGACTACACATGTCATTTATCAGCTGACATGCCTGCACTGCACAGCCTTTTACATCGGTATGACAACAACTAAACTGGCTGAGCGCATGAACGGACACAGACGAACTGTCCGCCTAGGAGATGTCCAATACCCAGTAGCGGAGCATGCCCTCCAGCATAATTCTAGGGACCTAGGAACCTGCTACACTGTACGTGCCATTTGGCTTCTCCCACCCAACACCAGTCCCTCTGAACTGCGGAGATGGGAACTTGCACTCCAGCACATCCTTTCATCCCGCCATCCCCCTGGACTAAACCTACGTTAAACAACCTCACTCCCATTTACTTTTCAGTCTTCTCCTCTTTCCCTTTCCTCTTTAGCCATTCATGCATCTTTCCATCCTACATCTTTATACTATACACCTCTTTACTTCTGTATGCATCCTCTTTGGCTTGAAGCTGGCACAGTACCTGCAGTAGAATATCTTTGGCTTCCCTCTGACAACCATGCCTCCATCCTTGCCACCTTCCCTGTTTTCCTTTCCCTGTTGCTTCATAACCTGGGTTGTGAGTAACTAAATCCACTTTCCCTTCTTCCCTTTCTTTCCCCTCTCTCCTCCCTGATGAAGGAACATTTATTCCGAAAGCTAGGAGCTTAAATTTTCGGTTGTTTTTTGTGTCTCTATCGGCTGTACTGAGCTGAGGTAAGTACTGGCCAGCCCCTCTATCTCTCTGTTAGTAATTGTTTCACATCTTTAAATGAGATTTTTCATTAATTATTTAGATCACCTATATGGTCCACATTCTTCATTGTTTTGTCCCTTTTGTTAGCTATCACTTACATCTGTCATCTAAACACTTTCTCTTCTTCAGTGTTTTATTTTCGTCACCAACTGTGCTAGTTTCATTTGCCTCCTATTGTCTTGTTCGGTTTATAGTCCACTTCTCTTTTTCTATTTATTGATTTATTTATTTAACATTCCATAGTTTTAACGTTCGTTATTCGCTGTTTTCCAGCCAACAATCACTGCCAACAATCTCTTCCACACCTATCAATATCATCCAATTCCGTCGATTTCGTGTTGCTGGTGATATTTTCGTGCCATTGCCTATCTTTCTCTGCCACAGGAAACATTTTTTGGAACATTTCTGCGCCACCCGCGAACCTTTTTGCGTCACGCGCGATCTTTTTTGCGTCACGCGCGATCTTTTTTGCGTCACGCGCGATCTTTTTTGCGTCACGCGCGATCTTTTTTTCGCTACTCGCTATCTCTGTTTTTGAGCAGCGTGTGTTCTTTTTCCCCTGATCTGGACATACCTGCTTGGTCTGGTCAACTTTTTCCGTATTTTTCTTATTCGGTGGTCTTTCTTTGGTATTTAACGTTACCAACACAATTTCTTTCTTTCTCGCCCTTCCTTCCGTGTTTTATTCCTTCTTATGATTACTATTCTAACTTTAGTTATTTAATTTCCCTACCCACCAGTTACCCACTATGTACCCTAATCCTACACCACATTATTTACATTCATTCCGGAAACATGCATTTACCGTAGCCAAACTGCAATCCCACATACTTTTCCTCCGTTCCTGCTTAACCTTTGGAATTACCCCTAAAGGACTTACCTTAAAAGTTCCCATCTCTGGGTGCAATTCCTCCTTCCACCAATCTCTCCTGGACTTCCAGAACCTTCAATCCTTAGCCCTTACCCAACTTGTCCTGAACCTCTACACTACTTCATGTAACCACCACTCCCAACAGCTCCTATCTCTCTTCAAAGTCCTCCACCTCTCAAACCCTTGCTTGGAGAACACACTCAGGAACATCATCCTAGAAGCCAGCCGCAAACTTGAGTCCCATGCCACACACCACCTGAAAAAACTATCCACAGTGCTAGTGCAACACCTAAGAAGTGGGGTCCCTCTCCCTATCCCTCACAAACACCAACCACAACAGAACCGTCAACAAACCCCCCTCATAGCCAACAAACCTAGCCTAGCCACCCTACTCAATCTCCCCATCCCAGCACATACCCCACACAGACCAAATCTCAACTATAACCACAGTCAAATGCCACATATCACCAACTCCAATTCAGTTCTAAACCTCTCATCCAGATCCCTCTCTCCTCAAGAGACATCTGTTCTATCAAAAGGCTTAACCTTTAGCCCCACACCTAAATTCAACCACACTGCCCTGGTTAAAGATCTCCTCTCTTTCACCCGGAACCTCAACTGGAAATATCACTTCACCACCCAAACACAGCCCCCAAATACTAGACCCAGTGTTGAACCTTGTTTAGAACAGTTCCGACCGCCTTCTCAAAGGGATCCTCCTCCCCTCCCCCAAAACCATCCCTTGCAGACGTTTCAGGAATTCCTCACATCCAGTGTTGCCTCCCAGTCCTTCTTGAAGAACATTCCGACAACCCCCAACATCACCCCAGCTGAATCCCGTGCCATTAAACAGCTGAAAACAGACCGCTCTATTGTAATCCTTCCGGCGGATAAAGGCTCCACAACTGTGGTACTTGACCGTGTGGAGTATGTGGCAGAAGGACTGCGTCAACTCTCCGACACCTCAACCTACAAAGCTGTTACCCTGGATCCCATTCCCTCCATTCAGACTGAGCTGCAGAAAATCCTAAAAATCCAAGGTCCCTCACAAGGCCTCACAATGGCTTCCATAGACTTACTCACTCCACCTGAGCCACGTACCCCTACCTTCTACCTATTACCCAAAATCCACAAAGAGAACCATCCTGGCCGTCCCATTGTAGCAGGCTTCAAAGCCCCAACAGAACGTATCTCAGCTCTGGTAGACCAACACCTCCAACCTATCACCTGCAGGCTCCCATCCTACATCAAGGACACAAACCACTTCCTAGAACGCCTCAAATCCATTCCCACTCCTCTCTCACCTGAAACCTTTCTTGTCACCATAGATGCTACATCCCTTTACACAAACATCCCACACACCCATGGTCTCTCTGCCCTTGAGCACTACCTCTCCCAACGCCCACCCGAAGATCTTCCAAAAACCTCGTTCCTTATCACACTTACCAACTTCATCCTCACCCATAATTACTTCACTTTTGAAGGCCAGACCTACAAACAAATCAGGGGAACTGCCATGGGAACCAGGATGGCTCCATCCTATGCCAACCTCTTCATGGGCCGCATGGAGGAGGCTTTCCTGAAGACCCAACAGCTGCTTCCCCTGGCCTGGTATAGGTTTATAGATGACATCTTTGTGGTCTGGACTCATGGTGAAGAAACACTCCTTAATTTTCTCCATAACCTCAACTCCTTTTCGAATCTGAATTTCACCTGGTCCTTCTCCAAAACCAAAGCCACCTTCCTGGATGTTGACCTTCATCTTGTTGAAGCTCACATCCACACCTCTGTCCATATCAAACCCACCAACAAACAACAGTACCTTCACTTTGATAGCTGCCATCCATTCCACATCAAACGCTCCCTTCCCTACAGCCTAGGTATTCGTGGCAAACGTATCTGCTCCAGTGACGAATCCCTCAACAATTACACCAATAACCTGACCAGTGCTTTCCTCTCCCGCAACTATCCTGCAGACCTTGTCCACAAACAGATCTCCCGAGCAATACATTCCTCCCCGTCCAACAACAATATTCCTAGCCTCAGACCACACAGAAGCATCCCCCTTGTCACCCAATATTATCCTGGCCTCGAATACATCAATAAATTACTCCGCCAGGGATATGACTTTCTCAAGTCAACCCCTGAAATGAGATCATCCCTTGACAAAATTCTCCCCACACCACCCAGAGTTGCCTTTCGTCGTCCCCCTAACCTCCGTAACATCCTTGTTAAACCCTGCAATATTCCCAGACTACCTTCTCTACCCAGCGGTTCCTACCCCTGTAACCGACCCCGCTGCAAAACCTGCCCCATGCATCCCCCCACAACCACCTACTCCAGCCCCGCTACTAGGAAAACATACACAATTCAAGGAAGGGCCACGTGTGAGACTACACATGTCATTTATCAGCTGACATGCCTGCACTGCACAGCCTTTTACATCGGTATGACAACAACTAAACTGGCTGAGCGCATGAACGGACACAGACGAACTGTCCGCCTAGGAGATGTCCAATACCCAGTAGCGGAGCATGCCCTCCAGCATAATTCTAGGGACCTAGGAACCTGCTACACTGTACGTGCCATTTGGCTTCTCCCACCCAACACCAGTCCCTCTGAACTGCGGAGATGGGAACTTGCACTCCAGCACATCCTTTCATCCCGCCATCCCCCTGGACTAAACCTACGTTAAACAACCTCACTCCCATTTACTTTTCAGTCTTCTCCTCTTTCCCTTTCCTCTTTAGCCATTCATGCATCTTTCCATCCTACATCTTTATACTATACACCTCTTTACTTCTGTATGCATCCTCTTTGGCTTGAAGCTGGCACAGTACCTGCAGTAGAATATCTTTGGCTTCCCTCTGACAACCATGCCTCCATCCTTGCTACCTTCCCTGTTTTCCTTTCCCTGTTGCTTCATAACCTGGGTTGTGAGTAACTAAATCCACTTTCCCTTCTTCCCTTTCTTTCCCCTCTCTCCTCCCTGATGAAGGAACATTTATTCCGAAAGCTAGGAGCTTAAATTTTCGGTTTTTTTTGTGTCTCTATCGGCTGTACTGAGCTGAGGTAAGTACTGGCCAGCCCCTCTATCTCTCTGTTAGTAATTGATTCATTAATTATTTATATTCCATAAAACCTTACTTACAAAGTTTCAGGAACCAGCTTTAATTTAGGAGTCTAGGAATATGACACAATTCCCTATGTATCAGTCTCAGAAGGATTGCAAAGACAAGATTATAGCAATTATGTTACAGTGTGTACAGAGGCATTTAGGCTGTTGTTCTTCTAGTGCTCCATATGTGTATGGGTTGTGGAAGTAGCCATAGTAAGTAATATAGTGAGAAGTGCCCTCTGCCATGCATTTCACAGTAGTTTGCAGAGTATAAATGTAGATGTGAATGAGCTGGGCACCAGGTGGATTACTACCAGACAATTAATACATGACGCATTGTGCATTTAATCTTGGAAGAGGAGTGATTGGAAACTGATATGGCATATCAGGCAATGAAGCATGAATATCAGAAAGTACATGTATTGAATCATTGCCACTAAGCAAAAACCTATGGAAAAACTTCATACAATTGAATGTACAACAGGAAAACAAATATTAACTTGCTCCTCATAGAGGACTCTTCTCAAGGTGTTTGGCCAGGATTCCTCTTCTTCTTTTTCTTCTTCTTCTTCTTCTTCTTCTGTGGTGCTGCAGTCCAGGATGAACTTTGGCCTTCCCAACAATCTTCCAACATCCACCACAGTCACATGATACCCTCCTCCAGTTTCTGCATCATAACTTCTGTAGGTCTTCTTCCACTCCATCCAGCCATTTTGCTCAATGTTGACCTCACCCTCTTTGTCCTCCTGGATTACTAAAGAGAGTCTTCTTTATCATTTCAGACTCCTCCATTCTTGTTACATGACCAGCCCATATTATCCTTTCTGCTTGTATGATTTTTGTTTCAGGAGCATTAGCATATATAGTGTACAATTCTCCATTGTACCTTTTCCTCCATTGTTCTCTGTCATACACAGGATCAATTATTCTTCTCAAAACTTTCCTCTCAAATCCATCAAGAAGCCTTGCATTAGTTTCTATCAAAGGCCATGTTTCCTAAGCATAAGTGACAACTGGACTAACAAGGGTTTTTTAATACTGAATGTTGTGGGTGGCTGAGGAGTCTTGACTGGAATAAATTCCTCGAGGTGAAATATGTCTTATTTGCTGATATCAGCCTAATCATAATTTCAGTTGAGATGTCATTAAAGCAAGTGCCTGTGGAACTATCATACTTCAAGCTATCAACTCTTTCAAATGTGTATCCATTCATACTGCAAGTTGATGGCATATTGGGTTGATATGCCTCCTAACAGGCCATGTATTTCATTTTATCTTCATTTACCATAAGACCCATCTTCTTACTTTCTTGAAGTAAGGCTGTAAAAGCTTCTTTCAGTGCTGGTACTGTCCATGCTATGATGTCTAGGTCATCTGCATATGCTACAATCTGCACTGACTTGTAGAAGATCGTGCCCCTTGTCTGTAGGCCTGCTTCCCTAATCAGCTTCTTGAGTGCTACATTAAATAATAAGCACACTAATGCACCTCTTTGATGTAGCCCATTTTTTATTTCCAGGGGGTCTGAGTAATTTCCTCGAACTTGAATGCAGCTTCTTATGTGAGACATCATCATTTTAACCATTCTCAGGAGCTTTCCATGTATCCCTATCTCCTGTAAGGCATGAAACAACCAGTTTCTATTGATGCTGTTGTATGCAGCCTTAAAGCCAATAAAGAGGTGATGTGTTCCAATTCTATATTTAACAGTTTTCTCCAAAATTTGACACCGGTTGAAAATCTGGTCTATTGTTGACCTTCCTCATCGAAATCCACTTTGGTATATTCCAATTTCTTTACCCACCTGTGGGAGTAGCTGACCAACAATAATATTAGATAACACCTTGTACCCCAGGTTCAGGAGGGTGAATCCACAGTGTTTTCTACACTCCATTCAGTCACCCTTTTTATGCATGGGGCATAATATTCCTTCATTCCACTCATCTGGTATCCTTTCCTGTTCCCATATGAGAGTGTTAAGTTCAAACAGAGACTGCTCTAATGTTGCTCCCCCAAATTTTACCAATTCTGCAGTAATGCTATTAGTGCTGGAGGCCTTATTATCTTCAGTTTCCTTAAAGCTTTTTTTTAATGTCCTGTAACCCTAGGCCACCCAGTGGTTGTTCATCATCCAATTCTTGCTCACAGTCATCAGATATAGCCTCTGTTTGCTCTGTCTCTTGATTCAGCAGTTCATTAAAGTGTCTTCACCATCTTTCCAGAGTATGTTTAGTCTCACTTATTATGTTTCCTTACTCATCTCTAACCAAGCTGGTTATGGAGCAAATTTTCTTCTAGCATTGTTTACTTTTATAAAGAACTTCCTTGTTTCATTCTTCTTGGACAATTCCATACATTCTATTTCAGCCTTAGTTCAGTTCCTTTTCTTTCTGTGATGTGTCACCTTTTTGGTCCTCCTTTTCTCTCGATAATCCTCCAACAAGCTTCTTGTGCAGTTTGTGTGTAATTTCTTTTGGTCTGCAGTGTTCTTTACTTCAGTCACTCTCTTACACTCTTCATCAAACCATGTGGGCCTTATTGATTTTCCCTCCATCTCTAGTGTTTCCATAGGGGAAATGTCTATGGCTCTTTTAATAGTCAGCCATTTTTGTTCTGTGTCATTACTGTCTTGCTTTGTTCCTTGTTCTTCTTCTAAGACCTGAAAAACTTTCTGACAGTATGATTCATAAGTTTCTGTTAATTGCAGTGCTGCAGTATTGTAGTGTTCTTTCCTAGTATGTTTTTCTTTCTGAGCATTTGATATCCTTGCTCTTATCTGGGCCATTACAAGAAAATGATCTGAATCCACATTAGGGTCTTGAAAGGTTTGAATATCTGACAAGTTAGATTTATGCCTCTGGTCTATCAGTACATGATCTATTTGATTAATGGTTCCACCATCAGGTGACTTCCATGTCCCCTTGTATATCTCCTTATAGGGAAACCTGGTAGATCCCACTATCATATTCTGGGAGACTGTGAAGAGGATCAATCTTATTCCATAATCATTAGTGGATCCATGTTTACTACGAGCTCCATTTATGGGCTGCCAAGAGGTTCTTCTGATTGTGCATGTCCATTAATTATACTATAATTAAAGAATCTTCCTTTAATTCTAATTACTGATAGCCTTGGATTAATGGGTGTAAAATTCATCACCAAATATTTCAGTACCAAACTCATGTCTGTTATCATCACAGCTATAGAACATAGCACCCTCTTTCTTTTCCTGTACCCCATTCCCTGTCCATCAAATTTCTTGGATGGCAATAATGCTCTCCTTGAGCTTCCCCTGTTGGGCTAATAACTTCTTTAGAGAGTGTGGACTATATAAAGATTGAACATTTGCGGTACCAGTTCGAAGATCAGGTTTCAACTTTTTAATCATTTGTTGTCCGACATCCTTACCATGTCATTCTCTATTAATCCATCCACCTCCTGCTCTTTGGGTTTTTGTTACTTGAATGTCATTTACAGGAAGAGGGTGTTAGCCTCGAGCCCAACCCTCAACCTGGAGGACCAGGATTTATATTAGGTTTACTTCCACAGGGAAGCTGGCTTCACTATGCCTCTGGAGCCCTCACTGCCCTATGTTGTGGGATACACTTTGTATGGCTGCTGAGTCGAAACCCATCCGACTTCAGTGACCCTGCCAGTAGCTATGCTACCATCATCACAACTCTCTACTTCAAGGAAGCATACAAGCCCTCCTGCCATCACTGAAGGTGCCTACTTCAAGGCAGTGTCCCATGGGAGTGCAGGATTTTTCTAGAGACACATTATATGTGATTACAAGCTTTCATCTACAGCAGGACAAAGGTTACAGATAACAGAGGGTTATTGTCATCTAAGACTGCCTTGCTGGTAGTGGTCAGGTCTGGTATAGCCGACTCAGCTGTGATGATTATAACATCCCTTGTGTGAGTGCATCCTTGCTTCTTGTTTCATGGAGATGGGAAGACCTGCTCAGCAGAATGTGGACCAGGTGGCAATGAGAAACATTTTCAAGGCTACCATCTCAAAATTGCAGCAGTTATTGAGACATCTTGGCTCCCCAAAGACTCCAACAGAGCAGAAATGAGTGTGCCAAATTTTCTCCTCCAAGGCTCCAACCAAACTGCTTTCTTGCAAAGTGTTTCCTTGCCCTCACTTTCTTTTCTGTGGCTTTCTTTCTTTTGTTGATTCACTGCACAGTCTCAAACCAGTGAAATGTAGTGTTAGGAACTTGTTACTTGTGCTCATCTTTTTGGGATCACTTCATACATTCATCAAATAAATTCACACAAAAACATGGATTCTGGAATTTTCATGTTTGACTGGTCTTGGGGAACTTATATCTTCCACAGCCAAGTTTGCATTGACTCACAACTCTGGTATAGTTGTTCCACCTTGCTGGTATCGTTCTCTGGAGAATGACATTTGTTGTGTACAAGTGTTTGGGATGGAACTTAGAAGAGATATTTCGAGTCACCTTTCGATAAACAGCTAATGGTGTGTCCCCAGGAATGTCTCTTCTTGTTGAAGTGGTGTGCCTTCCTTTCCCACAAAGTACTCTTCTGTGCTGGATCTTACACAGTGCTTAAATCAGAGTATGAAACCATAGTATAAGGTGAGACAATCATCCACATGAAACTTCCTGCCAGATTACAACTGTGTGCTGGACTGAGACTCAAACTCGTGACCTTTACCTTGTGTGGGCAACTGCTCTCTTGGTAGAGAACTTGCCCGCAAAAGGCAAAGGTCCCAAGTTTGAGTCTTGGTCTGGCACACAGTTCTAATCTGCCAGGAAGTATAACATCAGTGAACAGTCCACTGCAGAGTGAAAATCTCATTCTGGAATCATCGATATATCAGGTCCCTTCACTCCTGTGTTACACACAAGATAGACACACTTCTGCTTTGTGAGCAAAGAATTGCTACAAGTGTGATGGAGGTTACATAGTTATCTTCCTGTTTGCTTTTTGGGTAATGTTCAAGATGAATGGTTGTCAATAGACATATGGATAAACCCAAATTTCTGAAATTTTACCATCACCAATATGTATGTGCGATTTAATAGTAACTTTCTTGGCAGCTATGTGAGAATACTCTTGTACAGGCAGAGACTCTCCTTCTATGATCAGCCAGTCAGTTTTTATCCTTCTGTTAGTCAGTCAGTTGTAAGGATTTTATTAATTACTTTTCTTATTTTCAAGTTTGAAGTATGTACAGTAAAATGCAGAGATACATGAACTGATATACTATGGATTGTGACATAATGTGTGGGTATGACTATGTAACAGTCATTGACAATAACTGAAATGAGCACAACAACAGTGCGCATCATGCATTATTCAGAGTCTAGTGAACTAATGCGTATAGCATAGAAACACGTAACAGAAAACAGTATTTACACGAAAACAGTATTTACACTATCTTTTGAGCTCTTTGCTCTTTATCTAGTGAAAGTGCATGTATTCACAACACAAACTATACTGGTGGTTAAGTACTGGTACTGTAAGGAGGTGTGAATAATGTGGATTATTTTGATGTTTTTGATTGGCAGATACTTACACCTGCAGCAATTCATATATCTGAGTTCACACCTCCACAGTCTATTGCTTCGATTTACCACAGTAACAGTCTATAAAGTGATTGATATAATAACTCTCCTTTGAACAGTGTTATTTACCTCTTCTTTCTTTAAGAAATAGATACAGCATCCAGCTTCTTGACCAAGAATGCAGTACAACACAGTTATAAATAATGTCAGCATATGTTCTGAAGTTCGCTGGTTACAGTGTATCCAGGTATCATATTCAGAATGCTTTGCCTTTTAATATGTCTGCTTGTGTCTGTGTATGTGCGGATGGATGTGTGTGTGTGTGTGTGCAAGTGTACACCTGTCCTTTTTTTCCTCTAAGGGAAGTCTTTCCGCTCCCGGGATTGGAATGACTCCTTACCCTCTCCCTTAAAACCCACATCCTTTCATTTTTCCCTCTCCTTCCCTCTTTCCTGACGAAGCAACTGCCAGTTGCGAAAGCTCGTAATTCTGTGTGTGTGTTTGTGTGTTTTGTTCATGTGCCTGTCTGCCGGCGCTTTCCCGCTTGGTAAGTCTTGGAATCATTGTTTTCAGAATGAAGTAATTTAGAAATGAATGGAAGTTCCTTCCTTTCCAAAAGATATGCTGTAAAAACTTTTACACAAATATATATTATTGTCTGACATACATGCAATACACCCACCCAGAATCAGTGACAGGAAGAGATCAATAGTTGAAGAATGAAATATTTGATATTGGCTTAAGGAAACATTAGAATATCATATACATTCATTTTTATTTTTGTACATGTCTCTTTTTGGTGTAGGTTTGTTTATATTGTGTCTTTGCTCCCTACAGTGTTCTAATACTTATTAAACAACTTATCCATTTGGCTAAACCAAAATAAGATCTATCACAACTGTCCTAGTACTGTATAGTGGCATTCTCCATGATTAGTGGATGACAGTGGTGCATTTTATGAATATATTTAACACAAATAATAAAATTTCATATGGAAGTACCACTTAAACTATTTTTTGAGCTGGCTGGAGATCAAATTCATTTATTTGTCACCAAGGTTACATATGTTTATCCCCTGCATGTGTCAGCTTTATTTATATTACAATTAATTTACATGAAATTTATAAAACTTTAAACATTCAGTTTCTAAGAGATCATGACTCAACAAATGTTTTGCTCCATCATTGAGGTGTAACCATCACCCATAGTTTGTGCAGCCATACCTCCACATGTTAAGTGTTGCAGCCATACCTCCACACGTTAAGTGATTGCTCATTGTGCGCGTGCCTTGTGGTGCCATCAGTGCAACTATGGAAAACAGTTCAGCCTCAGGTCTGTAACTTTGTAGACGATGATGAATTGCATGTCATTATAGTGTTCAGAGGGTCGCTCTATAGGATAGGTGTACACTGATATGTATTTGGTTAAAAAGTTTAATACCATGATGGAGAAACCATAAAGTTCCAACCATTCTTATATAAACCAAATTGTCCATAACATATTTAAGTTTTCAAAAGGCCAGTCTGTATCATCAGCATCATGTCAAGAGCTCACCATTTTCTGGGTGTCTATAAGTTACTTGCTTTAATTACTCCTTTATAGTAAAGTTCACCATCTAATGCAACTACAAAGGGCACTTAGAATGTTTTCATTACTTGGCACACACAAATTTGATCACTACTTTGCATGAATATGTATTCCTCATTCAACACGCACTATACATACAATATGCAGACACTTTTCCTTGAAGTCCCTTTTAATTTCACTTATGTTAAACACCTTTTTCATATACAGGTTCCCCTATCTGTCTTTGTACAAATGTGTGAAATTTTCACGACTTGCCTAAATAAATTAAAACATGAGGTAAATTTGCTCCTTATAACTGCACATAAATGTCATTTTGATGTTAGCTGACAAATGAAGTCTAATATATTTCACATACATACAAGTTTATAAATAAATTTGTCAAATTGTTTTTGATATTTGTGCAACAATGTCTAAATACAAGTGAATAACACTTAAGAACACCCCTTCAAAATTCATGAGGCTTCATTTCCATGAAAGTTATTTCATATTTACTCTCATAATTAATAAATAATTTATATTTACAATTTTTATGATAAGCTAGCATTCCTTTTAACTTTTAAACTCATGATATAATCTTTGTTTACATGAATAATTAGCAAACCGTATTACACATCAGGACTGAAAAAACAATATACATTTAAGCAATCTGATCATATGCATGAACTACTGCCCTCATCTCACTTAACTTCAGTATTTGTAATTCCAGATTGCTAATGATAGGAACTGAGAATTTCACTCTCACATTTCCAACACAAGTAAACATATCCATCCTTAGCCATACCTTTCTCAAATCTACCAGGAGTTGCTCTACAAAACTACAGGGAGTTGTTATAAGGAATGGAAAGAAGCATTTATCATCTCATGCTCAAAGCTGTTGTTAACACATTATACAATGATTGAGCAAATTCTCTGTGAACACTTCTTTGTGTTTGGTGACAAACTATTTACTCAGTATTTGTGGCACTATAGATAAAATTCTAATATCATTGTGTCATACAAGTTTATTAATGTTATTTGATTAAAAGTACCTGTAATGATTTTACATAAGTGTACTTAATTTAATGCTTTTCACTGTGGGATGCACGTCTGTGTACTACAATGTGTATATATGTTTCTGTCTCTTCCATATTCATACAATGTGTGCACATGAAATTGATAGGTATCTTCCTAGGCGAGGCACAGCATCGTTATCCCCTCTCATAGCTTATCCAAAGTATGAGCATACCCCTAGAATTATTAACTCTTTCATGGCATATACAGATTACCAATACTAAAGAGTTTAGTTTATTTTGGATATAGCCATAATGTAGATTTCTGAGTATATATTGTAAATAGTAACCTGGTGTGTAGATAGCTTTCTGTAGTTAGTTCATTTTATTTCCATCCATCTAAATATTTCCATTTTTTAGTTCTCTTTTCCTTTTAGTTTTATTATTATAGTATAGATGTCGGCAATTATTGTAGACATCAGTTTATATTCATAATCTTGTGGGTATATTCTACATAGTGTAGAGATACTAATGTTAGCTAAGCATCTGGCATGTTAAGAAGCATATTGGACTTGTTTTGCCATCATGCATGCACCAAGGTCTCTCTCCTATGATGCAAATTTCTACTGCACTTGTGTGTTGCATCTTGTCATAATGCTACGTCATTTATTTGTCCCCTCTGCATTTACCAATTTTTTGGTTGGAAGGTATATGTATTTTGGTAGTGAATTTGCATTACAGTGATTAAATTCAGCTTATTACTCATTTCACAACATCCTTTTCTCAGTGAACAAAACCTTCAATAACCAGTAACTTACCTTATTTCTATGTACACAAATATAAATGACAAGAGAGAAATTTTTCATAAAAGCAAGTGGACATCTTTCATAATTTGTACTGAAATATTTACACTAAAGAAAAATAACTTCATGAGTTGGCTTAACCTTTTGTCAAACCCATTCAGCGTACAAATTCCTTTAGATCCTTGTGTGGATAAAGGCCCTTTCCTTTCTATTTATAGGGTAAGCTAGTCTGTATGATCCTGGATGAGGAACTTGCATAATTACAAATGGGGCGGTGTATAATAGTTGCCATTTGGGATTAAGTTTTCCATGTTTGGTAGACTTTGGGCACTTTCACAGCAATACTTCTTGTACTGTGTGGAATTGTGCAGTGCAGCTAATCTTTTTTGCTGTTATGTGTTTAATGTCAACACATCCAGAAATAATTGTTTGAAATTTGGCATAAGCCAAAGAATATGCTGACATCATCAGTAACCTCTCTCATGGTGATTTGGTGATTTTCCAGAGCCATTTTCATTACCTCTTCCATATTGTCATCAGTAGTTGATGTGCTAGGGCATTCGTGATGATTGTTATCTTCACTGCCTTCTCGGGCCTCTTTGAAATATTCATACCACTCATAAACTCTTGTCTTACTCATAGCAGATTTGCCAAAAGCCACAGTCAACATTTTGAATGTGGTGTTGCAGTTTATTCTTTTTTTAAAGCAAACTCTAATGCAAATTTGTTGAGCCATCTTTATCAGAAGTTAAAATTTGTGAAGCATTTGAAAACATGTATAACCTTTTTGGCCATCAACAATAAACGAAATATTCAAAACAGGTGAAAATGCAAACGCATGTCAGAAAAATGTGTATTAACAAGATAAAAAAAATAAAGTGAAAATCAGATGTGCAAATCCCATGAAGTTAAAAAATTTTCATTACTTTTTGGTCACAACTCATGTATTCTTTTTGAAACACCCTGTATCATAGAGTATGATATTGCATCATGTGCTTTTCCAGTCTTTCCATGCACAGTCTGTCATTCCAAATCTAATCTTGGTATACTGAGGTTATGCTGGAACACACCTATGTTTACCGAGCGAGGTGGCGCAGTGGTTAGACACTGGACTCACATTTGGGAGGACGACAGTTCAATCCTGCGTCCAGCCATCCTGATTTAGGTTTTCCGTGATTTCCCTAAATCGCTCCAGGCAAATGCCAGGATGATTCCTTTCAAAGGGCATGGCCGACTTCCTTCCCCATCCTTCCCTAATCCGATGAGACTGATGACCTAGCTGTCTGGTCTCCTTCCCCAAAACAACCAACCACACCTATGTTACCTGCCTGAAATGTGTGCTTACTTGCTACACAATCTCATAACGAGTTTGCACAGTTTTTCCCTGAATCTTCTGTATCTGTTTTTTAAATCCGAATTAGTAATGGTTCCTCACTAATGAATGAACTGTTAATGAGTTCAGAATCTCTTTTCTGTGTCATATGTACCTTTCTAATAATCTGTCTTTTTAAGGTTTCTCAACTGAACAGCAGCTCACAAAAGCCAGTCAGACAACAGTAAACAAATTCGTATGTATATGAATTATGTAATTTATAATGTAATGGGATACACAAAAAATTCTATTTACCATGTAGCTCCGAAAGCTTGCCTAATTATAACCTTCTTTTATGTATCTGTTCTACCACCACTTGGTGAGTATTTTTTTTAACTGTACAATTACATTATATTGTTAAAAAATGATTGTTTTCATTGTACAATTCTTCATGATTTTTCTGGAATATCTCTAATTGTCAGCGGCCTTACCAACAGCTAGATTTATCCTTCATTGAGAAAATGTGTTAGAATTGTAAGCTGACTTGTTCCTCATTATAGTGAGCGATCTGAATTGTGGTCTATGGAACTTGCAAATAACTATAGCTATTAATACTATGTGTTCATCCCATCTTAAATCAATTTAGATGGTTGTTCTTAAGAATTTCATGATGGTGACTGATTACAGCAGTTGATTGATTTTACTGAAACATATTAAGTCTCCTTACATGTTTACTTACCCTTCATTGCCATTGTTTACACTGTTTATTTGCTGGTTTTTCTGCATGCTGTAACCTTTATCCATTGATGGAGCGGTTTTGTATTCACTTTTGTTGTTTTTTCATATAGTCTCCTCTAATAAAAGCCTCAATGAAATTTTGTCCCCTAACATATTATGATGCAGCCATTGGACAAGCAGTACTTGTAGGTTATTTGTAGTGTGACCAGGGAGTTGATGTTGGCATAGATACTAAACAATTTTGTGATCATGGGCTGAAGTAAATTTTCATTCCTTATGTCTGTTTCTTGCAGGTTCTTTGAGCCAGATGACTTGCCTGGTGCTTGTAAATGCAATTTACTTTAAAGGCCTGTGGGATATCCCATTCAAGAAAGATGACACATCCCCCATGCCTTTCCATGTTTCTGCAATTCAGAAGAAAACTGTAGATATGATGAAACTAAAGAAAAACTTAATGTATACAGAGGCAAAACAACTTGAAGCTCAAGTTTTGAAGCTCAATTACAAGGTATTGCTAATAAATTTACTGAGTTGGTAAAAACCTTCTCTGCCATTCAATAACAGTAGCATGAAATTAGAGACACATAACTTTATATAACAATGAATTGCCTAGAAAAAAAATAAGGAAAGGTGGCAACTCATACACAAACCTATGGCACCGATAAACTCGTCACCAGAAATATCAATACATAAACAAACCATCTTTGCATTGTATTTCATCTCTGACTTCTTTGCTTCCCGCCATGTTAAAATTCAGTTCCATATGTGTTGTTCTGCCATGATGTGCAATAAAATATAGTTCTCAACATGGTGTATTCTCTGGAGAAAACCATCCTGAATCCACCACAATGGTGACCCCGAGTTTCTTTGTTATTTGTTTTTGCTTTCTGACAGTCCCTGCGATGACCATGCCAGTGTGTTGTACCACAACAGTGTTCAAACAATGACTTCGGCTCCACACCTAACGCCCGATTTTGTGACAAATATGCACCATGTTGCTGGCGATCTACACCCACCAGGATTGCAACACGGTGTTTCCCCTTTGACGGCTCCCCTGGTGTCGCTCAATATTTTCGAGCCTGTATCAACAAGTGATATTAGGAACATGCATGTATCTGGTTACCAGACACCTTTGTTACCACCACCTCATGTGCCTACCTCCATCAACCATGCCACCACTACTTAAGGCTCTCAATGCAATACGATACCAAAGTTGAACTCCATTAATGTTTCATTGGACATCTTCCCACTGCCGGAGCAACAATTCTCAACACCCTAATCCGTGCAACCCCACATTAACTACAGCCACGTGGTCGGCTCTGCCAGGCTCATAGGCCTTTCACCTCACCTTCCGACCATGCTTACTGCTACTTCTGTCCCACATCAATATGTGTCTTCCAACTTCGGCATATCAGCCTGCGAATGAACAACAAGTGGTATAGTGGGCATAACGACATCCTACGTTCTACTAGTACACCCCAGTGCTCTCTGCCATGGGTCTCACCTTATCCAAACGTGATTTCGAGTGGAGTAACTGTGAACAATGAACCTTTTTCCCACTCACCCCATGTTTGGCATCACTATACACACGGTGCTTTGGTTCAGCCCACACCTCCGCCGCCTCCCTGCCACACAGGTGATTACTGCTCAGCTCTCTCGTCAAGCTATCAGCGTGTTAACATGCACCCACAGTTCATGAATTATTTCTCACCTGTTGCATCTGCGCCGGTTCCAGTCGAGCTTCCGCAACTGTTTTCGGCACAGCCGGGTGCCTCTTCCGCGTCGGCCATCCGCGACGTGCCACCTTCCATGGAACACATCTCTCCTGTCGCATCTGCACCGGCTCCTGTCGAGCTTCTGCATTCGTTTTCGGAACAAACCGATGCCTCATCCGCGTCCGCGACATGACACATCGTCCTCCACCCCAATGTGCCACATTCACTCTACCGCAGGGTTAGTTCACAGCTCCATCGAGCTCCACGACCGTGCCGTGAAGGCTCGAGAATGCTACTGCCACCCACACACTTGACCTCACATCTGCTTCTGCACTTCTCCCCCCAGGCTGCTTCCAGGCTGCCACCACTCGCGAAACTACCAAAACTGCCTGTGTTCTCCAACGAGATCCCCGAATTCTGGTTCACCTTAGTCATGCAGATCTTTCAATATTATTCACTTGATGGCCACTCACAGTGTATTTGTCTCATGAACGATCTCCACGACCATGCTGACTTGATTCATGATTTAATCATCACACCTCCTCAGGTAGACAATCCACTTCTGTCGAGAGGACAACACTGGAACGTGTTACACGAACGTTGATTGAGAAGGTCCAGAAGCTCATCTACAAGGAACAACTTGGCAACTCGACTCCATCACAGCTGTGGCGCCGTCTCTGACTCCTTGTTGACAACCAAGCCGTGCCCAATAACATGCTCTTGTCAATCTGGATCAAGAAACTTCCTCTTTCTGTCCAAACTGCCATCTCTTGCCCCGAAGCTCAAGCAACTGACGTACTTATCTGCGCCACTGACCGAGCTCATTGTGCACTACAATGCGAGCTTCACACATGGAAAATTGAACCTGCCTCCCACCAACAGCTTCACCCTCGCCCTGCACGCTGCAGATGCCACATTAATTTGGCCACTGGTAACCACTCGCCGGCACCGGCGACGGCCTCGCCCCTTCCTGCAGTCAACTCTTCAGCAGACAGGGACCCTTGTCCTTCCTCCTTGGCTACGGGCTCTCTGCAGTATGCACATCCACATTACCCCTACTGCTACTTCCACACACGTTTCGGTGATGCAGCAAGGAACTGCAGACTGCCTTGGTGTTTCCCGAACGCCGGTCACAGGTAGGTTCCGGTGTCGCCTCCTGCGCACAAGACAGGCACCTCTCAGTCCTTCTCTCAGTTCGTGAATGACCGAACATTTGCGAACGCTTATACATCGAAGACATGTCATCAGGACAACTGTTCCTCATTGACACGAGTGCTGATGTGTCCCTACTGCCTACGACTCTAGCATCCGAGAACATTCGTTCCCACCACACGTCACTACAAGCTGTCAACTCCACTAAACTCCAGTGCATCAGTTAAACATCCCAATCTGTTATCCTCTCTCTGAACTGCGAGCTCGAGTGGACTTTCCTAGTCTGTGATATTGACTAACATATCATAGGCACTGATTTCTTGCACCACCACAAACTTTCCAGAGACATAGTGTGCAACACTGTGTTTCATCACCCAACAATCACTTTCCCTGTGCTCCATCGAGCCTTCACTCCCTGGATGCATCTGTTCATGCTCAACTAGTACACACATGCTCGTGTCTTTTGACTGTGCTGCAAGAAATTACACACAAGTGTTTTGTCGAGCAATAACAGGTCGCTCGCCTACGCAACGAAAATTTCGAGCTCACTCGCCGGATCCAGGAAAAGCAGTTTGAAATTAAAAACACTTCAACAAGGACAAATCAAGGTTAGTAAGTGCATCAACTGTACAGACTATACTACTTCCATGTGCTCCTCATCCGTAACCTCTAATTACTGTGCTGTCACCGCAATGTCGTACATAGACGTGTGTAAACTAGGCCCCCGTATTGGTGTCGCCACGTTTACTGACAGCCCCATAGTGCCACGCCCTCCTCGCACCACAGTTGTTGAGTCTGACTTGTGTACCACTGCACATGTGCACCGTGCCTCACTTCAGCCTGGCCTGCTCCCAGTGGACGATCTTGCAAACTGTGAAACAGCTGCTCCTGTGCGCCACCGTGTGAACTCGATGAACTACACAGACAGTGCACTCGTGCCTGAACACAATTCACATGTTTCGACTGAGACCGTGCTGCCAAAGGCCGCACCCACACACCGAACGCAGTAATCCAGCTCTGACTGGATCGCACGACACTAGCAGTAAACAAACAGCCTCCCTTGCATCAGGCAACATTGCTGTGGTTACTAACAATGCACAGATTGTGACTTATACTGGGTCCTCTCATCTTTAGTAAACCCCGGAGAGTTTACTCCGAGTGCCTTTGTGATCTCAAAAAGCAAATCACAGAGCTCTTAAACGCCGGTCTCATCGAACCCTCTGCCAGCTGCTGCTCCACTCCCATTCATATGACATCCAAAAAAGACGGGACATGGTGCATGTGCAGGGATTACCGTCACTTGAATGCAAGATCTATAATGGACAACTACCCTGTACCAAACATTGCCGACTTCACCAGCACGCTGTCGGGCAAATCTGTTTTTTTCCGTCATCGACTGTAAACGGGCTTACCACCAAATTCCAGTGGCCCCCGAGGATATTCAACAAACAGCGATCACCATGACCATAGGCCTCTTTCAATTCCGATTTCTGCCTTTTGGAATCAAAAACGCCACACAGATGTGGCAACGTTTTATCAATGAGGTTTTGTTAAGCCTCATATTCTGTTTTGCTTACCTCGACGACGTACTTGTCTTCAGCTCCTCTGTCGATTACAATATACATCACGTGCAGACCATTCTAGACACCTTGAAAGCCACAGGCATTGAAACCAACCCCAACAAACTACAACTGCAACAGCCTGCTGTCACCTTCCTTGGGTTCCGGGTATCGGCTGACGGTACCTCACATCCACCGGAGAAAATACAGTCCATCTTAAATCTACCGAGACCTTCTTCATTCAAAGAACTTCAGCATTTTCTTGGCACCATGAACTACTGCGGAAATCCAAGCCCCATTAACTAACGCATTGGCAGGAAAAAACAAACCCGGCATCTGCAGTACACACCAGACTCTTTCTCGGAACTCAAGAAACTCCTAGCCAAAGCCGTCACAATTGCGCATCCCCACCCCGATGCGCAACTTTTCATTACAACAGACGTCATCGGCGCCAGACACTTGACGGCCAGACCTTGACCCTGCAGTTTTTCTCCCCAAAAGCTCACCAACGCCCAACACAATTGTTCCACGTTCGATCATGAACTGCTGGCTGTGTACGAGGCAATCCAACATTTTCGAACGGAAGCCGAGGGGCGCTCATTCTATGTTCTCACTGACCACAAACCCTTGGCAGCTGCTACAGTGCACCCTCTGGCCGACCCTCCCCCATGTCGTTTCCGTTATTTCGACTTCATTTCACAATTCACCATCGATGTCAGGCACATAAAGGGTGATGACAATATTGTTGCTGAATTTCTTTCACGTGTCAATCCTGTATCTTCCCTATTGGATCTTTCTGCTCTCCCTTAACTCCAATCCTCTGACGAAGATACACAGAAATTAATCTCGACCCAGCTTCTTCTCTAAGCCTGTCCTTACCACCTTTTCTGGTATTTCCGGTGCAGTCTAGTACGATGATAGCACAGGCATACTCTTCACCATTATCCCCACCATGCTCCATCGAGCTGTTTTCAATGCTCTTCACAGCTTGGCTCACCCTGGCATTCGAGCTTCAGCCCGCCTAGTCACAGAGCACTTCGTATGGCGAAACGTCAATAAAGACTTGCAACAGTGGGCACTCGAATGCCTTGTGTGTCAACGCAACAAGGTACACAAACAAATCTCTCCCCCTCTCGGCACCTTCCCTATTCCCCCTGGGCGATTTCAGAACGTGCACATCAATTGTGGGCCCTCTTCCCGCTCCAATGGTTTCCGCTTCATACTTTCCACCATTGATCATACTACTCAATGGGTCAAAGCCACTCCTGTTCCTGACATTACCACAGAAACTGTTGCTTGTTCTTTCATTGAGTCATGGGTATCATGTTTAGGTTATGCTGCAGTCATTACCATTGGCCAGGACAGTCAGTTCGAGTCGGCCCTGTTCAATGGCATTTGCCATATCTGCAGAATCCGACGCATGCACACGACTGCTTACCATCCACAAAGCAATGACCTCATTGAGTGCTGGCACCACACCTTCAAGGCGGTCCTCCACTGCCACGACTCCTTATGGATGGAGGCCCTGCCACTTGTACTGCTCAGTGCTCGTGCAACCTACAAGGAAGACGGCATCAAAGGGACAGTTGCAGAATACGTATATGGACAAACCTTGGTCCTCCCAGGAGAAATCGTCTGTCCTCCTGCCTGTCACGCACTTTCACCCCTACCCTCGTTCATTGAATGTGTGAAATCCCACTTCTCCAACCTGCTGATTCACCCCCCCCCCCCCCCCCCCCACATCCACTCACATACCTCCAACGGTCTATGTACCCACTTCCCCTTCCGACTGTAATTTTGTCATGCTCCAGGACGACTCTGTCCAAGTACCTCTCCAGCCCACATACTCTGGCCCTTATCTATCGTGTGCTTTGATGATCCACAAACACATGTGACATCCTGGTAAGAAATTACCCCATCACTTTGTTGCTGAACAAACTCAAACCAGCTCACGCTGAGCCCGAATCTACGCCATTGCCTGACACGAGCGCTCCACACCACCTACTACCACATGACGCTCCACCTTTGCTCCCTCTCTTGAGCAATCACTCACCATCGTGTGCATCACAGAACTCCTCGTCAAGCTCATTGCCGATATCCCCACCAAACACACTCTCTCGATCGAGCTCACAGCCCTCAACCGTGAACTGCTCACCACTACCTGTGTCGAGCATGTCAACGCTCCTGCCTGCCTCACCGTGTTGAGGTTTTTCTCCCCCCACTCCCCTGGTCAACCCGCGCTGCCTCCCTCGAGGTGACAGTCTCTGTGCCCCCTCTGACATCATCCACGAAATTTCTAAAATACTCAGGGACAATTTGCTATTGATCGTGTGTTTCTCATCTCCCAGTGTTCCCAGTGATAATTCTGTGATACCATGCCACTTAATTAAGTGTTTCCAACTGCCGCCTGATGGCGACCTCGAAACGCTCCGGGCATTCGCAAAACCTTCGGCCGACACCATCGTGATTGCTCCGTACAGGCCCTCCTCCTCCCGACACACACAGCCTGTATGACAACCGGCTCACTTCCTCAATTTCCACGTCACATGGCCAACCCTCGCTGCTCGACGACTTCCAACACCACTACCGGAGGACTCCTTCGAGCTTACTATCGTTTGTCTACCTCCCACAACTCCACCTGATGCCAACCAATGTGGAGCTGATAAACTCGTCACCAGAAATATCGATGCATAAACAAACCGTCTTTGCATTGTATTTCATCTCTGACTTCTTTGCATCCTGCCATGATGTGCAATAAAATATAATTCTCAACACGTTGGTGTATTCTCTGGAGAAAACCATCCTGAATCCATCACAAACCCATAAGGCACCTGTTTGTAAGCATAGTACTAGAAATGAAGCCAGTATGAGCACTATGGGAAAGTCTGTTACTTATTGTTGATGTTACTGCCATATTAAGTCAAGAAAATATTTTGTTCATGTATGTATCAAATCTATATATGCTGTTGTTGTTGTGGTCTTCAGTCCAGAAACTGCACTCTGTACTAGTCCATCCCGTACAAGGCTATTCATATTTACATGACTACCGCTACTAAATTTATTTGAACCTGCATACTGTTACCGAGACACAGTTTCACTTTATCCCCCAACACTTCCTCAGTTACGATACTGACCCTTTGTTGATGTTTCAGGATATGTCCTATCAACCAATGGCTTATTTAGTCAAATTATATCATAATGTTCTGTTCCATCTGACTTAATTCAGTACCTCTTCATTTGTTAACCAGTCTTCAGTATTCTTTATAGTATCACATTCTAAAGCTTCTATTCTCTTTGTTGGAACTGCTTATCATCCATATTTAACTTCCATGCAAGGCACCACTCTAGAAAAAATGCCATCATAAAAGACTTCTTAATGTTAAATTTATCTTTGATTTTGACTAATACTTTTTTTTTCAAAAATGCTTCATATCCTCCCTGATTTGACCACTATCACTTATTTTGCTGCTCAAATAGCAATACTTATCTACTAATTTTAGTGTTTATTTTCTAATCCAATTCCTTCAGCATTACCTGTTTAATTTGACAATAATCCTTTATCCTTGTTTTAATTTTGTTGATTTTCATTGTAGAACCTCCTTTTATGACACTGACCATTCAATTCAACAGCTCTTACAAGTTCGTTACCATCCCTGAACTTCATTTGCTTTTCCACATGACCCTCTACTGTTCCTTACTGCTTGCCCAAAATACATATTGAGTAAAATTGGAATAAGTTTGCACAGCTGTCATACCACATTCGCAAATACTGAAATACTGCTTCCCTTTCTTGTCCTTTGACCCTTGTTGCTGCAGTCTGGTTTCAGTGCATTTTGTCGACAACCTTTCACTCCATGTGTTTATCCCTGCTAGCCTCAAAATTTCAAAGGGTCTATTCCAATCAAAATTGTCAAAATCATTAAATAAATTTATAATTGCAAGATACACAGGTTTTCTTGAACATATCTTAAGATAAGTTGTAGAATCAATATTGCCTTGCACGTTCCTACATTTCTCCAGAACCCTAAATGATCTCCTCTGAGGTTGGAGTCTGTAAGTATTTCAATTTTTCTGTAAATAATTTGTGTCAGTATTTTGCAAACAGGACTTGCTACATTGATGGTTCAAATTGCCTTCTTTGGAATTGCAAGCTACCTGTCTCATGTAGCTTGCGTAACACATGGCATAATTTTGTCATACAATCTTAATAATTCTAAGATGATCACATCTTCTTGAGGTTCCTTAGTTAGACTTAGATCTTACACATGTATACTCCATTGCTCACAGTAAACGGAAGATACTTTTCATTTTTCTGTACATTACCATTCTTCTTATTCCAGTTACAGATGGAGTATTGTAAGAAAGATTGTATACTTCTGTATGAGCTGTTATTTGTCTTCTTTTATCTTTATGATCTGTACAGGACTTATATCTAGGGGCCTTAAGATTATTCATATGTTTCCCATTGCAACATAGGTCTTTTTGAGTAACAAAGTATCTTTGTTGAAGTATCTGCCAGATAAGATGTTTCAGCATTTATGTTTCACTCTCCAGCTAGTCAAACAATCCTGAAACCATTCATGCTGCCTTCCTTTGTTTATGTTAGCTACAGTACAGCATTATATGGATCCCACAGGTCTCAACACTACTTCTGTAGTTTTTCACAAATAGGCTAATGTCTTAGTAAATCAGCTGTAATGTTTTAATTATCATACCAAGAAATTTACATCTCCAATTTAGATCATCTAAAAGTCTCTAAAACTAAGTACATGTGATCATTTCACATTGTATCTCTATGCTTTGTTCTTGGGGTACTCTCATCTTTATTCTGCATGCTTTTGTGCTAGATAACAGTCCTTTTATCTTTGAAGTGTAAGTTGCTGCTTGATGGATGATTCTTCAGGTTGGGAATCTTAGGGGTATGTTATACTGCTATAACAACAATATGATGAAAGGACAGATTGCTACTCACCATGTAGAGAAGATGCTGAGTTGCAGACAGGCTTAATAAAAAAATTGCTATACATTTTAGATATCGGCAAAAAGGCCTTCTTCTGAAATAAAAACACACACACACACACACACTAGAGATGGCAAACTCATTCATCCTTGTGTAAAGTCTATGACACTATGTTCTACCCACAAGATGTTAACAATGAACTAAGTATACAAACATCAACAAATATTATTGATACTATGTATAAAGAAGACTGTATCATGTAAAATTGATAATTATTTCATTATTTCTTTAATAATTTAATTTCTGTGTGAATTAAAACTATTATCAGACAACTACATCCATAGGCAACAACAATTATAATCTTTTTTGTTATCTGTGATAATTGTGGTTCAGTTGTTCTTCCTGTGCCAATGGATGAACTGTTTGGGCGTGAGACATGTGAGGTCTGCAAAGAGGAAACCTGTAACTATATTGTTAATTATTATTTGAAAAATAGAGTCCCTATTGTCTAGACATGGATTTGTATTTATTTCAATTGTAATTTCATCTAATTAATGTTTTTAAGTGTCCGCAATTAGGACTGCAGCCATTAGTGCTAGTAACTTACAGCGGAGTTTACTAGTAACTGGTATAAAAAATATGGAAAATTTTCATTGGGCATAATTTTAAATGCTAAAGAATAGAGAACAAGAGACTTTTATCTAAATATATTGACTTGATATAAAATAAATCAAGAATAACAATAGAGACTATCGTCTGTCTGCCACTATTTTAGCAAAAATATCTTCGCAGCAGTTTTGAATCGAGAATTTTAACAGACAGAAAAATTGTTGGATATAAATGAATTCGTGTGCCACCCTGTACCACTGAAATAACATTGTAGGAATTATCATATTCTCTTTATAAAATCTGACACCATACAATTGATTGCGAAGCGCAGGCTTTGTTCGGTTGTAAGTTGGTCTGCCTTCCACAACAATGAACATGCTCTTTTATCTTGATTCAAAAAAATATGGAAAATGGAAACCGATGTGTGCGTTGCCAACATCCTTTGCAAGTGTAATAACAAAAAAATCTTGTCTTTTTGCAAGTATTTCTTCTGCTGTTTATTGAAATAGTGAAGTACGCTGATACACCGTTTTGTTGCCTGAAAAGATGTATGTATTACATACCACATAATTTTAAGTAATTTATGTAATTATAAAATACATTTTAATTACCAGTCATGGACACTGAATAGAATACTAAAAGAACCAGAAATTCAGAGTTCAAAAAAGGTTTGAAACAAATCTAGAATGGCTGTGCGAAGTGAATGAAACGAACAACAACTTGATACTGAACTAACTATGAGCAGACGGCAGTGGAACTGTGATGAGTGGCCACGTGAAGAAGGACGAGTCCGGCTGAGTGAGACTGAGACAGGTGGGAATGGGACTGAGGCTGGAATGAGACTGGCCGACATGCCATTCAGGAATGAGACTGACCATTTCCCATTCCCGCGAACTATAAGTACGAACTCGCAGACTGAGACAGACAGGAATGGGACCGAGGCTGGAACAAGACCGGCCAACATGCCACTGCGGGAATAGACTGACCATTTCCCATTCCTGGGAACTATAAGTAGAAAGCCTCCACTGAGGTTAACTATGAAAGACTGTTCCTTAGAATTTGTTCCTCACTTATTCTGTTCATCGAGGTGAACTGTTCCTTTGGACCCATAAGTTTGTGAATGACCCATCTCTAACACTCTCACCCCCCCCCCCTCCCTCACCCCCACCCTCCCCCCAAACACACACACACAGGCGAGAAGAGGTTGAGGGGTGGAGTCATTTACAGGAATGTTGGATATGTTGCAAGAATAGTTCCCACCTGTGCAATTCAGATAAGCTGGTGTTGGTAGGAAGGATCAGGGGACACAGATTGTGAAGCACTCATTCAAGTGAAGCACAATGTGTTTGGCAGGATGTTCAGCAACTGGGTGGTCCAGCTGTCCCTTGGACACAGTTTGTTGGTGGCCATTCTTGTGGGCAGACAGCTTGTTAGTTGTGATGCCCATCTAGGATGCAGCACAGTGATTGTAATGTAGGTTGTAGGTCATATGACTGGTTTCACAAGTATCCCTGCCTTTGATGGGGTAGGCAATGCCTATGATAGGACTGGAGTAGGTAATGGTGGGAGGATATCTTTAATGGGATAGGAGATGTGTCTGACAGGACTGGAGTAGGTGGTGGTAGGTGAATGTTTGGGGCAGGTCTTGCATCTAGGTCTATTGCAGGGATATGAGCCACATGGTAAGGGGTTGGGTGCAGGTGCGAGATCTGTCCCGTTCACCCTACTCTCTCTACTTATTCCATGCATCTCCTATCCCAGTAAAGGTAAGGCTACCTATGAAAGCAGTCATTAACAAAATACAGCACTTTCTACAAGATATAAAATTTCATTAGTAGTCAATTAATCACAGATGACCCCACATTTGTGATGCCCCACCTTCTTCCTAGTTGCCACTGTTGTTCCACAATAAGCAAAGTCTTTTCTGAAGATATGACAGGAGTAAGAGTACAATAAACCTTTTAGTTTACTTATCTTTTCTTCTAGAGTTGGCTTCAGTTCTTTGTGTCTAGGGGTCTGATTTTTGACACTCAAATTCTCACATTTCAGGTCCTCATGGTTAAATTGATCTAAATAATTTTAAACATTGTTGTTGCAGAATTTTTGTTTTTACATTCATTTATTTTGTCACATTTTAGTGTATCACACTGCCTTTTGATTTTTCTCACTAACAAAGCCAAAATTACATTATTTGCCGAAAATACAAAAATACTTCCAGTCACATTTGAGGCATGCTTACTACTACTTCACTCTGTGGTAATAACAATATTCCAAAGGGTTTACAATTTTTCTTGAAAAACGAATTTCTATTAGTTTTGATTATTATTTCATAAATGAATGCAGAAATAAACATAATAAACAGTACTAGATTGCTTAATTAATAATACAAGTTTTAAGTGTACCAAATAAATCATAATTTAAGATGTTTCTAAAAAAAATTAACTGTACATTCCGAATTTTTATTTATCAATTATAACATCCAAAATAATAATTCCTATTCATAAATTCTGGCTTGAATTATAACATAATATGTACAAAATTATAAGAAATTTTTCAGAAAAACAGCTGAGATAATACTAACCAGTCCAAAATTCGAAAAATATTATTGATATCGACTGCAATTGTTGAGGATAGGTAATGCTAGAGCAAAATGTCCCATTACAAATTCCCTCCTTTTTTCATTCTGTTCCCTTCCTTCAAACCTCCTGACACCACCTAGGAGCCCTGCCCTTTCCCCATTGTGTTTCTGCACACTCCCACAACCATCGTTACACTTTCCCCCACCCCACCCTGCTATATCCTGTCCCTTCCTGCCTGCCCCATATCTCTTTCCTACCCCACTACCAGATTTGCTCCTCCCATCAGACACAGCTACAAATCAGTTTGGCCAAAGCAGCCAGAGACAGTGATCATGTGTGTGTGAGTTGTGCTTGTGTGAATGTGTGTGTGTTTTCTACTTCAGAAGAAGTTTTTTTTGCTGAAATCTAAAATGTATAGCTGTCTTTTAGTTGTGCCTGTTTGTGACTCATTGTCTGATCTATATGGTGAGTAGCAATATGAACTGTTATCATATTGTTGATATTTCATCCTGTCTTTTCCATTATACTGCTATAAGATAGCTTTGAGACCATCTCACTACTTCTTCTAAGCCAAAACTGGAACCTAGCACAATTTTGTTCATAGCTTTAAGACTGAAATGATTGAACATACAAACCATGTGCTGAATCCAGTGGAGCAGATATTGAACTAAGATAGACTTTTGATTTATACTACCAGGCTGTTGCAACACTCTGATGTTTATGCATTTATCTTGTTAATAATTTTCAAAATGTTGGTGAGGGAGTTTTTATGAATTTTATTAAGCATCATAAAGTGGTAGCTGTTAGCTGTGCATCAAAAGCTAAAAAATGTGAGAAATGTGTACATTAAGATTCTAGAGTAGCTACCTACGCAGTGATTATTAACACTCACACATAGTCTTCAAAATGATGGTCCAGCAAGTTTGGTATAGGGTTAAGGTTCAAAATCTGGTTTTTTAAAGAAATAAGGAAAAAATCAGTACTGGTACTGAGGGTGGTTTGTTGGTTAACCATTAACTGCTTTGTCCTTTGTTCCCAAAATTTTGATCTTCTGTTAATCTTAGCTTTCACTTGTTTAATGTCTTGGTCAGTATATACAGAATAGTATGGAACTCATCGCACCTATGAATCCAACACCTTCGCATCCGACCTCCAGTGGAATTGCAAAGTAGTGAATGGAAGATTTGGACAAAGACAGCAGATAGGTGGCACTAGGTGGGAATGTGGATCGGCCAAGGGCTGTACCAAGATCATCTGCACAGTTGTGATAAACTCTGTGTCTTAGTTGTGCAGTGGTTAATGCAAATGAATCCCGGTCTGGCACACATTTTCACTCAGCACTGCTGACTATGCATAATTCCTGATGCAGGTGACATCATGAGTTCGTTCCCTCTCTTGTTCTTTCCTTGGTTCCCCCTCCACCTTCAGTTTACATAATATGCACCATCGCTGCAGATTATATGTGGTGTCTGTTCTTTCAGATATTTCTGAAGAAAAAGACACCACACATTCATACAGCATTTTAAGTTGTTCCGTGATAGCAGTAATCCATCATGGGTGTCTGCAGAAGTAATTAGTATTAAAGCCATTGTCAGCTAACATCCTTGCAGTTTCCGGGGTTGGATGATGAAAGCAAAGCCTTCCTTTGCTGATGGTTGAAATGTCTATGTGAACAGGGAGGGGAGGATTATCATAGCTTTTTGTACTGCTCTACAAGTGCACTTTTCACTATAGAGATCAAGGTGGTGGTTAGCTAAGTATGGGTAGCCAGAAAGTAGGTGTAGTTTTGATTGTATCAGTTATAAAACACATGTCATGGTTGTGCTGCATGTCAACAAGTCTTGTGTAAATATTGTTCATCTAAGCTGGGGAGCAATATTCTATAACAAGGTAGACCAATCCAAAAGGTGAAGTAGGAGCCTCATGATGTACCATGGAGTTTCTGGAGAATCATGTTTCTATTTTTGATTTCAGCTGTTCTTAATAGAAGTGTTTGTAGTTGATTGTTTTACCAAGCATGATACCTAGGTATTTCTGTTATGAATGAACAACCTTTCTTCAAAGTTCACCATGAGCTCTTTGTTGGTCCACTTGTTGTTCAGATGGAATGTTCAGCTACTTTCTTAAGTACACTTGGCTGCAACTTCTGTATATAGTAATATTTAGCAGTAATTGATAAACCATTGGTCAATATGGACACAGTAACATTACTGTGAGTGCCCAGTCGTCAGCATATCCAAACTTTCTAGATGTGGTTTTAGTCATATCGGAAATGTGTAAATTGAACAGGAGAGGGCTCAGGGCAGATCCTTGTGGCAGCCCATCATTTAGCTTCGAATAAGTTGTAGAAGTTTCCGTATGACACCTTGCTCCCAGACAATATCATACGTAGCTGTCAGTTCAGTGAATATAACTGACAACTTCTCTTGATTGTGGATGCCACTTTCTGTGAAAGTTGTTAGGTAGAGTACTGGATCTGTGCAGTTGCAGCTAGAATTGAATCCTGTTTGTTCAATCAGTATATTCTCAAAGATCTTGTGCTCATATTCTCTTGTACACAATTCTTTCCAGGAGTTTATGTACCATACTAAATAAAACTATTTGTCAATAAAAGTCTGGCTTATCATTTGTTTTACCTGCTTTCAGTCTGGATATTACCCTTGCTCATTTTGTTTCGTGCGGTATGATGCCCACTGCAAAATGTTTGAGAAGAAGTCAGCCACCCACTTTATTACATAATTGCCATAGTGCAGAAGGTAATCTGCTTGAATGCTATCAATGCCCAGGACTTTCACAAGTTTCTTTTATTTTATGGCTTCTTCAGTGCTCAGTGTTCAGTTTCAGATTTGCAAAGCTGTTTTGAGTCCTTTCATTTCTTCTTAGCCACAGTAGTATGTGTTCAGACTTGAGGAGTTTTGGAAGTGGACATGTTGTTTGCTACAGCTTGGTTGATGGTAACAGCATCACATGTGCAATCTCATCTGGAGCCACCACCTAGTTTGTTGAACAAAGACCAAGCTCTCCTGTTTGATGTATGGAAGTCCAGGGTTTCAGTGATCTCAGTTCACTTCATACATCTAGCTGTGGCACTGTTACTCAACAACTAAATTAACGATTTGTCAAAATATTGTAGTGCTTGTGATTCATTTCTTGGTGACGTCTTCATATTCCATCACAATGAAGCATTAAGCAACAGATAATAGGGTTACATCCATTAGATGCATACCGATCAGTTCACAGCACTGCCACCATCTTAGAAAAGCAATGCAGTTGAACAGTTACAGAAAAGACTCATCATTCAGGTCACTGGCTCCAGCAGTTCCATACTTTCTTGGAAAGGAATCAGAATGAATAAACAAATACACAAGAACCCTGTTTATCCAGACTAGATGGGACTAGATGTAAATTGGGCTTCTAAAAACCAGGAAATATTCTACTAAATGCAGAAACTAAAATGATGTACTGAAATATAAAAATCTTTTATTTTGGCACTTAGATGAAACACTTTTGTGGTACTTAAATTCTGTAGTTAATTCCACAGTCTATTCATGTTTATTTACTGAAGCAGTGTGTACTTTTCTTCCAAGCTTGTGTGACATTTGAGGTCAGCACGATCACCAACACCTTACAGAGCACTATCCAATAAACCTTCAGATTTGTCTGCATTATAAATACAGATTGGGGTTAAGATTTTAGAGAAAATAACTTGTTAGAATTCTTTTTTACAAGTTTTCTGCAACCAGTGTATCCCCCTAAAACACTTTCCACTTTCACCCATCATTGAAACCTGGTGTATGTCTTGGTGAGCTTTCCATATTTCTATGGCTGGCTGCAGAGTTAGAAACCACAGCAGTTATCCTGCTGTTTAAGTTTTGCTCCTTTCCCCACAAAACTGGACTGAATATCAAATGAGTAATGCTTCCTTGGGTATTTCATTTCTTGCTTTCTTTACTCTACTGCAGCTCTGCAAATCATCTGTAGACATCATTTTGAGGATAGAAAAATACTGCCTAACACTCCATTGCCACTCTATCATAAATGAAAAATTAATTGAATGGTTTCATTTTAACAGTAACATTTCTTTGTGTGAACTACCAGACATATATATGTTTATCAGTATATGTTAGGAAATGACACTATCGAATAAAAGTCCCAGCGTTGGTTGGTCAGTAAATTAGAAGTTAGTACTAACACTCATCTGGATTATTTGATGAAATTCATGGCTCAGCTCATTGTCCAGTATATTTTGGGATATAATTCTTCAAGTGGCCGAGATTGCAGATGTTTTAGAGAAGATATTGATTTGCAGATAATAAATTAACATAATTTATTTACAAGTTCAATATATCCACAAATCAACCCTTTTTTTTTTTTTTTTTTTTCCCCAGAAAGTCAGTTTCCAATTATTACTGGTTTCATAACTCATAATATTGTATTCATTTCCAATGACGCAAATTTATACAAATTGACATTCTACCTGATTATAGTATCACAGTTATCAGTTAACAAAGTAAAACTTCAATCTATTTTACATAAAAATTAGTTCGACACTTTACTTCTTACAACAGTTTTCCCTCCATTACTCCCTCATGATTACTATTTATTAAATTAAACAAAGATATCTCAACTCTGGTAGCGTTCTCGCTTCCCAGGCCCGGGTTCCCGGGTACGTTTCTCGGCGGGGTCAGGGATTTTCTCTGCCTCGTGATGGCTGGGTGTTGGGTGCAGTCCTTAGGTTAGTTAGGTTTAAGTAGTTCTAAGTTCTAGGGGACTGATGACCATAGATGCTAAGTCCCATAGTGCTCAGAGCCATTTGAACCATTTTTTTATCTCAACTCTTTAGTGCTGTAAACCTGACTTAAAATTTATCAAGAAAATGTGTAAGATATAAAGGATATTTGTAGATGCAAAATAATTATGTATTTTGGACATAATCTTGGAATGAAAATTTTGGAAGCAAAAGAAGTGAAGTGCTGAAATAGCTGTCAATTATAGTCAAACGAAATAAATTAAATTTATGCAATAATGAATGATCTTAAAAGTGAAAAATGAAAACGAATCACTAAAATATTGCAGAAAATAAGAAAAAAAGTGTCAACTTCAAACAAACACAATATATTGATCCCAAAGGTTTCCTTTTTGAACATCAGATTTTCAAGTTTCTGGAATTCACAGTTGGAATTAATCATAGCTTTTGTTAATCAGAATATGTATCATAGTTTACTATTGAACAGGAGTCCCCATATAACAGATTCATTATAAATGAAACAGCATTTTACAGTGGTAAACACACACACTGAAGTAATGGTGGCTGGAAGCATGGGACTGGCATCTCTATGGACCTGTGGTGCCAATAGACAGCTGTACATGTACCGTACCTTACCAAATGTATACCACACACATGTTAAAGAAAGGAAACAAATTACGAGGGCTGCATAAATGAGGTTTTTGCATAATGTGGAAATTTACTATGAGGTTACTGAGACCAAGTTTTGTTGTTTTAGGACACTGAAAAACTGATCTTAATTTCTGATAAACTGGTTACAGTGACCACTGAGGGGAACAATTACCAAAGAATTGTAATCTACAGAACCTTTCCATTGCTCTTGTTTGTAGCAGTGTCATAAGAGCAATACTGAACAACATTGAATGGTGATGGATTTCATTTAATAATAAATAGTCTGGCAGATCTTATATAGGTTATGCAGTCTTCTCCTTCAATGACATAGGTGCATATTCACTACTATGGACATGACTTACCAATCGTTAAATTTGATGACCATTTGTGAGATAAAAACCAAAATTGGGAAAATTGATTATTCTATATACTTATTTCGAAAATTCCTATAGAATTCACAATAATAAATATTCTTATTATTGTTATTATTGTTACTGTTGTTATTCTAGGGGAGCCAGTTGAGCATGGTGATACTCTTGCCAAAGAAGAATAATGGTCTTAAGAAATTAGAAGCAAAGCTTGCATCTTTGAATCTAGCTGATATTCTGGATGAAATGTATGAAGTTAAAGTGGAGGTCTACTTACCCAAATTCAAACTGGAACACAAAATAGATCTGAGAGATACTTTGGAGAAAGTGAGTAAAAATGCATTTTTTTTCATTTAGTTTTTTCTGTTTACCTAAGTGAAAGTCATACACATAAAAATTTAATATTTGCATACTAAATTTTCCATTTACCGGTATTTAAAAATATTACTTGTGGAAGAAAAGTAATTTTGTGTTTACAGTTATAAACAGTTAATGTTACTGCACTGCAATAAAATATTACCTTTTGTAAAGTGAACACCTTCAGGAGCTCTGTAGCAAGACTGTCACCATCTGAATAGTTTTACATTGCACAGTGATCAGTCTTCTTCATTTTTTTCTTTAGTGTTTTATTCGTCTCTGATGTGAGTACCAAAATTTGTATGGTTATTTATTCATTCCAGTATTATATTACACTCCTGGAAATTGAAATAAGAACACTGTGAATTCATTGTCCCAGGAAGGGGAAACTTTATTGACACATTCCTGGGGTCAGATACATCACATTATCACACTGACAGAACCACAGGCACATAGAAACAGGCAACAGAGCATGCACAATGTCGGCACTAGTACAGTGTATATCCACCTTTCGCAGCAATGCAGGCTGCTATTCTCCCATGGAGACGATCGTAGAGATGCTGGATGTAGTCCTGTGGAACGGCTTGCCATGCCATTTCTGCCTGGCACCTCAGTTGGACCAGCGTTCGTGCTGGACGTGCAGACCACGTGAGACGACGCTTCATGAAGTCCCAAACATGCTCAATGGGGGACAGATCTGGAGATCTTGCTGGCCAGGGTAGTTGACTTACACCTTCTAGAGCACATTGGGTGGCACGGGATACATGCGGACGTGCATTGTCCTGTTGGAACAGCAAGTTCCCTTGCCGGTCTAGGAATGGTAGAACGATGGATTCGATGATGGTTTGGATGTACCGTGCACTATTCAGTGTCCCCTCGACGATCACCAGAGGTGTACGGCCAGTGTAGGAGATCGCTCACCACACCATGATGCCGGGTGCTGGCCCTGTGTGCCTCGGTCGTATGCAGTCCTGACTGTGGCACTCACCTGCACGGCGCCAAACATGCAAACGACCATCATTGGCACCAAGGCAGAAGCGACTCTCATCGCTGAAGACAACACGTCTCCATTCGTCCCTCCATTCACGCCTGTCACGACACCACTGGAGGCGTCCCTAAGTTGCTGGGAAGTGGCGGTGCGGTCCCCTACGGCACTGCGTAGGATCCTACGGTCTTGGCGTGCATCCGTGCGTCGCTGCGGTTCGGTCCCAGGTCGACGGTCATGTGCACCTTCCGCCGACCACTGGCGACAACATCGATGTACTGTGGAGACCTCACGCCCCACGTGTTGAGCAATTCGGCGGTACGTCCACCCGGCCTCCCGCATGCCCACTATACGCCCTCGCTCAAAGTCCGTCAACTGCACGTACAGTTCACGTCCACGCTGTCGCGGCATGCTACCAGTGTTAAAGACTGTGATGGAGCTCCATATGCCATGGCAAACTGGCTGACACCGACGGCGGCGGTGCACAAATGCTGCGCAGCTAGCGCCATTCGACGGCCAATACCATGGTTCCTGGTGTGTCCGCTATGCCGTGCGTGTGATCATTGCTTGTACAGCCCTCTCACAGTGTCCGGAGCAAGTATGGTGGGTCTGACACACCGGTATCAGTGTGTTCTTTTTTCCATTTCCAGGAGTGTAGATAGGAAAATGAACGACATCTGTCTTACTTCATTTACATGTTTTTGAAATGGTTAAAATCTTTTCATTGTAACTTAAATTTAACATAAAACTTGATTATCTACAATATTTTTAGTTCCTGCTCCAGTTGTAATAATATGTAAATTATTGGGTGAATCCATTACTGAGTAGGCAACATAAACTTGCCCAGTAGAGAACATGGTGACCTTGAATCAACTCACAGTACTTAATAGACTGCTCTCATAATTTGTTGAATGTGATGCAGAGCACACAATAATCAATATAATTATTTTTTATTAAAGTTAAAACTGTAACTCATTACAGTGAGTACTATCCATGCTATGAAGGCTGTTTCAATCATCTCCCTTCTGTATTGTGATTGTTGCTTCAATGAAATTGCCCAGTTACCTGAATTTGAATATAGCAGATTTTTCTTTCCATTAAACTGTGATATGAAAGTCATTGTGGCCATCATGAATTGGTTAGCAAGTCTGGAAACTAGGGATCTGACTCCAGTATTGCTCTTCTCTCTCTCTCTCTCTCTCTCACACACATACACACACACACACACACCTTAAGACAATATGCGACTCTTTTTCAAACGACCTCATCTCTACAGGAGAAATGTGATCAGGATTAGAACGCCTAGAAAACTGAAAAATTTGGAATCTGGCACTAATTTCAGTCAGTTTGATTATTTTTACATGTTACCCCCTTCATATCACTAGTTCAACACTAGTGGTTAAATATCATTGGGATTGTCATGAATGAGCCAATGCCTCCAAATGTAGGGGATACAATATTTAAAAAAATAATTTATTGTTTTCCCATACCACCACATTCACACCACTATTCATCTGGTGTCCATGGAATCTGCAAACTCAAATGATTTTGTGGTTTGTCATCACTTAATCACTGTTTTCTTTGATTTACAGAAATCAAACTACAGTACTTGGTGCTGTTACTCTACTTTGGTAATAAATTGTTAAGAATGAACACCAGCTGAAACCAATAGTATTGTAAAATCTGGCAATATCCAGTGCATCAATGGTAACTTATAACTCCTAGGATTCTGGAAATACAGGTCATGCAAAGCCCAACTAAAATTTTTCTCACCTGATATAATGAAAGCTTTGGATCAAGGCAGTCAGGTAGATGTAGTATTCCTTGATTTCTGGTATTCAACTCACTAAGACATCTACACTTATTGTAAAAAGTATGACCATTTGTGTATCAAGTGAAATTTGTGACTGAACTGAGGATTTTATGGTGGGGAGGATGCAGCAGGTTATCTTGGATTGGTAGTTATCATCAGATGTAGGATTAATTTCAGATGTCCAAGGGATCTATGGTGGAACCCTTGTTGTTCATGTTGTATATTAATGACCCTGTGAACAACATTAATAGCAACCTCAGACTGTTTGAAGTTGATGCACTTATGTGTAAGGAAGTACCATATGAAAGAAGCTGCATAAATTTTTAGTCAGATCTTATAACAATATTAGAAAAGGATAGTTGCTTCTCACCATATAGTGGAGATGCTGAGTCACAGATAGGCACAGAAAGAGACTGTCACAAAAAGAGGTTTCGGACAACAAGCCCTTTGCCAGAAACAAACAAAACACACACACACACACACATCTGCATGTAAAATGCAACTCACACACACACACATGACCATAGTCTCTGACAGATGAAGCCAGACTATGAGCAGCAGCGCATGATGAGATAGGCAGCCAGCTGGGCTTTGGAGGACGCTGGGATGTGGAGGGGGAGGGACGGCAGAGTGTGGTAGCGGACGGTGAGTGCTCCTAGCAGGAGCATACAGCGACATGGTGGAGAGAGGGTAACGCAGCTAGGAGCAGTCAGGAGGTTAGACGGAGGGCGAGGGAGAGACGGCGGGTAGCAGAAAAGAAGAGAACCAGTCTTTGTTCTCCCATCTCTCAGACTGTTTGTATCTAACATTTCGCAGTCTCTTTGGAACATTACAGTAGAGCTTCACTATATTTCTCTGAGCACATGGAAGAAATTCCTTGTGGATAATTCCATGAATTAAAAAAAAAAGGCTACCATAGACTTGCTGTTTCTGCGAACTTGGCATGCTTTTCTGGTGCTGTGGAAAGAGTGGTGTCTCCCATTGTGAAGTTTGTTGTTTTGTTGCAGGTTAGTAACCATATACCTAAAGTCCATGGACAGAACATTTGGGTTATCTTCAACTGCTGTTTACAGTTCAGTGCACATCTGAAAGCTGCATTTCATCTCGCATACAATTCATCAGCCGTAATCCATTGACATCCACTGGATTAAAGTCCAATGGTTTCACAAACATCATGGATTTCCTGTCTTCTATCCTTCTGGAACACTTCATACACTTTAACAATCATTTCCAGAGTTGTACATGATGACAGCTGGTTCAAATACTTGTCATCCTCCACAGACTCCTAGCCATCTTTAAATCACTTAATCTACCAAAAACCTCCCTTAGCTTTAGGTGGGTTTTAGCTGCAGTTTTGAGGAACGTGAAGAAAACTTAATACAGGTCATCTGTTCCTTCAAAACACACATTGTGAAATTTGAAGATATAGTAGAAAATGGCGTAAATAAATCAACGACACCATTCACACTGAACCACTCATTGTGAAGCCATATGTCAGACTGGAACTTGAAAGATTCAACTAGAAGTACCTAGCAGCAGAAGTGTTTACTGCTGATTATTTCGGCACAACATTCAAATTCTCAGAAATTTTGTGTAGCATCTTGTGTACCATTCTTGTTTCCATTGAACATCATTGAATTTACTAAAAACAATTCTCCTTGTGATCATTATTTTATTTTTTTACTGTTTGTTATATGGTATTACTTTCTATAGTAACTGCATGTTCAAATGTTGTAGCTTACCTGTACTTATTTGAAATTTGTGAGAGTATCAGAGCTGTATTGCTGTGCATAATTTCTGTTAAACTCAATGTATGTTTAACTGTTGTACAAGTGATGTCCTGGTTACAAACAAACTTCAAAAATTTTTCACCTTTACTTTC
Source organism: Schistocerca gregaria (assembly GCF_023897955.1). Classification (NCBI taxonomy): domain Eukaryota; kingdom Metazoa; phylum Arthropoda; class Insecta; order Orthoptera; family Acrididae; genus Schistocerca; species Schistocerca gregaria. The sequence goes on along the minus strand of NC_064921.1, from coordinate 945,674,469 downwards.
TAGGCTTACAGATTACTCACCTTTACTGCACGGATTATTACTCTGCATGACATTAATGAAAAAATGCTTTGACTGGACTGGTATACCATGACTCTCACTTATATCATCACATACATCACTTACCTTATATGTACTGGCAATATTATTCACAAATATCTCTGAAACTTAATTATTCTTAAATTCTACAAATACCAATACTCATCATCATCATCATCACCATCATCATCATCATCATCATCATCATCATTACAATCATAATATTCCTCCATAATTACTTCATCAACAACATCATTAATAACACAAGTCTCATCTCCATCGACACCTCCATTCATTTGCGATAAGCTACCAGTCTCAGACTTACCAAACTCAGTTATTTCACAGCCCTCATTCACATCTACATAAAAATACCACCTAGTTCAGATCCATTACTGTCATCACCTGATTTACATACATCAATAACACTATTTTCTGGCCAAGAGAAGAAATCATCGGTATATATTATATCAAAATTCTCATTACTCTTGCATTCTGGTTTGTAACCCGTACCTACATCACCATAATGAAACATAGTATCCCAAAGCTTTTAATCAAAACATAAATGAGAAATCTGATATTCTTTCTGTTCAACTACAGATACCTGTGCCATATTATTAACACTGTTATTATTGTCTAACTGCAGGTTTAAATTAGGGGTCCTTTGCTTGTTGTGTTTCCTCGCCCCAAAACTGTGGATCTACATTGAGGCAGACTGCCATTTCCTGAGTAGTCACCTCTACGATTGTTTCTCGTATTAAATTGCCCATGGTTATCCCCATTATTCCTGTTCTGCTGATATTCAAAATTTCTGTCTCTATTAACATTGTGATCATGATAGAAGTTACCATTATCTCTGTTTCTGTAGTACTCCATTGTGATTTCTATCAGTCCAATTGTTATGGTACATACTTCTTTCTACTGGCCTATACAGCCTGTCAACATATTGTAAAAACTGTTCAAGACAATTGTCAGGTCTGTGCACTAAATGCCACTGTTATCTTTCTGGTAATCTCCTGTTAAGTGTGTAAATCAATGTAATTTTGTCAAATGTTTTGCCAAGGTGTGATAATTGCTTAAGCTGAATCTTACAAAACTCTTTCAGATTACCATCCCTATTCCTATAATTAGGACCATTCAAAAATTCACTTTTATTTCTTCCCTGTTCAACTTCCAACCAAATTTTATTTTAAAATTTTTTTTCGAAACTTTAATATGTTTCCAACTGACTTAAATTTAAATTTACCCATGACAGAGCTTCACCTTCAACACATCTTTTAACAGATTTAATTTTTTGATAGTCACTCATGCCTGACAGAAAACTATCTCTACAGTGGTGCAGAAAATCCACTGGATGTAAATTGTCTGATAGAAACCTTTTGATTGGAGTGCTGAACCAGGCAGTGCCATTGTTTGAATACAGATTTTTGTGAATGCAATTTTCCAGAACTGCTGAAATTTTTTTGATGTAAAACATTTACTTTAGTTTGCATATTGTTTTCAGCATTTAAAATTTTTTGATCTACAGTGTTAAAGTTTGTTTCCATTTTTTTCCACTATGGCCTTCTGTTCAACTCTGACATCATTAAAGCTGTGAGTACCGGGCGTGAGTTGTGCTTCGGTAGCTCAGATGGTAGAGCACTTGCCCGTGAAAGGCAAAGGTTCCGAGTTCGAGTCCCGGTAGGGCACACAGTTTTAATCTGCCAGGAAGTTTCATATCAGCACACGCTCTGCTGCAGAGTGAAAATCTCATTCTGGAATCATTAACATCCTTTGACTGTTTTGCAGATTTGGCAATTATCTCATTTTCCAAAGCAATAAATTTACTTTCTAAGTCATCAGTTTCATTCACATATTTTTATCCCTCTGACAACCCATTATTATCATGAAATGCACTGAATTTTCTATTGTTATCTGTCTTCATTTCCTCTAGTTTTGCCAAAATCAACTGCAAAATATCAGTTTTTACTGTTTCTTTGCTGACTACGATTTCACTCAGTTCAAACATGTCCTGGCTGGGTCCTACAGCTTTAACTTCTACATCACCACTACCCTCATCTCTAGTCATTTTGTTAATAATCACAAGTCCACAAACAAATTAATTTCCTTATAGTTTGTGCTTATCTTTCCTTTTTGAAGTCCCTCGTCATAGTTGTAAAGTCCTCTTTCAATTGGTCCGGTCTGTCATTGTTGCTGATACTTCATCATTGTTGATATGATTTTGTTGGGCAGTCCTTGGTCTTCTTTCTCTGCGTGGGTGGAAATTCATTTATATAAAAACTGCAAATGGCACAAATCACTTTCCCTTCTTCTGCAACAGACAAAACTTCATTATCAGGCAACTGATCCCAGATGACGCCCACACTTGTAATCTTACTCCTCCCTCACATCATTTGTTGATTGTCATTCACTTCAAAATTAACTCTTTTAATAAGCTTCAAAGGAGTAAGATTTGAATAAACTTTTTACTTATCTACTTTTCTCTTAGTTGGCTCCAGTTCTTCACATCTAGGTTGTGATTCTTGAAGCTGAAATTTTTGATATTACTATCATGGTTCCAATTGGTGTAATAACTACTGAAGGGTTGTGTGTCTTTATCTTAATTTTTATTTTGCCACATTTTTCTATATCAGACTGTCTCTACAATTTCCACCTCAAAACTGAAAACTACATTGTTATTGCCAGAATTAAAAACACGTCCAATCACATCAGAGGCATGCCCACTACTAACTCTTTCTATGGTACTAACAATATCCCAAAGAGTTTAAAAACTTTCTTGACAAATGTCTGTCTGTTAATCTCTATTATTATTTTATAAATGAATCCATAAACAAATTTAATAATTAGCGTCAGACTGTGTAATTAATAATAGGAATTTTAGGTGTCCAGATATTTCATAATTTCAAATGTTTCTAAAAGAAGAGTAATTTTAACTATACATTCAGAGTTAGTACATGTCAATTGTAACAACAAAAATAAAGTAATTTCTTTTTATACATTTTAGGCTGAAATATAATACATGGTGTACAAAATCACATGAAATTCTTTTAGAAAAACTGCTGAGAGAGTATTAACCTGTTTAAAAAGGTGTACTTATTTTTTGTATTGATGACTTCTGTTGAAGAAAAGTGATACTATAGGAGGGTGTCCCTTTACAGCCTCCATGAATCAATGAACTTGTAGGGGCAGCAGTCTGGGTGATTTACCGATCTGGTCTTGTAACATCAACCAAATGTCCTTGCTGTGCTGGTAGTGTGAATGGCTGAAAGCAGGGTAAAATACAGCCATAATTTTTCCCGAGAGCATCCAGCTCTACTGTATGGTTAAATGATGCTGGTGTCCTCTTAGGTAAAATACTTCAGAGGTAAAATAGTCCCCCCTTTGGATCTCTGATTGGGGTCAACTCAGGGGAATGTCATCATCAGGAGAAACAAAACTGGCATTCTGTGGATTGGAGCATGGAATGTTAGATCCCTTAACTGGCAGGTAGGTGAGAAATTTTTGGGTTGAGCTTAGATATAGTGGGAATTGGGGAAGTTTGGCAGCAGGAGAAATGGGACATCTGGTCAGGTGAATACAAGATTATAAACACAAAGTCAAACAGGGGTAATGCAAGAGTGGGTTTAATAATGAGTAAGAAAATAGGAATGTGGGTAAGCTAAGGTGAACAGCTTAGGGAATGCATCATTGTAGCCAAGATAGACATGAAGTCCATGCCTACCACAGTAGTACACATTTATATGCCAATCAGCTCCACAGATGATGAAGTTAGTTAAAGGAGATGAAAATTTAATTGTTACGGGAACTGGAATTTTATAGTAGTAGAAGGAAGAGATAGAAAAATAGTAGGTGAACATGGACTGGGGTAAAGGACTGAAAGAGGAAGCCACCTGGTAGAATTTTGCACAGAGCATAATTTAATCATTGCTAACCCTTGATTTAACCATAAAAGAAGATTGTATACATGGAAGAGACCTGGAGGCACTGGAAGTTTACAGATTGATTGTATAATGGCTAGACAGAAATTTGGGAACAAGATTTTAAATTGTAATACATTTCCAGGGCAATATTTATACTTTGACCACAATTTATTAGTTATTAACTGTGGATTAAAACTGAAAAATATTAGATGAAGGTAGGAAATTAAGGAGATGAGACCTGTATAAGCTGAAAGAAACAGAGGTTGTTGAGAGTTTCAGAAGGAGCATTAGACAACAACTGATTAGAACAAGGAAAAGGAACATAATAGAAGATGAATGGGCAGCTTTACAAGATGAAATAGTGAAGGCAGCAGAGGATCAAATAGATAAAAAGACAAGGCCTAGTAGAAGTCCTAGGATAACACAAGACATATTGAATGTAATTGATGAAAGGAAAAAATTTAAAAATGCAGCAAATGAAGTAGCTGAAAGAGAATACAAATATTTTAAAAAATGAGATTAATAGGAAGTACAAAATGGCTAGCCAGGAATGGCTAGACGACAAATGTGTGGTTTTAGAGGCACATTTTACCAGGGGGAAGATAGAGACCACCGACAGGAAAATTAAAGAGGCCTTTGGGGAGAAGAGAAGCAGCTGCATGAATATCAAGAACTTAGATGGTAAACCAGTCCTAAACAACGAAGGAAAACCTCAAAAGTGGAAGGAGTATATAGAGGATTAATACAAGGGAGACAAACTTGAAGGCAAGAAAGGGAAGTTGACGTAGCTGAAATGAGATGGGAGATATGATACTGTGAAAAGAATTTGACAGAGTTCTGAAATATTTAAGGTGAAAGAAGGCCCAAGTGTAGACGATATTCTGTCAGAACAACTGACAACTTTGGGAGAGCCAGTTATGACAAAACTCTTTCATCTGGTGTGCAAGATGAATGAGACAGGTGAAATACCCTCATATTTCAAAAAGAATGTAGTAATTACAAATTCAAAGAAGGCAGTTGCCAAAAGGTGTGAAAATTATTGGATTGTCAGCTTAATAAGTCATCATTGCAAAATACTAACATGAATTTTTTACATAAGTATGGAAAAACTGGTGTATGCCATCCTTGGGGAAGATCAGTTTGGATTCCAGAAATATATAGAAACATGCAAGGCAATACTGACCCTGGAACCTATGTTAGAAGATAGGTTAAGGCAAGACAAATCTATGTTTCTAGCATTTGTAGACTCTGAGAACACTTTTGACAATGTGGACTGGAATACTCTCTCTGAAATTCTGGAGGTAACAGATGTATAACAGAGGGAGTAAAAGGCTATTTACCACTTATACAGAAACCAAATTGTTGTTATAAGAGTCAAGCGGTATGGAAAGGAAGCAATGGTTGAGAAGGGAGAGAGACAGTACTGTAGCCTATCTCTGATGTTGTTCAATCTGTACACATAGGAAGCAGTAAAGGAAACAAAAGAAAAATTTAGGGTAGTTATTACAATTCAGGGAGAAGAAAAAAAATTTTAAGGTTTTCCAATGACATAGTAATTCTGTCAGAGACAGCAAAGGACATGGCAGAGCAGTTCAGCCGAATGGACCAGTCTTGAAAGGAAAATGTAAGATGAACATTAACAAAAGCAGGGATTATCTATTGTAGTTGAATTAAATGAGGGGATGCTATGAGATTAGGAAATGAGACATTTAAAGCTGTTTGCTCAGAAAAATAACTGATGTTGGCAGAGGTAGAAAGGATATAAAATGTAGACTTGCAATGGCAAGAAAACTATTTCTGAAAAAGAACAATTTGTTAACATTGAATATAGATTTCAATGTTAAGAAGTTTTTTCTGAAGGTATTTGTATGGAGTGTTGCCATGTATGGAAGTGAAACATATACAGTTTACAGTTTAGACAAAAAGAGAATAGAAGCTTTCAAAATGTGGTGCTACAGAAGAAAAAAAGGTAAAATTTACACAAATGTCTGTTTTAAAATTTGTAGGTTGCTGACTATGCCCGTGGTGTAATACAACCAGTCAATTAAGACCAAGAATGGTTGAATTCAGAAAATAATTCATGCAGTTGGAAATTTTTGTATATTTGTTCCATGAACAGCATACCAAGAATCCTGATTGGTGGGGGCTGATTGTGGAAGTCCTTGGTGTGTTTGAAGGTCACTTTTTTATGTTTTTCTTGAATAACTCAAAAGTAGTGGCCTCTAGCAACAATGTATCCCAATACAATACAATACTTCACACAATAAACTGTATTTGAATACTGGCAACGTGTTTATTCTTAAATTCAGTATTTTGAAAGAACTATTAAATCCTTCCCAGCAAGCTCATGTTAGCAATTATACCAATATCTCCTTAATTTAGGTGTTTGCTGTGATTATTCGATTTTTCCCAGCATACTTCTACATGGAAGAGTTCACGGGTAAACATCTGGATGTTAATGTCCAATGGGCACAATATTTCGGCAAGCGACCACGTTGCCATCATCAGGTGTGCTAACAAACTGACCACCGAGGTGCCGGTTGTGGGCTTTTATCTCCTCCCCCCCCCCCCCCCCCCCCCCTCCAGGTATTCGCAGCAGTCTGTGCCCAGTTGTGCAGCATCCAGCATCCATTCCATTCATGGTTCACACCCAGGGGCATGTGCCGGCCCTGTCTGTTCTTGAAGCCAGTTCATGGTGGTATGTCTTCTTTCTCCTTTTAATCAGACCCAAACGAGTTCCCAGCTCTTACTAAGGATGTAACCAATATCTCAATTGATCAGTGGTTCCCATCCTCGAATCTAGATAGATTCTTTAATGCCACAGTCCTAGTATTTGGACATCTGTGTCAGAACCTTCATCTGGTTATAGTTCATTCTGTGTAATTCTGAGATGCAATGTTCAGCAAATGCCAACTTGTTAGGCTGCTGGAGTCTGGTGGGCCATTGATGTGCCCGAGGGGTCGGAGGGTGTGTGTCCAAATGTGGACATAGCTGATTTTGATGACGACATACCTCCCAGTCCCCCACCTGCAAGGTATAGAGCCGGCGGCGATTTCGGCACAGGACCACTGCCGGTATCCAACGTGGATTGCGACCAAACCCACGTGCCCAGACCGACATACCCAGTGGAAAGCCGGGTACTCCATTTTGTGAAGACTGGCGAGGACCAGGCCAGAGGTAGATACAGCAGAGTCCTAGGTTGGAGCCCGTGAAGGAGCTCTGTGGGGCTGCATTCTCCCATTGGTGTCGTCCGGTATGCCTTCAGGAAAAATGTCAATGCCTCCTCTGCAGGAAATTCGTACACATACTTTTTCATCTGCGTCTTAAATGTGTGCACCATGCGCTCGGCTTCCCCATTCAATTGTGGATGAAAGGGGGGGAGAGCAAATGTGCTGAATACCGAAGCGCCTACAAAAAACCTGGAAGGTCTGCGAAATAAACTGAGGTCCATTGTCTGAGACCAGGGTGACTGGCAGATCTTGCACAGAAATGATTTTTGCTAGTGCCTGGATTGCAACTTCTGAAGTGGTTCAGGAGCAGTGAACCACATATGGGAATCGTGAATAAGCATCAATGACAATGAGCAAAAAGCCACTGAGAAACGGGCCTGCAAAATCGATGTGAATATGTTCCTGTCCCTTGGTTGCAGGCAGCCATGAAGAGAAGGCTGACCTGGGAGATGCCTGTTGGCTTGCACACTGGGAACAGGCGGCCACCACGTGCTCAATTTCTCTATCATTGCTGGGCCAGTACACATGCCTGTGAGCCAAGGTTTTAGTACGGGAAACACCCCAGTGCCCCTCATGCAATAACATGAGGACTTCCCTTCACAAACTTGCAGGAACAACCACGCGAGGAGCTGAATCACCAGTAGCCAGAAGGAGAACTCCTTCCAAGATGGAGAGGCAGTCTCGTAGAACAAAATAAGTATGAAGAGGGTCGGAGGCCCAGCCTGGAGGTCAGGATGACCAACCTTGCTGAATGAGGTGAACTACTTGCCAGAGAACTGGGTCAACTGCCATTCCCCTGGCAACTCTAGAACTAGCGATCGGGAACCTATCAACCGCTTGGCGGGACGCCACATCCAAATGAAAACACATAATCTCCTCTTGATTGAACTTAGGATCTGGGCCCACCGGAAGACGGGAAAGAGCGTCTGCGGTGGCATGCTGTCCGCTAGGGCAAAAATGAATGTCATAATGGTACTTAGAGAGTAACAAGGCCCAGTGCTGTAGTCTGTGGGCCGCCCTATCCGGAATCAGAGGCGGGGCCAAATAACGATATTAACGGTTTATGGTCAGTGATTAATTGAAACTTCATGCCATCCAAGAAAGGGTGAAACTTGGTAACAGCATAGACAATTGCCAAAGCCTCTTTTTCCACCTGGGAGTAATGGGCTTGCGCTGGACTAAGAGTTTTAGACGCAAACGCCAGTGGCTGCTCGGAACCATCTGCATTGCGATGGGCCAGGACTGCCCCCACCCCATACTGCGAAGGATCTCTAGCCAGGACCGATGGCTTATGGGGGTCAAAAGTAGCTAAACAAGGCGCTGATGTGAGGAGGCCCTTCAATGAGGTGAATGCGCGCTCGCATGCCGGTGACCAATCAAAAGGAACATCCTTGCACAGAAGGCAGTACAGGGGGTGGGCTATGGTTGAAGCCCTGGGAATGAACCGGTGGTAATAGGCCCAAGGTCAGAGTAAGTTTGTGCATTCAACAAAGAAACTGCCACGCCCTTATCTACTTGCAGTTGTAATCGGCGCGACCGAACTGACACCTCAATAAAGAGTTTGCGTGCCGATGCGTCGGGAGCCTGGCCCGATGAAACTTTGTGAATGTCAATGTCCATGTCCTCTGTACCTGCTTCCTTTGATTCTTTTGAGGCTGAGCGGCAAACTTTAGCAATGTGTCCTTCTTTATTACATTTGCGACAAATGGCCCAACGCTGGGACCACACTGACTGATCATGATGTATATAGCACAATGCACAGGACAGTAACAGGGGACGTTTTCCGCCGCACTTCACATAGCGTAGATCGGGAACTGTCTCATAGGCATGCCCGATATGAACTGATTGGGCACAGCCCGTGCTGCCTGAGTTGTTGTTGTTTCACCAGCATAGGTCATGGCCTGATTCTCACATGCCCTCTGGTAGATGGGACTCTACTTGTGAGAACTACCATCCGTTACGCACCGTGCCGATGTGCGCTGTGGTATACACCACTTCTAACAAATACCGAAAAACGCGCTACAGTACGTGGCCGCCAAATACATCGCTGGCCGCACTTCTCCGGGCGGCTCACGGCTACCATCGCTGGCCATCTAGAATAAAAAACAAACTGAACGTCAGAATTGTCTTTCATAATCTAAAAGTATTGACATCTCCATCTTTTTACAAATATTGAATGATATTGCATAACTCTGCGGCACTATATAAATTCATATAACATGAGAAATAAAGGCCAGCTGAGAAGTACGTCACACAGACTGAGAGGTGCTGGGAAAGGTGCTAAAGCATCTTCCTACAGGTTTATAGGACAGTATGAGTTGACTGCTAAAGGATTATTAAATGGGAAAAAGAATTTTATAATGTAGAGGAGTATTTATGTAAAGAATGAGGAATGTCATTATTACATGCATTTATGTAAGGCAATAACTTGAATATATTGTATGTATTATCAGTATGTGTATTCAATAGTGAAAGAGTGTGTAAACAATTTGAAAACTTAAATATTAATGGAAGGAAAAATGTATGCACCATTACGATCATTATTACCAGTTCCATGTTTTAAACTAAAATATTAGGGTATTTTAGAATATTGGATTAAACTGGCTTGTCCTATGTTATAATTGCACACTCTGTACATTTAATCAGTTAGGATCAAATAAAAATTAGTCAATTAATCAATTAAGTTCCAGTAATCATTACTACAATGAGAATACGTTCTTTCACACCATGTTACCCAAACCTTTTGTTGAGTTTATTAACTAATTAATTAGTTCATAATATGAAATAAATTCTAATGAAGGATGTCAGTCATTCTAGTACAGTAATACTGATTTAGTATCTGCGCCCATCATTTTCATTTTTCTGTTTTTTTTTATTTATTTTATTATTTTTTTTTTTTTAGAAATGTTACAGAAATCTAGAGCTTCCTAGCTTTAACAATGTTGCTCTTGCTCTGAACTTACAGCTTGGTATGAAGACTATGTTTGATCCATGTAAAGCAGATCTCACTGGTATAAATGACTCACAACCTGGCCTTGTTGTTAGCTGCGTCTTACACAAAGCTTTCATAGAAGTAAATGAGGAAGGCACTGAAGCTGCAGCAGCAACTGGTATGTAGATCTCTACATATACACTACTGGCCATTAAAATTGCTACACCATGAAGATGACATGCTACAGACATGAAATTTAACCGACAGAAAGAAGATCTTGTGGTATGCAAATGATTAGCTTTTTAGAGCATTCACAAAAGGTTGTTGCCGTTGGCAACACCTACAACATGCTGACATGAGGAAAGTTTCCAACACTATTTCTTATACACAAACAGCAATTGACCGGCGTTGCCTGGTGAAATGTTGTTGTGATGCTTTGTGAAAGGAGGAGAAATTCGTACCATCACGTTTCCATCTTGTTAATGGTCAGATTGTAGCCTATCGTGATTGCAGTTTATCGTATCGTGAAATTGCTGCTCACGTTGGTCGAGATCCCGTGACTGTTGGCAGAATATGGTATCGGTGGGTTCAGGAGGGTAACATGGAATGTCGTGCTGGATCCCAACGGCACTGTATCACTAGCAGTTGAGATGACAGGCATCTTATCTGCATGGCTGTAATGGATCATGCAGCCACGTCTCAATCCCTGAGTCAACAGATGGGGACGTTTGCAAGACAAAAACCATCCGCACGAACAGTTCGTCGACGTTTGCAGCAGCATGTACTATCAGCTCAGAAACCGTGGCTCGACAAACCTGGGTGCACAAATGGCAAAACATCATTTTTTTGGATGAATCCAGGTTCTGTTTATAGCATCATGATGGTTGTATCCGTGTTTGGTGACATTGCGGTGAATGCACATTGGAAGCGTGTATTTGTCATCGCCTTACTGCTGTATCACCCAGCATGATGGGGTGGGGTCCCATTGGTTACAAATCTCGTTCACCTCTTGTTCACATTGACGGCACTTTGAACAATGGACATTACATTTCAGATGTGTTACGACCTGTGGCTCTACCCTTCATTTGATCCCTGCAAAACCCTACATTTCAGCAGGATAATGGACAACCACATGTTACAGGTCCTGTACGGGCCTTCCTGGATACAGAAAATGTTCAACTGCTGCCCTGGCCAGAACATTTTCCAGATCTCTCACCAACTGAAAACATCTGGTCAATTGTGGCCAAGCAACTGGCTCATCACAATACACCAGTCACTACTCTTGATGAACTGTGGCATTGTGTTGAAGCTGCATGGGCAGCTGTACCTGTACATACCGTCCAACCTGTATTTGACTCAATGCCATAGGTGGTTGCTGGGTACTGATTTCTCAGGATCTATGCACCCAAACTGCGTGAAAATGTAATCACATGTCATTTCTAGTGTAATATATTTGTCCAATGAATCCCTGTTTATCATCTGCATTTCTTCTTGGTGTAGCAATTTTAATGGCCAGTAGTCTACTTTTATGTGTTGTGACCATTCAATTGAGGAGGGTCAGAGACAGCATGCGGTTTAAAGATGTTGTCCAACAATGGATACTGTAGATTGAGATTTTCACTCTGCAGCGGAGTGTGTGCTGATATGAAACTTCCTGGTAGATTAAAACTGTGTGCTGGACTGAGACTCGAACTCGGGACCTTTGCCTTTCGCAGGCAAGTGGTCTACCAACTGAGCTACCCAAGCACAACTCACCCCCTGTCCTCACAGCTTTACTTTTGCCAGTAACTCATCTCCTACCTTCCAAACTTTGCAGAAGTTCTACTGTGAACCTGTTTGAATTTGAAAAAGAGTCTCTTTACTGCTAAAGAGAAAAAATTAATGGGCACATACTGAATGGGAATGGAGTCTGTTCTGATCTCAAAAAAATAAGAGTACTCACAGATTTTCTGACATCTTGACACTCTCATGATGTGAGAAGGTTTCTTAGAAAGTGCTCTCACTATCAGAAATTCATAAAAGATTTTTGTACAATGGAATGCTCCTTACAACAACTACTGCAAGGAGATCCCAAATATTCCTGGAATGAGGTGCAAGAAAAATCTTTCCCAATCCCTAAGGAGGCAATAACATTTTCTCCAATTATAGCACTGCATGAAAAAGTGCCAAGATAGAATTTCATACTAATACTAGCAATTATGGGGTGCAGTTGTAGTACAAATTCACGAATTTGCTGAAAAGGCGATGACATATGCTTCCACAGTACTGTCCAAGTTTGTGATGTACTACTCTACAATAGAGAATGAGTGCTTTGCAGTTATTTGGCCTATCAAAAATTCTAACCAAATTTATTTGACAAATCATTCACTGTTGTGACAGACCACATTTGCCTGTAGTTTGGTGGAACACAGCAGTGTGGATGAGATCTGTCACTGATGCACTAAATGACTTTGCTGCTGAACAGAGGGACATCCAGCACTGTGCCTTGAAAAACTGACCAAACTGGAATTGTATATGAGGAACTACCATCCAATTGGATAGAAATGTTTACTTGCAGTCCCAGTTCATTTAGTGCCAGTTATTCTGGAGTATTTCACAATGCCCCTACATCAAGTCACCTGAGATTCATGAAGAGTCCAGGTAGAAACAACCTTGTATCAGTGGCAAGGTCTCCACCAATCTGTTAGGCACTGTGAGCCACAGTAAGGAATGCCAGTGATGGAAGAACATGATGCATTTGCCCTTGGGGTATTCCATACCAAATCTGCATGCAGAAGTGCCATTCCACCAAATTGGAATCAACCTCTTGGGGAGGATTGCAAAGCTGACAAATAAGAATTGAGATGATAGTTCTCACTGACTACCTCTCCCACTACACTATCACCAACGCTGTGATGACTGCTAAATCTCAGGAAAAAGCAAAGTTCATAGTAGAAGACATCATTTTAAGGAATGAAGCACCCTGTGTGATAATCTCTGATCATGGAAAGATTGTCCAGTCAAGCCTAGTATCAAATGTAATTTCGTGCTGTGACATCACCCACAAAAAGACAGTTGCCTACCATCCACAGTCAAATGGCCTCACAAAATTTGTTAATAAAACATTGGCACACATGCTTTCATTATATGTTGACATCAAATAGAGAGGCTGGGATACTATACCGCTAGTCGTAACAGTCATATACAACACAGCAAAGCAAGGCACTACAGGCTGCTAGTTAATATGAGGTTAGTTATTACTCACGCAGGATGCTTGTACTCACATATCTGTAATAAAAGTTCATTGATATTCAGAAACAGAAGAAATTTTTTATTCAATGGAAGTCAGAAAAAATAAGGAAAACTAAATCACTATTAATGTGAATTTTACAATTTAAAGCTTGGAAAGTGAAGCTGTAACAAACAGATAAATCAAAAAGATAAAGTGAAAATAAAGCTCAATGAATATTACACTTTTGCTTGTTTTGATAATTTGGAAAAGAGTAGTGAGATACTGGAAAGCAAACAGCCATCATTTTAGTTTTGATTCTGATGCTCACAAGGAGAGGTCTCCAGTGGTGGTGTTGACTTTGTGACAACATCTAAAACAACATCGGAATTTAGCGTGATGCTCAGTAACACTAAATAATTCATATTTTGCAGAGTGGTTGTCTGGCATAAATGATAGGGTAGACTTTCATGTATAGAAGGTGGTGAGTTCAAGTATCATAAAGTGCTTTAAATTTCTTTCTATTTTTAAATTTTAATCAAAATGACTTTGATCATTATTTTTATTTCTATTCCTTTGTCATATCATTTTACTTGTCATATCACCTTCTTCATTTGCTCATTTTTCTTCCTTTCATTTTTTCCTCTTCAAATCTTTGTTCATGTGATTTTTAATTAATTTTATGTATTAATTTCAATGTAATGTTTTTCATTTTATCATGCTATTTTTTCATCCATGTGTTCATTACTTACGTTCCTCATTTTTCCTGAATTTCATTTTACTTATGATCCCTCCTTTTGTTTAAATCTTCATCTGCATCATTTTTTCAGGAGTGGAACAGGAATTTAGGATATGTTTTAAACATTTGTATGACAATTACCATCACAAAAAATGTACATCTTGCAACGAAAAATGTATTTTTTACACCTTTGCATTTCCAATACAAATAGATTATTCCGTTTTTGTTTCTTAAATGATAAATCAGAATCTCAAATATTTAAATACTGTAATAGATAAGTACTATTAAATTCTGGGTGGAAAAAGAATGATATAAGTAAAAAATGAGAACAAATGAAAAAGTTCATATGATAATTAAAATGATATTACAAAGGAATAGACATAAAATATTATATTTGAATCTTTAAACTGAATAAAAGTAATGATCCTAGTCATTTTGATACAGAATCTAAAAACGTTAAAACACTTGATGAAACTCAACCCAGAAACTTCAGAACCTGAAGGTCGGACCGCAGGACACCATGTATAATTCAATTTATTTATTTGTTTTTATTTTATTTTATTTATTTATTTTGGTCAAATATACACAAGTGGGGGCCCACTATGGTGAAAGGCTGCAGGGAGCAATATTTGGGATCTTGACCTACATAACTGAATAAAAGGTTTCGAAAAGTTGACTCATCCATTAAGGACCTAATTTGTCAGAATTGCTGTTCAACTTACAAGAAGTGATTCCAACAGTGGCTGAGAGACTGTAGAGAAGAAACATATTATAAAGATGTAGCACCAATAGTATTGATTGTTAATAAACTCAATTTTCCAGTAGTTTTAAGTTATATTTTGTAAGAAATTGTGCTTTTTGCCCTGCCTCCTACTTCTTATGGGGCATTCATGACTTGATCCCCCTCCTCCTTACTGCCAATATGAGAATTCCTGGGTGCGACATTGTGTAGGTATATGGTGATTTCAACTCTCCTCCTGCCAAATATAACTTCAATGTCTTATATACCACACTACATTTCTTGGTTTCTAATATGTACTTTGTATTGTTTAGTGATAAAAGATAAATCTTATCTGAAGTTCTTTTCAAAATTGTGATGATTAAAACAGAGTGATGTTAGAAATGTATGAGAAACCAACCTTTTTAGGTGCTGAAATTGTTCTACAGTCTCTGCGAACAACTATACCTCACCCTGTTGTGTTCAAAGCTGATCATCCATTCCTGTTTCTTCTCATAAGTATTGTTAACAAAGCTATCCTTTTTATTGGAAGAGTTCAGGATGTAGAATCAAGGTAAGGCATTTTCTGCTGTTTCCTTTGCTTTAATCATAATATTCACATTTATATTTTCTTGCTGACATTAAAATACACTATTTTCCATATTGTTGTGCATGCAAGAATAGATTACCATTTTTTTAACAGAAGAACATTGTACAGTAGATAGTCATGCGGGAAAGGATGACAGGGGCCACTTATTCACAGAATCACACATAGAAGTGCTTTTGACCTAGTACACTGATTGCTAGTATCAGACTGACTTCTGATTGAAAACTGACTGCCCCTATTTATGGTCTTTATTCAGCCAGGATTTGTCATCATGCTGAAATTCATTCTCTTTTCCAGTACAGCAAAAATTGTATCTTTCTTATTACTTGTATCTAGTATTAATTATAATTGCTCCACTATAGTCAAGTCAGCATAAGAAGAGCCCTGACAACTAGCAGCACTATTAACAGTTTCTAACTGCTAAGGGCATATGACTGTAGATGAAAATAATAGCCATCTGTAGAGCTGTGACAACACTGAGGCATTTCCATAGAGATGTTTACAAAGTCATGTCATATGAATGGTTGATACAGGTGTAGGTGTGCAGAGTGCTGTAGCCAGCCTACTGCAACTCTCAGGAAGCTTCTTAGACCCACTTGATTATAGGTGCATGATAAAACAATAATTCATTTGACAACATATAAAATAAACTTTCCATTATGATCAGCAGCAAAATATTAATTACAGACCTTCCTTGGCACAAATTTGGACTTCCCTGTGAATAAACAATACACAAGTTTTGACTAAGGTAGATCCATATAAAAAATCTATGCTGCTCTGGTGCCGCCTTTCATGTGATGATCATTTTTCTTTTTGGCAAAAACACAGTTTGAAAAGTGTCCACTAATTGTTGAGTTCATTAAATGAATGTAACTTAATCTTAATTAATATATTTGTACTGGAAATAACTTATATGTTTACAGTTGCATAATCTGAGATTCTACCATATGCAGCCATGAGCAGTACTGTTTCTTTTCTTTTTTTTTCAGGTAAATTTTGTTATTTAATTTCAGGAATGTTTAAAGAAATTCATGATATTAGGTTAGATTGATATTTGTTGCATATATCATGAAAACAGCACTTCATAATGAAGTGGAAAGTATCAGTTTAATAAAAATATTACTATTTTATAACTCAAAATTCATCTATTGATGAGTGTGGCCTGAGCTCCCAGTTGGTGCACATTGACTGCGGAGAAAGATATGTATATAGCTTCTTTTCTGTGTTTACTTTGTAGATTCTTACTTAAATTGTGTGTGAGTTTCGTATAGGAAACATAATTTCGAGTTTTAGTTACTATAATCATAAATTCAGGCAGATTGTAGCGCAGTCATTAGGCATTTGTTCAGGTTAGTTCATACATTCTTTGCATGTTTCCCTTGCGTTATCTAGGCACGAACTCATGTTTCAGTAACTGTTGTTCAACATCAATTAGAATGGACAGGGACTGTGATTGCTGTGTTCGGATGAGGGCTGAGTTGGCACAGCTGCAGGCGGCGCTGACTTCGGTCACGCAGCTTGAGGCTATTGCCAATGGGCATCACTGTGGGGAGCCGGACTTGGGCATCACAGGGATTTCAACCTCGTCCCGTCTGTCTCCAGATCGGTCTGCTGCTGTGGTTGCCCCAGTTGCTGCCCACAGTGGGGCTGAGCCCTCGCCTGTGGTTGATTGGGAGGTCGTTCCATGGTGTGGCAGGCAGCGAAAGATGTCCAGGAGGCTGATAAGAAAGCCTCCCAGGTGCATCTGACAAACAGGTTTCAGGTACTGTCTCTGGCTGAGCCAGATGCAGCTGCCTGCCCTGTTTCAGAGGATGATTCTCAGCCTTCAAGGTACGGGCAATCGCAGAGGGTGGGCTTGTTGGTAGTTTGGAGCACCAATGTTAGGCGCGTAATGGGGCCCCTTGGGGACATGGCGGCTAAGGACGGGAAGAAATCCAGTGTGAACTCCATGTGTATTCTGGGTGGAGTCATTCCTGATGTGGAAAGGATCCTTCTGGATGCCATGAAGAGCACAGGGTGCAGCCACAGGGTGCAGCCAGCTGCAGGTGGTGGCACATGTCGGCACTAATGACATGTGTTGCTTTGGATCTGAGGAAATTCTCTCTGGTTCCAGCGGCTATCTGATTTGGTGAAGGCTGTCGGTCTTGCTTACAAGATGAAGGCAGAGCTCACCACCTGCGGCATCATTGACAGAACCGACTGTGGACATTTGGTGCAAAGCCAGGTGGAATGTCTGAATTAGAGGCTCAGATGGTTTTGCAACCATGTTTGCTGCAGATTCCTAGACATGCGCCATAGGGCGGTGGGGTTTGCGGTTCCGCTGAAGTTCACTACTCTCAGCTGGCGGCTACACAGGTAATGGAGGATGTGTGGCATGGACAGGGCGATTTTTTAGGTTCGAAGGCCTCAGGAAAGTATGGGGTGGGCTGCAATCTCAAAGGGGGCATGGCAAATACAGGACATGCTTGGATCAAGGAACAGTCGGAATTGTAGTTGTAAATTGTTGTAGTTGTGGTGGGAAAGTCCTTGAGCTTCAAGCGCTAATAGAAAGCACAGAAGCTGAAATTGTTATAGGAACAGAAAGCTGGCTAAAGCCTGAAATAAGTTCTGCAGAAATTTTTACGAAGTCTTAGATGGTGTTCAAGAAAGATAGATTAGGCAGAATTGGTGGTGGAGTGTTTGTGTCTGTCAGTAGTGGTTTACCTTGTAGTGAAATTGAAGTAGATACTCCGTGCGAATTGGTATGGGTGGAGGTTATACTTAACAGCTGAACTAAGTTAATAATTGGCTCCTTCTACCAACCCCCAGACTCCGATGATATAGTTGCTGAGCAGTTCAGAGAAAATTTGAGTCTCATAACAAATAAAGACCCCACTTATACGGCTATAATTGGTGGAGACTTCAACCTTCCCTCGATATGTTGGCAAAAATACTTAATAAAAACCAGTGGTAGGCAGAAAAAATCTTCCGAGATTGTCCTAAACGCTTTCTCTGAAAATTATTTTGAGCAGTTAGTCCACGAACCCATGCGAATTGTAAATGGTTGTGAAAACACACTTGATCTCTTAGCCACAAACAATCCAGAGCTAATAGAGAGCATCATGACTGATACAGGGATTAGTGATCACAAGGTCATTGTAGCTAGGCTCAATACTGTTTCTTCCAAATCCACCAGAAACAAATGCAAAATAATTTTATTTAAAAAAGCGGATAAAGTGTCACTAGAAGCCTTCCTAAGAGACAATCTCCATTCCTTCCGAACTGACTATGCAAATGTAGATGAGATGTGGCTCAAATTCAAAGATATAATAGCAATAGCAATTGAGAGATTCATACCTCATAAATTGGTAAGAGATGGAACTGATCCACCATGGTACACAAAACAGGTCCAAACGCTGTTGCAGAGGCAACGGAAAAAGCATGCTAGGTTCAGAAGAATGTGAAATCCCGAAGATTGGCTAAAATTTACAGACCCGCGAAATTTGGCACGGCCTTCAATGCGAGATGCCATTAATAGGTTCCACAACAAAACATTGTCTCGAAATTTGGTAGAAAATCTGAAGAAATTCTGGCCTTATGTAAAGTATACAAGTGGCAATATCCAGTCAATACCATCACTGTGCAGTGACAATGGTACTGTTACCGACGACTGTGCCGCAAAAGCGGATTTGTTGAACGCAGTTTTCCGAATTCCTTCACCAGGGAAGATGAATGGAATATTCCAGAATTTGAAACATGAACATCTGCTAGCCTGAGTTTCTTAGAAGTAGATACCTTAGGGGTTGCGAAGCAACTCAAATTGCTTGATACGGGCAAGTCTTCAGGTCCAGATTGTATACCGATTAGGTTCCTTTCAGATTACGCTGATACAATAGCTCTCTACTTGGCAATCATATACAACCACTCACTCACCGATAGATCTGTATCTACAGATTGGAAAATTGCACAGGTCGCACCAGTGTTTAAGAAGGGTAGGAGGAGTAACCCATCGAACTACAGACCTATATCATTGACGTTGGTTTGCAGTAGGGTTTTGGAGCATATACTGTATTCAAACACTATGGATCACCTCGAAGGGAACGATCTAGTGATATGTAATCAGCATGGTCTCAGAAAACATCGTTCTTGTGCAACGCAGCTAGCTCATTATTCGCACGAAGTAATGGCTGCTATCGACAGGGGATCTCAAGTTGATTCCGTATTTCTAGATTTCCAGAAAGCGTTTAACACCGTTTGTCAGAAGTGATTTCTAATCAAGCTGCAGGCCTATGGGTTATCATCTCAGTTGTGTGACTGGATTTGTGATTTCCTGTCAGAAAGGTCGCAGTTCATAGTAATAGACGGCAAATCATCGAGTGAAACTGAAGTGATATCAGGTGTTCCCCAGGGAAACGTCCTGGGACCTCTGCTGTTCCTGATCTATATAAATGTCCTGGGTGACAATCTGAGCAGTTCTCTTAGGTTGCTCGCAGATGATGCTGTAATTTACCATCAAGTAAGGTCATCCGAAGACCAGTATCAGTTGCAAAGCGATTTAGAAAAGATTGATGTATGGTGTGTCAGGTGGCAGTTGACGCTAAATAACGATAAGTGTGAGGTGATCCACATGAGTTCCAAAAGAAATCCGTTGGAATTCGATTACTTGATAAATAGTACAATTCTCAAGGCTTTCAATTTCAATAAGTACCTGGGTGTTAAAATTACGAACAACTTCAGTTGGAAAGACCACATAGATAATATTGTGGGGAAGGCGAGCCAAAGGTTGCCTTTCATTGGCAGGATACTTAGAGGATGCAACAAGTTCACTAAAGAGACAGCTTACACTACACTCGTTTGTCCTCTGCTAGAATATTGCTGCGCGGTGTGGGATCCTTACCAGGTGGGATTGACGGAGGACATCGAAAGGGTGCAAAAAAGGGCAGCTCATTTTGTATTATCACGTAATAGGGCAGAGAGTGTGGCAGATATGATACCTGAGTTGGGATGGAAGTCATTAAAGCAAAGACGTTTTTCGTAGTGGCAAGATCTATTTACAAAATTTCAGTCACCAATTTTCTCTTCCGAATGCGAAAATATTTTGTTGAGCCCAACCTACATAGGTAGGAATGATCATCAAAATAAAATAAGAGAAATCAGAGCTCAAACAGAAAGGTTTAGGTGTTCGTTTTTCCCGCACGCTGTTCGTGAGTGGAGTGGTAGAGAGATAGTATGATTGTGGTTCGATGAACCCTCTGCCAAGAACTTAAATGTCTGTGCCAAAGTTAGATTTAACCCAAAGTAGTTAAGAATAGCCTTTCTCCAAGTGTATTGCAGCTATGCACATTGATATTGCTTTCGAATTGAGATGGGTTATTAATAACAAATTTAATAAGTGAATATTTACATTGTGAAGTTACTGTGAAAATCCCAAGTTCCTTAAATAAATGCCTGCAAGATGGACATGGCAGGGCTCCAGCTATTATTCTGATTACATGCCATGAATACTTGTTTCCTTAATGATGAATTACCTCCAAATATGAAGCCATCTGAAAACAGTGAATTAAAATAGGTACAGTAAGCTAATTTATTTATAAGGTTATTGCCAAAATTTGCAGTAACACTAACAGCATACATAGTTGAACTCAAACATTTCAGCAGATCACCAATGTGTTTCTTTCAATTCAGTCTCTCATCGGTGTAACAGATAAAAAATTTGGAATGTTGTGCCTTAGCTACAGACTCCATGTTTATTAATGGTGTTGTGCAGTTTGTTGTACAGAAGTGTGACAATCCATGTGCAGAGACTCACTTAATAATTTTCTGAAAGACATTATTCACAGTTTCCTCAGCTAATTCTGCTTTGTTGAGTGTGTTTAATATATTTGTATCATCAGCAAATAGAACTAGCTTTGCATCTTCATCAATATAGAGAGGTAAATCATTGATGTATATTAATGACATTCAGTTATTCAGAGCATTTAATAAATTCTAGCATATGATTCTACTTGTCAGGTTTGACCAGTGACATCATAACTGACTCAAAAATGCTACACACAGACAAAATTTCAACACAATGTTACAGTGAGTTTTCAAATCAACAATAATTATTCACAAACAAATGAATATACTATAGAAATAAAAGCTCATACACAATAGTTTGTGTGAGTAACTACTGAACCATGAATTATATCACAAACTAGATATGATTTTCATAAAAGAAATGGAAATATCATACATGAAGTAAATTAAAATCATAGCTTACACAAGTAACTAAAACAGCCACAGAGAGTCTCTGGCTTCTACTGTAATCCCAGTATTCCACATTGTTATCTCATGACATTATTCGTAATAATAAAGATTTAATCTAATGCGACTACCTTGGAAAAAAAATCTACTCACCAAGCAGCAGTATGAAAACGCGCATATAAAAAGGATTAAAGTTTTCAAGGTTTCAGAGCAAGTGGTTCCTTCTTCTGACAGAACTGTTGAAAGGTAAGGAAGAAGGATGAAGGAAAAGAACTGGTGAGATTTAGGAAACAGGGTATAGTTTGGAAGAGTTGCACAGAAACCTGGGGTAGGAGGCACTTACCATATGTGAAGAGAAGGAATCTGTTTTCAACCTTATGTGGTAGTCCTCTTGTTTATTTATCTGTACCACCTGTATTAACAAACATCTTGCCTCTACATCTTTTCTAGTGCTGATTTACATGCATGTAGATGGGTCCATTATTATTTATGAATTTGCGTATAGCAATTTGTTAACACTTCACTACACTGCAGGACCTTCTCCCGATAGTCTTTCATGGATTTATTTGCAAATTTGACAGCTATTTTCTTTCCCATCCTCCACTTACATTGCTTATATGTATTTCTTTCGCTTTTTGTGCTTTCATTTTTCACCAGACTGCTCTGATCAACTTTTACTGCCATCTCCTGCATTACTTTATTACAGTCTCTCTATTGACTTCCTCTTTCCCTTTGCCCAGTTCTTAAAATTTTAGCTGTTTTCATGATTCTCCCAATTAATTTTTTTTTCTTTTCCAGTCATAATTTATATATGAGTTCATCAGCATACTCCCACAAGTGCTGATGTGCACCTTGTGCCCATGTGTAGAGTTCTGGGCAATTTCCTCCCTCATTGCACCTTTTCATTGCCATTGATAACAAGATCAAAGGTGTGTTGGTCTTTTGGTCATGCCTGCTTGGGAACTGGGTGACATCTCAGCACTTTTTCTCAGCAGTTCATTCCTATTTCTCTGCATCATCTGCAGGTGTTTCCTCATGGCTGTTTACCATAACCTGTGACGCAGCATTGCAACTGGTCATCATTGTTCTGACATCCCACTTCTCTGACATCTCCTTCTTATTATGAGCACTATTGTGCAGCATCTCAAAATTCTTGTTGGTTTCTTTAAAAAAGTCTCTTACACACCAAAATTAAAATAATGGAAACTAAAAAAAACACAGCATCAAATATTGTTGATTATATTACATATGCAAAACAACAACTAAAAACATAAAAAAGTAGAGTCATTACAACAATGAATCTTACCAAGCATGTGATTCCAAATGACTGAAAGGTTAAAAAAATTGCAGATAAAATACTGCACTAAACCAACAAAACAACAGATTATCTCACATTACCCCTCCCAACAACAGATTTTACGGCCCCTGAGAAGTATTAGTAAAGCCCTGCTCAAAATCTGAATATTGTGGTTAATTAGCAAATGTTTGTCCCACCTACAGCCCAGCCACTTTCAACAAAAAAACTTGTCAGAATCCTCTTAGACATACTCTCTTGTCAAAGAAATTAGAACCAATTTAATACAGTTTGGCACTGCCTAAAAATGACATCTGCACTATCTCCCCCCTCCCCCCCCCCCCCCCCACCAGAACTTACTGCCCTCAGACACTGAAAGCTGAACAACATCATGCTCTCTTCCACTCTTCAACTTGAAGTCTAAACACCCCCCCCCTCCCCCCACCCCCACCCCAATGAACCCATATACTTAATAAACTCCTCATAAAACTTCTGCCAAAAATCAAATGGTCCACAACAACACCACAAGAATGCCCAGTTTCATGCACGGCAAAACATTCAGATGATTTGCAACAAAAATGATAAGTCAGTATGATGGTGACCTCCAAATTCAGTCTTGTCCTTTCAAACCAAGAGTCTCTTCTCCGAATGTGTTCGGTTAATCTGAACATGAAAAATGATAGATTAAGTACGGAAAACTGTACATTTAACTGCTGTACATATACACTTTTTAATTTATGCAGTACAGTAAACATGTATTAGAAAAATTTGCAAGAAAACATTAGATTTAAACAATGCATAACAATGAAAGAAAAGCTGTCAAACTCAGTAAAATACAATGGACATTTTATCCCTACTTTTTAGATGACAAAAAGCTAGTAATTGATTTTTAACGTAATGAAGACAGTCTGTGATAAGATGCATATTTGCACCATCGTCTCATAAATGTCAAATCAGCAGGTGTAGCATTTGGCTGTTGCTCCAAATAACGTAGTGAGAGGTCAAGGGCTTCTGCTGCATCACTGAGTGGCACCAGCAGTAAGGTTCTCCACAAATGCCCCAACCACTGCCATCCACTCATCTACATCTCCTTCACTAGCTTCTTCACATCCAGTGATTGTCTGTCTCATTGGTAGTTGATTTTCCTCTTCATTTTCAAGTAGGTTGTCCAGAAATTCAAGAGAGGTCCACAGTTTTCTCCACGATTTTCTCAGAGCATTTTCTGCAATACTCTGCCATGCCTCAGCAGCCCAATAAACAACATCCCTCACATTGATCTTTTTTATTTTGTTCACTAAAGGTATGCTATCATCTTGGAGCAGCATTGTTAAAAATTGTTTTCTGTAAATCATTTTCAATGTTTGCAGTATATCCTGGTCCATCAGCTGTAGAAGTGGTATAACTTTCAGCGGCAAAAACTTTGCCACAATTTCTCTATCACATAATTCCTCAGTGCTATGGTGAGATGGTGCATTACCAATCAAAAGGACTGCATGGGGAGACAAATTATTTTAAGAAAACCATCGAACACAGGGAGCAAGCTGGCCATGAAACCATTCCTTGAACAGCTTACCACCCATCCATGCTTTTTTCTGGTTGTGATAATATACAGGTAGGGACTTCATGTTGCAGTTTTTAAAAGCTCTGGGCCTAGCAGATTTGCCCATCAGCATTAAAAGCAGCTTGTGATTACCAGCAGCCTTGCTGTACACTAATAAAGTCACACGATCTTTGCACATTTTAAAACCACGAGCACGGTCTTCTGCTTTTGATGCCAGACTTTTTGTTTGCAATGCCCTAAAATTAAGGCCAGTCTCAGCAGTGATATAAATTTGTTGGGGAGAATACTTTCCCTCTCCTACCATTTTTTCAAACTCACCCAAGTATTCCTTCACTGCATCACAGTTAAAAGAAAGCTCTCCATTAATTGTTATCTGACAGATTCCATGACATTTTTTGAATCTGTGACATCCAACCCAGACTCGTACTAAAAGACTGATCACCACTCATTAACTTGTTCAGGTAAGCAGCCTTCTCCTGAATCGGTGCTCCACTCAAAGAAGTTCCCCTTTCTTTTTCCTGCGTAAACAAAAGTAAAAGAGCTTCATCCACTGTTTCAAAGTCTGCTGAATTTTGTGTGTTTTTCCTGAAGACGTTGCACAGGACTGTTCAAGCTTCATTCAGTTCTTCTTCCAATCACAAATGGTTGCTTTACCAACACCCAGTTCCATTTCCAGTTTAGATACATTCTCACCATTGTCTATCCACTTCAAAGCATTCAGTTTTTCTTTGAGAGTTGACATTGTATGATTCCATTTACTCATGATGAAAATACGTACACCACTACAACTGAACAAATACAATACAACTGTTATGCATGCCAGTGATCAATAGCTAACATAAACAAGCACTTTGTGAGCCAACAGGCAGTGCACTGACCTCAGACACTACAAAGGTCTCCGCAGAACAAAGGCAGAAAGTGAGAGTGAGTCTTGTTCCCACACTTGTTCCCATTTGTTACCATGGTGTACCTACTTATCTGTTTGGTATACTTCATTCTAGGAACTCGTCACCATAATTCCGGCTAATCCAAACAAATCAGTAATCCAAACAAGGTCTGGTCCCAATTAGTTTGGATTAATGGGACTCTACTGTAGTTCAAAATGGTTTAAATACCTGTGAATACCTTGCCTTCAGTGTCCCTTGACGAGTGCATAAATGAGCTAAAATATGTTTGTTCAATAAATACAGATACCATAATGTATTTCACTACAATTATGTAGGCCACAACTGAAGTAAAGTAAGTATGTAGATTTATTCACTTCAAAAGCTGTGTCTTATGAGCTCCTGATCAATCTTCGGTGTAATAAGCCTCGTTTTTACTACTACAACTAACCGATGGTACCACATACTTCACTGGTGATATTAAATAGTCCAGATGCAGTAATTTGGTAGAAACGTATGTGTGAGGTCCATTGCATTGTTCAACACTAATACTCAACAAAATATGAATATAAATCCACATATAGTTCTGCCTTTTGTGATATTAAATCAAACTGCTTAACACTCTAAAATAATCTGTCACTGCACTGTTCTAATATGCTGTTTTAGACAATGTCCAAGCCATGCAGAGTGGCCACGCAGTTAGAGGCCCCTCCTGCTGGAGGTTCGAGTCCTCCCTTGGGCATGGGTGTGAGTGTTGTCCTTAGCGTTAAGTTAGTTTAAGTAATGTGTAAGTCTGGGGACCGATGACCTCAGCAGTTTGGTCCCTTAGGAATTCACACACATTTGAACATTTGAGCAACAACATTTTCCATATATTAATTTACTGAATCTGATTTTGATTGCTTATGGTGCAAAAGGTATTGTAACTACTATTGTTGGGTATTTCCATTACTCTTCTAAAAGCCTTTTTCCTATTATCCAAATGTAATTCAATTTGATTATAGCTGGAGATATAAGAGCATTGACCTAGTAATACATAATGCAAGGGTGGTAACTATAAGCCTGGAATGTTACAACTCCCACACATATTGATCAGACACTCTTGAAATAGGAATCTT
Organism: Schistocerca gregaria; assembly: GCF_023897955.1. Classification (NCBI taxonomy): domain Eukaryota; kingdom Metazoa; phylum Arthropoda; class Insecta; order Orthoptera; family Acrididae; genus Schistocerca; species Schistocerca gregaria. The sequence continues at coordinate 945,648,000 of NC_064921.1, read as the reverse complement.
GTTCAATGTCATATTCATACCACATGTATGCCATTTACAATATTCACTGATCACTTCTAATGTCTGTAAGAATTTAATACAAGAGTCCAAACACTCATCTTTCCCCACAGCATTTGTCCATTTTACATGACTCTTGCATATGCAGCACAAAGCAAAACTCAAGACCCCTGACAGTTTGAATAAACAACTGCTTCAAAACATCATTTATATTGCAAATAGAATATTGTAGGAAAACAGTGACTATAGATCATTACCATAGTTTATGCCTGTAATAAGGTAACAGCAGATGGCCTTTAATCTCCACTACTACACTCTGTGGCATAAATTCATGTCATCACACAGGATGTCATTGGTAAAAACTGACAGGTAGAATTTCACACTAGAATTGGTCCAAAAATCAAATTATCTTATGCAGTAGTACTTCTCCTGAACTGTATGGTAATACTTTGTTTGTTGTATTACCCTAAGGCATTTAGAAGCTGCAATATATTCAGGTGTTGCAATAAGTCCTACGCCTTCTGGTGTCTCTAGTTACCTAATAATTACTAGCACAAAATAATTTTAAAACTGTACTTAATCTTCCCATTAATCTCTTTCAGGTGGTACCCTTCCCACCTTTGTGTCTTTCTGGGTCATGTTTTTTCTTGTGTAAATTGTAATTGAAATAAGCCTTTTGCATACATGCTAAATTATGATCTCCAGCTGGGTCATAGCTAGCACAGTTGTCTATTTTTGTGCATGTGCCAACACTTGTATGTACTGTCACATCCTTCCTCAGATGGAGTAGGAATTACCAATGACAGGTCTTGAATAGAAAATGATGGAAAGAGCTGTGGAACAGTCTTCCCATTGGTTCTCCCATAGGGATATGATCCATGGGGGTGACTGATTGGGCTTTGGTGTGCCATAGACATGGTTGAGTAAGCTGCACATTGGATAGGCAGCTAGATACCTGTGAGAGAGCTGGCAGGGACTGTGAGGATAAGCCCATAGTTTGACATACTTTAGTGGTCTGATTGTTTTCTGCTCGTTTTGGTAAAAAATATATCATTGACAGACAATGCAAAATATGTAAGCAGTTTGTTCAAGAACGAATGAAAGAAAGAACTAGATTCAATGCAGATTGAAACTGTCATAGTTCAGTAAAAAATATTTCAGCTAAATTTTCAATGATATGTTCACTATTTGGTCCCAGAAAAATTTTGTAGGTGACAGGATTTTTGCAGTAATGTAATTTATGGAATGTAGATGTAGGTAAACTTAGTAGGCTCTGAAAGCAGGATATAATGTTAAATCCAGTGCCTCACTCTTGTACTGTGTGTTTTTTTTCTGTATGATGTGTGTCTTATAATATACCAGGTGATTATAGTTAAACTTTCCTTATTTAACACATTATAACACAGAAACTAATTACTGTATGAGTACCAAACTTGGTAGCATCAATGTTAAGGACATGGGGAAGAAAAATAATGCAGAATCAGTTCAATTGAAACACTTCTAATGTGGAACAGACACTTACTTCATCCAAAGAAATAGAATCCATCATAAAGTACTTGAAATCAAAGCATTCTAGTGGTTATGATGACATATCAACAAAGTTAATAAAAGAGTGTTCATGTGAGCTTAGTCATATCTTAAGTTATTTGTGTAATCAATCGCTTGTCACAGGAACATCCCTGGATCGGCTTAAATATGCTGAAGTTATACCTCTCCTAAAGAAAGGGAACAAAGAAATGCCATCAAATTACCTACTGATCTCACTTTTGCCAGCTTTTTGAAAAATCTTTGAAAAGGTTATATTCAAGCATCCTACTTAAGCACCTTAGTGAAAATAACATACAGTCAAAGTCACAGTTTGGGTTTCTTAAGGGGTCTCATATTGAGAAAGATATTTACACTTAAAGTGAAAATGTCCTTAATTTATTGGACAACAAATTAGAGGCAACTGGCATATTCTGTGACCTGTCAAAGGCTTGTGACTGTGTGAATCACAGCATTCTTTTGAGTAAATTAAAATATTATGGCGTCACTGGTAGTGCTGGAAAGTGGTTTCAGCCATATCTTAACAATCGAAAACAAAGGGTGTCATTACGTAACACTAAAGCAGTAGGCAATCAGACATCATCTGACTGGGAAGAAATTAATGTGGTGTTCCCCAAGGTTCCATACTAGGTCCACTACTACATTATAACACAGAAACTAATTACCATACAAGTACCAAACTTGATAGCATCAATGTTAAGGACAAGGGGAAGAGAAATAATGCAGAATCAATTCAATTGAAACACTTCTAATGTGCTGCTCTGGTGCATCACAACATTGCCCCCCTTCTTGCAGTGGTATACCTTAGATCTCTAGAAGAGTGTAGCATTCCAAAAGATTGGAAAAGGGCACAGGTCATCCCCGTTTTCAAGGAGGACCTGTATCTCTAAGATCGATCAGTTGTGGAATTTTGGAACACATATTATGGTTCGAGTATAATAATTTCTCTGGAGACTAGAAATCTACTCTGTAGGAATCAGCATGGGTTTCAAAAAAGACGACCGTGTGAAACCCAGCCTGCGCTATTCATCCACGACACTCAGTGGGCCGTAGACATCGGTTCCCAGGTAGATGCTGTGTTTCTTGACTTCCGCAGTTCCCCACAGTCGTTTAATGAACAAAGTAAGAGCATGTGGACTATCAGACCAATTGTGTGATTGGATTGAAGAGTTCCTAGCTAACAGAACACAGCATGTCATTCTCTACTCTTCCCTGTGTAATTGGAGTACACCAAAACTTTGATCTACACTTGGATTATAGTTCACTGATACATGATTCTAGGTCTGAAGTGTTTTCTACAGATTCACAGCCTACATGCTTCTCTTCATTCATTTTCATGTTCTCATTGTTATTCATTGTACACAAATGTCACACAACACTATTTAAAATTAGAAAATTAAAAAGGAACACTTACTCATCTGAATTCCAGCAACACATTCCAAGAATTTGGTCCATTATCATCTGGAAGTGATATCCAAAACAGATGATTTTCCAATCTTCCCACAGCAGGTAATGATTTTTATAAATGGTCGCCACAAACAATTCTCTGGGCAAAAGCTGTTGATTAGATCTTGCATTCTCGTTTTTACATAACTTGAAACAATCACTCATTAAACACAGATCCAATTTCAAACATCAATCCCAGCTCTACTCCACCACATGTAATGATCTTTTAAACATTACAACTTAACTTGCGCTGGCCTGTGATTCATTGATGTTGTGGGTGCTGTGAACATGATGAAAATTTCAGGCTTGACAAATTATATATTGACAACAGCTGATGAACTGCACTGGCTCCTCAAGTAAACAAAACTTGACTGATTGCACCTGCAGCATCTCAGCATCACTTTAAATACAGTTTTAACAATCGCTACCATTTTTAATTTCTTACAAATAATCTCCATTATCTTATATACCCTCCCCCCATGAACCATGGACCTTGCCGTTGGTGGGGAGGCTTGCGTGCCTCAGCGATACAGATGGCCGTACCGTAGGTGCAACCACAACGGAGGGGTATCTGTTGAGAAGCCAGACAAACGTGTGGTTCCTGAAGAGGGGCAGCAGCCTTTTCAGTAGTTGCAGGGGCAACAGTCTGGATGATTGACTGATCTGGCCTTGCAACATTAACCAAAACGGCCTTGCTGTGCTGGTACTGCGAACGGCTGAAAGCAAGGGGAAACTACAGCCGTAATTTTTCCCGAGGACATGCAGCTTTACTGTATGATTAAATGATGATGGCATCCTCTTGGGTAAAATATTCCGGAGGTAAAATAGTCCCCCATTCGGATCTCCGGGCGGGGACTACTCAGGAGGATGCCGTTATCAGGAGAAAGAAAACTGGCGTTCTACGGATCGGAGCGTGGAATGTCAGATCCCTTAATCGGGCAGGTAGGTTAGAAAATTTAAAAAGGGAAATGGATAGGTTAAAGTTAGATATAGTGGGAATTAGTGAAGTTCGGTGGCAGGAGGAACAAGACTTCTGGTCAGGTGACTACAGGGTTATAAACACAAAATCAAATAGGGGTAATGCAGGAGTAGGTTTAATAATGAATAGGAAAATAGGAATGCGGGTAAGCTACTACAAACAGCATAGTGAACGCATTATTGTGGCCAAGATAGATACGAAGCCCACACCTACTACAGTAGTACAAGTTTATATGCCAACTAGCTCTGCAGATGATGAAGAAATTGAAGAAATGTACGATGAAATAAAAGAAATTATTCAGATAGTGAAGGGAGACGAAAATTTAATAGTAATGGGTGACTGGAATTCGAGTGTAGGAAAAGGGAGAGAAGGAAACATAGTAGGTGAATATGGATTGGGGCTAAGAAATGAAAGAGGAAGCCGCCTAGTAGAATTTTGCACGGAGCACAACTTAATCATAGCTAACACTTGGTTTAAGAATCATGAAAGAAGGTTGTATACGTGGAAGAACCCTGGAGATACTAAAAGGTATCAGATAGATTATATAATGGTAAGACAGAGATTTAGGAACCAGGTTTTAAGTTGTAAGACATTTCCAGGGGCAGATGTGGACTCTGACCACAATCTATTGGTTATGACCTGTAGATTAAAACTGAAGAAACTGCAAAAATGTGGGAAATTAAGGAGATGGGACCTGGATAAACTGAAAGAACCAGAGGTTGTACAGAGTTTCAGAGAGAGCATAAGGGAACAATTGACTGGAATAGGGGAAAGAAGTACAGTAGAAGAAGAATGGGTAGCTCTGAGGGATGTAGTAGCGAAGGCAGCAGAGGATAAAGTAGGTACAAAGACAAGGGCTGCTAGAAATCCTTGGGTAACAGAAGAAATATTGAATTTAATTGATGAAAGGAGAAAATATAAAAATGCAGTAAATGAAGCAGGCAAAAAGGAATACAAACGTCTCAAAAATGCGATCGACAGGAAGTGCAAAGTGGCTAAACAGGGATGGCTAGAGGACAAATGTAAGGATGTAGAAGCTTATCTCACTAGGGGTAAGATAGATACTGCCTACAGGAAAATTAAAGAGACCTTTGGAGAGAAGAGAACCATGTGTATGAATATCAAGAGCTCAGATGGCAGCCCAGTTCTAAGCAAAGAAGGGAAGGCAGAAAGGTGGAAGGAGTATATAGAAGGTTTATACAAGGGCGATGTACTTGAGGACAATATTATGGAAATAGAAGAGGATGTAGATGAAGACGAAATGGGAGATACGATACTGCGTGAAGAGTTTGACAGAGCACTGAAAGACCTGAGTCGAAACAAGGCCCCCGGAGTAGACAACATTCCATTAGAACTACTGACGGCCTTGGGAGAGCCAGTCATGACAAAACTCTACCAGCTGGTGAGCAAGATGTATGAGACAGGCGAAATACCCTCAGACTTCAAGAAGAATATAATAATTCCAATCCCAAAGAAAGCAGGTGCTGACAGATGTGAAAATTACCGAACTGTCAGTTTAATAAGCCACGGCTGCAAAATACTAACGCGAATTCTTTACAGACGAATGGAAAAACTGGTAGATGCAGACCTCGGGGAGGATCAGTTTGGATTCCGTCGAAATGTTGGAACACGTGAGGCAATACTGACCTTATGACTTATCTTAGAAGAAAGATTAAGAAAAGGCAAACCTACGTTTCTAGCATTTGTAGACTTAGAGAAAGCTTTTGACAATGTTGACTGGAATACTCTTTTTCAAATTCTAAAGGTGGCAGGGGTAAAATACAGGGAGCGAAAGGCTATTTACAATTTGTACAGAAACCAGGTGGCAGTCATAAAAGTCGAGGGGCATGAAAGGGAAGCAGTGGTGGGGAAAGGAGTGAGACAGGGTTGTAGCCTCTCCCCGATGTTATTCAATCTGTATATAGAGCAAGCAGTAAAGGAAACAAAAGAAAAATTTGGAGTAGGTATTAAAGTCCATGGAGACGAAGTAAAAACTTTGAGGTTCGCCGATGACATTGTAATTCTGTCAGAGACGGCAAAGGACTTGGAAGAGCAGTTGAACGGAATGGACAGTGTCTTCAAAGGAGGATATAAGATGAACATTAACAAAAGCAAAACGAGGATAATGGAATGTAGTCAAATTAAATCGGGTGATGCTGAGGGAATTAGATTAGGAAATGAGACACTTAAAGTAGTAAAGGAGTTTTGCTATTTAGGAAGTAAAATAACTGATGATGGTCAAAGTAGAGAGGATATAAAATGTAGACTGGCAATGGCAAGGAAAGCGTTTCTGAAGAAGAGAAATTTGTTAACATCGAATATAGATTTATGTATCAGGAAGTCGTTTCTGAAAGTATTTGTTTGGAGTGTAGCCATGTATGGAAGTGAAACATGGACGATAACTAGTTTGGACAAGAAGAGAATAGAAGCTTTCGAAATGTGGTGCTACAGAAGAATACTGAAGATAAGGTGGATAGATCACGTAACTAATGAGGAGGTATTGAATAGGATTGGGGAGAAGAGAAGTTTGTGGCACAACTTGACTAGAAGAAGGGATCGGTTGGTAGGACATGTTTTGAGGCATCAAGGGATCACAAATTTAGCATTGGAGGGCAGCGTGGAGGGTAAAAATCGTAGAGGGAGACCGAGAGATGAGTACACTAAGCAGATTCAGAAGGACGTAGGTTGCAGTAGGTACTGGGAGATGAAGCAGCTTGCACAGGATAGAGTAGCATGGAGAGCTGCATCAAACCAGTCTCAGGACTGATGACAACAACAACAACAACATCTTATATACTCCCAGATTCTATTCTGTCAAGAAAATGCTAACACTAATGTACAGTACATACACATATGGATATAGAAAATGGTCTTTTACTCCCAGAACTATACATTGTCCCACCAATTACCTCCTGAACGTCATCACATGTTCATAAAGCTAATAACAAGCAAAGAAAAAGTAAACATTACTTACTAATACAGATTTTCCACAGTGTGTGATGGCCAGAAAGTAGTTTCTTAACAACACGTACTATACTTATTATATACATAGCACACACTTTAACCTATTATCATCCTTATATCTATGAAGCTGTTGTAAGTTTCTCACTGTGTTTTACGCAACTCATTTCTCTTGATCTAGTTTTAAAGTGCCCTTTTCACTTATGTTTCTGCTACAGTAGTGACTATTGCTTGAAATGCTAAGGAATCATTATTTAGACATCTTAAGAGTTACAAAATAATTACAAATTATTGGTCAGTCATCACTGTAGAAAAGCAAATTTAGAACACAGTTTACATTTTCAAATTTTTCCTCAAATAATGTCACTCAATATTCATATTACATACAGAAAACTTATACTACAGATAATGGATAGTATTTACAGTAAGAGATAACGTTATTACTGGTTTATAGATGTTTAAAAGATGTAGCATCCAAAAACAAAGAGAAGAAACTAGAAAGCTTCATACCTCAGATACCTAGTGCTAGCCACACACTTGACACAAAGATGTGGTGTCCTCCTGAGAGCTTTACATCATCTTAATTTTTCTTATTTATTGACAACAGCTGAGCTTCACTGACTCTTCAAGTAAACACTACTTGACTGACTGCCCCTGCATTATCACTGTGTCACTTTAAATACAATTTTAACAATTGCTACCATTGTTAATTTAACTTACAATCTACTAATGTAACTTACAATGAAAAACAATTTCATCTAAACTAACTGCTGTTACATTTGTACAGGTTATAAAATATAATGTCAAATAACATAATATTTTTCTCATCATCTTGGTTTCATGTGTGAAAATTAATTCACAATCTGATTTGAAACATTATTTTGATATTGCATTAATTTCATAATTAGTGACTGTATGGATTTTATTGCTAATATTTTTTCAATGTATATGCATCGTGCTTCGCCACATTACATAAACTAAGTACACATGTTTTCTCAAATAGCTGAATTGCGTAAATTTGGGTGGTGTAACTAACAAATGGTAAATATCTGCATAATTTACAAGCATCATGAATTACAATGAATTACATAAAAACGAATAATGAATGAAAATACATCACTGGATAATGATTGTATGGCATGATTGTTATTTTCATTTGAATTGTAATGAGGTTTTTATGTTAGTGAATTTACATATTGCAATTATGGTCATTAGAGTTGTTAGTTATTTATGCTAACATTTCCACAGCCTCTTAATACTTGTTGCAAACATTTATTACTTCAATTTAATTATCTGATATTTAATTTGGCACATGTACATATTTTTGTTAATGACAACAATATATTAACAACCATGGGAATGTTCATCATTCCAGAATATTCTATATGTATTTACAAAGAAGAATAGGTTTTTTTGCAAACTGAACAGAACAATACCTATAAAAATCATGTAAAAGGCCCTAGGAACCACTGAATCATATGATAAATACAAGGATGGACAATTTATAATGATCTTGCAGAAGGGTGTTGCATAATAATCTATAATTAGTCAGTGAGTATGTAAAGGGTACAGAAGTATAAGGCATGCTGGAGTTATTCTGTACAAGGTACTTAAAAACGTAAACGTGGTTAGAGAAGGATTCAGAGGAAAAGTAAAAACATTGTTTCAAAAGAAGTGCTTCTATACAATAGAAAAATTTATGAATGCTCATCAGAAGTACCTAGATTAAATAGTTTCTTATCTAATGCATATTTGTAGTTAATTTAGTTCATTCTTCTGATGTAAATACTATTTTTCTTATTAAGAGTGTAAAGTAATAAAGTTAAATGTTTTCTTACATTTTTTTAAATTATGAGTCTAAAGTAACAAAGTTAATTTTTTTCTGAAAAACCATAAGTTTCTAGCTCAAACAATGGAAAATAAATGATGGACTAATGACAATATTATGAAGGGGATAGTTGCTATTCACCATATAGCAGAGATGCTCAGTCGCAGATAAGCACAATGAACAGCCTCTCACCAAGTAAGCTTTTGGCTTTTGTTGTCCAACAAGGCCTTGATTGGAAATAGACAATACACACACATACACACACACACACACACACACACACACACACAGACACACACACATGGAATTGCAACTCACGCATCAATAGAGGAAGACCGAGAGTAGAGTCTTAATCTCAAAAGAAATAAACAAGAATTTTGAGATGCTGGCTGCTGAGGCCAGACTGCAAGCAGCAGTGCATGATGGCAGAATCAGCTGAGTAGTGGCGGTGATGAGGAAGCTACGGAAGGGAGGGGAAGGGATAGCAGAGTAGGGATGGGAGAAGGTAAAGTGCTTCTTGTGGGAGCACACAGTGACAAGGTGGAGAGAGAGTAGGGCAGCTAGGTGCAGTCGAAAAGCTAGACAGAGGGCAGGAGGGAGGGAAAGGTAGCAGAAAATGAGAGAGGCCATGGATGCATTGTTGAAATAGCATGCTATGTAATGCTGAAATGGAAATTAGAAAAGGAGTTCATGAGTAAGGGCAATGACTAATGTAGGTTGAGATCAGGAGGGTCATGGGAACACAGGATATACACTCCTGGAAATTGAAATAAGAACACCGTGGATTCATTGTCCCAGGAAGGGGAAACTTTATTTACACATTTCTGGGGTCAGATACATCACATGATCACACTGACAGAACCACAGGCAACAGAGCATGCACAATGTCGATACTAGTACAGTGTATATCCACCTTTCGTAGCAATGCAGACTGCTATTCTCCCATGGAGACGATCGTAGAGATGCTGGATGTAGTCCTGTGGAACGGCTTGCCATGCCATTTCCACCTGGCACCTCGGTTGGACCAGCGTTCGTGCTGGACGTGCAGATAGCATGAGATGACGCTTCATCCAGTCCCAAACATGCTCAATGGGGGACAGATCCGGAGATCTTGCTGGCCAGGGTAGTTGACTTACACCTTCTAGAGCACATTGGGTGGCACGGGATACATGCGGACGTGCATTGTCCTGTTGGAACACCAAGTTCCCTTACCGGTCTAGGAATGGTAGAACGATGGGTCCGATGATGGTTTGGATGTACCGTGCACTATTCAATGTCCCCTCGACGAACACCAGAGGTGTACGGCCAGTGTAGGAGGTCGCTCCCCACACCATGATGCCGTGTGTTGGCCCTGTGTGCCTCGGTCGTATGCAGTCCTGATTGTGGCGCTCACCTGCACGGCGCCAAACACGCATACGACCATCATTGGCACCAAGGCAGAAGCGACTCTCATTGCTGAAGACGACACGTCTCCATTCATCCCTGTCGCGACACCACTGGAGGCGGGCTGCACGATGTTGGGGCATGAGCGGAAGACGGCCTAACGGTGTGCGGGACCGTAGCCCAGCTTCATGGAGACGGTTGCGAATGGTCCTCGCCGATACCCCAGGAGCAACAGTGTCCCTAATTTGCTGGGAAGTGGCGGTGCGGTCCCCTACGGCACTGCGTAGGATCCTACGGTCTTGGCGTGCATCCGTGCGTCGCTGCGGTCCGGTCCCAGGTCGACGGGCAAGTGCACCTTCCGCTGACCACTGGCGACAACATCGATGTACTGTGGAGACCTCACGCCCCACGTGTTGAGCAATTCGGCAGTACGTCCACCCGGCCTCCCGCATGCCCACTATACGCCCTCGCTCAAAGTCCGTCAACTGCACATACGGTTCGCGTCCATGCTGTCGCGGCATGCTACCAGTGTTAAAGACAGCGATGGAGCTCCGTATGCCATGGCAAACTGGCTGACACTGACGGCGGCGGTGCTCAAATGCTGCGCAGCTAGCGCCATTCGACGGCCAACACCGCGGTTCCTGGTGTGTCCGCTGTGCCGAGCGTGTGATCATTACTTGTACAGCCCCCTCGCAGTGTCCGGAGCAAGTGTGGTGGGTCTGACACACCGGTGTCAATGTGTTCTTTTTTCCATTTCCAGGAGTGTATTACAGGGAGAGTTCCCACCTACACAATTCACAAAAGCTGGTGTTGGTGGGAAGGATTCAGATGGGACAGGCTGTGAAGCAGTCATTGAAGTAAAGAATGTTGTGTTGGCCAACTTACTCAGCAACTGGACGGTCCAGCTGTTTCTTGGCCATGGTTTGCCAGCAGCAATTCACATGAATAGACAGCCCACATAGAATGCAGACAGTGATTGCAGCTCAGTTTGCAGATCACATTACTTCGGTGGGATAGGATGCTTGTGACCAGACTGGAGTATGTGGTGGTGGAAGAATGTATAGGACAGGTCTTGCATCTAGGTCTATTACAGGGATATATGTCATGAGGCAAAGGATTTGAAGAAAGGGTTGCATAGGGCTGGAGAAGGATATTGTGTAGGTTTGATGGGCAGTGGAATACCACTGAGGGAGAGGTGGGAAGGAAACTGGGTAGGACATTCCTTATTTCAGGGCTCAATGAGAGGAAGTCAGAACCAAGTCAGAGAATGTAATTTGGTCGCTATAGTCATGGCTGGTACTGAGGCACGAGAGAATGATCTTCTGTGGCTGGATGGTGGGACTTTGGTAAGTTGTGGGTGACTGGAGAGGAAAGGATCAGTAGATGTGTTTTTGTATTAGGTTTGGAGGGTAATGATGATCTGTGAAGACGCCAGTGAGACACTTAATATATTTTGAGAGGGACCACTGGTCAGTACAGATATGACAGCCATGGGTGGCTAGGCTGTAAGGAAGGGACTTTATGGCAGGGAATGTGTGGGAGCTGTTGGCATGGAGGTATTTTTGATGGTTGGTAGGTTTTATATGGATCAAGGTACTGATGTAACCATCTCTGAAGTTGAGGTCAACACTGGGGTAGGTGGGTTGTTGGGTTGAGTTGCATCAGGTGAAGCAAATTGGGAAGAAGGTGTTGAGGTTCTGGAGGAATGTGGATAGGATGTATTCACCCTCAATCCAGATAATAAAGATGTTACCAAGGAATTCAAACTAGGTGAATGGTTTGGGTTTCTGGGATTCCTCTAAATGGCTCAAGAATAGGTTGGCATAGGATGGTGACATGCAGGTGACCATAGCCATTCCAGATTTGTTTGTAGGTGATACCTTCAAAGGAGAATAGTTGTCAGTGAGGATATAGTTGGCCATGGCGACTAGGAAGGAGGTCGTAGGTTTAGAATCCATTGGGCTTTGGGAAAGGCAGTGTTCAATAGTGGTAAGGCCTTGGGCATTAGGAATGTTAGTGTAAAGTGAGATAGCACCAACAGCAACAAGCAGGGCTCCATGTGGTAAAGAAACAGAAACTGTGTAGAGCAGTGGAGGAAATGGTTGATATCTTTTATATAGGATGGTAGGTTGTGGGTAACAGGCTGAAGGCATTGGTCTGTGAGAGCAGATATTCTCTCAGTGGGGGCAGAGCAACTGGCCACAATGGGGCATCCTGGATGATTGGGTTTATGGACTCTAGAAAACATATTGGTTTTATGGACTCTAGAAAACATGCAGAAGGTAGGAGTGTGGGGAGTTGTAGGGGTAGGGAGAGTGACACACTCTGAGGAGAGGTTCTGGGATGAACCTCAGGATTTGAATAAAGGCTGGATATCCAGCTGAATTTCTGGAATGGGATTACTGTGGCAGGATTTGTAGATGGATGAATCTGACAGCTGGTGGAGTCTTTCTCCCAGATAATTCTTGTGGTGCAAAACAACAGTGCGGAGCCTTTGTCAGCAGCTAGGATTATAACCACCTAAAAAGTGATCTGAACCTCATAATTATACCTGCTGACAAAGGCTCCACCACAGTTGTTTTGAACCACAAGGATTACCTCGCACAAGGACTCTGCTAGCTGTCAGATTCATCCACCTGCAACTCCTGCCACAGTGACCCCATTCCAGAAATCCAGCAGGATCTCCAGCCTCTTCTCAAATCCTTACGTTCATCCCAGAACCTCTCCCCAGAGTCCATCTTCTTCCTTACCCCTACCACTCCTTGCATTGCTGCATTCTACATACTTCCTAAAGTCTATAAACCCAAACACCCAGGACACCCCTTTGTGGCCAGTGACTGTGTCCCACTGAGAGAACTTCTGCTTTCATAGGCCAACACCTTTGGCCTTTTACCCACAACCTACCCTGCTATATAAAAGTTACCAACCAATTCCTCCACTGACTCTCCATAGTTCCTGTTCCTTTAGCATATGATCCATGCTCATCACTATTGTTGCCACCTCACTTTACACTAACATCCCTAATGCCCATGCCCTTACCATCATTGAACACTAGCTTTCCTACTGCTGATGGATTCCAAACCTCTAACCTTCTACCTAGTCACCATGACCAACTATGTCCTCACCCACAATTACTCCTCCTTTCAAGGCATCACCTACAAACAAATCTGGGGTACAACTATGGGCACCTCCTGTGCCAAGCTGTTCATGACCCATCTAGAGAAATCCTTACTAAACACTCAGAATCCCAAGCCCCTAGTTCAGATTCATTGGTAACTTCTTCATGATCTGAACTGAGTGTTAGGACGTGATATCTACATTCCTCCAGAACCTCATCATCTTCTCTCCCATTCACCTGGTCCTACTCAACCCAGAAAAACAACTTTCCCCAATGATGACCTCCACCTCAGAGACAGCTGCATCCGTACCTCTATCCAAATCAAACCTACCAGCCATCAGCAATACCTCCACTTCAACAGCTGCCACCGATTCCATACCAAGAAGTCCCTTCTTTACAGCCTAGCCACCCATGGCCATCGCATCTGTAGTACTAGTGATCCCTCTCAAAATATACCAAAGGTCTCACTTAGGATTTTGCAGGCCGAAATTATCCTCCCATCGTTGGACAAAAACTGATCCCCCATGCCTTATCTTTCCAGTCACACACCGCCTCCCAAAATCCCACTGTATGGCGACATAGGAGCATTCGCCTCCTGACTCCATATCATCCAGGACTGGAGCAACTGAATCATATTTTGCACCAGGGTTTTGTCTACCTCTTGTTGTACCCTGAAATGAGGAATGTCCTACCCACTATCCATCCCACCCCTGCCAGAGTGTTATTCCACTGCTCATCAAACCTACACAATAGCCTTGTCCTTCCTTGTGCATTCTTGGCTCCCAGTCCCTTGCCTCATGGCTCATATAACTGTAATAGACCTAGATGCAAGACCTCTCCCAACACCACCTACTCCAGTCCGGTCACAAACATCACCTAACCCATCAAAGGCAGGGCTCAGATTGAAACTAACCATGTGATCTACAGGTTAAGCTACAACCACTGTTGTGCATTCTGTGTGGGCATGACAACCAACAAGGTGTCTATCCACATGAATGGCCACTGACAAAATGTGGTCAAGAAACAGCTGGACCATCCATTTGCTGAACTCACCACCCAATAGAACATTCTTCACTTAAATTACTGCTTCACAGCTTGTGCCATCTGGATCCTTCCCAACAGCAGCAGCTTTTCTGTATTTCACACTACAATATATCCTATGTTCCTGTAACCCTCCTGACATCAGCCGTCGTTAGTCATTGTCCTTACCCATGTAGCCCCTTTCCTATTTCCATTCCAGTATTATACAGCCCTCTATAATTCCAATGCATCCACAGTCTTTTTACTTCTTCTCTTCTTTTCTGCTACCCCCACCCCCCCCTGCCCTCTCTCCTTCCCACTGTCTAATCAACCAATTGCACCTAGTGCTCTACTCTCCCTCCACCTCACTCTTGTATGCTTGCGCAAGCAGCACTTTACCATCCCCCACCCTTCCCTACTATTCCTCCCCCTCCCCGCCCCATCCTACTCCTTACCCCCACTACCTGGTTGCTTCTCCCATCATGTGCTGCAGTTCACAGTCTGGCCTCAGCAGCCAGAGACACTGTGTTTGTGTGTGTGTTTGTGTGTGTGTGTGTTTATTTCTGACGAAGGCCTTGTTGACTGAAAGTTTACTAGCTAACAATCTTTTTGTTGTGCCTATCTGTGACTCAGCATCTCTACTACATGGTGAGTAGCAGCTATCATTTTCATAAAATTGTTGTTAAGTTTTTAGCTGATTTATTGTGACTGTATGGAGCAGGAGTAGCAACTACACATGCAAGTGTATGTTTTGTAGATGTCTTACAGTGCATGACATGTCAGATTAGATTAGATTAATACTTGTTCCATAGATCATGACTATGACACTTCGTAACGATGTGGAATGTGTCAGGTTAATAAAAGATGTCTGTACAAGATATTACATTACACAAAATATTGCATGACACTAATGTTTAAGTTGTTGTTGCCCCCACCCCACCCCCTCACCCCCACTTAATTTATATCTAAAAATTCAGCCAATGATTAGAAGGAGTTGTCATCCAGAAATTCTTTTAATTTGTTTTTAAATGTTAGTTGGCTATCTGCCAAACTTTTGATGCAGTTTGGTAGGTGACCAAAGACTTCTGTGGCAGCATAATTTACCACTTTCTGTGCCAAAGTCAGATTTAACCCTGCATAGTGGAGATCATCCTTTCTCCTGGTGTTATAGTTATGCACACTGCTATTACTTTTGAACTGTGTTGGATTATTAACAACAAATTTCATAAGTCAATATATATATATATATGGTGAGGTTAATGTGAGGATCCCTAGATCCTTAAATAAATGTCTGCAGGATGACCATGGATGGGCTCCAGCAATTATTCTGATTACACGTTTTTGAGCAATGAATACTTTTCTACTCAACGATGAATTACCCCAGAATATGATGCCATACGAAAGCAGTGAATGAAAGTAGGCATAGTAAGCTAATTTACTGAAATTCTTATCACCAAAATTTACAATAACCCTAATAGCATACGTAGCTGAATTCAGACGTTTCAGCAGACCATCAATGTGTTGCTTCCAGTTTAGCCTCTCATCAATAGACACACCTAAAAATTTTGAAAATTCTACCTTAGCTGCAGACTTCTGTTCAAAGTCTATATTTATTACTGGAGTTGTGCCATTTACTGTACGGAACTGTATATACTGTGTTTTATCAAAATTTAAAGAGAGTCTGTTTGCTGAGAACCACTTAATAATTTTGTGAAAAACATCATTTACAATTATATTACTTAGTTCTTGGTTTTTGGATGTTATTGCTATACTTGTATCATCAGAAAAAAGAACTAACTTTGCATCTCCATCAATGTGGAATGGTATGTCATTAACATATATCAAGAACAGTAAAGAACCTAAGACTGAACCCTGTGGGACCCCGTACTTGATAGCCCCCCAGTTTGAGGAATCAGTGGTTGTGTTTAACATTACATGAACCACTTATTTCAACTTTCTGCATTCTTCCATTTTAGCATGAATTACACCATTTGTGCACTGCCCCCCTCAAACCATAATGATTTAGCTTATCTAAATGAATTCCATGATTTACACAAACAAAGGCCTTTTATAGATCACAAAAAATACCAATGGGTGATGTCCGGTTATTCAGAGCATTTAATATTTGATCAGTGAAAATGTATATAGCATTTTCTGTTGAAAAGCCTTTCTGAAAACCAAACGGACATTTTGTTAGTACTTTATTTTTACAAATATGGGAGGCTACTCTTGTATACATTACTTTCTTAAAATTTTTTGATAAAGCTGTCAGAAGAGAGATTGGGCGTTAGTTGTTGATATCTGACGTATCCCCCTTTTTATGCAATGGTTTTACAATGGCATATTTCAGTCTATCGGGGAAAACACCCTGCTCCAAAGAGATATTACATACGTGGCTGAGAATCCTACTTATCTTTAAGCTTTAAGTACCTTGCTGGAAATGCCATCAATTCCATAAGAGCTTTTACTTTTCAGTGAGTTTATTATTTTACTGATTTAAGAAGGAGAGGTTGGTGGAATTACAGTTGTTTCAAACTGCACAGGTATGGCCTCTTCTATTAGTAGCCTTGCCTCTTCTAGTGAAGATCTAGATCCTATTTTCTCCACAACATTTAAAAAATGATTATTGAAAATATTTTCAATTTCTGATTGTTTGTTAGTACACTTGTCATTCAGTTTTATGGCACTAAAGTCTTCCTCTGCTCTTGGTTGCCCTGTTTCCCTTTCAATAATATTCCAAATTGCTTTAATTTTATTATCAGAGTTACTGATCTGAGACATGATACACATGCTTCTGGACTTTTTAATAACTTTTCTTAGTACCGCACAATAGTTTTTATAATATTGAACAATTTCAGGGTCAGTACTCCCTCTTGCTGTTAGATACAGTTCTCTTTTATGGTTGCAAGATATTCCTATTCCTTTGGTTAGCCAAGGTTTTTTATGTTTTCTTGGAATTATCTTTAACTATTTCCTTGGGAAAACAATTTTCAAATACCCTTAAAAAAGTATTGCAAATAAGTTATATTTCAAGTTTGCGTCGGGTTCCTTATACACTTCATCCCAGTCTAGCTGCTGTAGGCTTTCCCTAAAGTTTTCAATATTTATATTGTTAATTGAATGCATGTCATGGGTTACCAGTGCTCTGAGCCATCTAAACACTGAGTCAAGCAGGCTGCTGTTGACTAAAGTGAAATCTCGTTTGAGTGCAGTGTCTGTTGACACAGACGGGAGATGAGGATATACTAGACACACTCTAAATATGAACAAGAGAGGGAAATGTAGGTTGACAGAAAGCTTACAGGTTCCACCATCACACAAAGTAAGATCCCTGTCATTGCTGATGTCAGTTATGTACCTCTTTTTAGGTTAAAAATCAGGATTTGGGCAACGTGTTATGAAAGAATTTAAAATAACAGAAGAGCATCACAAGATTCTTAAGAATGCACACAAAAGTTAGGTTACTTTATTTCATTGGAATATTTGGAGGATTGGGTAATAAGGTAGAAGAGCTTCTTGCCTGTTTGGAGAATTTAGAGACCTTTGAAAAGATATACATCTTGTGTCTATCTGAGCCCCATATAACCACAGATTTAGATATGTTACACATAAAAGATTATTCTCATGTGGAATAATATAGGGAAAGAAGGAGTTGTTAAATATATTAAGACAGAACACAAATTCAACAAAATTAATACGAGCAGATTCTGTAGTGATCAGCACATACAAGTGTGTTTGTGAATTAATACTGTAAAACAGAGCACTTTTAATTATAATTGTATACAGATCCCTAATCGGTAATTTTGAACTATTTATGAAGAATCTGGATTCCTTACTATGCTATCTGTCAAACAGCTGAAAACAATCTGTGAGGATTTCAATGTAGATTTTCTAAAGATTTAATCTCTATAATTAACTCTTCAACATGTGTGGAGGAAGACAGTAGGATTCTAATTCATAGTCTTTTGTTTTATGAAGCTCAAAGCAAGAAAACAGCTGTATACCCAGTAACAAATGGCCTATCTAACCATCATGCATAGTTAGGTAGGATTAGTGAGACAATGGATTACGCTATTATTATCCCTCAGTGAAAATCAGTTAGAATAATTAATGATAGGACAGATGTTTTTAAGAAAAGTTTACAAGAGATGACCTCAGATGAAATTTATAATGAGCCAAATGCTGACATAAAGTTTAATCTGTTCCATGATACATTCATAACATGATTTAAAAATGGCTTTCTGCATAAGCTAATCAGAAACGACATTAAACAGCCATGTAAAAAATCATGGATCACTAGAGGCATTAAAGTATTTCGTGAAAGGAAAACAGAACTGTATCTGTTGGCAAGAACAAGTAGAGATGCTGATTAATTGCACGCTACAAAAACTATGAAATTACTACAAAAGTTTATCAAAATACCAAAGAACATGCACAATATGTCAGAAGTCAGTAATTACCACAACAGACTTAAGGTTATATGGAATGAAGTGAAATGAGAGGTAGGACAGCGAGCTACAGAATAGGATAACATTACTACTGACTTAAATGGAAGGGCTATAATTGATGAGTCACAGATGACAATTGTGTTTAATAATCATTTCTTAAATACAGTAGAAAATTGGGAGACAGGAAGTTCAAGAGAAAAATCACAGCAGTATTTTGAAGAGGCAGCTCTTGTAAAATTCAGTCTTAGTAATGTATAACAGTCATTCTACTCCTCAAATTAAGGAAATTAAATGTACTCTCAGAAACAAAGCTCATATGGGTTTGATGGTGTTTTCAATGGAGCACTGAAGGTTTTTTCCCATATAACAACCCCTGTCTTATCTGAAATGCTTTGCTAAGTCAAGGCCTTTTCCTGATGGATTGAAATATGCTGTTGTTAAATCCCTGTACAAGAAAGGTTATGGGTTAACTACCAGTCTGTTTATGACTGACATCATTTTCCACTTCCACTTACAAAACAGAATGTGTTATAAGATAAAATGGAATTGGGTTTTCTGATCATTGGTAGGAAATCATAAACAACTTTACTCATAATTATAGTGGATGTTGCAGATTTTATAGGGTACACCTTTACATATTTATAAAGATGTTGATCATAGGAAATAATGTACTTGTGGGAATTTGGTTGGGTGGTAACCCAAGGAATAAAAATACTGTAAGACTTGATATACTTCCTATTGGTAAGAGCCAATGTCCACATTAAAGAAGTCATACAGCGAACTGAATAAGCAAGATGCAAGTTGGCACCAGCCGTTAGGTTAAAGAGTCAAAGGTCTTGTGATGCTGGAGATATGTTGTTCATATTTGTCGACACCACACAGACCTCCACCCCCACCCCGCCTCAATAATGAGAAGCACAGTTTGAGTGCAATGAACAGGGGGGGAGGGGTGTCCAATGATGAAGGTGGTGAGGATGATGTCCGTGATGTAAGGGAGATGTTCATCTCTGGAGGTTGTTGCAACAGGGACCACACTGGGAGGTCGACATGGAACTCCTGTAGACGATGTGAGTGGACAAAGTGTTGGCGCATGCATGAGGATGAAGTAGTGTGGGGAGGGACTGTGTCCCCCACATGATTGGCTGGCAGCATCCAAACAGTAACCCTCACTAGGGGGGACACCATAGCTTGAAGGAGTCTGCGGTCTACCCCTCACAGGAGTGGGTAGGATCCAGCGATTGACTGATGAACTGGATCCCCGGTCTTGCAGCAGGATGAAGATGTGGATGTCATCAGTGAGAATGGTGACATCCTCCACACGTTTGGGCGGGACATCAGTTTGTAGAGGGAGAAGCAGGGGGGAGGTAGAGAGAGAGGGCAAGAACTCGAGGAACAGCATTGATGGTGATGCAGACGTAGACGCATGCTCGGGTGAGGGCTGCAGTGGCAGCTCTGAGGGGTCACAGCTTGAGTGCAAGCCCTCAGGGCTGGGAGGTTGCATAATACCATGTGGCGTGAAAGACACTGGGTAGAAGTGTGCCAGTGTCATGTGGTGGAGAGAAACAGTGAATGGTGAGCCTCTAATCCAGATGTCCGTTGTGATAGTGGTGCAGTGTATGACCTCGTATGGGCCTGAATATGGTGGGGCAAGTGGGGCCTAGACAGTGCATGACTTGCGTGAAAGGAGATTAGAGGGCACATGGGCACATAGGAGTGGGAGGAAGTATGGCCAGACAGGGTGGGGTGGGGGGGAATGTTTGCAAAATGCATTTGTATCTGGCTTACAAAGTTGTGAGGCAGGGTGGAAGTGTCAGGGGGGCTGGGTTGTAACAGCTCCCCAAGGACATGTTTTTACCATAGACAAACTAATTAAGGGTGCCATCGATTTCTGGTTTGTACGACAACTGTAGCCTGAGGAGTACCAATGGGAGGGCCTCGTTCCAAAGACTGTCATGACACTGCTGCCTTATAAAAAAAGAGAAAGGGATAATGTAGACAATTTTAGACCTTTTACTATGCCATCAGTGTTTGGTAAAGTTATTGATAAGGCTGTGTATGTAAGGATAATTGATCATTTTATACCACACAATTTGCTATCAAATGTGCAGTTTGGCTTTAGAAGTCGTTTAACAACTGAAAATGCTATATACTCTTTTTTTCTCTGTGAGGCAGTGGCTGGGTTAAACAAAAGGTTTCAAATGCTATGCATATTTTTTCATTTAACTAAGGTGCTTGATTGTGTTGATAACAAAATATTGCTCCAGAAGTTGGACCATTATGGAATATGGGCAGTAGCTCACAACTAGTTCACCTCTTATTTTAGCAACAGGAAGGAAAAGGTCATTATTCACAATGCTGAGAATGGCTGTGATGTGGGGTCTGGGTGGGAAATGGTCAAGTGGGGAGTGCACCAGGGATCAGTGTTGGGGCCACTCCTGTTTGTTATTTATATGAATGATATGCCCTCTAGTATTATAGGTAACTCTAAAATATTTTTGTTTGCTGGTGACACTAGCTTGGTAGTAAAGGATGTAGTGTGCAGTATTGGCTTGGTTTCAAATAGTGCAGTTCATGACCTAAGTTCAAGGGTTGTAGAAAATAAACTAACGCTAAATCACAGTAAGATTCCGTTTTTTTCAGTTTCTAACACACAATTCAGCAAAGTCTGACGTTTTAATTTCACAGACTGGGCATATGATTAGTGAAACTGAACAGTTCAAATTTCTAGGTATTCAGATAGATAGTAAAGTGTCATGGAAAGCCCACATTTAGGATCTTGTTCAAAGACTTAATGCTGCCATTTTTACTATTCGAATGGTACCTGAAGTAAGTGATTGTTCGACACAAAAAATTAGTCTTCTTTGCTTATTTTCATTCACTTATGTCACATGGTATTATATTTTGAAGTAACTCTTCCCATTCTGAAAGTATATTTTTGGCTCAGAAGAAGGCCAATTCAGTCAGTAAGTGTTGTAAGTTTACAATCCTCTTGTTGACCTCTGTTCATGAGTCTTGGTATCTTGACATTGGTCTCTTAATGTATATATTCCTTACTGTCATTTCTTGTTAACAATATTAGGGTATTCCCAAGGATAACCAGCTTTCACTCAGTAAATACTCAGCAGAAATTAAACCTGCATTTGGATCGGACTTCCTTAACTCTTGTACAGAAAGGCATGAAGTGTACTGCTGCATCCATTTTCAATAAGCTACCACTCGAATTAAAAAATCTTAGCAGTAATCCACAACTTTCAAGTCAAAACTGAAGAGTTTCCTCATGGGTCACTCCTTCTATTCTGTTGAGTGAAAAATCAATCTGATTCTTGTTGCATTATTGACTGCATTTACTTAAACATACAGATTGACTTTTTTCAAATTCATAAATATTTTAGTTTTATCTGTTATTACTTTTATGTTGTAATTTCATGCACTGACACGTTCCATGACCTTGGAGATTTTCTCTTCAATATGGTCCCACAGAATGTGATGTGTAAATAAAAATAAAAAAAGACTGGTAAGAATGCCTTTAACGTTAGTAATACATCCCTGTGTGATTCAGCTTGTCCCAGTATCATGTCATATTCAAGTATTTCTAAATATATTTTCTAAGATTCTCCAGCTAAGAATTATATATATCTCTGGACTATATATACGTTTCCTCAATCATACTTGCATAGAGACTGACCAGAAAAACCCTAAAAAACACTACTCATATTCTGCAAATGTGTTGCAACATTCAGGGCATGGAGTGAATGCAATGAGGCATCTCCCATTATGAATGAAATTGGGAACTGAATCTTTTGCTACTTGGTCCACAATTGAGATAAAATACTACAAAAATTCTTAATAAAAACTATGGAATGACTTTTTTCTTATACTCATTAAACATCTGAAACTAACAGGGCTTTATTATGTTTTCTTTCTGCATTACACTGGTATTCCTTGTCAATGCTAGTTCTGTGCCAGTCATACTCCTTTTCACTTCTGGCAAATGTGGTCTAACTTGATCCACATCTCCATGAAACATAGGTTCAAGTCCTCATTGTGGCAGAGGTGTGTTCTCATACTGTAACACAGGATCAGAAATGATACTTTCCTCAAACGAGATACATTCCTTTGCTCAAACTTTTTATTACTTCTTACATCCTGTTCAAGTTCCATGGACTAAACTAGACTCTTTATTCTCTCTAATTCTTTTTGCAAACCTTGACGTCCCCCTCTTGCCAAAGGCTGCTTCAACAACTGCATTCTCCACGTCTATTGTAGCCTCCTTCTTAATAAGGACTCATATCTGTGGGAACAAGGGACTGACAGCTGAAATGCATTGTTTGTTCGTTGGACAAGTAGCTTATTTCAATGGTTTGATGTTTATTCTTTGTTTTTTGTTTATAGCTGTGCTTCCAATGTTATTCCATGTAAATAAATGTTTCTGTGTATGTGTGTTTGAATTCTGACCTAAATATATTCATTAAACTCATCCACAGATGTGGTTAGCTGCTTAACCATTTCCTAGTTTGTAAAGTGCTGATCCTTCTATGAATATTATCTAAATTTTCCTTGATACTTTCAGCAACAGCTTTGTCATGAGTATCAAGTATGTGATTTAGCCTTGTGACAATTTCTTCATCGTGACTATCTACATCTACATGTACATCTACACTTATACTCCGCAAGCCACTCAACTGTCTGTGGCAGAGGGCACTTTATGTGCCACTGTCATTACCTCCCTTTCCTGTTCCAGTCGCATATGGTTCGCGGGAAGAACGACTGCCGGAAACCTTCCATGTGCGCTAGAATCTCTCTGATTTTACATCCGTGATCTCGTCGGGAGGTATAAGTAGGGGGAACCAATATATTCGATACCTCATCCAGAAATGCACCCTCTTGAAACCTGGACAGCAAGCCACACCGTGACGCAAAGCGCCTCTCTTGCAGAGTCTGCCACTTGAGTTTGCTAAACATCTCTGTAACACTATCACGCTTACCAAATAACCCTGTGATGAAACGCACCGCTCTTCTTTGCACCTTCTCTATCTCCTCTGTCGACCCGACCTGGTATGGATGCCACACTGATGAGCAATGCTCAAGTATAGGTCGAACGAGTGTTTTGTAAGCCACCTCCTTTGTTGATGAACTACATTTTAAAAGGACTCTCCCAATGAATCTCAACCTGGCACCCGCCTTACCAACAATTAATTTTATATGATCATTCCATTTCAAATCATTCCGCACGCATACGCCCAGATATTTTACAGAAGTAACTGCTACCAGTGTTTGTTCCGCTATCATATAATCATACAATAAAGGATCCTTCTTTCTATGTATTCACAATGTATTACATTTGTCTATGTTAAGGGTCAGTTGCCACTCGCTGCACCAAGTGCCTATCCACTGCAGATCTTCCTGCATTTCGCTGCAATTTTCTGATGCTGCAACTTCTCTGTATACTACAGCATCATCCACAAAAGCCGAATTGAACTTCTGACAACGGACCTATCTACTAGGTCATTTATATATATTGTGAAAAGCAATGGTCCCATAACACTCCCCTGTGGCACGCCAGAGGTTACTTTAATGTCTGTAGACGTGTCTCCATTGAGAACAACATGCTGTGTTCCGTTTGCTGTAAACTCTTCAATACAGCCACACAGCTGGTCTGATATTCCGTAGGCTCTTACTTTGTTTATCAGGTGAACAAATAAAGCGAGTAGGGTCTCACATGATTGTTGTTTCCAGAATTCATGTTGATTCCTACAGAGTAGATTCTGGGTTTCCAGAAACGACATGATATGCGAGCAAAAAACCATGTTCTAAAATTCTACAACAGATCGACGTCAGAGATATAGACCTATAGTTTTGTGCATCTGCTCGATGACCCTTCTTGCAAACTGGAACTACCTGTGCTCTTTTCCAGCCATTTGGAACCTTCCGTTCCTCTAGAGACTTGAAGTACAAGGCTGTTAGAATGGGGGCAAGTTCTTTCATGTACTCTGTGTAGAATCGAATTGGTATCCTGTCAGGTCCAGTGGGCTTCCCTCTGTTGAGTGTTGTTTTTCAATTCCTTGGACACTTATTTCGATGTCAGCCATTTATTTGTTTGTGCGAGGATTTAGAGAAGGAACTGGAGTGCAGTCTTCCTCTGTGAAACAGCTTTGGAAAAAGGTGTTTAGTATTTCAGCTTTACAAGTGCCATCCTCTGTTTCAATGCCATTATCATCCCAGAGTGTCTGGATATGCTGTTTCAAGCCACTTACTGATTGAAGGTAAGACCAGAACTTCCTAGGATTTTACTTTTGGATTCACTGAACGCTTCACGCATAGCCGTCCTTACACTAACTTTGACATCATTTAGCTTCTGTTTGTCTGAGAGGTTTTGGCTGCATTTAAACTTGCAGTGAAGCTCTCTTTGCTTTTGCAGTAGTTTCCTAACTTTGTTGTTGAACCACGGTGGGTTTTTCCCATCCCTCACAGTTTTACTCGGCACGTACCTGTCTAAAACGCATTTTACGATTGCCTTTAACTTTTTCCATAAACACTCAACATTGTCAGTGTCGGAACGGAAATTTTCGTTTTGATCTGTTAGGTAGTCTGATATCTGCCTTATATTATTCTTGCTAAACAGATGAACCTACCTCCCTTTTTTTTATATTCCTATTTACTTCCATATTCAGGGATGCTGCAATGGTCATATGATCACTAATTCCCTGTTCTGCGCTTACAGAGTCGAAAAGTTTGGGTCTGTTTGTTATCAGTAGGTCCAAGATGTTATCTCCATGACACAGTTCTCTGTTTAATTGCCCAAGGTAATTTTCAGATAGTGCACCAAGTATAATGTCACTCGATGCTCTGTCCCTACCACCCGTCCTAAACATCTGAGTGTCCCAGTCTATTTTTTATATCTGGTAAATTGAAATCTCCATCTAAGACTATAACATGCTGAGAAAATTTATGTGAAATGTATTCCGGATTTTCTCTCAGTTGTTCTGCCAATAATGCTGCTGAGTCTGGAGGTCGGTAAAAGGAGCCAATTATTAACCTAGCTCGGTTGTTGAGTGTAGCCTCCACCCATAATAATCCACAGGAACTATCCACTTCTACTTCACTACAGGATAAACTGCTACTAACAGTGACAAAGACGCCATCACTGGTTGCATGCAATCTATCCTCTCTAAACACCGTCTGTGCCTTTGTAATAATTGCGGCAGAATTTATCTCTGGCTTCAGCCAGCTTTCTATACCTATAACAATTTCAGCTTCAGTGCTTTCTATCAGCGCTTGAAGTTCCAGTACTTTACCAACGCAGTTTCGACAGTTTATAATTACAATACCGATTGTTGCTTGGTCCCCACATGTCCTGTCTTTGCCCTGCACCCTTTGAGGCTGTTGCCCTTTCTGTACTTGCCCAAGGCCATATAACGTTAAAAACCACCCAGTCCACACCACACAACCCCTGCTACCGATGTAGCTGCCTACTGTGTGTAGTGGACTCCTGACCTATCCAGCGGAACCTGAAACCCCACCACCCTATGGCACAAGTCGAGAAATCTGGAGCCCCCCCTCCACCCTGGTATGCACACGGAGTGCACATTGGTTTTCTTCCCCTCTCTTGCTGCCGTATCCCTAAGGGGCGGGGCCCCATTACGTGCCTGACATTGGAGCTCCCAACTACAAGCCCACCCTCTGCGACCGCCCGGATCTTGCAGACTCAAGGGCAACCTTTGGAACAGGACAAGCAGCCATGTCCGGCCGAAGATCAGTATCAGCCGGAGACTGAGCCTGAAACTGGTTCATCAGACAAACTGGACAGGCCTTCTGTACAGCCCTCTGGAATGTCTTTTGCCCCCTGCCACACCTCGAGATGACCTCTCACTCTGCCACAGGTGTGGGGTCAGCCTCAATGTGGGCAGTATCCCAGGCAGCCACAGCCGTAGTCCGATCGGGAGATGAGTGGGATGAGCTGGCTGTCCCCGACAAACCCCATCCGGACCACCACAGTGATGCCCATTGGCAACAGCCTCAAACTGTGTGACCAAAGCCAACACTACCTGAAGCTGGGAGCAAAGGGATGCCAACTCAGCCCACATCCGAACACAACAGTCACAGTCCCTATCCATGCTAAATACTGTTGTGCAAAGAATGTCTGAACTAATCTACAGAGAGCACAAGCAATTTGACACAAAATTTAAATCTTTATTAAAATACAAGATTGCTTAGTAAATGCAGTAATGCTGCTACTTGTGCACTGCTGACACACTGCTTGGCGACAGAAGGAGACTACGTGATTTTACACTATTCAGGTACTAGCCCCCTTATAAAATTCCTCCACGATCCCCTATTCAGTGCTAACATTGGTGCATCTTCTGATGTTAAACTGTTACTTCAAAATCATTCTTAACCGAATCCAGGTACCTTCTCCTTGGTCTGCCCCAACTCCTCCTTCCCTCTACTGCTGAACCCATGAGTCTCTTGGGTAACATTTGCTTCTCCCATGTGTGTAACATGACCCCACCATCTAAGCCTCTTCGCCCTGACTGCTACATCTATAGAGTTCATTCCCAGTTTTTCTTTGATTTCCTCATTGTGGACACCCTCCTGCCATTGTTCCCATCTACTAGTATCTGCAATCATCCTAGCTACTTTCATATCCGTAACTTCAACATTGTTGATAACGTAACCTGAATCCACCCAGCTTTCACTCCCATACAACAAATTTGGTCGCAAGATTGAACGGTGCACAGATAACTTAGTCTTGGTACTGACTTCCTTCTTACAGAAGAGAGTAGATCGTAGCTGAGTGCTCACTGCATTAGCTTTGCTACACCTCGCTTCCAGTTCTTTCACTATGTTGCCATCCTGTGAGAATATGCATCCTAAGTATTTGAAACCGTCCACCTGTTCTAACTTTGTTCCTCCTATTTGGCACTCAATCCGTTTATATTTCTTTCCCACTGACATTACTTTCCCTTTGGAGATGCTAATCTTCATACCATAGTCCTTACATTTTTGATCTAGCTCTGAAATATTACTTTGCAAACTTTCAATCGAATCTGCCATCACAACTAAGTCATCCGCATATGAAAGACTGCTTATTTTGTGTTCACATATCTTAATCTCACCCAACCAGTCTATTGTTTTCAACATACGATCCATAAATAATATGAAAAACAGTGGAGACAAGTTGCAGCCTTGTCTTGCCCCTGAAACTACTCTGAACCATGGACTCAATTTACCGTCAACTCTAACTGCTGCCTGACTATCCATGTAAAGACCTTTAATTGCTTGCAAAAGTTTGCCTCCTATTCCATAATCTTGTAGAACAGACAATAACTTCCTCCCTGGAACCCAGTCATATGCCTTTTCTAGATCTATAAAGCATAGATACAATTCCCTGTTCCACTCATAACACTTCTCCATTATTTGCCGTAAGCTAAAGATCTGGTCCTCACAACCTGTAAGAGGCCTAAACCCACACTGATTACGGTAGTATTGGACAAATCACATTTGCATGAAATTTGAAAAATTACACAATTAAAAGTTTCAAAATTATGAAGCTAGATGCATTTATCAGTAAAATGATTAATTTCTTCAAAAACAGGCTATAAAATACAAGTATTAAAAAGAAAAAACAATGAAAAATGTACTTAGTTACCGAACTTTAAAGATACTTTCTGAAGAATTTTACATATTTGCACAGTCACATATGAAACATTACATTAATTTTTAGCTTCAAGGTATTCTTTAACACTGTTTGGAGAAGTTTTAATCAAGTGACATTTTCGTTTATTTTTGAAAACAAATATGTTCCTGTTATCTTTATATAGTTCAGCAACCTGTTGTATAGAAGGCATCCTGCTTTTACAGACTCTTTGGCAGTTAATTTGAGTCAGTTTCCTTCAATATGGTAATGGTTTTTATTTCTTGTGTTGTAGTTGTGGATGCCTCTATTTAACATGCAGCATGGTACTTTTTACATTAATAGTTGTTTCATATATGTATAGTTATGTTAATATGTTTGGTTCCCTGAATTCATTTCTACAGAAATCTTCAGGAGATAATTTTGTTATGCAGCTTGCAGCCATCTTTTGTAGCTTCAGTACTCTTTGTAAGTGCACATTTTCAGAATTTACCCAGACCAGGATACTATTAGAAACTTGTGTATGGGCTAGCCCATAGTACAGAGTTAGTAATTTTGGTGTGTTTATTAGATATGACATATTTCTCAGTAGAAATATACTTTTACTCTCTTTATAACAAATATTATTTATCTCCAGAATGAGATTTTCACTCTGCAGTGGAGTCTGCACGGATATGAAACTTCCTGGCAGATTGAAACTGTGTCCCGGACCGAGACTCGAACTCGGGACCTTTGCCTTTTGCGGGCAAGGTACACAGGAGAGCTTTTGCAAAATTTGGAAGGTAGGAGATTAGGTACTGTCAGAAGTAAAGCTGTGAGGAAGGGGGGGTGAGTCATGCTTGGGTAGCTCAGTTGGTAGAGCACTTGACCGCGAAAGGCAAAGGTCCCGAGTTTGAGTCTCAGTCCGGCACACAGTTTTCATCTGCCAGGAAGTTTCATTAATTATCTGGTTCTTCCATGTCAAGTAAATATCCATTATCATACCCAGGGACTCATAAGTTTCTGTCTCTTTTGGATCCAAGTCTCCAAACCTGACAGTAATATTGTTCAAGTTATGTTTTGTTTGCATATATTTGCATGTATGTGGTTTTGTTTGTAAAACAATTATTTTGCCTGAAATAGTTGTTTTTATTTTCCATATTTGGAGACACTTGCTTTTGTAAGTTTTATGTTGAAACACTACTTATAACAAATGAAGTGTCATTTGTGTACATGATGCTATTTCCACCTACAGCTTTCGGCAAAAAATAAAAAGTAGTGGGCCATGCACTTATCCCTGAGGCTCTCCATATTTAACAAATTCAGAATTTGAATAGACATTTGTAATACCATAACAGTTAAACTTTTCTAATAATATGTTGTGGGATAGACAATCAAAACCTTGTGAAAGGTCAAGGAGCATACCACAGACTTAGTTTTCTTGGTGTAGTGCCTTAGTCACACATGCTATAGATTCAGCTATTGTTGTATTGGTGGTTCTAACCTTCCTCACCCATGCGATGCATCATTCAGAAAATTGCATGTTTATATGAAAGTTGCCATTCTTCTTTAATTATATGGCTCTGAGCACTATGGGACTTAACATCTGTGGTCATCAGTCCCCTAGAACTTATAACTAATTAAACCTAACTAACCTGAGGACATCACACACATCCATGCCCGAGGCAGGATTCGAACCTGTGACCGAAGCAGCCATGCGGTTCCAGACTGAAATGCCTAGAACCGCACGGCCACACCGGCCGTCTCTTTAATTATACTTCCAGTTGATTTACATAAGACAGGTGTAATAGTTATTGGCCAGTAATATCCTGGATCTTCCTTGTTGGCTCCTTTGAAAATAGGAATTAAACATTTCAGGAATACTCCTTCTTCCGTGGCTAAGTGTATGGGAAAAGTCAGAAGCTTTACCTATCACTGTAGGTAGCTTTTATTTACTTTAGTAAATGTAGCATCTAGTCACTCAGTATTTTTTGTTTCTAATCAGTGCTGGTAGAAAGAACAAATGTTTTGTCTCATAAGGAGTACTTTGTATCCATTTGTTTTCTTCTTTTGTCCAGGTGAGTTTTGTTGTATTAATTTGTCCACTGCTTCAAGATAATGTTGGTTTAAAATATTGTCACATACAAAAAGATGTAATTAGATGAGTGACGAACACTAACTTCACTTATCTAAGGTTTATTCAGAATTTGCACATACAAGAGTGTGGAGCAAACTGCCTCTGGCCAGAACACATACAGTAAATATACAGCTACAGAACATTCCAGTACAAAGATTCTTGGCATTTGTGGATACTTCTAGAATGAACTGAAACCAAATACAGAAATTAAAATTGTACAGTCCAGGTGAATTTTGAATTCACGACCCTCCATGCAACAGTTTAGCATCATAACCACTACACCACGGTGCTACTCAACTTATTCTGTGACACTGCTCCCTCCTTAAGAGAACAGAGTCTCGGTGTTGTGTCCTCCTAGTATGGGAACGAGTCATTGGTCCTGCATACTCTGACTCTTGATGACTGATTCCCACCCTGGCGGTGATCTTCTTAGAACTTCTTTTGCTGCTTCGCTCTTTGTCACCTTTCCGCTTGTTGCCTGTCACTGGAGCTTTGAATTTACCCTGGGTTGCAGGATCCTTATAGGGCTTCATTCGAAGGATGTGGACCATATCTCTGATCTTTCGTCATATTGTGTCAGGGTCAAAATCTTCAACTCCAGAAGTAACATCAGGCAACTGTCTTACAACCTTATAAGGTCCAAAGTAGCACCTGAAGGCTTCTCAGAGAGACCAACCTTCCAAACAGGAGTGAAGATCCAGACGTAGACAACAGGGCGGTGGCTCACGTCATACCTTTGGCTATCTTTTTCACGAGCTTGCAGTGTGCAGAGACGAGCTAACTGCTGAGCTTCCTCAGCTCTGGTTAACACCTGGCCGATGTAGTTGTTGTCCACATCATCAGGATGTAACAGAAACACAGTGTCCATCATCGTAGTCGCCTCATGCCCATGCACCAGGAAAAATGGCGTAAATCCTGTGGTGTCTTGTTTGGCAGTGTTGTAGGCAAATGTCATGAAAGGTAGCACCTCATCCCAGTTGCTCTTCTCAACATTGACAAACACTGTTAACATGCCAGCCAAGTTCTTATTAAGGTGTTCAGTAAGTCAATTAGTTTGCGAATGGTGGGTAGTCGTCATGTGATGAGTAATGTTCCACTGACTGTTTATCTCTGTCACAAGATTCAATTGAATACCTTTCCCTTGATCTGTAATTAACAACCTTGGAACACTGTGTTTTAATGCAATGTCTTCCATGATGAATTTGTCTACCTCGGATGCACAGCTGTTTTCATCGCTTTTGTAATGCCATAGCGGGTGTCAGATAATCAGTGCAGATAATAATCCATCTATTGCTACTAGCAGATGTTGGAAATCGTCCGAGAAGATCAATTCCAACACACTGGAAAGGTGTTTCGACTGGTGGAATTGGTATGAGTCGTCCAGGTAGTTTCTGAGGAACTGCCTTTCTCCTCTGGCACTCTCAACAGTGCAACACATAGTGACGAACACTCCTAAATAACCATGGCCAGAAAAATTTCTTGTGCATCCTATCATATGTCTTAATAAATCCTAAATGTCCAGTCTCAGGTGTGTCATAGAATTTCTGTAGAATATCTAAGTGCATGTGTTTAGGAATCACTGGCAACCACATCTTTCCTAACAGGTCAAAGTCTTTCTTGCTAAGTAATCCATTAACTATCTTAAATTGTCCTTTCACATCCTCTGACCAATTTAAGGCAAGCATAATTTGAGATATCGTGGCATCCTTCCTCTGCTCAGCAGAGAGATCCTGGAGTGCAGTGAGACAGTCACTATCTTCATAAAAGTCTTGATGGTCTTACGCAGGATTTCTTGAGAGACATTCGGCATCTTGGTGTTTTTTTCCACTTCTATACACGATGGTAATGTCATAATCTTGAAGATGTAGTCCCCACCTGGTGAGTCATCCTGTTGGATCCTTAGGACCTGCCAACCAACAAAGTGAATGATGGTCTGTAACAACTGTGAAAGGCCTTCCATAGAGATACTGTCAAAAATTGCACATGGCTCAGATCACAGCAAGACATTCTTTTTCTGTAGTTGAGTAGTTTCTCTCGGCTTTTGTAAGTGTCCTAGAAGCATAGGCTATAACCTGCTCTGTTCCATCTGAAATTTGCACCAGAATAGCACTGATACCATACCTGCTGGCATCTGTGTGTAGTTCTGTAGGTGCTCTCTCATCATACAGACCAAGTAAAGGGTCAGTCATCAGAGCTTTTTGCAGAACATCAAAAGAATCTTGTTGAGCACCACCCCAGAATTTAGCTTTTAGCTTTTAACAACTCTTGGAGTGGTCTGACCTTGATACAAAAGTCTTTGATAAAATGACAGTAATAAGAACATAATCCAAGGAAGCTTCTCACATATCTAATACCATTAGGAATAGGAAATTCCATTACATATCTCAACTTTTCTGGGTCTGGCAACACAAGGTGTCAAAGTATTTTGATTTCTGTTGTTTAAAAGAGACATTTTCTTGGATTAAGTTTCAGTCTGCCTTGTTGCAGACACTTAAGAACAGCCCTCAGTCTTTTTATATGTTCATCAAATGTCTCTGAGAACACTATAATGTCATCTAAATATCAAAGACACTTCGTCCACTTCATGTGACTTAGAAGATTGTCCATCATGTGTTTAAAAGTTGCTGGTGCATTACCCAAACCAAATGGCATTACCTTAAACTCATACAGGCCCTCAGGGGTGATGAATGCAGTTTTCTCACAATCAGCCTCATCTACTTCGATTTGCCAGCATCCTGAGTACATGTCCATGGTTGAGAAAAACTTAGCCCCTTCAGACAATCTACTATATTGTCAATCAATGGAAGAGGATAAACATCCCTTTTAGTTATCTTATTAAGCTTCCTGCAAACAACACAAAAGCACCAACTGCCATCCTTCTTCCTGACGAGGACCACTAGTGATGGCCATGTGCTCTGCGAAGGCTGAATTATGTCATTCTTCATCATTTTCTTTACCTTGTCATGAATTGTTTGATGTTCCATTGCTGACACATGGTATGTATGCTCTCTGGCATATTGGTTGATGGTCTCCAGAGCTAATCTGGTGCTTCACTGTCGATTTGTCTAATTTGCTCTTTACCTGTGGATTGAAGCATTCAGAGAACTCCTGAAGTAGCTTCTTCTATTGTTCTTTAGTGAGATCTAGTGATGAGCTAGAAGATCTTGTCTCATAGTGGTAGCGCTAATTTCACCCACAGACTCGGCATGGGAGGTTTCTACGATGCTCAGCTGTACTTCAATTAATGGCTCAGCATTTGCTATGCATATGCATCTTGGAAGGATCTGCAGTTCTCGGTGACAGTTAACTATACACAATTCACCGAATCCATTCTTAAAGGAGATGACAGAGGCAGGGATGACCAAGTTATTCTTTGTTGGTATGCTTCTCCCAAATTCCACTACAAGATCCATGGGTTGATGCATGGCATGACATGTGACAGTTACCTTTCTAGTGTTGACTGCAGGAATGATCATTTCATGCAGCACACATAGTCTCCACAGACGCGGATGCGCATCTTCCTGTCCACAGTATTGCATCTCGTCTAGCATAATCTTCAAGTGACCACAATCTATAATTGCCTGAGAAGCTTTCAAAAAGTCTGATCTGAGAATGACGTCATGACTAAACTCTTGAAAGGCGATGAATTCTAAGGACTGTGTATGGCCACATATACCCACATGAATGGTACACCTTCCTGTAGGTTTTACATACTTCCCATTTGCCACCTCCATCAGAGAAGTTTTGTTGTCAACGAATACGGTTTTCTGCAACTAGTGACAGTACTTCTCCTAAATGACTGAATATGATGCTCCAGAGTGCACAAGAGCTTGGGCTGGTTGGCCATCCATGACGATATCAATGTAGTTTCCTATCATTTTTGTAGTGACTGATGACGGAGGATATTTCTCTTCAGAAGTTCACAACCTTCAGTTTTCCAGGTTGTGGCATCTAGGTGATTGGCTGGAGCTTCTAAATGGTGATGGATACCTTGATCAGCATGTTGGGGAGAGTCCTCTCCAGTGGACAGCTTGTGGTGATGGTGACCTACATTGTCCTGCACCAGCATCTTCTTGTTCACCTTTGTCGTCCCGGAGTTGGCATTGGTCTGCTGTCTTATAGCACGAGTGTTGTCACAAATCCTCCACTATTCTCAACAATAGTGCACCACATGTCCTGGTCATCCAGAATGGGTACATAGTGGTTGGTTATCCTGGGTCCTTCCAGACATCAGCCTTACTTGGTGCTCAAACACGTTCCTCATGCAGCATTGTAGGAATGTCCGCCCCGGTAGCTGAGTGGTCAGCGCGACAGACTGTCAATCCAAAGGGCCCGGGTTCGATTCCCGGCTGGGTCAGAGATTTTCTCCACTCAGGGACTGGGTGTTGTGTTGTCCTAATCATCATCATTTCATCCCCATTGACGCGCAAGTCGCTGAAGTGCTGTCAAATCGAAAGAATTGCACCAGGCAAATGCTCTACTCGATGGGAGGCCCTCGTCACCTGAGTCTCAACTTTTTCACCAGTTTAAAGGGAAATGAAGGACAAGAGATTGGGTTCAATACCTGTTCCACTTCCTCCCTTATAACCTCTTGAAACGTCTTGGTATTTTGCTCACTGTGCAATCCAAGTGCCTTCTGAACTTCCTCTCTCACTATCTGATGAAGAACACTTGTGAAACCAGTTGCTTTCTCCATCACAGACATCAATACGATGTTTGGAAGCCATTCAAAGTTCTTGCATGTAACTCTTTTTGATGCATTGTCTCGATATACTGGCACCATTTTAAGAAGTCGTCTCCTGTCGAAACCTACTTCCGGATTAGGGCTTGATACATGTCCTCAGCAACACCCTTCATTTATTTATTTAGTCATTCAAATCCTACATGTATAGAATATATACAACTATATTGGAAATGGTTAGGTCTTTACAAGATAAAATACAGTTTTTATTGCATTCCTAAGGACTAGATATTGAAGTAATTTAGCAAATAATCATGAATATAATAGAGGAAAACATTCCACGTGGGAAAAATATATCTAAAAACGAAGTTGATGTGACTTACCAAACAAAAGCGCTGGCGGGTCGATAGATACACAAACAAACACAAACATACACACAAAATTCAAGCTTTCGCAACCAACGGTTGCTTCTTCAGGAAAGAGCGAAGGAGAGGGAAAGACGAAAGAATGTGGGTTTTAAGGGAGAGGGTAAGGAGTCATTCCAATCCCGGGAGCGGAAAGACTTACCTTAAGGGGAAAAAAGGACAGGTATACACTCGCACACACACACACACACACACACACACACACACACACACACACACACACACACACACACACACACATATCCATCTGCACATACACAGACACAAGCAGACATTTTCATGCTTGTCTGCTTGTCTTGTTTTACCACTAATAAGGAAGCTTGTATCATCTGCAAATTGGAGGTTAGTTTGGCACTACTTGTTGTACATAAGATCACTGACATAGAGGAGAAACAGAATGGGTCCTAATACTGATCCTTGAGGGACACCATATTTCGCATTTTCACATTATGAATAGTAGTAGCTGATTTTGTTATGGTCAGTATATTGCAATTCAACCACCTTTTGCGACCACATAGGTATGTCCTGAACCACTCATTGGATATACCTCTAATTCCTAATAGGTCAAGCTTCTGCAGTAGGGCATTATGGTCAATGACCTCAAAAGCTTTGGATAAATCAAGACATATGCCCATCACAAACTCACTTGCATCCAGGTTAGTATAGTATATGTGCAACCTCATATTCCTCCTTCATTCTAGTGTCCACTATTTTACACAGCTCCAAGATGTCTTGAATGTAGTATGCTGTAGTTTCTCCTGAACGCTGTGCCCTGCACTTTAATTTATCTTCAGCTTTGCACTTCTGTCATTGTGTGTTGCCGAAATACTTGCCCTTTGCCACCTGGAATACTTCCCAGCTTGTGAACTTCTCCTCATTGTTCTCATACCATTGCTTGGCAGTGGCCTCCAAGTAGAAAAATATGTTAGCCAGACACACAGTGTCATCCCATTTGTTAAATTTGGCTATACACTCATATACCTTCAGCCAATTGTTTGGATCATGGCCATCATCACCAGAGAACCCGGAAGTATGTCTTGTGTGGTGGCACACAGTTGCTGTCATCGTAACATCCTCTTCTTCTTATGTCTCCAATAGATTGTGATCTGTTGAATATGGCTGGAACATGGGTTTCTCGCCACATAAATGGCAGCTATGTTGTGGCCTGATGGGAGCCACTGTGTTGTCGATAATGTACGCTATCACAAGTTCCGATACCCAGCATTTCCACCAGAATAATGTCACATAGAAGAAAGCATAATTAGATGAATGATGAGCACTAACTTCACTTCCGAAGGTTTATTCAGCATTCGAATATACAAGAGCGCAGAGCGAACTGCCTCCAGCCAGAACGCATACAGTACATATACAGCTACAGAACATTCCAGTACAATGATTCTTGGCATTTGTGGATACTTCTAGAATGTACTGCAAGCAAATATAGAAATTAAAATTTTTCAGTCCACATACGTTTTGAACTCACAACCCTCCATGCAACAGTTTAGCATCATATCCACTACATCATGGTGATACTCAGCTTCTGCTGCGACAATATTACTGACCTCTTTGACATCCCTGATTTTCTTCCTATTTTTCTTGATAGTTATGTCCCCACTCTTTTTCATGTCTACACCTTCCCTCCTTTTCTTTATGCCTGACCGTATGGTCTTTATGGAATTGTTAGAAGGTATATTTCCTTACAATATGGCTGCTTGCTTTAAATATGATTGATGTATTCCTAGAATGCAATTAAAGATACAAAAGCTCTAGTGTGCTCAAGCACTTGCCATTTATAGTACTGACGTAACTTATCCATGAATTCTTTAATGTTGACAGAGTCCAACTTTTGCTTTTGCAGCAATCCAGAAGGTCTGGGCCCTACCAGTAGCTGTCAGCATCTGTGACATGGGTCCCTGTAAGATCATGAGGTAAGCAGTTGGAGTACTGATTCAACCATTATCAGAAGCTGGAAATGAAATGAGAGATGAATGGGATTGGGGGTAATAGCATGAGTTACAATACAAGTTGTGTAACAAGATTTTTTAAAACTGCAGACGTTAGTGCACTGTCTGTCTCTGTAAAACCTCAAATTCTTACTGGTGTTGTAATTGACACAGGTTGGTATAGCTCTTCCATGCAAATTTCAGTTAGACAAAAATAACAATAGTTTTATGTTCAAAATTATCATCATCAATTTTTTGTAAACTCTGAGTATTAAGAGTGACACTTCGAGACTGGATAGTGATATTTTATTCATTATAGGAAATTCCCGAATGAGATTTTCACTCTACAGCGGAGTGTGCGCTGATATGAAACTTCCTGGCAGATTAAAACTGTGTGCCCGACCAAGACTCGAACTCGGGACCTTTGCCTTTCACGGGCAAGTGCTCTACCATCTGAGCTACTGAAGCACAACTCACGCCCGGTGCACACAGCTTTACTTCTGCCAGTATTTGTCTCCTACCTTCCAAACTTTACAGAAGCTCTCCTGCGAAACTTGCAGAACTAGCACTCCTGAAAGAAAGGATATTGCGGAGACATGGCTTAGCCACAGCCTGAAGGATGTTTCCAGAATGAGATTTTCACTCTGCAGCAGAGTGTGCGCTGATATGAAACTCCCTGGCAGATTAAAACTGTGTGCCCGACCAAGACTCGAACTCGGGACCTTTGCCTTTGCCTGTGTCCATTCATGCGAATGGACATTTTGTTGCTGGTCATTCCCAATAGAAAGCTTCACAGTGTAGGCAGGTCAGTTGGTAAATCACGTGGGTGCTTTTACATGTGGCTCTGGCTTTCATCACGTACACGTTCCTGGTTACAGGACTGAAGTAGGTGGTGGTGGGAGGGTGCATGGAACAGGTTTTACATCGGGGGCAGTTACAAGGGTAAGAGCCAGAGGGTAGGGAAGGTGGTTTGGGGATTTCATAGGGATGAACCAAGAGGTTACGAAGGTTAGGTGGACGGCGGAAAGACATTCTTGGTGGAGTGGGGAGGATTTCATGAAGGATGTATCTCATTTCAGTGTAGGATTTGAGGAAGTCATTTCAGTGCTGGAGAGCCACATTCAGAGTCTGATCCAGTCCCGGAAAGTATCCTGTCACAAGTGGGGCACTTTTTTGGTTCTTCTGTTGGAGGTTCTGGGTTTGAGGAGATGAGGAAGTGGCTCTGGTTATTTGCTTCTGCACCAGGTTGGGAGGGTAGTTGTGGTATGTGAAAGCTGTTTTCAGGTTGTTGGTGTAATTGTTCAGGGATTTTGGACTGGAGCAGATTCGTTTGCCATGGAGACCTAGGCTGTAGGGAAGGTACCATTTGATATGGAATGGGTGGCAGCTGTCATAATGGAGGTACTGTTGCTTGTTGGTGGGTTTGATGCAGACGGATGTGTGAAGCTGGCCATTGGACAGGTGGAGGTCAAAGGTCAATGTCAAGGAAAGTGGCATGGGATTTGGAGTAGGACCAGGTGAATCTGATGGAACCAAACGCGTTGAGGTTGGAGAGGAAATTCTGGTGTTCTTCTTCACTGTGAGTCCAGATCATGAAGATGTCATCAATAAATCTGTACCAAACTTTGGGTTTGCAGGCCTGGGTAACCAAGAAGGCTTCCTCTAAGTGACCCATAACGAGGGGGCTATCCTGGTACCCATGGCTGTTCCCCTTGATTGTTGGTATGTCTGGCCTTCGAAAGTGAAGAAGTTGTGAGTCAGGATGAAGCTGGCTAAGGTAATGAGGAAAGAGATTTTAGGTAGGGTGGCAGGTGATCAGCGTGAAAGGAAGTGCTCCATCACAGCGAGGCCCTGGACGTGCAGAATATTTGTGATAAGGAAATGGTGTAAATGGTTACAAGGATGGTTTCCAGTGTAATAGATTGGGTAAGGATTCCAGGCGTTCGAGAAAGTGGTTGGTGTCTTTGAAGAAGGATGGAAGACTGTATGGAATGGGTTGAAGGTGTTGATCTACATAGGCAGAGATACGGTCCGTTTGGAGCTTGGTAACCAGCTACAATGGGGTGGCCGGGATGATTGGGTTTGTGAATTTTAGGAAGAAGTTAGAAGGTAGGGTTGTGGGGTGTCGGTAGGGTCAGGAGGTTGATGGAGTCAGTTGAAAGGTTTTGTAGGGGGCCTAAGGTTCTGAGGATTCCTTGAAGCTCCACCTGGACATCAGGAATGGGATTACCTTGGCAAACTTTGTATGTGGTGTTGTCTGAAAGCTGACACAGTCCCTCAGCCACATACTCCCAACGATCAAGTACCACGGTCCTGAAACCCTTGTCCGCCGGAAGAATGACGATGGATCAGTCAGCCTTCAGATCACAGATAGCCTGGGCTTCAGCAGTGGTGATGTCGGGAGTAGGATTAAGGTTTTTCAAGAAGGATTGAGTGGCAAGGCTGGAAGTGAGAAATTCCTGGAAGGTTTCAAGAGGGTGATTTTGGGGAAGAGGAGGTGGCTCCCGCTTTGACGGAGGACAGAACTGTTCCAGGCAGGGTTCAATTTGGATAGTGTGTTGGGGAGATGGATCATTAGGAGTACAATTAGGATTATTTTTCTTCATGGCAAAGTGATATTTCCAGCATAGAGTATGAGTATAGGACAGTAAATCTTTGATGAGGGATGTTTGGTTGAATCTGGGAGTAGGGCTGAAGGTGAGGCCTTTGGATAGGACAGAGGTTTCGGATTGTGAGAGAGGTTTGGAGGAAAGGTTAACTACTGAATTAGGGTGTTGTGGTTCCAGATTGTGTTGATTAGAATTTTGAGGTTTTGGGGGGAGTGGAGCTGGAATTGGGAGATTGAGTAGATGGGAGAGACTGTGTCTGTGTGCAATGAGAGGAGGTTGAGGTTTGCTGGAAAGATTGCTGAGGGTGAGTAAGTTGCCTTTCTGGAGGTGGCAAACCAAGAGATTGTATAGTTTTTGAGGTGGAGGGTGGCATGCTGTTCTAATTTCAGTTTGGCCTGTAGGAGGATGCTCTGAACAGCTGGTGTGTATGTGGGAGAGGAAAGATTGAGGACTTTTATTAAGGATAGGAGTTGATGGGTTTGTTCATTGGCTGAGTTGATGTTTAGGTGAAGGATTAGGTAGGCGAGGGCTGTGGATTGTTCACTTTGGAACTGGTATAGGGACTGATGGAAAGAAGGGTTACAGCCAGAGATGGGAACTTGAAGTGTGAGCCTTTGGGGGTAATGCAAAATGTCAGACAAGGCTGAGTAAATAAAATATGGGAGCGTAATCTGGCTAGGGCGAAGACATTTTTGCAGAGTGAATGTAAATAAAATTTAATGGGGTCGTTGTGGGGATGTTGTGAGGGTGACATGGTATTAGAAGGTGGAAAGTGTAACATGAGGCTGAAATGAAAATTAAAATAAAAATATATGGGGAGAGATAAAGGTGAACTAGAAAGCAACTGTTGATCTGGTGTGAAAAAAGTCGTAAAAGCTGAGCTATGTTGATCCTGTGGTGAAATTGGGTTGGTAAACAACGATGTGCACAAAGGTTAGGTGATTGTGTTGCCGCCAAAACACGTTAAAGGGCGGAGAAATTTGGTAAAATTTCGAAAAAACTGCGTGTAAATGTATTAAAAGGAGTGGTTTCGTGGTGGCAGATTATGAAAATGAGGATAACAATTGTCTGACGAAGAAATAATGACGTTAAAACCTGTGGGAAGCGGCAAAAATGATCAGTGATGTGGGAAAAACGGACATGGAAATAAAGCGAAAGTTGTTAGAACTAGCCAAAAAGGTTGTTTAATATGTGAAAGGAACTGTTTG
Organism: Schistocerca gregaria; assembly: GCF_023897955.1. Lineage (NCBI taxonomy): Eukaryota > Metazoa > Arthropoda > Insecta > Orthoptera > Acrididae > Schistocerca > Schistocerca gregaria. The sequence goes on along the minus strand of NC_064921.1, from coordinate 945,606,659 downwards.
TGAATTGTGAATGGTGGATTTTATAGCAGCGATAGTGTTGAAAGTGGAAAAAAAATTTGGTTATGGTTGGAAGTGGGTTATGTATTTTTGAGTATATATAGGAAAGATAAAATTGTATGGTGGATTATGGTAAAAAGGAGAAGGTGGATACAAAGTGAAACTACTTGCACAAACAGAAAGAGAAAGTAAGATGACAGAAAAGATTTAGAATTGCAACAGTGACAATTGTTGTGTTCAAATTATATTCAATACCAATATACTTAGATGTCATTACCTGTTGAATATATTTTCCATCCAGTTCCAATTTTCATGTAATTGGTTACACAGATGTGGTCATACATTTGATTTTTTGAGTGGATATGACTATTTAGGTTCTTGGCTGCCATGTTAAATACAAAGGGCTACTCACAAAGAACGAACAGATTTCAGACTTTTATTACTTCCAAACTGCAAAAGATAGAAACACAGTGCCAATATTCCTGGAAAGAGACAAGTTCAAATTTTTATGGGTTGGATGGGGTTGTTTGGGGGGAAGAGAGCAAACAGCAAGGTCATTGGTCTCATCAGAGTACAGAAGGATGGCGAAGGAAGTCAGCCGTGCCCTTTCAAAGGAACCATCCCGGTATTTGCATGGCGCAATTCAGGGAAATCACGGAAAACCTAAATCAGGGTGGCCGGACACGAAATTTTTATGCATTCAATGTGAGCACCATGTATTATGACAAATATCAAAATGATGGCACATTTCCTGCCACACACGAAGCAGCTGGTCTCTCATTATCCAATTCACAGCTTCAACAATGTAATGTCACAGACTTTTAAGTGTGTCAGACATAGGGAGAACAAAAACATGGTCTTTTATGTAATCCCACAGATAAAAGTCACAAGGAGTGAGGTCTGGTGACCTGGGAGGCCACCGGGAATGAGTTCATCTTCTGCTTCTCCTCTTCCAATCCAACATCCTGGAATGGTGTCATTCAGGTAGCATCACTTGTGCTTAGGAAATTTTTATGAGCCAGCCCGGCATTACTGAATGACACCACTGCAGGACGTTGGATTGAAAGAGGAGGAGCAGGGGATAAACTTCATCACCAGTGGCCTCCTAGGCCTCCAAAGCACACTATGTGACTTTTATCTGTGAAATTATGTAGAAGACCGCATTTTTAAACCCCCTATCCTGATACCCTCGAAAGTCTGCGACATCACATTGCTGAAGCTGTGAATTTGGTAATGAGAGACCAGCTGCTTCATGTTCGGCAGGAAATGAGCCAACATTTTGATATTGTTGCGTAACACATGCTGCTCACATTGAATGCATAAAAATTTGAAATCTTGTCTTTCCAGGGACATTGGAATTGTGTTACTGTCTTTTGTAGCAATAAAAGTTTGAAATCTGTTCCTTACTTTTGAATATCCCTGTACATGTAAAAGTTTATACAGGTTATCTTCACTGTTTGCCAGCAAACTGCATCATCAGCATAACAAATGATTTTTATTTCTTTGCCTCAATTTTATAACCACTACCAGCCCATACCTTCTCTATCAGCACGTCATGACTGTTAAAAAGTGGTGTGCTTAAAGAGCCACCTTGGCTAGTACCTCTACTAACTGCTAAGCAAGTAGTTAACCTGGAACCTATTTTTCCTGGATGTGGTTATGGGAATAAATATTTTCATTTGTTTTTATTGAGTTGGAAGGAATCTACTGATTGTAGAGCAAATTAACTGCATCTGTTAACCGAATGCCATCAGAAGCCTTCTCTAAATCAATCAGACAAAGATAAGCTGGGCTGTTGTATTCAGTGGACTTCTATACAACTTGTCTAAGAATGAATACTGCATCTGCGCTTGACCTGCCACATTTAAAACCACATTGCTCCTCTGCAAGGGTTATAATGCTTTTTACTTTATTTCCTATCAGTTTTCTTAGGTGGTTAAGAACTGAACTCGATAGTTGTAGCCCTCTGTAGTTGCAAGGGTCTTTCATATCCCCTTATTTTGTGCGTGAAAATTGTAGTGCTAATTTTCCATTTGTTTGGAATGTTATTCTAACACTCCTGAAAACAATTGCCAATATGATTCGGGCTCTAATCACCTGACAAAGCTTGTGATCCCTTGCCCATGACTGTCAACAAGAAGGTTGTGATTCTTGTTACAGTCATGGGCAACAGATCACTTCTTGCGTAAATAAAGTGGCAGAAGCTGTGAAAGCAAAAGGTTAAGCCTGAGCTACCCCTGAATCAAGTAACAAAGGAAGTTCATTCAGATGATAATGGTACGTTGTTATCAAAGGATCATGTTGTATTATTTGGTGGCTCATATGACATGTACCAGAATGAAACTTCAGTAGACTGCCAAGAACTAAAGGAGAGCTTGAGTTATCTGGGATGCCCAGAGGGTATATATGTGAACATTCTGCACTGATATGATTTACTGCCCTGGTCATGTGTGAACAAAGATAGCAGCACTGCAAATGAACAGCTCTCAAAATATGCAGCCAGTTTACAAATGTGAATGTTCTGGACATTGATAATATTGGCCATAGATATACATCAATTTAAATTACATTCCTATTGCTTTTAGTTTGGGAGCTACAACCCTTCAAAGTTTCACTTATGTAAGGGATTCTCCACAGAGAGAGCTATATTAAGACTAACAGATGAAAATGTAGGTGAATTTAATTTCTAAAAGTGTCCAATAGGGAGCTTTTGTGATCTTGCCAAGGCTTTCAACTGTGTAGATAATAACACATTACTAAAAATGTTTCCACATTATGGCATCAAAGACGAACTTTTGACATGGCTAGGATCTTATCTACACAATAGGAAGGAAAGAGTTATCTTTATGGAGGCAGGCATAACAATAAACTCAGACTGGGTGTAATATGACATGGTTCAAAAGTTTTTTTGTGGTGAAGTTTGGGATATGTATCCTTGCTTAACACAAGAAAAACAGAATACCATATCATATTATGTATATCCTCCACCAAATAAATAATACGTATCTTGTATAATCCGGGGTGCTGCTTCTTAATGGTGCTGTAGGTTCATCTTGATGTTACTGCATCACCACACGGGAATCATGCAATAGTTAAAAAAATTCCAGTATTTCTTCTTCATGAAGAGTTTTAAATTGACTTAACACTGTCTCATGACTGATGCAAGATTGACTTCAGACTGACCTCTGGCAGTGCACAAATTGCCTCTATTTATATGATTTGAAGCAATTACTGTCATTGTTACGTATTAAACTTTTAGAATTATACAATTAAATTTTTTACATACATCTTCCCAAATTACATAGAAATTTATATGAAGTAAAAGTGAATAATTTCGTATGTATACAGGAAAGAATCTGTATTTATTAAGATCATAAATGACACTGTTAACTGAAAAGTGACTTTAGTCACTCAATGAATTTTAAATGGTTAAGTAAAAGAGCTGTAAAATAATGTATAAAGAAATAACTGGCTGTATTAATATGTCTAAGATGTAATGTATTTTGACAAGAATCAATTTACTGTTTAATTGTTACCTATGAGGCTAAGATCTAAGGGTATTATATGTTTGTAACTGTACTTGATGTTTACAAAAGCCATCATATTGCTGGCTCCACGCAAAAAAATCTAAATAAAAATAAAAATGTTTTATTATTTCAACAATATATTTTGTTGATTTGCATATTTCATTATACCTACTTAAAGAATGATCACCCTATCATTTTCAGGTGAACGGGGGGATTACTTTTATTGAATGAAAGGCCTGGATTCAATTAATTAAATTTTGTGAGACTAAAATTTTACATTTCTATATAGTCATAATTACAGTTTTGTTAACTAACAACAATTAGAACATGAGCATATTTGGCTTTGGCTGGAAAATTGTCATGTCATATTTCTATTAGGGATACAATCAATTTTATAGCTTGAAAATATAAAAGCAGCTGTCTTGTAATGACTAGAAATATCAGAATTTTAATTGTTAATTAGTCCAAAATTACAATAGAAAAATTATTCCTACCATGTGCCTGAAGTTTGTACAATGTACAATTTGTGATGGTACATTAGCTTTTAATCCAACATGTTTCCTTTATTCTGCATACTGGTGAGGACCAATGTAAACAATATCAAAACTATAGTTAAAATTAGTGCAAATCAGAAAAATCTTCAGTATATTTGAATCCAGATAACCAGAAAAGACAAACCAAAGCAGCAGTTTAAATTGGTGTAAATTATTGATATTACACAGTATGCTCTCTTCGGGGGAGTAGGGATAAGAGTGGAAGAGGATGCAGGATCCCAAAAGGGTTATGGTATTACTTGAGGAAATTAAAATATGGTGTCCTTCAGGGCTTGATCCTTGGACCACTGATTTTCCTAATCTACATTAATGACCAACAAATTACAATGAATGATAGAGCAAAAATAATTATGTTTATAGATGATACGAGTATTCTGATCAAGGGTCCCAACTGTTCAATGTATGATACAGAGCTGACAGTCACAAACCAAGTACACAAATGGTTTACAGCAAATACCATAACCCTAATTTTTTTGAAAACTAACATTATTTAGTTTCAGACAGTAAATAAAGAACTTCATGTTTCTGAAAAGGAGATAAACAACCAAAGCCTTTTTTGCAACCACATATGCAAAATTCCTAGGCATCCAGATCGAGATAGACAGCCAGCTAAAATAGAAAGAATAAATTCAACAACTAGTCAAAAAAAACTTAGCAGAGCATCCCTAAGAACTATTTCTCATCTTTTTGACACAGAAATATTACTTTAGTCATATCTTGCAAATTTCCATTCTGTAGTCTCCAATGGTATTATATTCGGGTAAAATGCTACGGGAGTTGGAAAAGTCTTCAAATTACAACAATGAGGAGTGAAGTTAATATGTGGGGTCTCTAACACAATAAAATAACACACAAACACATACACAAAATTTCTAGCTTTCACAACCAACGGTTGCTTCTTCAGGAAAAAGGGAAGGAGAGGGAAAGACGAAAGGATGTGGGTTTTAAGGGAGAGGGTAAGGAGTTGTTCCAATCCCGGGAGCAGAAAGACTTACCTTAGGGGGGGAAAGGATAGGTATATACTTGCGCACACACACACACACACACACACACACACACATCCATCCATACATATACAGACACCTGTATATGTATGGATGGATATGTGTGTGTGTGTGTGTGTGTGTGTGTATGTGCGCAAGTATATACCTATCCTTTCCCCCCTAAAGTAAGTCTTTCCGCTCCCGGGATTGGAATGACTCCTTACCCTCTCCCTTAAAACCCACATCCTTTCGTCTTTCCCTCTCCTTCCCTCTTTCCTGAAGAAGCAACCGTTGGTTGCGAAAGCTAGAAATTTTGTGTGTGTGTTTGTGTGTTATTTTATTGTGCCTGTCTACCAGCGATTTCCCGCTTGGTAAGTCTTGGAATCTTTGTTTTTAATATATTTTTCCTATGTGGAAGTTTCTTTTTATTATATATATATATATATACTCACTAATGATGATTGTAGCTAGCAATAAGCAATTATTCCATAAAAACTGTGACATTCCCAAACATAAGACAAGACGGGGGAGAGAGGTCCAGTGAGACTCTGCAAGTCTCAGAGAAGTCCATAGGGAGTAAGTGAGTCAGGAATAAAAGTATACAACAAGCTTTCCATCAATATAAAAAAAGGAAATTAATAACATATAGGTATTCAAAAGGAAACTAAAAACATTCCCAAGACAACAAACTTTTTGTAAAATGAATGAATTTTTAGAGTAATAAGGCACCCTGTTGAGTAAAAATAAAGGAAATGACTTCGGAAAAAAACCAACCTTAAAAGGAAATCTTTACTTATGTTATGAAGATGAAATTGTGTATTCCTAACATAAATTATAATGATAAAATGTAACTTTATTTATGTCATAGGTTAAAATGTGTACAACCGTTTATTCTACACTATTAGGTATGTACGTGAACATACTTATGTAATGAATACAAAAACTTTGTATTTTAATTTAAATCATAATGACAACATGTAAATTTATTAATTTATTTATGGCACTGGGATAAAAATGTGTACTTCCATTCATTCTGCTATTTTAAGCATTCACTTAAACTTATATGTGTAAAATGCAGATGGTAACATTGTCCCCAACGAATTGTTCATAGGAAATAAGTATTTGTATGATATATAAAATTATCATGTAATTTTGTATTATTTTACTTCACTTGTCCTATATTACTAGTACACTCTTTGTACAATATGCAATCAACAGGACCAAATAAAAAAATCAGATCAAGTCAAATCAATTTTAACCAACTCGGTTAATTTTTCAATTAGTGGATATTGTCCATACTTCAGCAATTAATTGGGGATTCTGTCTTTCTCTGGAGACTTCCCAGTTTTTTAGTAGATTCACGGCTTCTACCTCTGCATGTGAAACGGTCACATCGTCATTTACTTGTATACCGCTCTCTGATATCTCTTCATGTTCTGTTGATTTTTTTTACCTTTATGCATATCTGTTAAATATTTGACCTATCATTTTTCCTCTGCTTTTGTATCATTCTCATATAAAGATGTGAAACAATTACTAACAAAGAGATAGAGGGGCTGGCCAGTACTTACCTCAGCTCAGTACAGCCGATAGAAACACAAAAAACAACCGAAAATTTAAGCTCCTAGCTTTCGGAATAAATGTTCCTTCATCAGGGAGGAGAGAGGGGAAAGAAAGGGAAGAAGGGAAAGTGGATTTAGTTACTCACAACCCAGGTTATGAAGCAACAGGGAAAGGAAAACAGGGAAGGTAGCAAGGATGGAGGCATGGTTGTCAGAGGGAAGCCAAAGATATTCTACTGCAGGTACTGTGCCAGCTTCAAACCAAAGAGGATGCATACAGAAGTAAAGAGGTGTATAGTATAAAGATGTAGGATGGAAAGATGCATGAATGGCTAAAGAGGAAAGGGAAAGAGGAGAAGACTGAAAAGTAAATGGGAGTGAGGTTGTTTAACGTAGGTTTAGTCCAGGGGGATGGCGGGATGAAAGGATGTGCTGGAGTGCAAGTTCCCATCTCCGCAGTTCAGAGGGACTGGTGTTGGGTGGGAGAAGCCAAATGGCACATACAGTGTAGCAGGTTCCTAGGTCCCTAGAATTATGCTGGAGGGCATGCTCCACTACTGGGTATTGGACATCTCCTAGGCGGACAGTTCGTCTGTGTCCGTTCATGCACTCAGCCAGTTTAGTTGTTGTCATACCGATGTAAAAGGCTGTGCAGTGCAGGCATGTCAGCTGATAAACGACATGTGTAGTCTCACATGTGGCCCTGCCTTGAATTGTGTATGTTTTCCTAGTAGCGGGGCTGGAGTAGGTGGTTGTGGGGGGATGCATGGGGCAGGTTTTGCAGCGGGGTCGGTTGCAGGGGTAGGAACCGCTGGGTAGAGAAGGTAGTCTGGGAATATTGCAGGGTTTAACAAGGATGTTACGGAGGTTAGGGGGACGACGAAAGGCAACTCTGGGTGGTGTGGGGAGAATTTTGTCAAGGGATGATCTCATTTCAGGGGTTGACTTGAGAAAGTCATATCCCTGGCGGAGTAATTTATTGATGTATTCGAGGCCAGGATAATATTGGGTGACAAGGGGGATGCTTCTGTGTGGTCTGAGGGTAGGAATATTGTTGTTGGACGGGGAGGAATGTATTGCTCGGGAGATCTGTTTGTGGACAAGGTCTGCAGGATAGTTGCGGGAGAGGAAAGCACTGGTCAGGTTATTGGTGTAATTGTTGAGGGATTCGTCACTGGAGCAGATACGTTTGCCACGAATACCTAGGCTGTAGGGAAGGGAGCGTTTGATGTGGAATGGATGGCAGCTATCAAAGTGAAGGTACTGTTGTTTGTTGGTGGGTTTGATATGGACAGAGGTGTGGATGTGAGCTTCAACAAGATGAAGGTCAACATCCAGGAAGGTGGCTTTGGTTTTGGAGAAGGACCAGGTGAAATTCAGATTCGAAAAGGAGTTGAGGTTATGGAGAAAATTAAGGAGTGTTTCCTCACCATGAGTCCAGACCACAAAGATGTCATCTATAAACCTATACCAGGCCAGGGGAAGCAGCTGTTGGGTCTTCAGGAAAGCCTCCTCCATGCGGCCCATGAAGAGGTTGGCATAGGATGGAGCCATCCTGGTTCCCATGGCAGTTCCCCTGATTTGTTTGTAGGTCTGGCCTTCAAAAGTGAAGTAATTATGGGTGAGGATGAAGTTGGTAAGTGTGATAAGGAACGAGGTTTTTGGAAGATCTTCGGGTGGGCGTTGGGAGAGGTAGTGCTCAAGGGCAGAGAGACCATGGGTGTGTGGGATGTTTGTGTAAAGGGATGTAGCATCTATGGTGACAAGAAAGGTTTCAGGTGGGAGAGGAGTGGGAATGGATTTGAGGCATTCTAGGAAGTGGTTTGTGTCCTTGATGTAGGATGGGAGTCTGCAGGTGATAGGTTGGAGGTGTTGGTCTACCAGAGCTGAGATACGTTCTGTTGGGGCTTTGAAGCCTGCTACAATGGGACGGCGAGGATGGTTCTCTTTGTGGATTTTGGGTAATAGGTAGAAGGTAGGGGTACGTGGCTCAGGTGAAGTGAGTAAGTCTATGGAAGCCATTGTGAGGCCTTGTGAGGGACCTTGGATTTTTAGGATTTTCTGCAGCTCAGTCTGAATGGAGGGAATGGGATCCTGGGTAACAGCTTTGTAGGTTGAGGTGTCGGAGAGCTGACGCAGTCCTTCTGCCACATACTCCACACGGTCAAGTACCACAGTTGTGGAGCCTTTATCCGCCGGAAGGATTACAATAGAGCGGTCTGTTTTCAGTTGCTTAATGGCACGGAATTCAGCTGGGGTTTTGTTGGGGGTTGTCGGAATGTTCTTCAAGAAGGACTGGGAGGCAACACTGGATGTGAGGAATTCCTGAAACGTCTGCAAGGGATGGTTTTGGGGGAGGGGAGGAGGATCCCTTTGAGAAGGCGGTCGGAACTGTTCTAAACAAGGTTCAACACTGGGTCTAGTATTTGGGGGCTGTGTTTGGGTGGTGAAGTGATATTTCCAGTTGAGGTTCCGGGTGAAAGAGAGGAGATCTTTAACCAGGGCAGTGTGGTTGAATTTAGGTGTGGGGCTAAAGGTTAAGCCTTTTGATAGAACAGATGTCTCTTGAGGAGAGAGGGATCTGGATGAGAGGTTTAGAACTGAATTGGAGTTGGTGATATGTGGCATTTGACTGTGGTTATAGTTGAGATTTGGTCTGTGTGGGGTATGTGCTGGGATGGGGAGATTGAGTAGGGTGGCTAGGCTAGGTTTGTTGGCTATGAGGGGGGTTTGTTGACGGTTCTCTTGTGGTTGGTGTTTGTGAGGGATAGGGAGAGGGTCCCCACTTCTTAGGTGTTGCACTAGCACTGTGGATAGTTTTTTCAGGTGGTGTGTGGCATGGGACTCAAGTTTGCGGCTGGCTTCTAGGATGAAGTTCCTGAGTGTGTTCTCCAAGCAAGGGTTTGAGAGGTGGAGGACTTTGAAGAGAGATAGGAGCTGTTGGGAGTGGTGGTTACATGAAGTAGTGTAGAGGTTCAGGACAAGTTGGGTAAGGGCTAAGGATTGAAGGTTCTGGAAGTCCAGGAGAGATTGGTGGAAGGAGGAATTGCACCCAGAGATGGGAACTTTTAAGGTAAGTCCTTTAGGGGTAATTCCAAAGGTTAAGCAGGAACGGAGGAAAAGTATGTGGGATTGCAGTTTGGCTACGGTAAATGCATGTTTCCGGAATGAATGTAAATAATGTGGTATAGGATTAGGGTACATAGTGGGTAACTGGTGGGTAGGGAAATTAAATAAAGTTAGAATAGTAATCACAAGAAGGAATAAAACACGGAAGGAAGGGCGAGAAAGAAAGAAATTGTGTTGGTAACGTTAAATACCAAAGAAAGACCACCGAATAAGAAAAATACGGAAAAAGTTGACCAGACCAAGCAAGTATGTCCAGATCAGGGGAAAAAGAGCACACGCTGCTCAAAAACAGAGATAGCGAGAAGCGAAAAAAAGATCGCGCGTGACGCAAAAAAGATCACGCGTGACGCAAAAAAGATCGCGCGTGCCTCAAAAAAGATCGTGCGTGCGCAAAAAAGATCGCGTGTGCCGCAAAAAGGTTCGTGGGTGGCGCAGAAATGTTCCAAAAAATGTTTCCTGTGGCAGAGAAAGATAGGCAATGGCACAAAAATATCACCAGCAACACGAAATCGACGGAATTGGATGATACTGATAGGTGTGGAAGAGATTGTTGGCAGTGATTGTTGGCTGGAAAACAGCGAATAACGAACGTTAAAACTATGGAATGTTAAATAATGGAATGTTAAATAAATAAATCAATAAATAGAAAAAGAGAAGTGGACTATAAACCGAATAAGACAATAGGAGGCATATGAAACTAGCACAGTTGGTGACGAAAATATATATATATATATATATAAAACACTGAAGAAGAGAAAGTGTTTAGATGATAGATGTAAGTGATAGCTAACAAAAGGGACAAAACAATGAAGAATGTGGACCATATAGGTGATCTAACTAATTAATGGAAAATCTCATATAAAGATGTGAAACAATTACTAACAAAGAGATAGAGGGGCTGGCCAGTACTTACCTCAGCTCAGTACAGCCGATAGAAACACAAAAAACAACCGAAAATTTAAGCTCCTAGCTTTCGGAATAAATGTTCCTTCATCAGGGAGGAGAGAGGGGAAAGAAAGGGAAGAAGGGAAAGTGGATTTAGTTACTCACAACCCAGGTTATGAAGCAACAGGGAAAGGAAAACAGGGAAGGTAGCAAGGATGGAGGCATGGTTGTCAGAGGGAAGCCAAAGATATTCTACTGCAGGTACTGTGCCAGCTTCAAACCAAAGAGGATGCATACAGAAGTAAAGAGGTGTATAGTATAAAGATGTAGGATGGAAAGATGCATGAATGGCTAAAGAGGAAAGGGAAAGAGGAGAAGACTGAAAAGTAAATGGGAGTGAGGTTGTTTAACGTAGGTTTAGTCCAGGGGGATGGCGGGATGAAAGGATGTGCTGGAGTGCAAGTTCCCATCTCCGCAGTTCAGAGGGACTGGTGTTGGGTGGGAGAAGCCAAATGGCACATACAGTGTAGCAGGTTCCTAGGTCCCTAGAATTATGCTGGAGGGCATGCTCCGCTACTGGGTATTGGACATCTCCTAGGCGGACAGTTCGTCTGTGTCCGTTCATGCGCTCAGCCAGTTTAGTTGTTGTCATACCGATGTAAAAGGCTGTGCAGTGCAGGCATGTCAGCTGATAAACGACATGTGTAGTCTCACATGTGGCCCTGCCTTGAATTGTGTATGTTTTCCTAGTAGCGGGGCTGGAGTAGGTGGTTGTGGGGGGATGCATGGGGCAGGTTTTGCAGCGGGGTCGGTTGCAGGGGTAGGAACCGCTGGGTAGAGAAGGTAGTCTGGGAATATTGCAGGGTTTAACAAGGATGTTACGGAGGTTAGGGGGACGACGAAAGGCAACTCTGGGTGGTGTGGGGAGAATTTTGTCAAGGGATGATCTCATTTCAGGGGTTGACTTGAGAAAGTCATATCCCTGGCGGAGTAATTTATTGATGTATTCGAGGCCAGGATAATATTGGGTGACAAGGGGGATGCTTCTGTGTGGTCTGAGGGTAGGAATATTGTTGTTGGACGGGGAGGAATGTATTGCTCGGGAGATCTGTTTGTGGACAAGGTCTGCAGGATAGTTGCGGGAGAGGAAAGCACTGGTCAGGTTATTGGTGTAATTGTTGAGGGATTCGTCACTGGAGCAGATACGTTTGCCACGAATACCTAGGCTGTAGGGAAGGGAGCGTTTGATGTGGAATGGATGGCAGCTATCAAAGTGAAGGTACTGTTTTTTGTTGGTGGGTTTGATATGGACAGAGGTGTTCCTGCAACCAATAGAAGTAATGTTTAAAACTTATAGGAAAAGTTTCCCGGTGTTTCTGTTTAAAACAATTCACTAGTGATTTTGTCTCTTTATGAGTTCTTTTGTAATCTTCATAAGACCCTTGTATTTCGATTGTTTTACATTTCAAATAGGTACATCTCTGTTTTTACACATTTCTTTAATCTCTTTGCAAAACCATGGTAATCTGTTTGTTTTCCTCTTTTGCTCTAAAACACTTGTACTTGGTGTTTCTTGTGGTGCCACTTCAATACTTTCTTTATTTTTTCCCAAGCTTGATCTACATTATCCACTGCATTAATGGGTTTCTCTTTTATTTTTTATGCTAATTCTCTCTGATATAGAATTTTTGTCGAATCATTCCATAGTGACTCTGTATCATTTTTTTCTTCTTTTAAAGTTGGTTATTTAGCAGTTTTGCTCCTTCCTATATGCAATCTCACTTTTGCCATGAGTGGGTTGTGATCACTCCTTATTTTGGCAGAGTTTAAAGTCCTGACATCTAGCTCTGACTGAGGATGGATGTTACTGTTTGTAACAATGTAATCTGTTGTAGATTTATGACCTCTTGTGTTCTGAAAAGTGTGTTTGTACTTCTCTGTGAATTCACAGCAAGTATTATTTATTCTCAGTTCATGACTTGAGCATACATTGATCATAACCTCACCATTATCATTTAGATAGTCTTCATTAAATCATTGTTAAACTCCAGGGATTTCACTATTTCCAATAGGAGCATTAAAATCCCCAATTATGACTGGAAGTTCATTTAGAGGTATCAGATTGATAACTTCTTGTAACTGCTGATAGAAAGTATCTCTTTTCGTTCTAGGTTTACAATGCACTGGGCTGTACAGGGAGATAACGTTCAGTTTGTGATGGCCACATTTCAGTTTTAGTAAAAACTATTCTCTGAAAGACTTATTTGCAATTCTCAATAAAATATTTGTGTTTTTTGTGGATAAGTATCCCTACTCCTGCTGTACTTCTTGTCTCCTTCTCAGCGCTGCTATAAATGAGTAGGTACTGCTCATATTCCTTCTACCATTTGCCTGTCTTTTTTGTCTCTTGGAGAACACATACTGAGATTCCATGATGTTTTAGTTCTTCTGTAAGCTCGTAATCTTTGTTATTAAAGGATTTTATGTTCCATACTACAATTCACAGAATATGATTTTTTCCATCTCTTAAACCTGTTCCTAGCATTGGTTGTCATATTTATAGTCAGTCCTTTCTGAGGCACAAAACTGATACTCTGAGCAGTGAAATAACGTCTCTACTAGGTCACTGACCTGGCTGTCAGTGGGTTTGTTTTTGAGACTTTTATTTCCCTTGGCTGGCTTCTTTCACTACAGCTCAGAAGCCCAACCTGTCCCACCAGTTATGGAGTTCTGATATCTCCTAGCCTTTGGTACTTCTGCACCATTAATCCTGCAGGGCAGCAGAATGCACTTATGTTTTCTTCATGGTTTTCTTTCCTTAGCCTTTGGTGATTCAAACCCCTGTACTGTAATGCAGCAGCTTTGAAGAGCTGAGTTGAGGACGGAAAACAAAAGACTCCCTCAGGTGTCAAAACCTAACACTGTTGGGGTTGAAATAACAAGAGTTAGCTAATAGAGGCTGACAGGAAAGGAAATAGAGAGAATTTGACACCAGTAAGTGGAATTAATGTCAGGCTCAGTTCAGGGCCCCACTGTCGCTAGCCCATGTACTCTCAACTATTCTGTATCATGCTGTGTCCTATATAAACCACACTGAAAGAAATCTAATATTGAATGTTTTGAGTGTTTTCATACAATTCAAGTTAAGGTTCTGAATTTGGATTCCACCACTGTATTGTATTACAACACTCAGTTTCCATGACACTATAGTCAATATGCTTTTAATAAATTTCCCAGTGTTTAATTGAAATACTTTTTATTGCAGCAATAGTCCTCACCAAAAGACTTTTGGTTAAGCACCTTGGAAGTGAGTTTGTAAACTGACTGCTGCAGCTCACTTAACTGCTATAATGCTGCTTTGACAATGGGTGTAAATCTGCATTTTTATAATAACTGTCAATTTTCAAGACCTGTTACTATGGTTCAACTCGCCATGTATCTCAGATGGTGATTGGCAGTTACAAATACTGAAAGAAGAAGTGAAGGCAGTCTTTTGAATGCAATGATGAACTTTGCAAATTAAACTGATACAGAATGTGTATTACAAAAGTCCGAGAGCAAACTGAGAGCCAAGTGGCTTTTGCCTTGTCACTTGAATACAATACCAGTAACGGTTTACATAATATACCATTATTACAAAACATCTTTTTCCTCAAATTACAGTTAAACTTTATATGTTTTCTTGCCAGTTCTGTGTGGCATAAATTGCAGAATTATATAAAGAGTTTCTTCAGGTAATAATATTACAAACTGTACTAATAATCCTTGACAAATTATCCTTGACAGTAATATTGTTAACTAATATTTGAATTGTTACTAATATGAGTTGTGTTTTACTGGACATGTGACTTTTGCTGTATAAGGTTATCACAGTCAAAAACCAAGAATGTTTAAATGTTGACAATAATTAGGTAATTTTAAAAACAACTAATTATTTAATTAAATGATCTGTGTGACACCTAACCTACTTAAATATGAAATATAATTGGATTAAAGGTTGATACTGTTACAGATGCACATATAAACAAAGTTCACACCTAGCAAGTGCTGTTCATGACATTGGTTTCATAATTTATGGTTGCTGTTGTACATAATATTGGTATTGAAATTTACGATGCATGTGGTATCATATGGTTCTGCATCCATCACCCACTCTGTCACATTTTACATGTCACAGTCATGTTTTCTACAATTTGTAATTGATGGTGTGCTCAGACAATGTCATTTGCTTTAGTGGTTGTCAACTACTAATTCTTCACTTATGTTCTACTTGAAGTTTGGTAACAAGAAAAGTGGCAGTTTTGTAAGAAAGGATATCGCCATTTTTTCATGAATTTTTAGTTTTATTGTGAATAAAATTGACTGAAGTTCTTGTTTTCATAATAAAAATCTCAAAAAAGTGGAAGAAATTTTGTTATCTATATTAAGTACAAGCACACGTGACTTGTTATAGTTCTGTCTGTTTCATTTGGTTCATTGTTGATTCCTGTCTTCACATGTCTGTGATCCAATGTTGATCTTTTATTCATTACTCTGACAACTAACTAACTAACTAAGCATTAAAGAAACTAGTGCAACATGACTGGACAAGTAATAGTGCACACAGCGCATAATGAACTAAAGGAAAAGTAATTTTGTATTTTTCAGAAACTGGCATCCAATGTATGTTTTACTAGTAAGAGTTCACCCTCTCATCATAACACTATTCAAGAAATAAATATGAGCTTTTCTCTTGTATCATTATTTTTATCATCTTCCCAACCTGTTGTGGTTTACTAGTCGTCTGCATACCAGTTATTGTTGTTGTTGTTGTTGTTGTTGTGGTCTTCAGTCCTGAGACTGGTTTGATGCAGCTCTCCATGCTACTCTATCCTATGCAAGCTTCTTCATCTCCCAGTACCTACTGCAACCTACATCCTTCTGAATCTGTTTAGAGTATTCATCTCTTGGTCTCCCTCTATGATTTTTACCCTCCACGCTGCCCTCCAATACTAAATTGGTGATCCCTTGATGCCTCAGAACATGTCCTACCAACCGATCCCTTCTTCTAGTTAAGTTGTGTCACAAATTCTCTTCTCCCCAATCCTATTCAAACCTCCTCATTAGTTATATGATCTACCCATCTAATCTTCAGCATTCTTCTGTAGCACCACATTTTGAAAGCTTCTATTCTCTTCTTCCATACATGGCTACGCTCCCTACAAATACTTTCAGAAACTACTTCCTGACACTTAAATCAATCCTCGATGTTGACAAATTTCTCTTCTTCAGAAATGCTTTCCTTCCCGTTGCCAGTCTACATTTGATATCCTCTCTACTTCGACCATCATCAGTTATTTTGCTCCCCAAATAGCAAAACTCCTTTACTACTTTAAGTGTCTCATTTCCTAATCTAATTCCTTCAGCATCACCCAACTTAATTCGACTACTTTCCATTATCCTCATTTTGCTTTTGTTGATGTTCATCTTATACCCTCCTTTCATGACACTGTCCATTCTGTTCAACTGATCCTCCAAGTCCTTTGCTGTCTCTGACAGAATTACAATGTCATTGACGAACCTCAAAGTTTTTATTTCTTCTCCATGGATTTTAATACCTACTCTGAACTTATCTTTTGTTTCCTTTACTGCTAGCTCAATATAAAGATTGAATAGCATCGGGGAGAGGCTACAATCCTGTCTCACTCCCTTCCCAACCACTGCTTCCATTTCGTGTCCCTCGACTCTTATAACTGCCATCTGGTTTCTGTACAAATTGTAAATAGCCTTTCGCTCCCTGTATTTTACCCCTGCCACCTTCAGGATTTGAAACAGAGTATTCCAGTCAACATTGTCAAAAGCTTTCTCTAAGTCTACAGATGCTAGAAAAGTAGTTTTGCCTTTCCTTAATCTAGCTTCTAAGATAAGTCGTAGGGTAAGTATTGCCTCACGTGTCCCAACATTTCTACGGAATCCAAACTGATCTTCCCCGAGGTCAGTTTCTACAAGTTTTTCCATTCGTCTGTAGAGCATACGCATTAGTATTTTGCATCCATGATTTATTAAACTGATTGTTCAGTAATTTTCACATCTGTCAGCACCTGCTTTCTTTGGGATCAGAATTATTATATTTTTCTTGCAGTCTGAGGGTATTTCGCCCGTCTCATACATCTTACTCACCAGATGGTAGAGTTTTGTCAGAACTGGCTCTCCCAAGGCCATCAGTAGTTCTAATGGAATGTTGTCTACTCCTGGGGCCTTGTTTCGACTCAGGTCTTTCAGTGCTTTGTCAAACTCTTCACGCAGTATCGTATCTCCCATTTCATCTTCATCTACATCCTCTTCCATTTCCATAATATTGTCCTCAAGTACATTGCCCTTGTATAAGCCCTCTATATACTCCCTCCACCTTTCTGCTTTCCCTTCTTTGCTTAGAACTGGGTTTCCATCTGAGCTCTTGATATTCATACAAGTGGTTCTCTTTTCTCCAAAGTTCTCTTTAATTTTCCAGTAGGCAGTATCTATCTTACCCCTAGTGAGATAAGCTTCTACATCCTTACACTTGTCCTCTAGCCATCCCTGCTTAGCTATTTTGCACTTCCTGTCGGGCTTGTTTTTGAGATGTTTGTATTCCTTTTTGCCTGTTTCATTTACTGCAATTTTATATTTCCTCCTTTCATCAATTAAATTCAGTATTTCTTCTGTTACCCAAGGATTTCTACTAGCCCTCGTCTTTTTACCTACTAGGTCCTCTGCTGCCTTCACTACTTCATCTCTCAAAGCTACCCATTCTTCTTCTACTGAATTCGTTTCCCCATTCCTGCCAATTGGTCCCTTATGCTCTCCCTGAAATTCTGTACAACCTCTGGTTTAGTCAGTTTATCCAGGTCCCATCTCCTTAAATTCCCACCTCTTTGCAGTTTCTTTAGTTTTAATCTACAGTTCATAACCAATAGATTGTGATCAGAGTCCACATCTGCCCCTGGAAATGTCTTACAATTAAAAACCTGGTTCCTAAATCTCTGTCTTACCATTATATAATCTATCTGAAACTTATATAATCTATCTGAAACCTGTCAGGATCTCCAGGCTTCTTCCATGTATACAACCTTCTTTTATGTTTCTTGAACCAAGTGTTAGCTATTATTAAGTTGTGCTCTGTGCAAAATTCTATCAGGTGGCTTCCTCTTTCATTTCTTAGCCCCAATCCATACTCATCTACTACATTTCCTTCTCTCCCTTTTCCTACTCCCAAATTCCAGTCACCCATGACTATTAAATTTTCATCTCCCTTCACTATCTGAATAATTTCTTTTATTTTATCATACATTTCTTCATTTACTTCGTCATCTGCAGAGTTAGATGGCATATAAACTTGTACTACTGTAGTAGGCGTGGGCTTCGTGTCTATCTTGGACACAATAATGCATTCACTATGCTGTTTGTAGTAGCTTACCCACACTCCTAGTTTTTAATTCATTATTAAACCAACTCCTGCATTACCCCTATTTGATTTTGTATTTATTACCCTGTATTCACCTGACCAGAAGTCTTGTTCCTGCCACCACCGAACTTCACTAATTCCCACTATATCTAACTTTAACCTATCCATTTCCCTTTTTAAATTTTCTAACCTACCTGCCCGATTAAGGGAGCTGACATTCCATGCTCTGATCCGTAGAATGCCAGTTTTCTTTATTCTGATAAAGACGTCCTCTTGAGTAGTCCCCGCCTGGAGATCCAAATGGGGGACTACTTTACCTCCGGAATATTTTACCCATGGGGACGCCATCATCATTTAACCATACAGTAAAGCAGCATGCCCTCAGGAAAAATTATGGCTGTAGTTTCCCCTTGCTTTCAGCCATTCACAGTACCAGCACAGCAAGGCCGTTTTGATTAATGTTACAAGGCCAGATCAGTAAATCATCCAGACTGTTGCCCCTGCAACTACTGAAAAGGCTGCTGCCCCTCTTCAGGAACCACACATTTGTCTGGCCTCTCAACAGATACCCCTCCATTGTGGTTGCACCTACTTGCTATCTGTAACACTGAGGCACGCAAGCCTCCCCACTAATGGCAAGGTCAATGGTTCTTTTAATGATAGATTGCCTGCTTTGCTTTTGGGCACTGACAAATACAGTCGTAACTAACCTTCAACTGCTCACCTCAAACCTTTGTTCTATGTGGGCATGACAACCAACACACTGTCTGTTTTCATGAATGGCCAATGACAAACTGTGGGCAAGAAACAGCTGGACCACCCAGTTGCCGAATACACTACCCTAGACAGTGTTTTTCACTTTGATGACTGCTTCACATATATTATTCCTACCAACGCCAGCTTTTCTGAATTGTGCAGCTGGAAACACTCACTGCAATATCTCCTGGCCTCAACCTTCATTAGTCATTGTCCTTACCCACCTATCTCCTTCCTGTTCCCACTCCACAGCCTTCTACTCCATAAGTACCAAGTACTAACACAGTTTGTAACCTCTCGACTGTACCTAGTTCTCTAGTTACCCCACTCTCCCTCCACCTTGCCCCTTTATGCTCCCACAAACAAAATTTTACCATCTCTTACCCATACCCAGCGCTCTCCCTCCCCCTCCCCACCCAAGCCTCCTCTGCACCCCACCACCCAGATTGCTTCTCCCATCAAGTGGAGTTGCTCGCAGTCTGATCCCTGCAAATCTCTGCTTTTATAACATTATTCCATCCTGAATTTTCCATTGTTTGAATGGATATTTGTGTTACATATTCGATTTTTGTCATCGAACTATTCATCTAGTCTGAAAGGTTGTTCAGAAATCCTTTGTTTTCATAGAAATCTTATGTAGATGGACTTTTTGTATTATGTATGATTTTGAAGGTATTCTGGGAAATGCTGCACCATATTTGAGAAAATTTTGTATCTGTTTGGAAATAAATTACTGAAGGATAAATCAGAATTGTTAGATATTATTGTCACATTTTAGATTTACAGTCAGCTTTTTAATTGCTGTGAGAAAGCATGAGCATTGAACCATGAACTTAAAGCAGAAATTATATACATACTAACAATTATTGTTACAGTAAAACTTGATCAAAGTGGAATGTGTATAATTTGGAAATCTGCTCAAACTGTAGAAGTATTTCATTATGCATTCAATATACTTTCATATGGTGATCTTTTGTGTAAAGCAGAATGTGCCTAATGTGGAAACAGAATGCAAATTTTAAGACTTAATTAATAATCCATTGTATAATGCAGATAAGTGTTTCTACAGTACTAATGTATTAGAATGTACGTTAATTATTCATGGCAGTACAAGAACACTGCTTTCAATACAAAGACTATACAGCCCTGACATTGCTGTTAAGCAGTACAAAACTGACAAAAGAGGTTTTGTGCAGTGCGACACTGCAGGTGGGGCCATCAAACCATGTCACTCTGTAGAACAACATACAGTGTAGGTACATCAAATGCAGACACACCATGGAACATCGTCATGGACCTACGAACACTCTCCAGCAATTGTCATAGTGAAAGAGGCGGGTGTTCCATTAAAGAATGGTTTTACTCTGTAAGGTCAAGCATTCCAAAGAAATGCACCACTTGCATTGTTTTCTGCCAGTTTCAGTTAACAAGTAGCACTTTGAATGATAACATGACGTAAAATTTTTTTAAGTGATAGCATGATGTTGAACAAAAAGTATTTGCTGCCAACACTTAACAAAATGATTAACGTAATTAAGACAAGTGCAAAAAACAAACTGCATGAAATAATGTTGCATTTCAAATACAGTAAAACACAAATTTAAGATACTTTAAGAAAATAGGATAACATACTTGATGAATAGATGAAAGGGAATGGTCAAATGAAAAGAATGTCAGAGAAGACAGGAAATGAAGAAATTAACAAGGTAGTGTGGGAATGATTTTTAAGTGCATGGGCAAAAAACTTACCTTCATACCCGTATGGCAGAGTAAGCTTTGAGAGTCACTAAAGAGTTTGGAAATAAAGAGTTTTAGGCATCCACAGGATGCGTGGACAGTTTCATAGCTAGGCACAACAATGTGTTGAGTCAAGTGAGAAGCTAAGGATGTGCAAGAAAGTGTAGCAACAGAATATAAGACAATATTGTACAACCTAATTGTGAATTACGAGCTGAAAGATGTGTTCAGTGCCAAAATCCCCTTCAATTTGAGGAGAAAAGTGCACTGGTGGAATAAGGTCGAAGGTAAGTTTTTTGCCAGCATACTTACTAACCATTCTCACACTATCTCATTAATTTCCTCATTTGCTGTCTTCAATGTTATTCTTTTCATTTGCCCATTCCCCTTCATCCATTCATCAAGTATCGTATTCTTGCTTCTTAAAGTATCATAAATTTATGTTTTACTGTATTTGAAGTAAAACATTATTTCATATAATCTGTCTTTCTCACCTCAATTCCCTTAACCTTTTTTTAAGTGTTCCAACAAGTGATTTTTGTTTGGCATCATGTTATCACTTAAAAAGTATTGACACAATGTTATCACTCAGAGTGCTACTAGTTAACTGAAACTAGCAGGAAATAATGCAGGTGGAGCATTTCTTTGGAATGCTTGTCTTTGCTGGGTAAAACCACTGTTTAATGGAACACCCACTGTGACATAAGTGCATGACGATGTTCCAGGGTGTGTCTGCGTGCGTCAATAATAATGGAAAACTGCTGTGTGAAAACATGTTAGGTGATAGGAGAGACACTGATGATTGAATTGGTGGCAAAACCACATTGCTCAAAAATATAGATATAGGTAAGTTTCCAGTCACATTGCGAAGCAATAAAAAGGCATGGATGGCGTGTGTAGTTTTATGGAAGAATAGCTGGCCTTTTTCAAAGAGAAAATGAAAAAAAGTACTCCTTTTCCTGGACAATGCCATCTGCCACAAAAAAGACAAGTTATCAAACCTGAAATTGGCTTGGTTCCTGCCATATTCAACCAGTCTCATACAACCCATGGACCAGAGGGTTATTTACACATTCAAGACCAATTAAAGGTGATTACTGATGCAGTCTGTTGTTCTTAGAGATGAAGAAGGTGAAAGTGCACTTAGTCTTGCACAGTCAGTTTCTGTCCTGGATGCAGTAAACTGGATTGGCTTGGCAGTAATGGAAATGAAGCGTGAAGCTGTTACCAAATGCTTTAATGACGCAGGATTTGGATGTCAAGAACAAGAAAACTTCTCTGGCCTTTAAAGCTCAAGAAAATGCTGCAGCAATTGCTGAATTAATTAAAGTGTGAAACATTTTATGTAGTGGGATAGATGACTTTCTATCAACTCACTCCACTTTTACTTCAGCCTCAGATTTAATATTATTCTGCAACACAGAAGATGATCAGGAAGAAAGAGAGGAGCAAAATGATGTCCCTAGAATAATTAATATACCTAAAGAAGGTGTTGCATGCATAAACAATGTTATGCAAATTTGCAGCACACACAGATTCTCATAAGGTGTTGGAATTGTTGTATAGAGCAAAAAATTGTGAAGGGAAAAAGTTTTTACAGTAAATATGTGTTGAACAAAGTGAAGTGTAAAGCAAATAATCATGGGAATAATATGTAAGCCTATTACACACAACAATAAAAGAAGTTAAAGTTAGAGGAGGAATAAGTAAATGCCATATTATTTATTAGTTTGCGTAATAATCTAGTGTTCTATTGTGCCATATACAGTAAATGAACATCTACTGTGGAAGAATGAAGGTACATAATTTTGTGCATAATTACAAATATACACTTTTGTTTATGATAGGCTAGTGAGTTGTGTGTAATCTGGAAACCAGTCTAATTTGGAAGATTACTTTAGTCCCATGCGAATCTGTTTTGAGCAAGTTTTACTGTCTATTATTCCAATAACATCTTTCTTTAAGAAAGTTGTTGTCTAGAGAAGGGTGTGTTGTTTTAGACAACATATGTAAGATTTTAAGAAACTTTGAACATGTAGTGGATTGATCATAGGTTGAGTGTAGATATACTATGTTCAGAGTACTTCTGCAATGTCAAGATGATAAGTTGAGAATTATGTGCTGAAATGGTCTATACATTTTGAGGGTCATCATTCAATGTTGAGATTATTTATTTATGCTGATAAGAGGGATAATTCAATAATGACAATACTTTTGATGATGAGATAATAATGTTGATGTTGTTGTTGATGATGATGCAGGTCAATGAAAAACCAATCATTTTTGACATGGATTTTACATTTTTGGAAATTCCATTTTTGACTATGTGACAATGACCTGAAAATGGGTCCTGGCCAGAAAATAGTCCCTGCATGAATAATAAAAGGTGAAATTTGCAACTTTGCACTGGTTTTTCGTTGTACTGATTAACAGATGTTTCTGATCCACAGCTATTCCAGCATACTGGAAGTTCGTAGATGGGGCTCAGGGTTAGGGAACTGTATTCTGAATTGTGGTGTGTCATGTTTATTCACGTTAAAGAGTATATATTTTTATCAGAAAATATGTTGAAAGTTAATAATGTACTTGTGGTGAATCTGATAACCATGTGAAATATATTGATTACATTTAGTATTGTTGGACATAAAAACATATGTTGGGATAACAGAGGTAATGGAAATAAATCTTTTGTCTACATTGTATTGCAACTCTTTGTTGGTACAGTTATTAGGTTGGTAAAGGCATTTCTTGAAAACATAATTAGTTCAGTATTTACATAATTTTTATGAGCCAAATATTCACCAAAATCAAACATTTGTTAGTTCCATTATGTTTATATCAGAATTTTGCTCTCATTGCAGGCTTATAAAATTCTTGGGAAGCTGCTGTAATGAAACAGGTCAATGGCTCATATTCTACATGAATTGTACTTCTCAATACACTCAAATAAACATAGTACTTGGTAAACAGCTGTCCTTTGAAAATCATAAATTTTTTGGTTAAATAAGTTGTAAAGTATTGTTTTGCACAAGTAAAAATATAAAAACACGTAATAAAAAGTTATTTCAAAATAAGAATTGAACCTCTAAAAGTTATATTGAACATCTTTTCCTTTAATTTATGAAAAACTTATGAAATTTATTATTATTGTTATTATTATTAATTTTATTATTATTGTTATTACCTATGTAATTTTTCAATTATAATTTGAAAATATGTGTAATGTAAATTTGTAAAATATTAATGACATACAACCTTTACCTTTGGATGTAGAGATTGATATTTAAATTTAAATCACTTTGCAGTTTGAGATGGGCATTTATGGTAACTTTATTCTACCTTTTTGGTGGATCAAGAGTTTAATTTGTTGTCAAGATTTTAGAGATGGCAGGCAGCTTTTGTATTGCACATGACATATTGTTAATGTGACTGCTTGCTTGAATTACATGTTTTGTAAATGTGCAATAAATGTGATAAATTGTGAATATAGACTTCTGCATTTTAATTATTAATATTAATAGACAATAACCTTTTGCACTACATAGGAATAAGTCATACCTCAGGATGACTGTGTCAATATTTTGAAGAAGATGTAATGGACATAGTGAAAGTAGATAAAGTCAAATAATTATTTACAACTTTATGACTGAAATGTAGATTCAAGTTCTAATTCATCACCTTTTGCTTCAGCTCTTTAAACGGCTGAAGAGCGGTGATCCAAACCCATTCACTGTTAAAGTTAGGTTTGCAACAAACATTATAATTTTACATTGTCCAAAGGTGAATAGGTTAGATAATGTAGGCAATAGCTTGTACATTGCTTAATTGAAGCCACAGAAATGAAGATATTTTGAGGTTCCCAGGGTCACCATCTTACAATGCCATGTTCTGATCACTCCCAAGTCCAAATATAAAAAACAGGGTCATCAGTGAAGTACAACACTTAGCAGTGATAGCATGTTTATTGCTGATACCAGTATACAGACAGTACAAAACTGAACACATGGACAGAGATTGCTGCTGTTTATAAAAACATTGAATATTCCAGAATATGCAGATGTCACAAACATAAGAAATTTTGTGTATCTTCCAGAAATGATAAATACTAAATATCACAAATTTGCTGGTGATTGAATTTGAACAAGTGACCCATGGACTGCCAACCACCAAAGCTAACTGCCAATCCATGAAGCATGTAACACAACCTACAGCAGAAAGTTGTATCCTGTGGAGCCAACAGTTCACACACAGTCTAATTACATTCATAAATGGTAAAGGGAAATGTTTTATTTAACATTTCTTTCTGTATCACTGCTTGTTGTTTACTCAGTTGAATGCACCACATCATTTTGTTAGAGCATCGTATGTAGCGTTACAAGGGCTGTACCTTATGATGAGGGTTTACACACAAAGTATGGAGTGTTCTTTAAATTATTGTGTGTTTTCTAACACATAACTAAACTGTTATGTAGGTGTATTTAATTTACTCAGCTGGATGGCTCGAAACATGAGAGTATGAGCAACTTGTAAAGCTCTGCATCATTATTTAGTGTACTTTCCAGTCTGTAATATTTTCATTACTTTTTATTGGAAATTTTACTTTGTTAATACTAACTTAATTTAACTTATGTGGCTTTTTAAAATCTTTTTTTGGGTAGATACTAATGACCACCCTGTTATACACCTGAAACCAAGTTTTAAAATTACACGAGAAAAAAATTGTTATTGAATTACTCAGCTCCCAAGCTGATACTTCTGAAATTACAAACATTAACAGGTTATGCTCACTCAGTAATGGAAACAATTACACCTCTAAAAGTAAATTTGTTTATTTCTACTAAGTAAGGATGTTTAAAATTAGATTCAAAGGTAGTGACAGACAGTGCTGACAGAATTCGAGTTCAAAGTGAGAGAGAGTGTAGAAAACAAATGTATAAAATCAGAAAAGGAACATGAAAACAGCACCCGTTTTAAAATGAAATAAAGGTATTACTTTATCCACCTTAGTTATAATTTAGCTGAAAATGTAGAAGTATGTAACTAGCTAAAACTATTTTGACTGGAGTGAACCACTGGTACAAAATAATTTTAAGTCACTCCAGTTATTACTTTTTCAGTGATACATAGTGTTGTTTTCATGACTGCTCCTGAATTGTACTCTAGTAGAGTAAATCTCAAATCTGCATGCCTGTATTCTAATTTAGATTTCTGCGAGGGCTCCTAAACTATAAATCACATCACATGGAGTGTGTCTTTGTTTCCTTTATATTTACTTATTTATTTATTTATCAAGTTGCAATGAACCACACCAAAGCTACTTGGTCATGGAATGAGGCAATGTATAATTTACAGAATGCCACTTAGAAAAAATTATGAACATAGAATTAAATAATGAATAAAGCACATAAAATCAGAATCATATGTTCATTGTCTCATGACATACTACTTAAATCAGTTATTAATAGTACAGACGATTCAACAACATTCTACTACACTAAATTTTGTTTTATGGTGTTTTGGTTTTGTACAAACTAGCTATAATACACAAAAGCTAAATCCTTTTCAAAGAAATTTGTTCATAGGTTTACATAGTGCAGTTTCTTTCTCTGTACTGCGCTCAAATAAGAATATAATTACTCAAAAATTCCTCTGCTGAGTAATAGAATTTTTAGACTAATGCTGTGCAATTTTCCCTCCAGCAAACTACTCTCAATCTTGTTTATATTTTTGTCTTTTAAGTTATTACAAATCCTCATTCTCCTCTACTGCTGAGTTTGGGAAATAACTGTGTGCAGTGGGCAGGAATCAAGAACATGGCTTTATTTATTCTATTCCATATGCTGAAAAAAAAAGAAATAGACCAGGATTGCTGTGTATAAAAAGAATTAGTTCATATATGTACAGGGGCAGAACACTTAATACACCCAAATCTCTTAATAGTGGGTGACAAGTCAGTATTGGACTTTGTGTGCAAATGCAGTGTACTCTTCCATACCTCAACACGTACTCAAAGAAATTATCGCATACACTATTTTTCTTGTATGAATGTTGGCTGCACTAGCTAAAATTTTCATAATAAATGCCAGGCTGTTTAACTTGTTTGCTGAGTGCACAATATGTGATGACCATGACAAGTAGGGTGACCAACTCTTCTTTTATTTCCCAGGATCTCTCATATTACAGCAATTTTTTCTGATCTCCAGCTCCCTTATTTGCCATCTGTTTCTTCCATATATCTCATCAACGGTCATGCCAATAGGCATCAATGCATATGGACAGGCATGTAGTCTGCACACCACTCTCCTGGCCATTGTCAGTTGTCATGCCCAGAACGAATACTTCTCAGTCAAGTAGCTCATCAATTGGCCTCAAAAGGGCTGAGTGCACCCATGTACTAACAGCATGTGGCTGACTGACATGGTCACCCATCTAAGTCCTAGCCAAACCACAAAACTCTGACAGGAACCATTGCTACCACTGCGAGAAGGCTGTGGGGCTCTTAAAGGCTACTGGCAACTTATTGACAATGTGTGTTCTCGAATGTTGGATCTGGTTTTTGGACCATGTTAAGTGATTTAGAATCTACATAGATTGTGTCTGGTTAGTAGGACATGTTATGAGGCACCAAGGGATCACAAATTTAGCATTGGAGGGCAGCGTGGAGGGTAAAAATCGTAGAGGGAGACCAAGAGATGAATACACTAAGCAGATTCAGAAGGATGTAGGTTGCATTAAGTATTGGGAGATGAAGAAGCTTGCACAGGATAGGGTAGCACGGAGAGCTGCATCAAACCAGTCTCAGGACTGAAGACCACAACAACAACATAGATTGTGTTTATTCCTAGTACTGATATTGAGCACTGAGCTATGGGTGGAGAAAGACATGTATAATGTATGACAATACTTATTTGAGGAATATACTGAGAAACAGTAGAGAGTATATTAAATTTTTTGAGTAGGTTTCAGCATGCTCTTCCAGAATTTACAACACAAATTAGTCTCATTACATGCATTTTGCACTCTAAAAACTTTCTCTTGGTCTGTCGACTTACGCAAAATGTGATACCTTATGACAATAGAGTAAAAAGTGAGCAAAGTATGTCAGTTTTCCCAAGAGTTTTACAGGATCTGCTTCCTTTAGTTACCGAGCTTTGTGGATTATCTGAGTATTATTTGTTTAGACTGTTTGGCTTTAAATTTCAATAGCTGGGTTTTTGAAGAATAACACAGTATATGAATAGAAAACTCATTACAGAGATAATTTCCCAATCCCTGCTAGTAACATGTGTGAGTTAGAAGTAGTGTGCTACAAGAAAACCTTTCAATTTGCATTTGAGTACTTGGGGTTTATTATGCAATTTCTTAAGTTCTGCTGAAAATATGTTTTGAAAATGAAACCTGCTGAATAGTGCAGACTCTTCTGTATCATACTTAAGGAAGTGTTGACCAAAAGCATAGCATATTTCCTTCTAATGTTCACCAAACGATTGTTGCTGTTTCTTCTGAATGAGTCACTATAGTTAACAACAAATCCCATGATTATATAATCAGGAATGGCACAGTTAGGATTCCAAGACAGCTGAATACCAGTCTACATGAAGTTTGTGAACTGTCTAAGCTAACCCTTGCTCTTTTAACTACAGTAATTCTAGTAATAAAGAAATTAGCAGGCTTCTCAAACTACTGAATCTGCATGCATTTGCATGATGAATACAAATTAGTATGAGCAATTGCAGGCAGAATAATCAAAGTTTATTATTTCTACATAACTTTATGCTCATTGAATTTGTTGTTTGGCTGTTTATATATATGGCAGTTTCTCCTTCCTGCATAACATGGTTGGGATGTAACTTGGAAATCTGTATGCTGAAATAATATTATGATGCAGGGTACTTTCTTCACATAAACTTTTTAATGAACATAAGGTTTGCTTTAACACCAAGCGAAACATACTGTAGCTTTACAGCAGCTCAGTTCTCCATAAATAAGTACTCAGGACTAAAATTTTATAGCTCCATAGAGTGAACATGACCAACAGATTCAGACTTATTGCATGACAGACAGACTCCAACTACTTGCTGACAATTACAAAATTTACACACAAAGATGTACACATAAAATCAATATGTTCAACGTCATATAATTTCTAAGACTTTCCCGGTGATTTGTTGTCATCTCATAAAATCAGATTTACTGCCAGTGGTCCAAGTCTTCCCAACATGATATTTTGATGTCATAACTCGGTGTCTTCATCACATGTTCCCTGAGACTGGTTGATGAGCTGACCTTGCCTCATATTTATGCTGGACGGTGTGTGGTGCTCCCTATGCCATCTGTGCCCACTGTGGCCATTTCTGGCAGTCGTATCAGTCTTTAGGTGCTCCATCTTTGGTCCGGACCTGTTGTGGCTCTCTTCTGAGGTAGCGGACATCCCAAGG
Organism: Schistocerca gregaria; assembly: GCF_023897955.1. Classification (NCBI taxonomy): domain Eukaryota; kingdom Metazoa; phylum Arthropoda; class Insecta; order Orthoptera; family Acrididae; genus Schistocerca; species Schistocerca gregaria. The sequence continues at coordinate 945,577,668 of NC_064921.1, read as the reverse complement.
CGTTCTGTATTGGGTCTGCATCCAATCGGCACGATCCTAGCACTATCATGGCTCTGTTGAGGTTCCTTATGCTGTCCACGACCGCAGTGAGTTTCTCTCGTGGCCGAGCCATTCTCCTGGCCTTCTGAACCCGGTATGCACCTGTGAGGTGCATTTCCTGTGGCATCTAGCTGCTGATGGAGCTGCATATTATGATGGCCATTCTCCTAGGAACTTGCTGCCACCTGGTATCGCGTATGCCATTCTGTTCCATTACTTACGCCTTTGGACATCTGTAGTTCATTCCTGGAGGAGGGAACTTTCTTCCATTGTTTCTGTAGTAGTTCCAAAGCAGGATTCCATGCAGTACTAAGCTGATATCCTGCTTCCCGGATGATCAAGTTCTCTGCCATCTTGATTTCAATTGATTCATTAATCAGCCCAGAATCGGGGGGTCTGAGCCAGGATCCTGGTTTTGTCATAATCCATGGTGTGCTCAAGGTCCAGACAATGTTGTGCTATTGCAGATTTAGTTAGCTGTCGTAGCCTGGTATGTCTCTGATGTTCTTTACATCTTATTTCAACTGTTCTGGTAGTCTGACTGATGCAAGACATCCCACATTCACATGGTATATGGTAGACAACATGTTTTCTTAACCCTAAATCATCCTTGACAGTTCCAGGGAGCATCCTTATCTTGTTACGTGGGCAGAACACACCCTTGATGTTGTGTTTCTTCAAGATTCTGCTGATCTTGGTAGATATAGGCCCAGAATATGGTAGAAAGACTACTTTCCTGGTCTCTTCTTCCTGCTTCTCTCCTGTTGCCTCAGGTTGTCGGGTGGAATGGAGCGCTTTGCTGGATGTCCCTGGTGGAGTATCCGTTGTCTGTGAACACTCTTTGTAGATGTTCTAATTCCTCTTTCAGGCTGTCTGGGTCAGAGAGTGTTTTGGCTCAGTGCATGAGTGTTCTCAGCCCTCCATGCTTCTGTGATGGGTGATGGCAGCTGTCAGCCTGTAGATATAAGTCAGCAGGTATTGGTTTCCTGTACACACTGTGGCCTAAGGTGCCGTCTGCCATCACTCTCTAGTTGCATCGTGAACTTGATGTTGGGGTGTCTTGTGCTCAGATGTTCCAGGATCTCATCCAGTCTTATCTTGCCATGTAGCCAGATGATGAACATTTCATCAACATACGAGGGCTATCCACAAAGTACATTACGTTTTGGATTTAAAAATAAATAAAGTATTGGAATTTTTTAAAATTATATACAGATGAATACTACTTTTCTACATAGTTGCCATTTAAATTAAGGCATTTATCGTAGTGTTGGACCAGCTTGGAAATTCCTTCATTGTAAAATTCTGCCACCTGCACCTTCAACCACGTAATGACTGTCTTTTGGGACAGAAAAGGTGTGATTTTTGTGTATTTCCTGGAAAGAGGCACTACAATAAACTCTCAAAGGTATTGCCAAACTCTGCACAACCTCAGAAGAGCAATACAAAACAAGCGCAGGGGAAAGTTGGGCTCAAAGATCTTGCTGATTCACGACAATGCCGGGACCCACATGGCAAATGCCACTCGTGAAGTTCTCGAATCTCTTAAGTGGGAGTTGTTTCCTTATCCGCCGTACAGTCCCGACCTGGCACCGAGTGACTTCCACTTATTCCCAGCAATGAAGAAGTGGTTGGCTATGCAGTATTTTGATGACGACGTACAGCTTCAAGAAGAGGTAACCAAGTGGTTGAAGGCACAGGCGGCCGAATTTTACGATGAGTGAATTTCCAAGCTCGTCTATTGCTACAATAAGACTATGTAGAAAAGTAGTACTTAAGTGTGGCTTTCATCTGTATATAATAAAAAAAAATTACAATACTTTATTTGTTTTTAATTCCAAAACATAATGTACTTTGTGGATAGCCCTCCTAACTGAAGAAACACGTCGGGTGGTAGGCAGCAGTTGTAAGTGCCTCATCCTCAAATTTCTCCATAAACAGATTCGCCACTACTGGAGATAAGGTGCTACCCATGGCCACTCCTTCAGTTTGCTCATAGAATTGGCCTCCACAAAGGAAGTACGTCAATGTCATAATATGCTTGAAAAGATCGAGCAAGGCTCTGTCAAATTTCTCACTAATTATACTTCACTAATTATACTTCAATACTTCACAAAAAAAAGTGTGTTCAGCACTTCCATTACAATAGTCCACCAAGAATTCTGCAAGCATGAACATGGGAACAAAATTCAAGTTCCAAAATAATAGAGCTGTCCAAGGCTGTTTTTAATAAATGTAAAAGAGACAACTGACTTTTTAAAACTGAAATGTATCTGACATGCATTGACTTTGTCATGGTTAATTATTATTTTCAATGCAATAATATAAAACATACAGACACATACAAATGGCACAATAAAATGATCAGTCATTCCATGTCCTTGGTATTACACCATCCCATTATTTATAATGTATCTGCCCTTTTCACTCTTGGCTTAATAAATGTCCTTTACATGAGTGTAAACTCTTTTCATATCTTGGCTTAGTAGAATATCCTTTACATCATTGTAACATCAGCTAAAAAAATCATGACTAATTAGTTTCTGGTGACATTACCAGCTATACATAGGTTAATGGGTATCAGGTTTGAATACCTGACATCAACTTTCAAAGGAAAGCTTTTCCTTCTCATCCATCTGATGAGTTTCCCCTGACCTGGGGTTATCGACAATATTTCTGAACCCTAGCCCTTTTCCTAAACCTTACCCATCCTTTTCCTCCACTCATCTTCCTTTCCCTTCAACCGTGCTGCCAGAAGAAAGAATCACTGGTTCCAAAAGCTAGCAAACTGTACTACCTTTTATATGTGTGTTCTCCTGCTGCTGCTTGATGAGTAGATTTTTTTACCTATCCAGTTACTTATATTTTTAAAAAATTGATTATCTTTCACAATCAAACATGACATTACAATACCGAATAAAGATATCTAACCCTGACTTTATCCTTTTCAGGAAGCTCATCAACATTCCTTCAACATCATTACAACAGCATCATCAAATACAACATTTTTATCATATTACCTTTTCTATCAACATCTCAAAAGCCTCTGCTTGAGTATATCATCTCAAAATGTTCGTAAGTCCATCAGCTTCAGGTAACAGAGCATTCTGTACCCATCGTGTTCATAGTTAAGCTATGATCAATTCTAGTACTTTTATTTCATTTGGCTATTCCTTCAGAAAATGTTACTATGATCAGTTTTCTTGATGTGTAGCATTTATTACATAATATCCTTAGAATAATAATTCATATTTGTTATCATACATCACATTTCACCTCAAAAGTTTTAGTTTGTAGCCAGATTTTAGTTTTTCCATCATCATACAAGTGCTGACTGTGAGTCGATACAATACCAAGTGTGATCCACCTTCAAAATTGCATGATTTGACCTATTCAGATATCATTTTAATACCTATGACAAAATATTTAGTAAATGGATTATGTTAGGAGGCAAATTTGACATCATTCATGAAGTATTACATTTACTTTCAAATAAAACATCATTTAACACTAAGTAATCACAAAACATTGTTTTAAATGGGAGAGATACAATTTGGATAGGAACAAGTAACATATTCCTCTGGGGGAGTCAGTATTGTTGTTGTTATACGAAGTTGATATACTGCAGACAAAATAATGACAATTGCATGTATATACTTAAATCTGATAATTTTAAAAGTGTGTTTCAATATTTGATTAGAAAAAGAAAATATTCATTTCTTTCTCCAGTGAAACACCTTATGGTTTCAACTTACAATTCATTATGAATCATCTGTACTTGTCTTCCTTTTTAAATAATCAGATGTGTACTATGAAACAAGTTGTGTAAAATTTGAGTCAGCATATTTCATTATATTACAGTTATTTCCTATTATTTCAAATTTTTTTGTACCCTATTACACGTTTTTACTTCCAAAATTAAGTAATGCATTTAGTGTTTCTCTTAGCTATCAAATCCACAGTAACTACAGTATATACTTACAACTCATTTCCTGGTGCAAACACATGCTTTACAGTTACAACTGATAATACTATACTATAAATCAAAATACAGTTCCCCATGTTTAACTTTTAACGTTGGTGGAGTCTCTATTTGTTAGCTCTCTGAACATACAACCGCATGATCTACTATGGCCAGATTGTGTCTAGTTAGAAATGCCAATGTATAAGTTATGTAAGTAACTTTATTGATGACAGATAGCAGATACTTCAATAACAATGCAAACTGTGGTAATAGAGGAGCTTGCAGGAAAAACTAACTGCCTCTAATTGTTAGAAAAAGTCTTTGTAATTTCTGTAACTATAAACAGTCAAGGAATGCTGTAACATCACAGAGCACAAAACAAAAAACCAAGCACCTCCTCTGGTGGGTGGTGCATCAACTCTTTGACAGCTTGCATGAGCACAGCAGCTGACATCAATCTTAGCTGACTTCACTTGGCAAAAATTTATGCTAAATCATCGCTACAGCAGCCCCCCCCCCCCCCCCCCCCCCCCCCCCCCCCGGGGAAGCACAGTGCCCTACAGAAAGCATTCCAGGAAATGTACTTGTCATCCAGAACATGTTGTGCGTAGCATAGGTGCCTGTGCTGGGGTGCGAAGTCATGATACCTCAGTAGGTTGATATAGCTGAAACGCATATGCGAGGTTGAGACCGTAGAGTGTTTGCCATTTATTAATATGTCACAGTGTGTCCTCCTCGCTATAGTACTCTATGAGGACCTGTGTATGGTGGTTGGAGGGAGGGTTTGATCCCATCTGTACTAAGCATGACATGCATTCATATTCTCAGGCCATGATGTACAAGGAGGTATACTTTCCACTGGAATGTTGTCACCCCAGAGGATAATGTAAAAGCTGTGGCGAGGTTCACCAACTCCAAAAGTATGGACTGTTATTGGTTTTCTAACTATGTAATGAAAAAAATAATACACCTTATCTGTCAACCTCTTTCTTTCATTTTTAATATGTGTTTAGAATATGGAGTTTTCCCAGATGCACTCAAAACTGCTAAAGTGATACCAGTCTTTCAAAAGGGAGATAAGCATCTGCCCCAAAACTATCAACCAGTTACTATTGTGCCAATTTTCTCTAAAGTTTTTGAATATGTAATGTACAGTCAACTAAATAACTATTTTGATAAGCATGATCTCCTCTCCAACAAACAGTTTGCATATCAACATGGTAAAAATACCACTACTGCTGTCACTGAAGTTGTTAACCAGGTGTTAACTGCATTCGAAAATAAGGATCTAGTATCAGTCGTACTTTGTGATCTTAGCAAAGCCTTCAACTGCATACCATCTAACACCCTACTTGCAAAACTGGAATTTTATGGCATACACAAACCATCTTTAGATGTAATCAAATCATACTTAAGTAACAGGAGACAGTTTGTATCAATTACAAAGAGATGCTCCTCGCTGAAGGAAGTTTGGATTGGAGTGCCTCAGGGCTCGGTCCTAGATCCTTTTCCGTTCTTCATTGCAATTAATGACTTACCTTACCATGTAGGAGCAAATTCAGTTGTGTGTTATGCAGATGATACAACATTGCTCAGTACACACCATGACACAACAGAACTGGGTCAGGCAACACAGGAAAAACTAGAACTAGTAATAAATTTGTTTTCTTGTAACGAACTCCAATGTAATCCTGATAAAACACGAGAACTAATTCTGGGTTTAACTACAGCTGTTGAAAGCAAATCAATAAAATTGTTAGGACTCCACATTGATTCAAAATTAAACTGGGAGGAACACATTAGCCATATCTGCAAGAGAATAGCAAGAGTGTGCCATCTCATCTGGAGACTGACAGATGTAGTCACTGATGAGTATCTAAAGGTGGTATATTTTGGCCTCTTTCAGTCACACATTTCCTACGGCATATTTTTATGGGGACATTCTTGCTTTGTCAGTGAAATTCTGAAAATTCAAAAAAAAGTAATCAGAATAATGAGCAAAGTTAAGCCCAAGGAACACTTCTCTTGAATCTGAGGTGAAGGCTATTGAACCATGATGGATCTTTCCCATCCCTTAATACCTTACTCGGAACATACTTGCCTAGGACATATTGAACAATGGCTTTGAATTTTTTTTCTTTTTTTTCCATTTGTTCTCCACATATTCGTCCTCATCACTGAATATTTGATGCTGACTGCTGAGATATTCTGAAATTTGTATCCTGTCACCCTTTCTAATCAAATATATCTTCCTACCTGTCTTGACATTCCTTGTAGGACCCGTCGTAATAGACGGTGTCACAGCCTTATGATCACTGATACCTTCCTCTACATTAACTGATTTGAAAAGTTCAGGTCTGTTTGTTGCAAGGAGGTCTAAGACGTTACCCTCATGAGTTGGTTCTTGACCTATCTGCTCAAGGTAATTTTCGGACAAGACATCCAGTACAATGCCACACGATTCCCTGTTTCCAGTTTCGATGGCACAACACTCCCAATCTATACCTGGCAAGTTGAAATCACACCCTATTACAACTGCATGATAAGGAAAATTACTAATTATATCCTGCAAATTCTATCTGAAGCACTCTACAACCACAGATGCTGACCCAGGTGGTCTATAAAAGCATCCGATCACCATTTTTTACCATTCTTTGATACTCAGTTTTACCCAGATTAATTCACATTCTGAATCCATGATAACCTCACTAGATCTTATCAATTTTTTTACTGCAATAAACATGCCGCCACCAATGGCGACTAACCTATCTTACAATAAACATTACATTGCAAACTTAGGATTTCATTGTCACTGACGTCTGGCTTCAACCAGCTTTCTGTTCCCAATACTATCTGTGCATTATAACCTTCAGTAAGCGATACTAATTCTGGTATCTTTCCTTGGATGCTCCTGCAGTTTACTAAAATCATATTAATCTTTTCTATCTCTGATCTGCGAGGACCAAGATTTGTTGAGGTCACTGTGGCTGAATTAACAGGCAAATCCTCTTTGCTCCCAAGGAAGGGGTCCTGTAACCTAAAAATGCCCCATGTGTGTGCCACATGTACTCTGCTACCCTAGTAGCCGCTTCCTGCATGCAGTGCTTACCTGACCTATTAAGGGGAACCATACCATTCTGAACCCGATAGTGGAAGTTGAGAAATTCGCATCCAATACCGTTGCAAAGTCATCTCAACCTCTGATTTAGACCTTCCACTCTGCTCTGAACCAGAGGACTGTGATCAACCCTGGGTATGATGCTACAAATAGATAGCTTAGCGTGCACTCCTCGTGTGTTGCTAGTTGCCTTCACCAAATCAGTCGGCCACCAAAAGGGCCGAGGATGGCCTCAGAACCCAAGCACCAGACATCATTCTTGCCGACATGTGTCACTACATGCCAACACAGCTTCCAGCCATTTTCAGGCAGCAGCCAACTCTCCTTGTGTCTGCTCACAACAAGCATAGTCCCTAGCCATATTATACTGTGTATAAAATAGATATGAAGTCTTAAATGGTGCTAATGAATTTGAAAATATACCAAAGATGAATAAAGTAACACTAAAAGTTGTTGTGCACATTTCTCACTGTACTCTGATACCACAAGCTATTAAACAGAAATAATGCTGCCCTACACAAGGATATTCACAGGACTTGTGCAACAACAAAAACTATGAGTAATTATCTAACCACTTCTCTACACACTAAAAGACACATGTACAGTTCACTTCTTTGCAGAAGCATGTGAACAAAAACAAAGATTAAATTAATTTACAGTTTATCACACAAGTGATGCTGCTGCTACTCTGCTGTGCACCCTCTCGGCTCAGCGGCTCCCGCTACACTGAGCAATCAACGGTCACTTACTTAACTGAGTCACGCGACGGGCGATGTGGCATTCTGGTGGTGGGAAAATTACATTAGGAAGCTGCCCTGCGCAAGGCTATTCATGAGAATTATGCTAATACAAAAACTATAACTAATTTTCTAACCTCTAGTCTACACATTAAAATAAACAAGTACAATTCACTTCTTTGCAGAAGCATGTGCAAAATAATAATAATAATAACCACTCTAGAAGGAAAACAAAGACAGAGGATGAGATGGTCAGATGAAGTTAACTGACACCTCATGTTCTGTTATTACCAAGCAACAAACTAAGGAACCAACACAACTGGATACAGATCACAAGTATATACAACGTTTATTACCAGATACCCAGAATTAAAATTTTTTACAGGACAACGACTAGCTGATCAGATCTGTGTAATAGTAAAAAATAACAGGATACCCCACTCAGAAATAGAAAACATCAAACATGTACAACAAATACTGGAACAAAATAATGTGCAATCAGAAGAAGAAGAAAATACAGTAATGGACTCAATCATCCCAGAGCAAACAAACAAAGAACAACATGCATAAATTAAACAATCAGAGGAAAACAAAATCTTAAGACAGCCACCAGAACAAGCACAATTAGAACATGAAGTGACACACATGTTAGATATAGAAGAAAAATTTCAGCTGACATATATAGAATACAAAGACACAAATACAGACATTAGACCATTCTTGCATAGATCACCAAATAATCCACAAGTCAAAACAACTATCAACACAATCATACACAACAAAATAAATGAAAATACAACTATGGAAGAGTTACAACTACTGGTTTATATAGGAGCACTTACTACACTAAATATACACACTAGGCAGAGATCAGAACCAACCAACACACAGAAGAAACCCACAAAAGCAGCACGGCAACACAAGCTACAGATCAGAACCTAACCTAACCTAACCTAACCTAACCTAACCTAACCTAACCTAACCTAACCTAACCTAACCTAACCTAACCTAACCTAACCTAATAGAAAAACTGAGAAAAGACATCGGACAGCTAACACAATTTATAAGAAATGAAAAATCAGACAAAAAACGAAAAAGGTTACCACGGAGACTGATTAAGACCTCTCTGGTTCTGTCTTGCTCTGAACCCACTATCCAACATGCTAAATAATACAAATTATGGATATAATATTACTGGAACATGCCAACACAAAATCACACATTTGCTATACATGGATAGTTTAAAACTACTGGCAGCAACAAAACAACAACTCAACCAATTACTAAAGAGAACAGAAGTATTCAGCAATGATATAAATATGGCTTTTGGAACAGACAAATGTAAGAAAAATAGCATAGTCAAGGGAAAACACACTAAACAAGAAGATTACATATTGGATAACCACAGCGACTGCATAGAAGCGATGGAAATAACAGATGCCTATAAATATCTACGATACAGACAAAAAATAGGAATAGATAATATAAATATTAAAGAAGAACTAAAAGAAAAATATAGACAAAGACTAACAAAAATACTGAAAAGAGAATTGACAGCAATAAACAAGACAAAAGCTATAAATACTTACACTATACCAATATTGAACTACTCATTTGGAGTAGTGAAATGGAGTAACACAGACCTAGAAGCACTCAATACACTTACACGATCACAATGCCACAAATATAGAATACATCACATACATTCAGCAATAGAAAGATTCACATTAAGCAGAAAGGAAGGAGGAAGGGGATTTATTGACATTACAAGCCTACATTATAAACAAATTAGAAAGAAACTTCCACATGGGAAAAATATATTAAAAACAAAGATTCCAAACTTACCAAGCGGGAAAGCGCCAGTAGACAGGCACAATAAATAAAACACACAAACACACACACAAAATTTCTAGCTTTCGCAACCGACGGTTGCTTCTTCAGGAAAGAGGGAAGGAGAGGGAAAGACGAAAGGATGTGGGTTTTAAGGGAGAGGGTAAGGAGTCATTCCAATCCCGGGAGCGGAAAGACTTACCTTAGGGGGAAAAAAGGACAAGTGTACACTCGCACACACACACATATCCAATCCCGGAATTGGAATGACTCCTTACCCTCTCCCTTAAAACCCACATCCTTTCGTCTTTCCCTCTCCTTCCCTCTTTCCTGAAGAAGCAACCATCAGTTGCGAAAGCTAGAAATTTTGTGTGTGTGTTTGTGTGTTTTATTTATTGTGCCTGTCTACTGGCGCTTTCCCACTTGGTAAGTCTTGGAATCTTTGTTTTTAATATATTTTTCCCATGTGGAAGTTTCTTTCTATTTTATTTAAATAATTTAATTGGATAGATAAAAAATCTACTCACCCAGCAGTGGCAGAACATACACATAAAGGATTTGTAATTGGTAAGCTTTCAGAGCCAGTAGCTCCTTCTTCAGGCAGGAGGGTTGAAAGGGAAGGAATAAGGGTGAAGGAAAAGGACTGGAGAGGTCTGGGAAAGGGGTAGATTTTGGGAAAGTCACCCAGAACTGCAGGTCAGGGGAGACTTACCATACAGGATGAGAAGGAAAGGCTGCTCCCTTTTAGTTTTCTATATTTTTCTATCTTCTGAACTATATATTTTTCAATCTCTGTCTTGCTTATTACCTTACCTTCCACTTTTAAACTTTCAGGTTTTCAAATCTAGTCCAATTCAATATGCAACAATCAGTCTTTTGTTCTCATCCCATCTGGTAAGTCTCCCATTACCTGGTGCTCTGGGTGATGTTTTCAAACTCTCCACATTTCCCAAACATCACCAGTCCTTTTCATTTATCCCTCTTCCATCTCCCCAACCCTTCTGCCAGAAAAAGGAGCCACCGGCACCAAAATCTTGCAAATTTCCTTAACCTTTATGTGTGTGTTCTTCTGCCACTGCTTGGTGAGTGGACTTTTTATCTATCCAGTTACATTATGTTTTCAAATATTGATTATTTTCAGGGATTTTATGTGTTATAAGAAAGAGGGGAGGAGGTACAGCATGTTACATGTCATAAAAATAATGATATCAAGAATATGCCTTCAAAGGAAGAATAGATTAGATTAGATTCAGTTTTTGTTCCATAGCCCCAAAACTGACATGATTCTCGTGGGTGCAGAAGAAGTCAGAAAGTTTAACACAAAAAACAAAAAACCTTTGAATATAACACTCACTACCTGATCATTTGTCAGGAGATTGTCAAAAAATGTGAACACGTTACCGTATAAACTGGAGCTGGTAATATTTACAGAATTAATACACTGTCAGAATCGAACACTGTTACGCACTTTTAATAAATTTATCACACACAAAATACCTAATATTGACTGTTGTGACCAAGTGCTGTCAAATTTGAAATCCGACAGGTATTTTTACTTAAGCTGGTCTAACACTCCCTGTTAAGATATTCATCTATAGAGTAGAAGGGGTTGCCTATGAAAAAGTCTTACAAACAATGTTTAACCTGCGCTTTATCCAAAACCAAGTTTTTAATGGTATCTGGCAATGTGTTGGAAATGTGTTTCTGATTATTAGGCCCATTTGTGGAGCAAGGCAAGTGATTTTACATCTTTATGTATACTGTTCTTATTCCTAATGTTGATATTCTGTATTGAGCTATTGGTTGGATATAGAGACATATTACTTGCAACAAATTTCGTTAAGGAATAAATATGTTGAGAATATCCAGTTCCTTAAATAGATTTCTACATGATGTTCTTGAATGTACACCACAAGTGAGTCTTATTTTCTCAATTTATTCTGCAATCTTTACACTGTTCACTCCTGACTTTGATTTAGGTTTCCTGAGATTTGTTTTATGATTTTGGCTTCTCTTAACCCTGTGTCTGCCATTCCAGAGCATGATGAAGACATGAAGGATAATCCTGAGCTCACACAACTGTCAAATCTGTAGTTGCTTTACAGATCTCTCCCACACAACAGGCTCCTGGTAGCTTGGATTAAAAGAGTACATCACAACTCCCAGGAAAATTAGATTCTAGAAAGGGGTTGAAAGATACGCTCATGGTAGAAAGAACACTGTAGCAGTAGTAGTAGTAGTAGTAGTAGTAGTAGTAGTAGTTTTATTCATCCGTAGATCTCTTTTTACAAGGATATAGGACATTTCAAAGTATTTACAAGCTTAGATCAATTTACAATAAGCTAATTCGTATACACATATATTTACAGACTTCTAGTTAGAGACAATCATTAGATTTTACTCCTGGTATACAATAATTTATTTACAATTAATGTAATGCCACACTATTCACTCATATTTCACTATCAGTCACTGCACACACTATACACACATTGTTTCATAACACTTCACTCACTACATACACACACACACACACACACACACACACACACACACACACACACACACACACACACACAGGTGATCCTTGGGCCATTTTCTGTACTGCAAGTTCCCATTTGCTATCCTGAAAAACTGAGTCAGCATCCCTTCATAATGAGTGAGATGTTGAGCTCAGAAAGAGGAAGAGGTGTTAGTATTGTGCTATGCATAGCTTGAGGGGAGAGTGTCTCTAGAAAGGAAAAAAGAAGAAAAATAATAAAGTGAAGGTGTTATGTGGAATATTGGATGTTTTATAATCATCATTATTATTATTATTTGTTTGTATAACATTTTTTTATCAAACCCCTACTCTGCTTTATCTAAGTAATCCTTCAATGTATAAAATGTATTGCAACCTTAGCAAAGTAATTCATGTGTGGTTCAAAGAGTGAAAACCTGGATGATGAGGGCTATGCTAGAGGAAATGTTGACTGGATGGATTCTGAAGAATTTACAGCCATGTTTTGTTAAGGAAAATTTGGAGAATTCGGAAATGAGAGTTTTAAAAAAATTAGCAAATCTGAGAAAACTGATATTAAGCAGAGATTCATAATAGGCAGGCCTAATGTCATATGATTAAATTTATAATAAATGATTTTAATTAGTGTAACTATAAATAAAATTAGCTGTATGACCGGTGACATTATATTTCAAAACCCTTTGAACATGCAATTAATGTAAGTATAAATGAGACATTTGTTTGTGGTCACTGTGAACATATCTATGTGACCAATGTTATTATATTTAATTAGTCTTTGAACATGTTAATTGTGGTAAAATAGACAGTTTTTGTTGTAGTTCTAGTTATTATGTTGTTGAAAAATGGATGCTGTATAAAATCAAATATATAGTTTATTGTCATTATCGTCATCATTGTCATCACCATGTATTGGTCCAGCTGACCCATTATATACACTGGAAGTAGGACAAATCAAATCTGAATAACAAAGAGAGATATAGAGATAGCAAGAGAGAGCATATGGATTTCAGCATACAACTTATAATCCTAAAGTTATCCATGGAAGTTACAAATAACAGAGAACACAATTTACAAGGGTTGACTGAAAAGTAATGCCTCCACCTTCATAACTCTTCAACAGTTGGCAGCATTGGTATGCAGCAGGTACTGGCTTGTTCTGTAGCCTCTTCTCTACAGCTACAGCTGGCGGGAAGGCTTAGCATTGAATGGTTGTATTGTTACAGTGTTAAGTATGGAACCCTGCACAGACGGTCAGTCAATGTGATTTAAACAATGTCCAGTCATTGAATTCTTGAAGGTGTCACCCCAAATGAGATTCATCAGAGAATGAAAGCAGCTTATGGTCATTGTGTTGATGTGAGTGCCGTGCATCGTTGGGTGAGTATGTTTAAAGATATTGAGGCAGGAACACGTGACCTGAATGACAACAAAGAGTTGAACATCCTGTGACAGCAACCGCTGAGTTTCACAAGCAAAATGTTGACAGATTGATTCAGGGCAACCATTGTATCACTCAGAGAGAAACTGCAAGCACAATCAGCATTTCACAAGAACATGTCGGTCACATTACTGCTTTGCTTGGCTATCAGAAGATCTGTTCATGATGGGTACCCCGGATGCTGACTCCTAAAATGAAAATGAACAGACCTGAAATTTGTGAGGAACTCCTCCCGCATTACAAGAATGAAGGTGACATCTTTCCCCATTCAGTTGTGACAGGAGACGAAACTTGGGTACACCATTACAACCCAGAGACGAAAGGTCAGTCTATGGAATACTGACACAAAGACTCACCCCAGAGAAAGAAATTCAAGACACTACCCTCAGCTGGAAAAATCATGGCCACAATATTCTGGAACACCTATTGATTTCCTTGATCATGGAACAACAATAAATTCAGAAAGTTACATCACAATGCTGCAAACTGTGGAATGACAGATAACAATGGTCTGAAAGGAAAAGGGAAATGTTTTCCTGCAGCATGACAATGCAAAACCACACACTTCACATGCCACCACAGCAGAACTTCAGGCACTGAATCTTACCACCTGACAGCATCCTCCATACAGTCCAGATTTAGCACCGTCTGACTTCCGTCTGTTCTCGATAATGAAAGATGATCTGCAGGGACATCATTATGCTTCTGATGAAGATGCTGAAAGAACTGTAAGACTGTGGTTGCAGAAACAATGTGTCAACTTCTTCCATGATGGCTTCAAAAATCTTGTTCACCATTGGCAGAAATTTATCCAATTGGCTGTGGAAAAGTAAATATTAGTAATTAAAGATCACATTCTAAGGATTATTGCTGCATTTGATTTATTAAAATATTCCCATCCAAACCCAATTAACAAAGGTGGAGGCATTACCTTTCATTCAACCCTTGTAAATGGAGCGAATTATCAATAATTGAATTTTGATTTAGAGATGCTGTGGTTCATAATTCAAAACGTCTTTACTGAGATGAGAAAAGAAACTTTCCATCAAAAATGACTCAAGGTTTCTTCAAAAGGTATTTTGTGTCATTGCTGTTGTTAAATGACTGCATAGACTTAGAATAATTTAACTGTTGTGTCTGAAATGCCTTTCTGACACAGACTGATCTAGATTGTTGTACCTATGGATATGTTTATTTTGTTGTGATTCCTCACTTCTATATACAAGATGCTCATTTGGTGTCATGACAGACTCATATATGTAGTGGTTTGGCAATCTCATTGTTTTCGGGTGAATAAGTATGGTCTCTGTGATTCAGCTTTCTTTAAGTTGTAAATAGTCTGCATCCTGAACCCTTTGTTTTCTGGGGGCTGAGTTTACCCTGAAGATTCGCAAATTTCAAAGAGTGCATAGTAAGTTTGAGTCACTGTTGACATGCTTACACTTTACCTTAGCACATGAAGAGCATAACAAACTTTTGAAAGCTTATTTTCTATAACTTTCACATCATAGCCCATTTTAAATTACTTTGTAGCTTTATTCCTAAAAATTTTGGTTCAGTAACTGTATTGAGTAATGCAGTGGTTAACATTTGGTATTGTAGTAAATTTTTGTAGACGTGGGGAGCAGTAGACATTAATGAACATAGTTATTGTAGCACACAATACAAAAGAATGAGGAGTAGTTTATGGAGCAAAATGCAAGACTGCACAGAATACAAAAGCAGTGAAGTAACAGCTGGAGATGGTAAAAAGACAGCACCAGTGTCCTAGCCCAGTGTAGTGTAGCATACCAGTAGCATGAACAAGAGCAAAGCCCAAAGAGTGTAGTGTATCCAAATCTCAGGTGTGACCTGGTATGATGGCAGTGAGCAGCCAGTTAAGGAAAGACTTCTTACCATGTACATTTATTGTAGCATCACTACAGAAAGTAAAGTCTCCTCTAAGACAGTAACAACAGAAATGATTGTTCTTCATCAGAGGTGCATAAAACTCAAAGACCAAAAAATTGCAGTAGCACCACAAACAGTTGCACTGAGCCCCATGGGAGATTTATGGTAGCTGCTGGGCATCATAGCAGAGTGATGCAGTGTGGTAAAGACTAGGTAGGAGATCCAGCTGGTGGTATGTTGTTGGCGGCTGGTGCAAGAGGTCTGGAGCAGAGCTGCCCCTGCTGGAGGTCATGCCATGGCTTATGTACACTTTGGTGGAGGGATATCGGTGGGCTCTTGATGATCACATGACCTGCAGGTGCAAGCTAGTGCACAATAGCACTGCTGTCACTGTTGCTGTTGTACACATTGCCTATGGGTGATGGTGGCAGTTTCTGGTGAGGCCTGATAACTTAAAGCCTGTAAACAGTATATTTACCATCAACACAAAATACAAACATGCTATGGACGGGTGAGACGTGTAATTTTCTCTGGAAAAGAATCACCTGCAGGCAAAGGATGACAACCTGCACAGTACAGATCTCATACCCAGGATCTGGTATGCACGGACCCCAGCCCTTCTACACTCTTCCTCCAGTACAAAATTAGGGCCCCATCAGGAAGGAGGCTGACAGTGAGGGGCTGGCTGCGGGAGGCAAAGATGCGATGTGTCATCGTGGCACGTCAGCTGGACCATCATGCAGGGGGTTTCCAGTGAAACATTCCTAAGGCCAGCACTGAAACTTCCAAAGGAATCAGCTGCTTGCCAGCCAGGGCTGCTGTGGAAACCAGGGAACATGAGGAAAGCAATGAAAACCCTTGTAGTGTGCTCGCAGGAAGATACGACGAAATGGGTGGGGTTTTGTGCCAGCAAGTAGGAGCACGCACTGGTGCCTGACAGGGCTTGGAGACAAGCATTGGGGCTGGCTGCAGCAGTGGCCAAAATGGCGGTGACAGTAATAGCACTGTCAGAAGCAGGGCTGGATGTGACCAGGCCAGCAATGAGAGACGTGGTGGCACCATTAACAGGCTGGCCACAACAGGGGCCACCCTGGCGTAGCAGGTGGTGGCCAATGCAGTGACTGCAGCAGTAGAGGTTTGTGGAGACAGATTCAGATTGTAAAGAAGCGTGGAAGATTGAAGATGGAAGCCAGAGGAGGAATGGGTCTGGAGACAACAAGCGAAGGACCTTGCAGTGGCAGGTGCATGTAAGAGAATGACAATGGAGTGCCAAGGCATGTGGAAATGTGCCTGGAAGTGCACAGGCATACGGTATTAAAGGGCACAGAGGAGGGAGGGAAGCGAGAAGCTGAAAACGTGGACAGAACAGAAGGAGAACTGGAAACTGGAAGAAGGGAAGCATGTACAGAAAGGCTAACAGTGCTTGGGTGAGCGAGCGCACAGGCCACACCTATGTTGACTGGAGAGATAGCTGTGTCAGCATGTAGGACTCACCAAAACCTGACAGAGGCGGTGGAGGGAAAGGGGTCGCTGCAGGAGCCCAATGCAACATCCGGATGGTGGTAGAGCTGGTCACGATAGAGTCAGCAGTAAAAGGCAGCAGAACCTGTAACAAAGGGACTTCAGAGACCAAAGTGGACAGAGACGATATCCCAGAAGAGGAAGCAAGCACTGAAGCACAAGATACAGAAGGGACAGCATAATGATCAGCAAGCTGACCCCACAAGTTAATATAACAAAGGGAAGAATAGTCAATTCCAGGATTAAGGACAATAGGCCAAAGTGCCAGTCCAGGTGAGGAGACGAGCTTGTTGGTGACAGTCATTGTTGATGGTGAAGGCCACGAAAAATCATTCGAGCCAATTAAGAAAGACAGACCGGGGCTCCAATGTGTCTATAAAACCTGTAGCGTAAAAATTTGTGGTGTCCTTGTAGGGAAAGGTGCAACAGTTGGTCAAGTGAGCTGCTGGAGCATGAGAGTGGCAGTGGTCCATGGCGGAGGTTTGGCTGTCTGTTTCTGAATCAGAAAACTATGCCTAATACTTGAAGAAAGCTCAGATCACACCCATCTACAAGAAGAGTACCAGAAGTGACCCACAAGACTACCATTCAGTATCCTTCACCCAATTTGTTTCGGATCTTAGAACATATACTGAGCTTAAACATAATGAGGTATCACAAACAGAACGACCTCCATGCCAATCAGCATGGATTCTGAAAACATCAGTCATATGAATCCCAACTCGCACTTTTCTCACACGAAACACTGAAAGCCTTGGCTCAGGCCAGTCAAGTAGATGCAGTATTTCCCAACGGAAAATGGAAATGATGTCCGGCTAGGTCCTTCTGTCGGGTGGACCGTTCACCTGGTGCAAGTCTTTCGTGTTGATGGCACTTCGGCGACTTGCATGTTGATGGAGATGAAATGATGATGATAAGGACAACTCAACACCCAGTCCCTGAGGGGAGAAAATCTCCGACCAAGCCGAGATTCGAAGCCGCGCCATTAGGTATGACATACAAGTATAGTAATAACATCCAAAAACCAAGAACTAAGTGATGTAATTGTAAATGATGTTTTTCAAAAAATTATTAAGTGGTTCTCAGCAAATGGACTCTCTTTAAATTTTGATAAAACACAGTATATACAGTTCCGTACAGTAAATGGCACAACTCCAGTAATAAATATAGACTTTGAACAGAAGTCTGTAGCTAAGGTAGAATTTTCAAAATTTTT
Source organism: Schistocerca gregaria (assembly GCF_023897955.1). Classification (NCBI taxonomy): domain Eukaryota; kingdom Metazoa; phylum Arthropoda; class Insecta; order Orthoptera; family Acrididae; genus Schistocerca; species Schistocerca gregaria. Next base: position 945,559,394 of record NC_064921.1, on the reverse strand, counting down.
AGGTGTGTCCATTGATGAGAGGTTAAACTGGAAGCAACACATTGATGGTCTGCTGAGACGTCTGAGTTCAGCTACGTATGCTATTAGGGTTATTGCAAATTTTGGTGATAAGAATCTCAGTAAATTGGCTTACTATGCCTACTTTCATTCACTGCTTTCGTATGGCATCATATTCTGGGGTAATTCATCGTTGAGTAGAAAAGTATTTGTTGCTCAAAAACGTGTAATCAGAATAACTGTTGGAGCCCACCCACAGTCATCCTGCATACATATATTTAAGGATCTAGGGATCCTCACAGTATATATATTCACTTATGAAATTTGTTGTTAATAATCCAACCCATTTCAAAAGTAATAGCAGTGTGCAAAGCTATAACACCAGGAGAAAGGATGATCTTCACTATGCAGGGTTAAATCTGACTTTGGCACAGAAAGGGGTATATTACGCTGCCACAAAAGTCTTTGGTCACCTACCAAACAGCATCAAAAGCCTGACAGATAGTCGACCAACATTTAAAAATAAATTAAAAGAATTTCTAGATGACAACTCATTGGCTGAATTTTAAGATATAAATTAAGGGAGGGAAAAAAACTAACTTAAACATTAGTGCCATGCAATATTTTGTATAATGTAATATCGTGTACAAACAGCTTTCATTAACCTAACACGTTCCATATCATTACGAAGTGTCGTATTCATGATCCATGGAACAAGTATTAATCTAATCTAATCTAATTCATCGCACCGACCACTCAGATACCAGGGGCGGACAGTATTTCCCAATTACTGAAAAGCATTTAATTCTATACCGCATTTACACTTATTATCTAAAGCACAATTGTATGGGATATCAAGTGAAATTTGTGACAGGAATAAAGATTGTTCAGCACAGTGAATTCAGCAAGTTGTCTTGGATGAAGTGCCATCGACAGTAATAGAAGTAACAGACCCAGTGAGGTGTGTTGACTGCATGGCCTTTTGTGATGTATATTAATAAAATGGTTCAAATGGCTTCTGAGGTCATCAGCCCCCTAGAACTTAGAATTACTTAAACCTAACTAACCTAAGTACATCACACACATCCATGCCTGAGGCAGGATTCGAACCTGCGACCGTAGCGGTCGCGCGGTTCCAGACAGTAGCGCCTAGAACCGCACGGCCAACCCGGGCGGCTTATATTAATGACTCTGGAGACTTTACTAATAATTACCTCAGAATTTTTGTTGATGATACATACGGATTTTATAGACAACATGCACGACTCACGATGATATGCACAGATAGCCCTTGCCACTCAACTAGTAGTTTACTTCAGTGCCACTAGATGCTAGCACCCTGGAGCATATATATGAAATTGAAATAAGAACACCGTGAATTCATTGTCCCAGGAAGGGGAAACTTTATTGACACATTCCTGGGGTCAGATACATCACATGATCACACTGACAGAACCACAGGCACATAGACACAGGCAACAGAGCATGCACAATGTCGGCACTAGTACAGTGTATATCCACCTTTCGCAGCAATGCAGGCTGCTATTCTCCCATGGAGACGATCGTAGAGATGCTCGATGTAGTCCTGTGGAACGGCTTGCCATGCCATTTCCACCTGCGCCTCAGTTGGACCAGCGTTCGTCCTGGACGTGCAGACCGCGTGAGACGACGCTTCATCCAGTCCCAAACATGCTCAATGGGGGACAGATCCGGAGATCTTGCTGGCCAGGGTAGTTGACTTACACCTTCTAGAGCACGTTGGGTGGCACGGGATACATGCGGACGTGCATTGTCCTGTTGGAACAGCAAGTTCTCTTGCCGGTCTAGGAACGGTAGAACGATGGGTTCGATAACGGTTTGGATGTACCGTGCACTATTCAGTGTCCCCTCGACGATCACCAGAGGTGTACGGTCAGTGTAGGAGATCGCTCCCCACACCATGATGCCAGGTGTTGGCCATGTGTGCCTCGGTCGTATGCAGTCCTGATTGTGGCGCTCACCTGCACGGCGCCAAACACGCATACGACCATCATTGGCACCAAGGCAGAAGCGACTCTCATCGCTGAAGACGACACGTCTCCATTTGTCCCTCCATTCACGCCTGTCGCGACACCACTGGAGGCGGGCTGCACGATGTTGGGGCGTGAGCGGAAGACGGCCTAACGGTGTGCGGGACCGTAGCCCAGCTTCATGGAGACGGTTGCGAATGGTCCTCGCCGATACCCCAGGAGCAACAGTGTCCCTAATTTGCTGGGAAGTGGCGGTGCGGTCCCCTACGGCACTGCGTAGGATCCTACGGTCTTGGCGTGCATCCGTGCGTCGCTGCGGTCCGGTCCCAGGTCGACGGGCACGTGCACCTTCCGCCGACCACTGGCGACAACATCGATGTACTGTGGAGACCTCACGCCCCACGTGTTGAGCAATTCGGCGGTACGTCCACCCGGCCTCCCGCATGCCCACTATACGCTCTCGCTCAAAGTCCGTCAACTGCACATACGGTTCACGTCCACGCTGTCGCGGCATGCTACCAGTGTTAAAGACTGCGATGGAGCTCCGTATGCCACGGCAAACTGGCTGACACTGACGGCGGCGGTGCACAAATGCTGCGCAGCTAGCGCCATTCGACGGCCAACACCGCGGTTCCTGGTGTGCCGCTGTGCCGTGCGTGTGATCATTGCTTGTACAGCCCTCTCGCAGTGTCCGGAGCAAGTATGGTGGGTCTGACACACCGGTGTCAATGTGTTCTTTTTTTCCATTTCCAGCGAAAGTATTCACTGTAAGCGAAGCGTCCTCTGATATCCGTACAATAATGCTACTCCTTCGATAGGCTAATCCACTCACTGTTCACTGTTGCCGGATTTCAGTATATGTTAAAGTTGTACTGATAATAAACCTTTTTTGTAGGTTTCTGAATGAGTTATAGTATATTAAGTTGTGTATTTTATCATACAGTAATCCATTTGAGGCGATGAAGAACCATATGGGCCTAAAGCACATCACCGTCGATTGAGAGATTGTAGTATTTACTCATGCTTCTGAAATCTGCTGATCCTGTGGTGAGTCAGGTTTATCTGTGCTGTAGCCCCCCGCTGTATATTTTAAAATTTACGAAAAGCGGTATCACTGGTTTCTCTGATATTCACTTGAACATAGGATTGGCGGCAGGGTGCTTTAGACCCTTATGGATCTCAGTGCCTCATTTGTATTCTAGTCAGGTGACCATGCTGCACTTGAATTTAATCATTTCCACAAAAGACACTTTGTTTTGGAGTTGGTTGTTTGCTGTGCGGGAATCGGCTTTCGTGTGCAGTATAAACATGAACTATGTTGAATCTGTTTTAAATGCTAACGTAAAGTAAAGCTCTGAAAACGAGTCGAGAGTGGTGCTTGGGTACCTCAATCGGTGGAGCACTTGCCGCGAAATGCAAAGGTCCCGAGTTCTAGCCTCGGTATGGCACATGGCTTTAATCTGCCAGGAAGTTTCGTAGCAGCGTACACTTCGCTGCCAAGTGAAAATCGTATTCTGGGAACGGAAAAGCAAATTACCAGGAGAAGTTAGCCACAAAGGAACTTGGACCTCCGAGAACAGATCCTTTGATTGACGGAGAGTGACGAAATCAAATAAGCGTGACTACAAGCGAACATTTAACAAGGAAGTGTACAGTTAGCCCAAGTTATTGTGTGGTGCAGGGTATACGAATGTCTGATTTTCTGCCCTGAAGTAAAATCGTGAACTAATAGATCTGTTAGGGATCTTGTACATTTGTCCGAAAAAAACTCAAAAGCACGAAAACTCCCACTTACATAAAAAAGCGAAATCGGAAGTTGAGAAAGCTTACACATTATTTCATTATTGCCCTTAGCTGTACTTAGTTTTGTACAAAACAAATTCCGTTAAAACAATTCTTTTTTTGGTCAGATAAGTTATGCATATTATTATTATTATTCCTACTACTGTTATTATTGACAGAGGCTGTAGTTGTATAAACTTGTGGATAACTGTTATACAGCAAATGCTATTAAGTTCACGGTCTCAAATTTATCTGAATCTAAACATTTGTGAACACCCAGAAAGTATACTCACGAGACGCCACTGTCTATAATGTAGTTCTACCTGAAGCAAACTACATAACTTTCAGTCAGATCTTCATAAGATAGGAAACTGATGCAAATATTGGAAACTTCCTTTAGACATCCAGAAATGTAAAATTGTACCAAAAAAATGGTTCAAATGGCTCTGAGCACTATGCGACTTAACTTCTGAGGTCATCAGTCGCCTACAACTTAGAACTAATTAAACCTAACTAACCTAAGGACATCACACACATCCACGCCCGAGGCAGGATTCGAACCTGGGACCGTAGCGGTAACTCGGCTCCAGACTGTAGCGCCTAGAACCGGCTGGGCACACCGGGCGGCTAAAATTGTACACTTTACAAAATGAAAAAATGTAGTATATTATGACTGTAATATCAATTACCCACAGCTGAAATCGATTAACTCATTCAAATAAATATCTGGGCATAACACTTCCTAGGGATATAGAATGGAACGATCACATAGGCTCAGTCGGGGTTAAAGCAGATCGCAAACTTTGGTTTAAATACACCAATTATTAATTATTAGATCTAATGGCAACAAACAGACCTCACCTCTTTGAGAACGTTCTTATACAACTGGTATCAATAACCATGATACAGCTGTGGCAAACATGATTACCAAAGTACAAAGGATAACTAAACAAGTACAAAGATTTATATGTTAAGTAAACTAGATAAAAAAGCCGTAGTATTATATCTCAATGAGGAACTTTTAGAACAGGGCAGGTGCATGTAGAGGAACTATGACCTAAGTTTAAAATATATTGTTGACCATGCTTCAGTGTGGGGCGGAGGTGGGGTGAGTGAACTGCTGCAGCCTGTTGTGGGGTTGTGTACCACTGAGGGCTAGGACGGGGAAGTAGGCTCTCCATTGTTTCTAAGTCCACAGTTACATACAATACAATACAATTCACTGGACGTGTACCCAATAGAACAATTCATGATCTTCCACAATAAAGAAACTTACTTGGAATAATGTATGTCTGTCTTCAAGAGTTTGACAGTTTAGTTTCTTTAGCATGTCTGTAACACTCCCCGTGAGTCAAACAAACCGGTGACCATTCATTTGGCCCTTCTGTGCATACATTCAATAACACTGTTACCGGTACTCGTATTTGGTGCAGGTTCCACACATTTCAACAGTATTCTAGGATGATTACCTGACATCATTAGCTATATTGGATGCAATCTGAGAATCTAAACACTGTTGTTCTTCTTATTACAGAAGTTTATTCTCCCTTATCGGATAAAAATACACAATGATTACTAGTTTCAGTGAAATTAAATCGCAATATTCAGTTCATTTGTAAAAAAAAAAATCGAAAGAATGGATTGGCCACGTATAATGCCAAAATTCTATACTAATGATCTGCAGAAGGTGATTTAATTTCGCTGAAACTACTTATTATATTATTATTATTATTATTATTAATCATTGTGCCGACCTGTGTGACGGAGCGGTTCTACGCGCTTCAGTCTGCAACCGCTATGGTCGCAGGTTCGAATCCTACATCGGGGAATGAATGTGTGTGATGTCCTTGGGTTAGTTAGGTTTAAGTAGTTGTAAGTTCTATGGAACTGATGACCTCAGATGTTAAGTTCCATAGTGCTCAGAGCCATTTGAACCAAACTTTGCCAGGTCAATTCTATTTACAGCTTTGTTTGACAAATTGATATTTTTAGTTTGTGGGATCTTTTCCTTGACATTATGGAAGACGAGTACTATAGTTTTTGCTTGATTTACGATTAATTTATTGTATGTGAAGTAGTCTTTGTTATGCTTTCGTGTGGCGCATTTTCTGTTTCTGCTTGTGCCATTAACAGACTGCATTTTGACGATGTATATATGCATATAGGAAGAATAGTGTTGGTGCCAGTACTGACCCTCAGAGAACACCACATTTCGTCTCCTGGTAATTTGAGTAATAGTTTGTAATTTTATCGCATTCAAGGTGTTGTATCTCCAGTGTTCGTGTATGTCTGCAAAGGTATGTCCTGACCAGTCATTCTATGTCAGTGGGTCAAAGTTTCACGCCTACTGCACCAAATACACCACCTCCATTTCTCATAGGCCAATTCTTTCGATATACACTTAAATTTTCCCCAAAAATCTCACTGCTGTTTTTTTCAGGTTGCGTTATACGCAGCTTTCTAATTTGGAAAACACAACTACCCATTTTTCGGAAGCTGTCATGTTTTTCCAATACAGAGACTGTAATTCACAGATTAGAATGGTTTTACTGTGGTGATTTGGTTAAGTGAAAATGTGTCACTTATCCTAACATTTTATGTTTTCAAATATTCCATCGATATTTTTTACGCCTTCCTATTCATATATTTTGTCCAAAGTCATCCACAAAAACACCAAGTATTTTTGAATGGTGTTGTCCTCAATTTCAAATAGTCAGTCATTGTTTTATAAAATTTTACTGCTTCTTAATTAAATATATCAAATTGTTTTTTGGGAATTACTCCATTTTCTTGGCAATCATTTAACTTAGTTTTAAATTGGGAAGGCAAAACTTAAATTTTCTACTTTTCCACTGCTGGCCTCCCAGTAAATGTAATAACATTCAAAAGCTCTATAATTGACTTTTTTCTTCCTTCAGTTTTTAATACTTTGAAATGTAGAGCACTACACTGGCTATGTAGAAACCAAACATAGGCGTTATTGAGAGGATTTCTGAAAATGTCAAGAAGATTTTTGGGTGTTTTTTCCGAGAAAAATATTTAAAGCATCAAATAGCTTTATAGTACACACAGTAGCTCTAACAATGACATCCATCTCGTTTTGGAATGTGAAATCAAAGTTATATATTCTGCATTAACAAATACACAGAAATATTTTAGCTTTTGCTTCCTGATAGTATCTGCAACAAAATACTTAAGTAATTTTTGAATTACTTGATCAGTGACACACAATAATTGATTGGGTACTGCTTGTAATGTATTACGTAAATATGAACATAGCATCCAATTCCTTCAATAACTGCTCCAATTTATAGTTTTTGTTTATTATATACAATATTAGTACCATGTCTCCCTCGTACTCCAAAATTGACGTTAGCATTGTCGCCTGCAAATAGACATTTAAAACCTGTACCCGAAAACTGACCGCCATATCTGACGTCTTCCCTCTTAAACTTTATCGTTTCAATTATTTTATATTTATCCCTGTCTTGGTAAAATATTGAATAAGAACTGGATTTTTTCATTTTTATGTTTACTTGCGTCGGTGCTAATGCTATAAAATGAGCAACTTCTGAGTTCATTACAAATGAGATCAACTGAATGAGATGCAAGAACTTGCTGAATCAAACGTGTTGTTTTTGTTCTAGTTTGGGCATACCGAGTGGCAATTTTTGACTCATTAAATATTTTTCGTATTAACTTACTAATGAAGTCTGCAGGAGCAAAAGTCTGGTGTTTTTTGACCACGTGATATGCAAAACACAAGTCGGCTGCAATAACTTTTTCTTCTGCTAAACTGTAATTTCTTACAAAATAATTTGTGAGAGTTTTATTCGTACTTGAGGATGATGCGTTCGATAAATGTTTCTCCTTTCCAATGTGATCCTTTACATCTGCAATTTCGCCATGACCAGTATTTAAATATGTATTACGGAGATTACAGAAGGATTCATATTCCGTTAAGCCCTTTTTGACAAAGGGATATTTCTGGTCATAGTTCGCGGAAAATTTTCACATTCTCTTTGGCATTTCGGACAGGGCAAAAAAATTATAAAATACATGACTTAAGGAACTTCGTCATTATTTTTAAAAAAATATATTTTACTTACACTACGACAACTTTTTAAAGCGTTCACGTAAGAGGGGTGCGAGGGGGAAGAGGCAGCGCAGGAGTAAGCAGTTAACAGCATTTCATGCATTGGTGTCAACATAAACTGTGACTGGTCATCCGCTACGCTCGCAATGTCACTCGGAAATAAAATGTTTCGCCACTGCGCGCTGTAAGGACGCTCACATTCAAGTACTGTATTATCTGTGTAAATAAATATTAAATAAAATAAATTCAAGCGGCAATGACTCAATAAACAGAAAACTAATAATATTTCAAACCACAACAGTGTATTTACTCCACGGAGACTGTTACATCGCAAGTGTTGCGGGTAACGAGAAAGGCACAATATCTATCGACCTCTGCCAACAAAAACCCAGCGGTACTAGGGTGGAATGAGCTCTTTAAATAGTGTCATACTATAATAACTAGCTTTAGGAAAACTTACTTGCAACGGTAGCTGCAGACAGATATATAAAAAAAATCATATTTTCAAACTTTGCGAGAACATGATTGTGAGAAATACGGCATGCTGCGCACCGTGTAGAGGGGGAGTTACCGGCTTGACAAAGCGAACATTGTTAAGAATCAAAAAGGTGATAAACGGGGACATTTGAACGTCCCGAAAGACGTAGCCGACACCGCGACATGAAATTTAAAACCGCGACAAAACCGATTGATCAGGAGAGCTGACAACTCAACGTGTGGACAATTCGAAGAAGTCTTGAGGCTAGTGGCACCACATATTCGACGGATGGGCACAAATTTTAGAGCTGCAGAATCACCAGCAGAACAGATTAATGTGAACCTTCGATATTTGGCAACATATGACAGTTATACAAGTTCAACATTCTCTCATCGAATATCACTGATCAAGATCAGTGTAACTGAGTCTAGTGTGTGCTGGACTATTGTGAATATCCTCAATCGTTGCTTCGCGTCGGTGAATGCATAATGTTACAGGTGTTTGAGAGAAGTCCTACAAAATCTGCTGTGTTCAAACAATTCAAACAACATGCACTTTGATATTTTTTACAAGTGGACCGCTGCCACGTGCATCCTCGCACACTGTCACCCAGACAGAATTCATTCGCTGTGTCATATGTCTGAATAGACAACTGGCCGCTTTAATTCTGATGGTTCATTTATTCGTAAAAATCTAATGTTGTACGGGTAATCCTTCATTTAAGTCTGCATCGTCACGTTCGCGCATAATAACTTGTTTACTCTGTCGTCTTTTAAAATCTAATCTCAGAGACAGAACAATTTTAATCAGAATTTCCTTTTTAGTCTTGACGTCCAGTTGCTGTGCAAGAAAAGCTATGAATTTCTGGCAAAGTTGGTATTCGTTTGTATTGTTCACAAAAGTGTAGAAATTTCTGCCTAATAACACCTTTGAAGATGAAGAGGTCCCATACGCCAAGGAGCGTAGGGGAGATTATATATATATATATATATATATATAAGCGGGATATACTATAAAAATTTAATGTACGTGGAGGGGCTGAACAGAAACAATGATTAATTCAATAGCCGGCCGTGGTGGCCGAGCGGTTCTAGGCGCTACAGTCAGGAACCGCGCGACCGCTACGATCGCAGGTTCGAATCCTGCCTCGGGCATCGATGTGTGTGGGAATCAAAATTTAAATGAATAATCAAAACCTGAGCTACATATGTTTTTGGATGGGGTCCACTTTAGCAAAACACTATTTTGTTTTTTATCCCAATCATGTTTGACTGCAGTTGCAGCATCATCAGTGGGCTTTTACTTTATGGCTGTTAAACATAAAGAAAGTTCTTTACTGTTTGTACACACGTAAATATTAGTTTTTAGAATCGTAATTACAATTGTTTTTTCAAGAACACACAAAATTATGTATTCTTTTCTTTTTATCACATGGTGTGGTTTACCTGAGGTATTATGTTTTTATACTACATGTTTTCTTTCACAGTTTGTCATCTGCAACTGTATACAACTTAATGTAGACAAACTATTTACGCAAAAGTTACGATTTGGCGATTTGGAAACTGTTATGGCTATGCCTGATATGAATTAATTCCATGTGTGTGTGTGTGTGTGTGAGAGAGAGAGAGAGAGCTGCGTCTAGCGTAATCGAGAGGGGGGGAGGGGTTCTATAGGTTGGTGATATCTAATAATTCTTTGGAAGAATTATTTACATTTATCACTTGTTTTCCTTCAACTTTTTGGCAGTCTGTATTTGATAGGTTTCTTCAACTATTAGTTTTTGTGGAGGACAATGTCCTAGCGGAGGTGATTTGCCGTAATGGGGATTAATGATAATGATGACGATACCACAATACCCAGTCATCATCTCGAGGCAGGAAAAATCCTGACCCCGCCGGGAATCAATCCCCGGACCGCGCGCGGGATGCGAGAACGTTACCGCATGACCACGAGCTACTAAATAACACCTTCATCCTCAATAAAATATATATTGTGTGCACTTTGGTTCCTTAGCCTTGTGGCAGGTATTTCAATCCTACTGCGCTCGACATCGCGCTCTTTATTTTGTAGTCGTGATTCAAACACATTGTTTGCGCGATCCGTCACCTGTCACTTCTTTATCCTTCTCATCGTGATAATTTAGTAATGTCTCAGCCACCTGCCGCGGCTAGCTGCGAATTTGTTTACTGCGATCACTCTCCGTGCTTGTACTACGAGGTATCAAACTGCGCGCATGCATGTAAATAATGTAAAACAATTACTGACACTGATCCACACAATAAGAGCAAAAAAACATCTCTGCAATGAACTATCTACTATGAGAGAGGAAAACCAGTGAAATTATATGTTTAATGCAAGGCTTTTGCGAACACGAGAATGCTGGCAAGAATGGTTGCTAAGATATTGTGTATAGAAACAGTACTCCATAACCTATCATTATTAAAAAACATGTTTTTTCTAACAGGGAATAAATTATGTTTTTCTAAGCTCGAGTAAAGTTTTTCTTGCACCGTTAAGTTTGAGGCATGTACTTACTCTACAGGTAGCAGCGAAGATAATTTCGCGAGGAAACGGAAAGAAATTTTATGATTATAGGCGCAGCAAGAACGGTTTTGCCATGGTATAATTCCTTCACACATGTGATACAGTCACGTGTAACACTGTTTTTCCTTGCTTTACGATCACATGCCACTAACGTAACTGGAGTATTGATATCACGAACTTTGAAAAATAGTGTCTGTGCACTTCAACCGTTTACAGAACAGAAGCGTTGTTCACACATGCGAACAGTTCCTGAATACAAAAGTGGAGCACACTTCTCTCCAGGATCTCATACGGAAAACAAAATTCGTGGTACTAATCTGACACAGGAACAACGTATCGTTCTATTTGTCGATCTGTGAGAAAGATCTTTCAGGCAGCATCCAGATTTCTTCTGAATTATGATTGAGCTCGATACATAACATTCAAAAATTCCACTATTTTAGATTAATACGACAGCCACTCTGAAGCGACAGCATATTATAATTTTGTAGCTGTGCATTAGACAGAACTCTCGGTTCTCCCGCGCGACAAAACTTTCTTGGAAGAATGAAGGTGAAACGTTTCCGTTTACGGAGCACGTGAGGAATAGCAGTACGCAGTAGTGGCATGACGCCATCGCAAGCCGGGAGGAGTGACTTGTGCGCATGCGTAGCCGAGGTTCCGGCGCCTGCCGTCACAGAAGCGTCACTGTCGCAGCGTGGAATACAGAGGTATGTGCAGTCTAAGCAATACGCATTTTAGTTTTTTGTACACAGTTGTACGTGCTTCTGAATCAATGAACTTATGTGGTATGTCGATTCTAAAGACCGGATTGTTTATGACAGCCGTGTCTTCCAAACAATAACTAGAATATTACGTAGAAGAGGATTTCCGTTCAATTGTAAACTGGTTTTCGATTAACTTTTAAGCAGAAGTAACTGTCATTGCTGCTAGGCGCGACTCAGTTTCCGAACACTTATCTCGTTTTTTGTAGTTGAATAGAAAATCAGTAAGAAAATTATTTGTTAGCTCGTATTTAGTACGTAACAGTGGTGCGGCAACTTCCCTTATTGGCGATAGTCTTCGAGGACGCCAAGTACATTTCACAGTGACAAGAGGCGCCTTAGACCGCTTTGTTTTTTATTCATTTTGTTCGATATAGTTTGTTGCGTTTGGTCTAGCGGACGTCACAAGCATCCGTTCAAGTTGATCGTTGATTCTTTTATTCAGTTATTATTCTTCTTATTTTATTTTTTTTATTGCAGAGGACTTGCGGCCCTCTGACCGAACACGCTGAGCTACCGTGCCGGCGGGTAACCTGTACTTCGGTGCTATCCACATCTAAGAATACGCAGCCATTTGTGGCTAAGATACGGTAGGAGGCATAGACTGTTATACCTTTATAGGGGACAAATGTCAACAGAGCTTCTCTGTGTAAGGATTGCTGAATTCGCAACTTCAGAGCCGTGACATTACAAGCGTGTGAAAGTTTCATTTAGAATCTAGCTGTCACCGAACTGTAACTGACAGACTGTTTACATCAGCGCAATCTGTGTGTGCTGGTGCTCTGAGACTCATCGGCATGAATTCAGGGTGCAAGGCATTTAAACAAGACGGTGACGTGGCTTGTTTATTCTTGACAGCCAACATCTGTTACACATACCAGGTACTGTAGCAAGTAAATAAAAACATGAAATGATCCAAGCGAACAGGTGAAGTGAGTAACGGAGCCAGCGCGCTCATTTCAGATAGTTGTTCATAACGCAGTCAAAGTGTCACGTGAGCTCAGCTACTCACGCCCCCGGCGAACTGCGTTATCGACTCACACGGAGCTGTGTTATCGTTATCGAACTGAAAGCTTCAGTAGCACTTGTGAAATATCAGTCCCAGAAGGTTTAACGACAGTTGACAACCTAGTTTCATTTCAGCAACTGTTTTAGTTGATTAATCTGCCGGCAATTATGAGGTGTGTTCTTCCCGAAATTTGGCAACGCGAATGCGGCGGGTCGATAAGAACATTTATAGAGCGGATGATTCAGAGCATTTCCTAGACGTAAACAAAACCAAGTGGAAATATTATTTCGGGTGCAAGATCAACAGTTCGTAGCTATGTTCAATACACATTCGTCAACGGACAGCTACTAGGCGTACCAGAGCGAGAAATTAAAACGGTTGCGTTTGGTGCCTTGTACTGTGCGCACTATAGGTGGCCTACACTTGGAAATTAAATGTGTTTTAATTCTGTAACCGTATGTCCTCACGTCATCATAAACATGTTATCTCAAAGATTACGAAGCATGCGAAGCACATGTCCGTGAATCTCATAAACTTTGTCCTATGTTAAACATAGTTTTTATCTGTCACGAAGTTTCAAAACAGATACCTCCTGGAAAGAATTTCCGAGGCCGTTGCCCCCTGAAAACTTTTGCGATGTTTGGAAAATAGGAGAGCGGTACTGACAGTGTGGAATATGTGAGGGCTGGTCGATAAGAGCATTCCCGCGAAGGCAAGGTTCTGGGTTCGGTTCCCGGTCCGGTACACACATTTTATGTGCCGGAAAGTTAGGAACAGCGCAAGCTCCGCTGTGGAGTGGAAGATCGATTTCTGTCTGTATGTAGGCTTTCCGAGATGGAAAGACGAACATTTACTTGTAGGTTGCTAGGAATGGACAATGTACCACATCGAAAGTTGATCATTCGAGGTGAGGGAACGATCCAGATCTGTCCTCTTTCCTCCGTCGCAAGCAAGCGCGCTCCTCTGTGAGGTAGCTAATAGTTTATCACGTATGTGAATCGGTTCTTTCGTTGGTCTCAGCGTCGTACGTTCGTTACGGACGTTGAACACTCAGATTTCTTGTAACTAACCAGTGACTTCCCTTAATACAGTCGTCTCTGAAACACTAGCATTTTCCAAGCTATTGGTACATAGGCCTAAATTTAATTGTCGTTATTTCATTGTTGTTACTACGTTCGTGTATCCAAAACCTTGTGTATCTTACCGGCTGAAAAAGTGGAACACTGGAAATTCAAAACGTAAATGAAAACACCGGTCTGAGTCATTTTCGGTCGAAGAGTTGGTACTTGATAAGTGTTTGAAGGCATACTGAATTGAAAAGTGCAACTAGTTTTTCTCAGTAGCTCGTAGTTCTTTACGACTTCATATTAAATAAACTTATAAAAACGATGTTTTGCCGAAAATGACATGCCTAACCGTGACTGTAAGACATATATATTACTTCTGGCAAAAAAAAGTAAAATCATCTACCAGCCATTGCACACGAGATGGTCGCTGTTTTCTACGTCCGGTCATTCAGATTTATATTTTGTCTGAGTTCCCTAAACCGCTTAAGGCGAATGCTGAGAAGCTTTCTTGAAGAGGGCTCGGACAATTCATCCCAATCTTCATGTCTTCCGTCTTCGATGCATTCTCTGTAAATTCGCTCATAGGCAGCCGCAAGGGTGGTGAAGGTGGGGGGGGGGGGGGGGGGGGGGGGGAATTGCGCCTCCTCCTCTCCCACTGGATTCTGGAGTACAGAGTTTTTATTTAGTACAGAATTCTTAGATACTTCTACAATGTAATTTCCCTCGATTCTGCTAAACATACCATGTAGCCAGCAATAGCATTATGTGGTTTGTACCATGACACGACCCGAAACTGACCACCTCATTTATTTCAAAATTTACTATATTACTCTTGCGATCCCCCCCCCCCCCCCCCCTCCACACACACGCACACAATCACATTCACACTCACACTTCCCCGTCCCCTGGACAAAATTCCACTGTTGCCCATGAAATCGAGCACTGCATTTCGATGTGTACATACGGACGAGACGTAGCTTACGATGCAATCTGTCAGCTTTGATCACTGACGCAGTCACTATGTCCATTGTGACGTCATGCTTTCCCGCGCAGTTAGAGACGGTCATGCTTTCCCGTGCAGTTAGAGACGCACACATTATGTAGCGACTGGGACGCTCGCGTGAAATTGGAGCATCCGGTCGCGGACGAAGTTGTAAATAATACATTGGAAGAAAATAATAAAGAATAACAATCCGGACCTGTGCCAGAAGACGCGGTTTCCGAGGAACTCGTAAAAAGCAAAATTAGTAAACCAAGGAACGAAGAATATTGTATTGCACTCTACACTTGAGCTGCACAGCTAAAACAAAGAATTCTCTGCATTCAAAACAACAAGACAAAACAACCTGCTTTACTCTGATGGATAATATCGTACTCTTGAGTACAAAAGAACTTGCCGTCAATCTGTTGCACTTTTCCTTACAGCAGATGGATGTATGATACCGATTACAGGATTGGATGCTGCAAAAAGTATCTTCAGGTATTCAGCCTGTGTGAGACACAGAAGGAGAAACGTAGTAGTCGACCTGTCAGAATCTGACCGTTACCAAAACTCATTAATTCATGACCTATTCCAAAATGGTTCCTCTTTTTACCAGTCTGAACTGCACCTTGCGATATATCTGCAGTAATAGGCACTTCAAGGATAAAACCCTACATCGATATGTACAGGGTGTATCAAAAAGAATCATCCGATTTAGCACGTCTGTATTTCTGAAACTAATAAACATACACAAGGTTGGTGCAGAGAGTGGCAACTGACCCTTAACATAGACAAATGTAATGTATTACGAATACATAGCAAGAAGGATCCGTTATTGTATGATTATATGATAGCGGAACAATGGTAGCAGTTACTTCTGTAAAATATCTGGGAGTATGCGTATGGAACGATTGGAAGTGGAATGATCATATAAAATTGATTGTTGGTAAGGCGGGTGCCAGATTGAGATTCATTGGGAGAGTCCTTAGAAAATGTCGTCCATCAACAAAGGAGGTGGCTTACAAAACACTCGTTCGCCCTATACTTGAGTATTGCTCATCAGTGTGGGATCCGTACCATGTCGGGTTGTTGACAGAGGAGATAGAGAAGATGCAAAGAAGAGCGGCGCGTTTCGTCACAGGGTTATTTGGTAAGCGTGACAGCGTTACGGAGATGTTTAGCAAACTCAAGTGGCAGACTCTGCAAGAGAGGCGCTCTGCGTCGCGGTGTAGCTTGCTGTCCAGGTTTCGAGAGGATTCATTTCTGGATAAGGTATCGAATATATTGCTTCCCCCTACTTATACCTCCAGAGGAAATCACGAATGTAAAATTAGAGAGATTCGAACACGCACGGAGGCTTTCCAGCAGTCGTTCTTCCCCCGAACCATACGCGACTGGAATAGGAAAGGGAGGTAATGACAGTGGCACGTAAAGTGCCCTCCGCCACACACCGTTGGGTGACTTGCCGAATTAAATGTAGATGTAAATGTAAAGTGCATTTTGTTGTTTGATAAACGGGAAACTCAAAAAACTTCTTTTCATGCCCTTCATAGGTGTTCAATATTACCACTTGAGATGCACGGCATATGTCAGTGCGGTATTCAAATTGTTCCCACACTGCAGCGAGCATCTCTAGAGTTACAGATTCCACAACTGCTATCACGCTATATCTTAGTTCATTCGTTGTTATTGGTAACAGGCACATAAACAGAGTCATTTATAAACCCCAACAAGAAATAATCAAATACAGTCAGGTCTGGTGACTTTGGAGGCCAGTAATGTAAGGCTGTATCATTTGGACCAGTGCGACCGATCCAACGTTCAGTAATCCTTTGATTTAAAAATTCCCGCACTTCCAGATGCCAGTGTGGCGGTGCCCCATCCTGTTGGTAATTGAAGTCTTTCGAATCAGTCTCCAACTGTGGGAAAAGAAAGTTCTGAAGCATATCGAGATATGTGCTTCCTGTAACTGTTCTCGGCAAAGAAAAATGGACCATACTCCTTTCCCGTGAAACTGCACAAAACACATTAAATTTTGGAGAACCTAGCGGGAACCATGTAAATCTCGAGACTTTGCACTTTCCAACAGTACATTGTTCATGCACTAGTCTCAAATAGCATAATAGTTATGACTTTTTTTTTAAACCGGTTGATTCTTGTTGATACAGCCTGTATATTTACGAGTACATATATACACATATCTGCGATAATTATTACTTTGTATGTAATAGTTAAAAGCCAGTGTCCAAATAATGATTCCATCTGTTTAGATGAGCTGTCGATGATAATAATAATAATAATAATAATAATAATAATATAATAATAATAATAATAATATGCACGACAAAATGTACTGGAGAATGATGAATACAAATTATACTGGAACAGAACCATTATAACAGATAAAACACCACCACATAACAAACCTGACAGCATACTCACCAATAAAAAGAAGAAATTAACACAATTAATCGAAATATCCATACCCAATACAACAAATATACAGAAGAAAACAGGAGAAAAAATTGAAAAATACATCCAACTGGCTGAGAAAGTCAAGGAGATGTGGCATCAGGATAAAGCTGACATTATACCAATTATGCTATCAACTACAGGAGTCATACCACACAATATCCACCAGTACATCAACGTAATACAGCTACATCCGCATTTATATATACAACTACAGAAATCTGTAATTATTGATACATGTTAAATTACACGAAAGTTCCTAAATGCAATGTAACATATACCGTACAGTTAAAAGGAAGTCTCGCTTGATCAAGGTCCGCGTCACTTTCCATTTTTAACCAGACATAACATCTGAGAAAGGATAGTAATAATAATAATAATAATCGGTACTCTTTTAAGTCACCGTTGCTATCCTTTCCAGCTGAAAAACCGATATAGCAGCTGCCTTACAAGTCATCCTTGTTTAGTTTGTAGAAACAGCTGCAGTTCGTAGTTACCGTAACCTGCCATGAAGTGATCCGACTATTATACACTGAAGCGCCAAAGAAACTGGTATAGGCATGCATATTCAGTTACACAGATATGTAAACAGGCAGAATACGGCGCTGCAGTCGGCAACGCCTACATGAGACAAAAAGTGTATGGCGCAGTTGTTAGATCAGTTGCTGCTGCTACAATGGCAGATTGTCAAGATGTAAGTGAGTTTGAACGTGGTGTTCAAGTCGGCGCACGAGCGATGGGGGCGCCTCTTCTCCGATGTAGCGATGAAGTGGAGATTTTCCCATATGACCATTTCACGTGTCTACCGTGAATATCAGGAATCCAGTAAAACATCAAATCTCCCACATCGCTGCGGCGGGAAAAACATCCTGCCAAGAACTGGACTGACGACGACTGAAGGGAATCGTTTAACGTGACAAAAGTGCAACCCTTCCGCAGATTGCTGCAGATTTCAATGCTGGGCCATCAACAAGTGTCAGTGTGGGTACCATTCAACGAAACATCATCGACATGGGCTTTCGAAGCTGAAGACCCACACGTGTAGCCTTGATGATTGCACGATACAAAGCTTTACACCTCGCCTGGACCCCGCGACTCCTACGGTCGCAGGTTAGAATCCTGCCTCGGGCTTGGATGTGTGTGATGTCCTTAAGTTAGTTAGGTTTAAGTAGTTCTAAGTTCTAGGGGACTGATGACCATAGATGTTAAGTCCCATAGTGCTCAGAGCCTTTTGAACCATTTTGTTGATGACTGGAAACATGTTGCCTGGTTGGACGAGTCTCGTTTCAAATTGTTTCGAGCGGATGAACGTATACCGGTATGGAAAACTCATCTTCATCTACATATATACTCTGCTAGCCACCAAGCGGTGTGTGATGGAGGGCACAATTCGCGCCAAAGTCATATACCCACCCCCCCACCCCCCCTCTGTTCCACTCCCGGATCGAGCGAGGGAAAAACGACTGTCTAAACGCCTCAGTACGAGCTCTAATTTCCTTTATCTTTGAATGATGGTCATTGCGTAATTTGAAAGTTGGTGGTAATTTAGTGAGAAGCCCCTTCCGCTTAGCGCGCCGTCTATCTGAAAGTATGTTCCACTTCACACTTTCTATGAGATTTGTAACGCTCTCGCGATTGCTAAATGTACCAGTCACGAATCTTGCCGCTCTTCTTTGGGCCTTCTCAATCTCTTGGATCAGGCCCAACTGGTGAGGGTCCCATACAGACGAACAATACTCTTAAGACTGGACGAACTAACGTATTGTAAGCTCCTTTGTTGAAGGAATGCATCACTTCAGGAGTCTACCAATAAACCGCAATCTAGAGTTCGCCTTACACGTTACTTGCGTAATCTGATCATTCCATTTGAGACCATTTTGAATTGTCACACCCAGATACTTAGCGGACGTTACCGCTTACAAAGACTGGGCATTTATTTTGTACTCGTACATTAATGGGGATTTTCTCCTTGTTATACGCAATAGGTTACACATACTAAAATTGAGAGATAACTGCCAGTCATTACACCACGTATTTATTTTTTGCAAATCCTCATTGATTTGTTCACAACTTTCGTGTGATACTACTTTCCTGGAGACTACAGCGTCATCGGCAAACAGTCTAATGTTGCTATCGATACCATCAACCAGATCGTTTATGTAAATCGTAAAAAAACAGCGGACCTATTATGCTGCCCTGGGGGCACACCTGAAGTTACGCCTGTTTCTGTTGAAGTCGCCCCGTTCAGGACGACATAATGCTCCCTGTCTGTTAGAAATATTTCTATCCAACCGCATATGTCATCAGATAGACCATAAGCGCGCACTTTTTGGAGAACGCGACAGTGCGGAAGTGAGTCGAACGCCTTTCGAAAGTCGAGAAATATGGCATCAACCTGGGAGCCGGTATCTAGAGCCTGTTGTATATCATGCACAAAGAGGGCCAGCTATGTCTCGCATGAGCGCTGTTTCCTAAAACAGCCATGAATCCATGGACCGTGCATGTCAGCAGGTGATCGTTCAAGCTGGTGGAGACTCGGTAATGGTGTGGGGCGCGTGCAGTTGGAGTGACATGGGACCCCTGATATGTCTAGATACGACTCTGACAGGTGACCCGTACGCAAAAAGCATCCTGTTTGATCACTGCATCCATTCATGCCCTTTGTGCGTTCCGCCGGACCTGGGCAATTCCAGCAGGACAATGCGACATCCCACACGTCCAGCATTGCTACAGAGTGGCTTCAGGAACACTCTTTTGAGTTTAAACACTTCGGCTGGCCAGGGATTTATGGACAGCCCTGCAGGATTCATTATGTCACTTTCCTCCAAAACTATTCCGACATTAGTCGAGTCCATGCCACGTCATGTTGGAGCACTTCCGCTCTTCGGAGTAAGATATCCGTGACCTCTGTGATAGACTTGATAGTGGTTCGCAGAGTATAGGTGTGGATGTAAATCCACTAGAATCTTCGTTTCTGTTTGTGTATCATATACATTTTAATTAATTTTCGATGTAAAGTTAGTGATTCTACCAATTTCCACATGCAGTGCAGAGCTTATCGTATTGAGGTATGTAACAATTTATTACGATTTAACGTTATGGTGATTAAAGTACGCTTGAAAAACGAAGTTACATTTAACAACATGCAAGTTGTTATAAGCACAACAAGCCAAAAATTAGTGACACATCCGCTTATACGATGTAACATCATCTCTAGCAATGATAACGGCCTCAGTCCGACGGAGCAGTGTGTCCATAACTTTCTTCAACTATATCTTATCCACGTGAAGACACTCATTAAGGATTAGGCACTGTAGAGCAAATAAATTGCTGGGATTTTGATTGGCGTGTTTATACGCTGTTCCAGA
Source organism: Schistocerca gregaria (assembly GCF_023897955.1). Lineage (NCBI taxonomy): Eukaryota > Metazoa > Arthropoda > Insecta > Orthoptera > Acrididae > Schistocerca > Schistocerca gregaria. The sequence continues at coordinate 945,538,826 of NC_064921.1, read as the reverse complement.
CAGTCCAGGAGTTTTCTAGAATGTTAACTTAGGGTTATGTAGCCGGCTAATTAGATCCGGCAGGGTGCCTAAATATTCCTCAAACGTGCGACGCATGCGTGCAGCCCTTTGAGCATGGCTGTTGTCACCTTTAAGAATGGGTGTGCCCACAGCACTCTCATGTCGAAGATGAAGAAAGGGCACCGAGAACGTTTAAATAAACGTCATAGTTCATGTTCTGGGTAATCTAAGTAAGTGGGCGCAAGTAATGGTACAAAAAATACCCCAAAATTTCACGTAACCACCGCTGGCCGTAAGTTCACCCTCCCACATTGTGGCTTAACCGTCTAATTGGACCCTCGGTGCTATCGTCGTCTTGCAACATTTGAAAAAAAGGCAACATCGCGACCCACAGACTACACTAAATGTCTCCAGTCCGCTACTGTGAGTTTTGCGTTGTTTGGCCCACTGAAGACGTGCAGCTTTACGCTTAGGTGACAAAACTCGTGGGTTCAAAATGGCTCTGAGCACTATGGGACTTAACATCTCAGGTCATCAGTCCCCTAGAACTTAGAACTAGTTAAACCTAACTAACCTAAGGACATCACGCAGATCCATGCCCGAGGCTGGATTCGAACCTGCGACCGTAGCGGTTTCGTGGTTCCATACTGAAGCGCCTAGAACCTCTAGGTCACCATCGGCCGGCAAAACTCGTGGGCCACCGATATTCACATATGCAGACGGCGATAGTATCGCGTACACAAGGTATCAAAGAGCAGTGCATTGGTGGAACTGTCATTTGTATTTAGGTGATTCATCTGAAAAGGTTTCCGACGTAGCTATCGCCGGACGACGGGAATTAACAAACTTTTAACGCGGAACGGTAAGTGGTGCCGCAGGCGTGGGGCATTCCATTTCGGAAATCGTTTGGGAATTCGGTATTCCGAGATCCACAGTGCCAGTGGTGTGTCGAGAATACCAGATTTCAGGCATTACCTCTCGTCGTGGACAACGCAGTGGCCGACGGCCTTCACTTAATGAACGAGGGCAGCGGCGTTTGTTTAGAGTCGTTTGTGCTAACAGAGAAGCAACAGCGCTTGAAATAACCGCAGAAATCTATGTGGGACGCGCGAGAAACGTATCCGTTAGGACAATGCGGCGAAATCTGACTTTAATAGGCCGTGGCGGCAGAGACCGATGGGTGCGCCTTTGCTAATAGTACGACATAGCCTGCATCGCCTCTCCTGAGCTGGTGACCTTATGGTTGGACCATAGACGACTGGAAAACCGTGGTTTGGTCAGATGAGTCCCGATTTCACTTGATAAGAGCTGATAGTAGGTGTCGAATGAGGCGCGGACCCCACGAAATCATGGACCCACATTGTCAACAAGGCACTGTGCAAGCGGTCGTGGCTCTATAATGGAGTGGGCTATGTTCACATGGCATGGACTGGGTCCTCTGGACCAATTGAACCGCTCAGTAACTGGAAATAGTTATGTTCGGCTACATGGAGACTGTTTGCAGCCTTGCATGGATTTCATGTTCCCAAACAATGATGTGATGTCACTGGGCCACAACTGTTCGTGGCTGGTTTAAAGAACATTCTGGATAACTCCAGCGAATGATTTCACCACCCAGATCGCGTGACATGAATCCAATCGTGGCAACATTTTCACAATTATGGACGGTTATGAAGGCAGCGTGACTCAGTATCTCAGCAAGGGACTTGTTGAGTCCATGCAGCACGGGACAAAAGGAGACCCGACACGATATTAGGAGGTATCCCATGACTTTGGCACCTCAGTGTGAACCTTCAGTAGTGAATGGGACACATGCGCGAAGTTGGGGCATCAGGAACGGGACGAATTTGTAAAAAATGTATTGGAAGCAACATTCGAAAACGGAACTTGGAATAACAATCAGAACCCTTGCATGAAGACACGATTTTCGAGTGGAGGCACTCGTATAAGCAAATTTAATAAACCATGGTATTCTGCACTTGAGTTGCGTAGCTGAAGTAAAGAATACAGTATATCCAAAACAGGAAAACAAAACGACCCGCTGCACTGTAATGGATAATAAGGTACACTTGACTATAAAAGAACATGCTGACAGTAAGTTCCATTTTTTTTCTACAGTACCTCAATATTTGAAATCGACTACAGGATTGGATGTATCTTCAGGTATTGAGCCTGGGTAAGCAACAGAAGGAGTAACGCATTAGTCGGTCCTGCTAGAATCTGACTGTTACGAAAACAGATTGATTCATGATCTATTCCAAAACTGTTCATTTTCTAATTACTCTGAAGTGCAGCTGTGCAGTAATATGCACATCAAAGACACAACCCTATATCGATACGTATAGCCAGGAGTACATGTACATACAGGGTGTTACAAAAAGGTACGGCCAAACTTTCAGGAAACATTAGTCACACACAAATAAAGAAAAGATGTTATGTGGACATGTGTCCGGAAACGCTTAATTTCCATGTTAGAGCTCATTTTAGTTTCGTCAGTATGTAGTGTACTTCTTCGATTCACCGCCACATGTGTGGGCTGACGAGAATCCGCACGCAATTGTGCAATCACGTCATCAACACAGATTTTCTGTGAACGTTTGGGCAGGCATTGTTGATGATGTCTTGTTGGGCTCCACGTTCTTCCACCTACGCTCAGTGGAGCACGTTATCATGATTTCAAACGGGATACTCTACCTCTGCTGCTAGAACATGTGCCTTTACAAGTACGACACAACATGTGGATCATGCACGATGGAGCTCCTGCACATTTCAGTCGAAGTGTTCGAACGCTTCTCAACAACAGATTCGGTGACCGATGGATTGGTAGAGGCGGACCAATTCCGTACCCTCCACGCCCTCCTGACCTCAACCCTCTTGACTTTCATTTATGGGGGCATTTGAAAGCTCTTGTCTACTCAACCCCGGTACCAAATGTAGACTCTTCGTGCTCGTATTGTGGACGGCTGTGATACAATACGCCATTCTCCAGGGCTGCATCAGCGCATCAGGGATTCCATGCGACGGAGGGTGGATGCATGTATCCTCGCTAACGGAGGACATTTTGAACATTTCGTGTAACAAAGTGTTTGAAGTCACGCTATACGTTCTGTTGCTGTGTGTTTCCATTCAATGATTAATGTGATTTGAAGAGAAGTAATAAAATGAGCTCTAACGTGGAAAGTAAGCGTTTCCGGACACATGCCCACATAACATATTTTCTTTCTTTTGTGTGTGAGGAATGTTTCCTGAAAGTTTGGCCGTACCTTTGTGTAACACCCTTTATCTCTGCAATAGTAATTACTTTGTATGTAATAGCTAAAGGACAGTTTCAAAAATCACGATTTTCATCTGCTTGCAAAGTCTGTGATCGATAATAAAAATAATAACAACAATTAGCACTCTTTCAAGTCATCAGTGTTATCCACTCCCGAGGGAAAAATCAATGTAGCAGCTTACTACGGGTGAGTTAAGTCATATCTCTTCAGCCTTAGAAACAGCTTAGATGTGCAGCTACCACAAGTTGTCACGAAGCACCATAGACTGCTATAAAATACCCTACCCATTGCAATCTTCGCTTCTGTTTGTGTATCAGTACAGTATAAATAATTTTGGGTATAAAAACAGTGATTCTACCAAGTTCCACATGCAGTGCAGAGCTTATCACATCGAGAAATTTAACAAGTTACCACGATTTAACGTTATGGTGATTAAAGTACAGTTGAAAAACGAAGTTACATTTTTAACAGCTTGCAGCTTGTAATAAACACACCAGTTAAAAAATTATGGACTACTAGGAGACCTCACGCTGATACCATGTACGAGGGTGGTTTGATAATTCTAGTAAATTTCCGTGAAAGACTTGAACATTTGACCCACCAGGTTAACCGAGAGCGCTAATGCGCTGCTTCCTGGACTTGGACAGGCGCACCGGTCCCGGATCGAATCCGCCCGGCGGACTCCCGTCGTCGGTCGATGTGCTGGCCAGCCTGGATGTGGTTTTTAGGCAGTTTTCCTCATCCCGCTTTGTGAATACCGGGCTGGTCCCCATGTTCCGCCTCAGTTACACGACTCGCAAACATCTGAACACACTCGCACTATTCCATGAATTACACTCGACGCAGACAGCAGGGGTACACAAATTCCATCCCAGGGGGTACATACCGAGTGAGATGGCGCAGTGGTTAACACACTGGACTCGCATTCGGGAGGACGACGGTTCAATCCCGCGTCCGGCCATCCTGATTTAGGTTTTCCGTGATTTCCCTAAATCACTCCAGGCAAATGCCGGGATGGTTCCTCTGAAAGGGCATGGCTGACTTCCTTCCCCATCCTTCCCTAATGCGATGAGACCGATGACCACGCTGTCTGGTCTCCTTCCCCAAACCAACCAACAACAACCAACCAGGGGGTACGGGGTGGCGGCAGGAAAGGTATGCGGCCACCCCTTTCCACTAACTTTGTCAAATCCTTTTGTAACACTGCCGACCCTGCGTCAGCGCGGGACATGGCACCAGTGAAAAAAAGAAAGAAAGACTTGAACATTTCTGTTGCACCTTCAAGGATGGTAAGCTCGATTATTTCAAGGATCGTGTACATAATTTCAACAATGTACAGCGTACAGTTCATTGTTGACTACTGTCTGAATTGGTCAGTGTGTCTACTGCGATTGAAAATAGAGAAAAGCGAGTTTCGCCTGTTATTAAACATTTTAATTTGAAGGGTTGGATTGCCTCACAAATCGAAACAATTGGACGAAGTTTACGCGGATTCTGTACCATCACTGAAGACCATTTACTTTTGGAATAATGACTTTAAACCGTGTTGGACAAGTACAACGACGAAGCGCGCTCCAGCCGTCCAATTGACGTCACCGCAAAGGAAACCATCGACAAAGTCCGTGATATGGTAAAGCAAAACCGCCGAATAAAACTTCATGAGGTTGCTGAGACCGTAGGCATCTCATCTGAACGGGTGCATAATATCCTTCACGGAGACTGCTTATGAAGAAGCTGTGTGCGAGGTGGGTGCCACGCTTACTCACACTCGACCAAAAACGAATCAGCATAAGATACAGCACAATGTCTGGCGATGTTTAAACGCAATCCGCAAGACTTTTGCGCTAATTTGCGACTGTTGATGAAACCTGGGGCCATCATTACACACCAGAGTCAAAACGGCAGTCAAAGACGATTTTATCTGCTAGCATTGTGCTGAACACAGATTTTTTTTTTTTTAGGATTCCCAAAGAAAAATCATCATACATTACTTGGAAAATGGCAGAGCCGTGACTGGACCCAATTATGGTTCATTGTTGGATTGTTTGAAGTTTGCGTTGGCTGAAAAAAGACGTATTTTGGCACACAAAAAGTGCTCTTTCGCCAGGATAATGCACCATCCCAAACATGGGCGATAACAATGACCGAAGTTCATGAATTGGGCTTCAAATTGGGTCCTCATCCATCCTATTCACCGGAAGCCCCAAACGACTTCGTCCTGTTCCCTAACTTGGTTCAAATGGCTCTGAGCACTATGGGACTTAACATCTATGGTCATCAGTCCCCTAGCACTTAGAACTACTTAAACCTAACTATCCTAAGGACATCATGCACATCCATGCCCGTGGCAGGATTCGAACCTGCGACTGTAGCAGTTGCGGGGTTCCAGATGAAGCGGCTAGAACCGCTCGGCCATACTGGCCGGCATTTTCCCCAACTTGAAACTTTACCTTGTTGAAAAGAAATTTTCATCAAATATGGAAATGATAATTGCAGTCATCGTGTATTTTGCATAGTTTGACAGAAGCCATTTTTCCGATGGAATGAAAAAGCTGGAGTATAGTTGGACCAAGTCTGTATCTCTCGAAGTAGTCAGCCTAGAAAGAAGGTGAGTTGTTTACTTTTTTACCAGACTTACCAAATCACCCTCGTAACACGTTCTTTAGCCCTGATAACGGTCTCAATCCGAGCAGGAAGGGAGCCTACAAGTTTCTTCATCTATGCATTATTCACTTGAAGGTACTCATTGAGGATCAGACACCGTAGTGCAAATACATTCCTGGTATGGTGATTTTTGTTTCACACACTGTTCCAAATAGTCTCAGGCATTTTCTGTGAGACTAAGATCGGGTGATTTACCGGCCTGATAGAGATACGACTGGGTGCCTAATTGTTCGCCAAACCAGGAAAGTATGTGTAGAGCCTTGTGAGAACGGTTGTTGTCAGCTTTGAGGACAGGAGAGTCCGCAGCATGCTCATCTTGAAGGTGTAGAAGAAAGTGCAACATTTGGTCACTGAGAATGTTGAAGTAAACGCCATGTTTCATGTTCACAACAAGTGGGTGCAAGTTTACGGTACGGAAAACACCCCAAAATTTCACAGAACCACACCTAGTCCTAACTAAACCCTCCATACGCTGCAGGTTAAACGCCACTTGGAGCTTCGGTGCACTCAACATCTTGCATCACTTGAAAAGAAAGGTGAAATCGCGACTCACGAGGTCACATGACATGCCTCCTGTGAGTTTTGCGTTGTTTGTCGCATTGAAGGCGTGCGATATCCCGAGTCATAACATTCAACTCCTTTGTAGGTGGTCGCTCTGAAACTGGTTGGGATGACCTGCATTCAGCCACGATCGGGTTTCAGACCGATCCTCGTTGACGAGGCGTGATGCCGGTTAGGATGTTTTTGACGACCACTATTCTTACACCACGTTACACTGCTGCGAGTGGTACACCATTTCTTGCAGACACATTGAACATTCCGCGTTGATATGTTTGCAAACGGAGTAACTTCATTCACGGTGTGGTCATGGACACGTCCAAACACAATAGCTCCTCTCCACTGTTGTGTCACGTCCTTACGTCGGCCCATATTACTGCGCTTATGCCACTGAACCGACTGGCACATACACACCTGTTCACTGCCGCGACTTACGTCGGCTGTGGATAGTCACGTGACCACTTGGTACCAGGGCTGCACCATCTACAGCGCTCCAAAGTGATCATAGTGCTATTATAAGGGGATGACTGACGTTGTGTCCCGTGAGCCTAACCTTGAGGTATCCGTTCGTAGTATTACCCTCCTTGGGACCAACGGGGAAGGGTGTGCAATGGTGATACATCAATGGTAAAACACTTCTGTATCTTCTGCACGTCATAATACAGTGGTCATAAAATGATCGCCATTAGCGATCCTAGATCACGTGGACGCCGGAGGCACCACCAAGAGGCAGTTTTCAGTCTGGCAGCGATGAGCACATATGGAAGCTACGTTACCTATTAGCACAGTTATTGGTCTTACGGCGAATTTTCCACCCGTATGAGTGGGGTGTAACGCAAGACTTACATTTATGTCATGTCATCTAATTGGAAGCAGTACTAGGGTTGTAGAGCCTAAGCTGGAGTACTGTAATGCAGTTTTGTAAACCTTAATGTTATATACTGTAATATCTCCTGTATTTTATCCCTTAGAAATCTGATAATGGACGAATAGTCCGAAAACAGTCGTCAATAAATAAATGCCCTTCCTGTCCAATTTCAGACGGTTTTCATAACCATTGTTGGAATCATAAAACATTGGGAGTTCACATTCGGGCGGAACGGAGATGCAAACCCCCTCGAGATTATGGATTTCTGGGATTTTCTTAAACCGCGAGGTTTGGTGTATCAATGCTAACTGTCCATCGTCTCTGCTTGAGTTATTTAATACTCACAGCCGTATTACATGGTATAAGAACAGTAGTCGTAAAAAAGATTGTCGGAGTGGTTTCTTTTGCAAGGGTACGACCGATATACTTCCCTACGATTTTCCTATTCTAGCTCGTGTTGACTCTTCAGTGAATTTGTCGTTGAAGGATCGTTAAAATCTAATCTTCCATTTTTCCCCCATAGAAGTTGTGCATTTAATTGATTCGTAGTGCTCCCTAGCTAATTCAATCATCACACAGATCATTCTTTCCATTACATCAAGTTCAGTTATGTGACTATATTTTTCTTCAGAAATGTACAAGTTTTCGTATCTGCTGAACCAGTTCTCATTTACTCTAAAGCCAATCGTAATCATCATTCGCCACACAAATATGAACTCGTCCGTGCTCTACCACAATAAGGGTCTATACTCAGGCCAGAGGCGCACAAAGTGGCTAGGCTGAGATATTCCCATTTTTTTAGGCAGAGAAGCAATAGGCGCAAATGCATAGAAATGAATGGTTATAATCTGTAACTGTTGAAGTATAATATCGAATAGTTAAATTACCTTGATCAAATTAAATACTTTAAACAGTTCAATTTTCACGAAATTGCAAAATGGCCACTTTGCCCGACATCGAAGTGACTGCTTATGTTTGAACTAAAAAATAAGGGATAAGAAACTGTTTTAAACAAAGAACTAAATACATTTTGTTGTGAAGCATGATTCGACTTATGCTTTGCGCAAATAAAAGTCAAATTGTATTCCTCAACTCCTTTACAAAGTTTATACAACTGGCACTGAATGCACCGCTCTTCTGGCCCTGAATTTGAAAATTTTTCCTCACAGGACATGCACTCTCTGTCTTCAACATAGTCGTCAAAAAGAGCTCTGCTAGAGTTGGGTTTTCTGCTTTTCGCAGCCTTTTGCTGTCTTTCTTCTCTTCTGCTACTTCCGTTTTCCCTTTTTTTTACCTCCTTTTTCTTCTCTTATTTTACTTTCCACTTCTAGGTCACTGTTATAAGGACTCGCTGTACATATGGCCGCGGAGAGCTCCTTTCGGCCTCGGCTTCTACGTTTTCCCCTACACTAAGTGGCCAGAAGCCACTGACGAGGTTAACCTATTCTCATCGTGCCCGTTCCCGTCATAGTAAAAAGCTTTTCTGTCTTCACAATCATTATTCCTTGCTTCGTTTTCATGACACATTATGAAGGTCAAGCAAGGACTTGGATATTTCTCCTACTAGTATTCTTACACAAGAGAAACCAAATGTATCTGAATGAAAAATGATTTCGATTTTATTATTTCTAGACAAAGAAAAAGCCCTACACTGTGCATAAATAACAATATAAATATATTAAACAATTCTCGTTAAAATACCTTTTGTTAATAGGGGTAAAGATAGCTCTGTAATAGGCTTGTAAATATTGTTTGACATACTCGTATATATGACGTAATAAATGTTGATGTATTGAAATGCAAGGGCTTCAGTTTTCATATACTTTCAGTTCTCAGCTATGTAGAAAATTTACCGTAGGACCTTCTTCGACAATATCGGCTAAGGAATTTGTTTTAGCCATTAATAAACTCGCAGGAACCGTGAAGACAATATTAGATTAGCTACAGCAGTACAGCGTTAGATAAGCCTTCTTCCCGCATTCCATTCGTGATTGTGGCCGAAAGAAACACTGTGTCATGCACTCCGCGGTGGTTTGCAGTGTATGTAATTACATATCATTGCTAATTCCTGAATTCCGATAGTACATTCCGAATTTTTCTGCCGCAGATGGAATCTTATAACCTCACTGGTTGAGTTCAGCAGTGTGCTGACAGTGAGAGAAGTGACATTATGTTGACTTTCCGTCTGGGGTGAGCACACCTCCATTTGACTGTGACGTTTCCTGCCGTTCCATTCCACTGACGTTCAGTGTGAATCGACATTTATTCGGCTCATACACGTTTCATCTATACGTTTCTCGTACTCTACGTTCCACCACTGACGTAAAACAGCACACAATTTACGTGCATTTGTTATCGTATAGCATTAAACTAATATACAGTCCAGAAGCAAAATGATGTCCTTCGTGAACCAAAAGCAGGAAAATGTCAGCAAGTAAACGAAGAATGTAGATGCTAGGCGGTGTGTTTTATCGTTTTGCTGTGCCGTTTAATGCACTTCATTTCTGCAGGCACTGTCAGGTGGGCGATAGGCTAGATTCGTTGCGGTGAGTCTAACTGGAGAGCCGTAAAGCAGAGGGCAAGCAGGAGATAGTCGTTATCTCACAACTGTGCGACGGCATACCTTTGCACCAGAAGAGCGGCTGCGAATCGCCTTGTTGCAGCAAGAAATGCGCCTAGTAGACACAGAACAGGTTGTCCCTTCTTCAAGGTCGTTTCCTTCAAGTGACAGAATGTAGCTTAATGCCCACGGTTGCACATACCCTCACCGAATAGCTTAGCGGCTCAGCGGTAGTTTATCGCAGGTTATTACAGCAACGAATATTAACTAGCGATTAATAAAATGCGCAGGTCATCCCCATTTTCAAGAATTATCGTCTGACAGATGTACATAATTATAAACCTATGTCACTGATCATATAAAGTTGGTCTTCGGTAAAGCAGATGCCAGACTGAGATTCATTGGAAGAATCCTAAGGAAATGCAATCCGAAAACAAAGGAAGTAGGTTACAGTACACTTGTTCGCTCACTGCTTGAATATTTCTCACCAGTGTGGGATCCGTATCATATAGGGTTGATAGAAGATTGGGGTTGTTTGGGGAAGGAGACCAGACAGCGATGTCATTGGTCTCATCGGATGAGGGAAGGATGGGGAAGGAAGTCGGCCGTGCCCTTTCAGAGGAACCATCCCGGCATTTGCCTGGAGTGATTTAGGGAAATCACGGAAAACCTAATTCAGGATGGCCGGACGCGGGATTGAACCGTCGTCCTCCCGAATGCGAGTCCAGTGTCTAACCACTGCGCCTCCTCGCTCGGTTTGATAGAAGACATAGAGAAGATCCAACGGAGAGCAGCGCGCTTCGTTACAGGATCATTTGGTAATCGCGAAAGCGTTACGGAGATGATAGATAAACTCCAGTGGAAGACTACAGGGGAGACGCTCAGTAGCTCGGTACGGGCTTTTGTTGAAGTTTCGAGAACATACCTTCACCGAGGAGTCAAGCAATATATTGCTCCCTCCTACGTATATCTCGCGAAGAGACCATGAGGATAAAGTCAGAGAGATTAGAGCCCACACAGAGGCATACCAACAATCTTTCTTTCCACGAACAATATGAGACTGTAATAGAAGGGAGAACCGACAGAGTACCCTCTGCCACACACCGTGGCACAAAACTATCAAGAACATTGAGTTTGCTACAACATCTGGAGACAAGAAGAATCGTATACCAGTCAAGTCTGTTGCTGCTCAAGCCTTGCTGGACGGACCTTCTGTTTTCTGTGGGTGTCGACTTAATTTTAGTTTAGATATTAATGATTCATTTGGCCATGGTAACGGATGGTTTACTGTTTGCCATTGTCCGTGGAGGTTCTGGAGTACCAAATGTTCCTGGACTTGAAAGTTTCGTCGACAGACACATTATTGCATTTCGCACCTACCATATGGCCGAACTTGCTAATGAAGACTTTGGTAAATCTGCTTATATGTCGACTTCTGCTTTGTCTTTGTATACCCGTAATAGGAGGAAAATATCTGTAAATGAGTCTGTATTCATACTTGCGGAGTATGGATGTAGATGTAGACGCCAACCTGTTGTAGAATGATGGAACTTTTTTAAGCTTACATTTTACATTTTTGGAGAACGAAAATTCTGTAAGATTGTATGAAGATATCGCAGACAGGGATCTTAGGAAAGTCAGTTCGCTCCACTCATCCACAATACTCAGAGGGCCGTAGACAAAGGCGCCCAAGTTGATGCCGTGTTCCCGGACCTCAATAAAGTTCACTAAAGTGAACAATGTACGGGGTTACTGAGTGTCGGTTTAGATTTGTGACTGATTCCAGGAATTTCCTGCAGATATAACTCAACAAAATGTAACTCAACAGGTCCTTCTTAACGGTACAAAATCGAAATCGTAATAGTAATTTCTGGAATAGTGGACACCGGGTTTGGTAATCACATCTATTTATTTCAATTTTTTTACGCGGTCACCTTCATAAATATGCACACTTTAATTTAACTAACTTGTCTGTATTTTCAGAAGGTTTTTAAAAATAATTTATAAATTACTTCAAGCCAAAGCAGCATTCAATATTAAAATGTAACTACCCAATTTAACACTAATAACATGAAGACGAACAAAATCATTTTGATTATTGTACACAATAAGTTCAGCAATTCGACATGTACAGGGAAAAAACGACTTCCAGCTAATATCACAACAATAACCTACAGCGAAAACTATTCATTGATAACAGCCCTGCAATAAAAATTATTAAGACTCTACAAAATTAATCTGAAAAATCAGTCTGGCAGTTCTGACAAACGAAAGCTAACGTACATTTCTCATATGCCCATTTCTTGCAGTGTACATTATTGTACCCATATTTCTCTTGATGTGCTATTGGCAAATGACTCGAGACATACCAATCAAAAACAGTCACCATGTTCGCTATCACTGCTTTAAGCTAACTTTTGTTGTTTCTGCTTTTTAGTTTTACTTTTTTTCGGGTAGGAAAAGACGTTTCTTGACATCCGTGGAGCTTTTATTTTCTTCTTTTCCTTTCGAGTTCCTCTTTCACAGGAGTGTCCCTGACGACAGCTGAACATCTCTTTTGGTAGTAGTTGTTCCTTCGTTGTTTTCTTTTTCCAGCTTTAGGGAAAGCTCTGATGTCTTTAGGGGAAACAATAATAAGCCTAGACTGAACATTCTCCAAGCCACTGCAAGAAGGCTGGGGTTCAGACAGTTTTCCTGTGTCATTAATTTGGTTCGTGCAGACCTCTAGTATTTGAATTTGATTGTCTCCTTCTTTCATGTCAACACTTAGAGCAGTAGGCTTATCAGGATTTGGCGGGCCTGCTAGGAAACTAGGAGCAAATTCACGGTCGCCAAAAACGCCTCTGGACAAACGCCACAAGCCTTGAATCCTGTCGAGTTTAATTCCGTTTTGCAGGTACTTTTAGCCCATTACAATTAAAATTTTTCATTTTAAAATTCAGTCTCGATCACACCACGTATGTTACAAGAACATATGTGACCGGTTTCAGCATAGCGCCTGCGGGTGTTTGACCTTTCTCTGTTTTCCTTTCGAAATTTTTGGGCATCTTGATGCTGAAAACAACAAGAAGATAGGATAGTATCAGAATCTGAAACGCTAATACTTTCGCGGGGTTTAGTGTCCTGCGTGACAGCCATCCCCATCGATTGTGCGACAAGAAAACGAGAAAAGCCACTGTGAAAACTTTAGCTATTATCCAGCGTTGCGTGTTTTATAACGACTGAGAAAGAGCACACATGATACACTACTGGCCATTAAAATTGCTACACCACGAAGATGACGTGCTACAGATGCGAAATTTAATCAACAGGAAGAAGATGCTATGACATGCAAATGATTAGCTTTTCAGAGCATTCACACAAGGTTGGCGCCGGTGGCGACACTTAAAACGTGCTGACATGAGGAAAGTTTCCAACCGATTTCTCATACACAAACAGCAGTTGACCGACGTTGCCTGGTGAAACGTTGTTGTGATGCCTCGTGTAAGGAGGAGAAATGCGTACCATCACGATTCTGACTTTGATAAAGGTCGGGTTTTAGCCTATCGCGGTGCGGTTTATCGTATCGCGACATTGCTGCTCGCGTTGGTCGAGATCCAATTACTGTTAGCAGAATATGGAATCGGTGGGTTCAGGAGGGTAATACGGAACGCCGTGCTGGATCCAAACGGTCTCGTATCACTAGCAGTCGAGATGACACGCATCTTATCCGCATGGCTGTAACGGATCGTGCAGCCACGTCTCGATTTCTGAGTCAACAGATGGGGACGTTTGCAAGACAACAACCATCTGCACGAACAGTTCGACGACGTTTGCAGCAGCATGGACTATCAGCTCCGAGACCATGGCTGCGGTTACCCTTGACGCTGCATCACAGACAGGAGCGCCTGCGATGGCATATTCAACGACGAACCTGGGTAAACGAATGGCAAAAGTCATTTTTTCGGATGAATCCAGGTTCTGTTTACAGCATCATTATGGTCGCATCCGTGTTTGGCGACATTGCGGTTAACGCATATTGTAAGCGTGTATTCGTCATCGCCATACTGGCATATACCCAGAGTGGTGGTATGGGGTGCCATTGGTTGCACGTCTCGGTCACCTCTTGTTCGCAATGACGGCGCTTTGAATAGTGGACGTTACATTTTAGATGTGTTACGACCCGTAGCTCTACCCTTCATTCGATCCCTGCGAAACCCTACATTTCAGCAGGATAATGCACGACAGCATGTTGTAGGTCATGTACGGGTCTTTCTGATACAGAAAATGTTCGACTGCTGCCCTGACCAGCACGTTCTTCAGGTCTCTCACCAGTTGAAAAAATCTGGTCAATGGTGGTCGAGCAACTGGCTCGTCACAATACGCCAGTCACTACTCTTGGTGAACTGTGGTATCGTGTTGAAGCTGCATGGGCAGCTGTACCTGTACACGCCATCCAAGCTCTGTTTGTCTTAATGCCCAGGCGTATGAAGGCCGTTATTACGGCCAGAGATGGTTGTTCTGTGTACTGATTTCTCAGGATGTATGCACCCAAATTGCGTGAAAATGTAATCACATGTCAGTTATAGTATAACATATTTGCCCAATGAATACCCGTTTATCATCTGCATTTCTTCTTGGTGTATACATTTTAGTGGCCAGTAGTGCATATTGAATTATACCCTGCATGCCTGTAGAATCCCATAATCAATAGAGCAAAAAGTTCTGTAATTAAATCGAACGATAATAATACATTAAATTTTACTAACCAGCACTAGTAACAGAAAAATATGGACAGCTCCTCATTCACTCGGCCGAAACAACTGAAAGCCCACACAGCAGATGCAGACAATGCTGCCACTCTTAACAAAGTCATTCCAGTACAGTGTGACATCTGGTGACCGAATTATTAACTATGGGGCAACCAGCCTGTGTAACTACCATACCCGGTGTCCCCACTCCAAGGGAGTGTGATAGGTGCCGTTACAGTTTACAAATTCACACTGAGGAGACAAAAGTCATGGGAAACCTCTTAATACCGTGTCGGACCTCCTTTTGCTGGCGTAGTGCAGCAGCTCGATGTAGAATGTACTCAATAAGTCTTTGGGAGTCACCTGTAGAAATACTGAGTCATGCTGCCTCTATAGCCGTCTATAATTGTGGAAGTGTTGCCGGTGCACGAACAGACCTCTCGATTATGCTCCATAAATGTGCGATGCAATTCATGTTGCACTATCTGGGTGGCCAAATCATTCGCCCGAATTGCCACGAATCTCTTTCAAACCAATTGCAAACAAAAACTGTGGCCCAGTGACATGGCGTATTGTCATCCATAAAAAATCCATCGTTGTTTGGGAACATGAAGTCCATGAATGGTTGCTGATGGTCTAAAAATAGACAAACATAACTATTTCCAGTCAATGATCGGTTCATTTGGATTAGAGAACCCCATCCATTCGATGTAAACACAGCCCACACCATTATGGAGTCACCACCAGCTTGCATAGTATCTTGTTGACAACATGGCTCCATGACTTCGTGACTTCTGCGCCACTCTCGAGCCTTTCCATCAGTTCTCACCAATTTAAGTCGGGACTCATCTGATCAGGCCACAGTTTTCCAGTCGTTTAGGGTCTAACTGATTTGGTCACGAGTCCAGAAGAGGCGCTGCAGGAGACATCGTACAATTAGCAAAGACACTCGCAACGGTCGTTTGCTGCCATAGTCCGTTAAAGCCAAATTACGACGCACTCTCCTAACCTATACGTTTTTCGTACGTCCCACACAGATTTCTGTTGTTATTTCACGTAGTGTTGCTCGTCTGTTAGTACTCACAACTGTACGCAGTCGCCGCTGCTCTCCGTCGTTAAACGAAGGCCGTCGGCCACTGCATGAGAGAAATTTGGTATTCTCGGCACACTCTTGACTCTGTGGACCTCGGAATATCGAATTACCTAACGATTTCCGAATTGGAATGTCCTATGTGTCTATCTCCAACTAACATTCCGCGTTCAAATTCCGCTTAATTCCCGTCGTGCGGTCATAATCACGTCGGAATCGTTTCCACATGAATCACCTTAATGCAAATGGCAGCTTCGCCAATGCACGCCCTTTTATACCTTGTGGATATCGCTATACGATGACTTTTGTCATAGTACACTCTCTTCTTTTTTCTGTCCTTCAAAGCAGGACACAATGCACACCTTCTCTTCTAACGACCGAGTGTACTTTTGCTGTTGCTACAGTTGTTTCGTGTTTGAGGGATGGTAATGAACTACTTCATATCCAGATATATGGATTTCTATAGAAAGGATTTACAAGATCTTGTGATCATAACGGGTTGGATCAATTCCACTGAAAGTTCCTTGATGAAAAGTCTCCCCTTGTGCAAAAGCCGCTCATGGAATGTGGAATATTGTGTTGTGTAAGGAATAAAAACATCTACATCTACATCCGTACTCCGCAAGCCACCTGACGGTGTGTGGCGGAGTGCATACGTCCGTTTGTTGCGTCAGAGAGCCATGGACCGACGCCTAGTATGTCTGTTGCAAGTATAATTGCGTACAAGTGATCCATAACACCCACAACACCCTTCGCTTGGTTACATAATTTCACATCTCAGGCTTCCGCTTTCGATGTCGTTCAGCTACGGAGTTATCATGACGCATATTACTTTGAAGGATTACACACTTGTTGTTATTTGGCGAGAAACTAACCACTTTCGTAATTGCCAATGGATTTCAATTTACCTATCTACTACTATTTGGATTCTTTTTTTTTTTTTTGGAGGTTCTCTTTCATTCATCGTCATTGTTAGCACAACACTTTTTACTCAAGAGACGCTTTGCCAATGATGTACTTGTAAAATAATTTACTACTTTAGCATTTCTGGCTGTACCAGCAATATTGCCTGCAAGGGTCTTCTCTCTGTGGTAAGGCCCCAACTTTCCTGGGGTGGCCCACCTGGTTCTAATCTTGTATACACAGTCCCATCAATGGCATAACCAGTTTCAGCTTCGCGCATCCAGAATATTTTCACTCCATGCTTTCCATGCTTATTTGGAATATAATACAAAAATCCGTAACGGTAACTAAATGGAACTAGTTGTTCATCCACCATAACATTAATTTTATGTATAGTTACTTTCTTGCATTGTCCAATAAATATTTTCCATGTGTAAGATATGACAGAAGTAAAGCTGTGAGTACCGGGCGTGAGTCGTGCTTCGGTAGCTCAGTTGGTAGAGCACTTTCCCGCGAAAGGCAAAGGTCCCGAGTTCGAGTCTCGGTCGGGCACACAGTTTTAATCTGCCAGGAAGTTTCATATCAGCCCGCACTCCGCTGCAGAGTGAAAATCTCATTCTGGATATAGCAATAAGCTTGTCAGTTTATAATCTAGCCTCTCGTGTTCTTTTGTCATCAGATCTTATTGCCTCAAACCAACTCAACAGACATTTTAGCCCTATATAACTATATTGGAAAACTTTCGCTCCAATAGGAAGCAAAATTCGCCAGAAAGAGAGCATTTCACTTCTAGTTGCATGATACCAGTTTATTTTGCTTGGTACACAAACTCTTCTTGCCTCTAAGTTTGTCCATCTCACAATTTCATCCACGGTGGTCAGAATAATAAATAAATCCCAAGCATCTTGGAGGATGTTAAGTGACTATGCCCCTTGCTGGTCCTGGTACGAATTTCACCAAATTGTGTAGAGGCATTTTATTTTTCATAGCACACCATGTGCAGCAATACATACGAGTATGTTAGCAGTTTCACTGCTCATTTGTCTAGAAGCATTATTGTCTTCATCATTATCATTATAGGCGTCGTCACTAAAAACCCCAGCTTTGTTCTTAATCCGAAGAGTTGCATAGCTCTGCATGCATTCGAAGCAGTATATCTGAAAGGAAATCGTCATCTTCAGCTATCCGTTGTGTAACAACTGATTCAAAATTTGGGCTTGAAAAACGTATGCCGTCTTCTTTACTGCTGCGTTTTTTAGATGTAGATTCCGACATTCTATCTGGAAAAGAACAATGTGGAGAAATAATCTAAGTACCCTCTTCTTTTATGGACTGTAGGAATATAACATTGTTCATGTTATTGTTTGTCATAAATGACCCTTAGTTTTCTTTCGAATAAGTGTCGACTGTTAACACACAATACTCCTGTAGAGCAAACTCCTACAACATTTATATACTGTTTCACATACTTGTAACCAGCTACTGCAATATTCCGCTCTCTTAGACAAGAGTACCTTGTCTGATAGCCGAACAGAGTTTCAAGTTGTAGCAATGTATTTTCTGCAAGTACACAATGCGTATGTGTGCCAATAATGTATTCTATGAATTCCAAAAATGTAATTTAATGTCACTACAACACGCACCACGGGGTCCATCGGACCCACGTTATGTAGATGTGTGATATAAAGAAGAAAATGTGTGAGTCACTTAAAACTAATTTCGCAGATTTCTACTAGTAGCACATTTAATGTGTTATTGATTATTGCAAGTGATGAGTGGGATGAGGAGGGGGGGGGGGGGGGGGAGGGCGTCACTTTTAAGTCTTTCCTAAGGTAAATCTCACTCCGGGTCCAATGGACCCAATGTATGAGCAATAGAGTTAAAAATAATTTTGTTTGTTTGTAACGGGAAACAAACCGACGCTTTTCGTCGACACTGGGCTTAAAGAGGTGATGAGTAGTATTTGTTTGGACTGACTCCAGCTACACGCTGCAAAAACGAAGATGCAAATATCTGCCGAAACACAAGAGAAATGCCGCGTGGCGACTCAGGAGTATAAATGACCTTGTGGATAACTTCGGAAAGTTCCACATAGCTTCTGACGGACGCTGCTGTTGTATACAGAGAGGTCGCAACGCTGTAAAACTATAGCGAAATGCAGGAAAAGGTGCAGAGAATCGTCGCTTGGCGTAGGGATTGGCAGTTGACAGTCAACATAAGCAAATGTAATGTACAGGGTGTTTATAAATGAATATCGGGGTTTTAACGCTTTATAATATTTATTACATTAAACTTACAGTTATAAATGATATGTCAAATGAAAGAGCAACTCGATCAGTTTTACCAAGAACCTTTTAAATGGGCCGGCCAGAGTGGCCGAGCGGTTCTAGGCGCTACAGTCTGGAACCGCGCGACCGCTACGGTCGCATGTTCGAATCCTGCCTCGGGTATGGATGTGTGTGATGTCCTTAGGTTAGTTAGGTTTAAGTGGTTCTAAGTTCTAGGGGACTGGTGACCTAAGAAGTTAAGTCCCATAGTGCTCAGAGCATTTTGAACCTTATAAATGTTCAATGAGAGCACCATTTGTCAAACGGCACACATCATGTCTATAGCCGAGTGCTTCCCAAAAGTTGATAAGTGTGTCTTCAGTGATTGTAGCAACAGCTGCTGCAATCCCGTTTCTTAATTCAGGGAGGTCTGCTGGTAGCGGAGGCACGTACTCACAGTGCTTGATGAAGCTCCAAAGGTAAAAATTGCATGGCGTTGGGTCAGTTGAATGTGAAGACCATGCAAAGCAAGCCCTGTTATTGGGCTCCTTGCGGCCTATCCAGCAGGACTCGGCTATAGACTTGATGTGTGCTGTGTGACAAAAAGTGCTGACATTAAACATTTATAAGGTTCTTGGTAAAACTGTTTGAGTTGCTCTTTCATTTGACATATCATTTATAACTGTAAGTTTAATCTAATAAATATTATAAAGAGTTAAATTCATTTATAAACACCCTGTATCATGCATAAATAGGCAGAGACACAGACCCTTTGTTGTATGGTTAATCGAATGCAGAACAACCACTGCAAGCAGCCTTAACGTCTACCCCGTCTATTTGCAGGCTGCGAAGTACTCAAGTTTTTGCAAATTTACAGTCTCAGACAAAAGACGTTATTCGAATGGGACGGAAATGTGTAGATGTGATTTGCATATACGGACAAACACATGATCACAATTTCAGAAAAATTGGATAATTTGTTCATGTGAAAGAGCTTCAGAATTGGGCAAGTCAGTAACGGATTTGTCCACCACTGGCCCTTATGCAAACAGTTATTCAGCTTGGCATTGATCGAGAGACTTTTGCGTGTCCTTCTGAGGAGTGTCGTGTCAAATTCTAAACGTTCGATCGTCAAACTCACGAGCCTGTTTGAGGGACGTGCACATACGAGGGGCGTTTGAAAAGTCCGTGCAAAAATAAAAATTACTTACGTGTTTGGGGTAAAACTTATTTAATTTTTGATATAGTCTGCTTTTAGACTTATACACATCGTCCAACGCTGTTCTAATTTGTTGATCCCTTCCGTATAACAGGAATTGTCCAAGTCTGCAAAATAGCTATTAGTTGCTGCAATCACCTCCTCGTTTGAATAAAATCTTTGTCCCGCCAGCCATTTCTTCAAATTGGGGAACAAATAGTAGTCCGAGGGAGCCAAGTCTGGAGAATAGGGGGGATGTGAAACGAGATGGAATCCTATTTCCAATCATTTTGCGACCACAACTGCTGAGGTGTGTACTGGTGCATTGTCGTGATGGAAAAGGACTTTTTTGTGGTCTAATCGCCGGCGTTTTCTTGCAGCTCGGTTTTCAGACGGTCTAGTAACGATGAATAATATGCACCTATAATAGATTTACCCATTTCCAGAAAGTCGATGCGGAGTATCCCTGGCGAATCCCAAAAGACAGTCGCCATAACCTTTCCGGCCGAAGGATTGTTCTTCGCCTTTTTTGGTGCTGATTCTCCCTTGGTAACCCATTGTTTAGATTCTTGTTTGGTCTCAGAAAATTAGTAATGTATCCATGTTTCATCCACAGTGACGAAACGACGCTTAAAGTCCTGTGGATTCTTCCTGAACAGCTGCAAACCATCCTTGCAACACTTCACACGATTCGTTTTTGGTCAAGGGTGAGCAATCGCAGAACCCATTTTGCGGATAGCTTTATCATGTCCAAATGTTAATGCAAAATATTATGTACCCGTTCATTCTAGATGCCCACAACACTAGCAATCTCACGCACCTTAACTCTTCTGTCATCCATCGCCATATCATGAATTTTATCGATAATTTCTGGAGTCGTAACCTCCACAGGGCGTCCAGAACGTTCAGCATCACTTGTGCCCATATGGCCACTCCGAAAATTTTGAAACCACTTCTAAACTGTTTTAATCGTAGGTGCAGAGTCACCGTAATGTTTATCAAGCTTCTCTTTATTATCCTGAGGCGTGTTGCCTTTGATAAACTAATGTTTGATCACCACACGAAATTCTTCTTCGTCCATTTTTTGGCAGTCACTCGACTTCCTTGATTCACACGAATGCCAAACACAGAGAAATGGCTGAAACTTGGTGTGCATTCTTTCCAAAGATGCGACTAACTAAACATGACCTGGATACGCGACGCTGGTGCCATCTCTCAGACTTTGCATGGACTTTGCAAACTCCCCTCGTAATGCTCTAAACGTTCTCAATTGGAGAGAGCTACGGCGACCTTGATGGCAATGGTTGGGTTTGGCAAGCCCAAAGACAGGCAGTAGAAACTCTCGCCGTGTGCGGGCGGCCATTATCTTGCTGAAATGTGATCCCAGTATGTCTTGCCATAAAGGGCAACAAAATGGGGCTTAGAATGTCGTCGACGTACGGTAGGGTGACGCGGATGACAACCAAATGGATCCTGCTGTGGAATGAAATGGTGCCCCAAACCATCATTCCTGGTTCTCGGGTCGTATGGCTGGCGACAGTCTGGCTGGTATCCCACTCCAGTCTGGGGCATCTCCAGCCACATCTCTGGCCTGGAACCTCATTGACTGGATTAGAATTGTCTTCAGTGATGAGTCCCGCTTCGAACTTCCAAGATGCTACTCCAGGCAGCTGTAATGTATGTGCGCAACGGAAAATAACAAACGCTAAAATGATGTTTTGGCCCTGTCTGAGTACCCCGTGAAGCAGATCTTAGGATCTCTTAATTTTATAAATTACAATCTAAACATAAATGGATGATGAAGGCAACTAATACTACTAAATGATAAACGCTGTTCCTGCTTATGTATTTATGGTAGATTAAAAAAAACCTTTATATTACAAAGTATATACATTTCCAAAGTAAAATTACTAATCAGTTGCCCAACTCTTCCCCTTATTATTACTGCGCGGTCTAATATCACTAACGCGAAATAACTGACATCATCTACGTACCGCCGGCCGCGGTGGTCTCGCGGTTCTAGGTGCGCAGTCCGGAACCGTGCGACTGTAAGTTAGGTTTAAGTAGTTCTAAGTTCTAGGGGACTAATGACCACAGCAGTTGAGTCCCATAGTGCTCAGAGCCATTTGTACCATCTACGTACCGAACACTAGAAGACACTACTTTCAAAGATGATATACGGTGGTGAGGAACCTCAGCTGAAATAAACTAACGTGATCACAACTGTTTAGCTTTGATAGCCCTAATAAGCCGAAGCAATTTGCGATATCACCGTATGTACTGCGTCCGGTGCGTCGAAGTGATGGTTCTCGTACTCGTCTGCGATGATTCAAGAACTCCAGCCACAAATAAACTCTTTCAAACACTAGGACGGCAGAAGGCGGTCCTCTGACTAATATACTCTAATACTGTCTTATCCTCTCTGTGTTCTACAGACTAGAAACGCGAACTCCCAACCACAAGGACGGAGTTTGGTTAATGTCTCAATGTAAGCATAGGCAGAGGAAGTGCTCTCAGTTGCTGAATTTTGCATACTCAACGACGACTTCCAACCCAGAGGTGAAGTCCAGAATCGTTTAGGTTCGCAACAGTACAGTGCCTAACTGTTCTAACTATAAACTCTCCTGAGAGCAAAGACAGCAAGTCTGTCCGTAGCAACAAAGGTGATATCGAGCGACCGACACACACATTTGCTCACAACAGGAGACTACTTCTCTCCACCGCTGGCCTCCCAGCAAGGCTCGGATCCCCACCATCTTAATTCCAAAAACGAATCATATTCCCGAAACTACGGAATATTCTCCCTCTCTACAGATTCTTCCGAACGCCGACCAACCACATTTTAGTCTTTTGTCGTCCAGCGCGGAAAGTTTGCGAGGAAAAACCTATACTTGTCCAATGGTACGCTTCTGAGTAAAAAATCCTTCGAAATAAACCTGCCTGCGTGGTTTTCGAGATGCCACTTCTTCGTTCCTCTCGCCTGCGACCAAGATTTTCGTAGTTTCCGAAGTATAATCCTTCCGGTTCGGCTATAACACCGACCGGTCGCCGCTCTATTGTGCTCCAGCGCTTAGGTGCTACGACATCCCTCTTGCTATTTCCTTTGTTTAAGCAGGACCAGCACACCTGTGTGGACCTTCCACCCATGGCTTGAGTTCTGCTTGCCGTTTCATTTTCACTGGCGTTCCAACCCCTACTAGTATAGGCAATCATTCATTACGATGTTTTTATAATAAAGACACACTGTCACTTTCTTTCCATAAGCGTTAACAATTATTTACAAGACATGCGTGACAATGTCAGTCTCCTTTATATATTCATATATACGATGTGCAACCTATCACACGATACCTAATTGTGTTTGTAGATAACGGCAAAGTATGTGGATGAGTTCTTGTAAGATGCGAAATTACAGCCACCTTACAAACTGAGCCACGATGACTAGCAAAGTCTTGTCTCACGACGTCCTGTACAGGAGTGGGCTACAATCTGATTGTCGCCTGCCATACGGCGCAACAACCTGGAGTGATGGTCTAGGCTGCCATTTCACTTCATGGCAGGACCGCTTTGTTTGTCATCTGCGACGCCATTACAGCACAGCGGTTCGTCGACGTTATTCTTTGTCCTGTTTTGTTGCCATCCCAGGCGTACATTTCTCATCCCAAGTATACATTTCAGCAAGATAATGCCCGCCCGCAAACGGCGATAGTGGCTACTGTTTGTCTTCGTGCTAGCCAAACCCCACTATGGGCATCAACGTCGCCGGATCTGTCCCCCGTTGGGAACGTTTGGACTTACGAGCCTTATGGGCAAGACCCTGCGACCAGCTCGGGATTTTGACGATCTAACGCGTTAGTTGGACAGAATTTGGCAAGATATTCCTCAGGAGGACATCCAATAATTCTGTCAATCAATACCAAGCCGAATACCTGCTTGAATAAGGGTGAATTTTCGCGTTACTACTCTTTGTGCCTCATTTCGTAATCTAATTATCACAGCATTACTTGATTTAATTCAGCCATGTTCCACTGTCCTTATTTTACTTTTGCTGGTTTTCATACACTTTTACTGTCCCTGATTGAATTACAAGTCATCGGCAAGCTCAACATTTCTCTCTCTTCTCCCTGAACTTTAATTTGCTTTCCAAATTTTCCTTGGTTCCCTTTATTCCTTGCTCGATAGATTGAATAGTGCTACAGTACTGTCTCACTCCCTTCTCGACTGCTGTATACTTTCAAGGCCTTCAACTTTTATATATGTGCTGTGGTTTATGTACAGCTTGTAAATAGCATTTCGCCTCTTGTATTTTATCGCTGCTATCTTCGGAACTCCAAAGAAGGTATACCAGACAACATTTCAAAACCTTCTTCTCAATTTCCAAATACAAGCTTGCCTTTCTTTCAAAAATGGTTCAAATGGCTCTGAGCACTATGGGACTCAACTGCTGTGGTCATCGATTCCCTAGAACTTAGAACTACTTAAACCTAACTAACCTAAGGACATTACACACATCCATGCCCGAGGCAGGATTCGAACCTGCGACCGTAGCAGTCGCACGGTTCCGGACTGCGCGCGCCTTAGAACCGCGAGACCACCGCGGCCGGCTTGCCTTTCTTCAATCTAAGAAAAGTCGTAGGGTCAGAATTGCCCCATGTATTGCCATGTTTCTTCGTAACCCAAACTGGTCTTCCAGGAGTTCAGCTCCTAGCTGTTTTTACATTCTTCTGTAAATAATTCATGTCAGTATTCTGCAAACGTGAACACATAAAACTGACAGTTCGGTAGTATTCACATCTGGGCACTGAGGTCATTTTTGGGTCATTCCAGCTACTGGAAGAGAAGATTTAGAAGACCAGATTTGTGCGTGGAGTTTCAACAAAGCTCACAGTTTGCAGCATTGTCTCCAGACCTCGTCGTGGCCCTTTGGTTCTGAGTCAAGTGGAAGGATTGAGCCAGAGGCTTCGAAGGTTATGTGACAAGCTGGGCTGCGATTTCCTGAACTTATGCCATAGTACTGAGAACTGTAGGGTCCCTCTAAATAACTCAGGTGTGCACTACACATCAGTGGCTGCTACTCAGGTAGCTGCACACATGGGATAAGGGGCGTTCAAAAAGAAACGAGCCGGAGACATGATTACAGAAACCAGTACCTGTTTGTTAGAAGTATTGACCCTGGCTGTCGAGACGCTTTTCCAAGTGTGACACAAGGCGGTGAATGGCTGTCTCGCAAAATTCCCGGGACTGCGATGTTAACCAGTTCCACACGTACAGCCGGACGTCGCCGTCGGAGGTGAATCGTTTGCCCCTCAGAGCCTTTTTAAGGGGACCAAAAATGGCGTAATCACAGGGACAACAGTGAATGCCCAGCGTTGCTCGCAACCCTTGACCACCCTTCGCCAAGCGACCAAATCAAAACCACCAGGCAATCTCAACCGTTGGGTCTTATGCTCCACGACTATGCAAAGCCTTATACGGCCAACATAGTCGCGGCGCTCCTGCAGAAATTCAAATGGGAGGTTCTCGGCCACCCTCCATATAGTCCGGACCTCTCTCCCTTGATTACTTTGGGGTAATGTGTGGCACTGTCTCCAGTTGTCAGAGGCTCCTTTACGTGTCGTCTTATATCACATACACCATCACAGTGTTGTGAACAAAGTGTGGCGTTATTTGTGAAGTAATACGGCAGAGAAAGAGCCTGTGACCACTGGAGACAATGCCACAGGCTACTCCCAAACTCTGAGACAACACATATATGTCATATTAATCCACATAAATCCGCCTGCTGATGAAGGTTTAAACCTTCGAACAGGTTGTGGAAATAAATTATCAGTGATTAGTAACATTAAACTTATTTCTTTTGTCAACTGACACGCGCCATAAACCATGTACAGCGATCGGCTAAATTTAAATTTAATGATTGTCGTCGATTGTTGTCGAGTACTGTACTGTTAGTGTACTTTACGAAATTAAAAAGTGATCCAGATGAATCGGTGACCTGGATTAATGAATAGCAGATGAACTGGATTCCACTGTACTAGGGACGGCAATTTGTCCCGGATTTCGGATTTCAGAGGAATATTTTCTTACTATGTATTTTTTTCTCCACGTTCATGTGGGTCTATATTTCAACTTCATCTGTTAAGCCAAATACCGAAAGTTTTTATTATCGCTGCAGATTGAGTACCTTGAGGCGTATTATTGCGGGGAAACGCTGAAGAGTTTCCATTATTTGCTCGTTTCTCAGTTCACTTTATCTCTGCACCAACATGGTTCTATGATTCTCAGTCTCAGACGTATCGCGATTATTTTGTTGTTAAAGTGTTCGATTGTTTCAAGTTAACTCCAGATAGGAAGCGTTCATTCCAAGAAAAATAGTTCTTCATAAAACGAGGGAGACGTGACTATGAAGTAGAGTCTGTAATTTGTGTTGTTTCCCGTGTACGTGGGGGGGAGAGAAGATATTAACGATCATTTAGGCAACGTAAAGCATAAATCAAACGTGTACTCTCCAAGCACTTCAAAAATGAACAACTATTTTGTTTCAAATTCATTAAAAAGGCCAAATAAGTAACGGCAGCGTAATTTGCAATATGTTATCATACCGTTAAACACCACATGACTTTGAAACCAGGTGTGTGTTCTTCTAGGCTAAGCTCCATACTTTTTATTGATTCCGTATCAGAGGCGATTCTAGAAGGGGGAGGGGGGGGAGCTAATGACGGGAGGGGAGAGGGGAGGGGAGGGGGTTTGAGGGAATGGAATATCGCTTAACAAAAGGAGAGTTGGGGTCCTCGATCGACAAATTGGTAAAATTTGGTGTTGCATAAAGTAGTTATTGGTAACTGTTTTGGAGTTCAGGGTAAACGTGTCTACAGAATGTGCGTGCCCGGGAAAATAATACGTTTGACCCAGCATGTCTGGCGATTTTGAAGTTTTTGTCTGGGGTCAGCAGTTTAAGTGTTGGTTGGCATACGCGGCATATTTAGCTTCCTTGATTCTTGCAAGAGGTACTCATACATTAATACACATCCAGTCTATATTAATAACTAATAAGACCCCCATTTTAAGTTAAATGATGTTTATTGGTTTAGATAGTAAGCTTTTTGCTGCTCTTGTTCTTTTGTTAAAAGGTGTTCGAAATACATCGCAACCTATATTGCTACATAATTATAAAAAAATGATTGAATCTGTTGAAGTAATATATTCGCCGATTTCTGAAGTCATTTTATCCAGTGTTGCATGATACTCCATGGAGGGGGGGGGGGGGGGGGGGACGAGGCTATAGCTCCCATAGACCTCCCTTGCCACCGCCCCTGTTCCGTATCAGTAAAAAATGTGAAGTTGAGCAGAACAAAATCAACAGCAACTGTGAAATCAGTGTTAGCGCGAGACACTGCCAGACAAATATGCGATGATCTCTCAAAGGTCCGATATTTTGGTTTAGCTACAGGTTGTAGTAAACATAATTCGAAAAGTATTTCCATGTATTAATTCACTTTTTTAAGCTTAAGAGAAGTGCTTACGTTTCTGTTTCCCAAATAGCGCTCCTTTGTAGTCATCTTAAGCGAAACGTCCCAGTTTGTCACATAGAAATTATGGCAACCCTACACTCTACTACGTTTTACTTCTATGGTGAGCAGAGTCAGTTACGCAGCAGCGTTCGAGTACAGACGCCAGATAACTTCCACAAGATGGTTTGGTGAGACACCTTTTCTGACAAATTCCACAGTTTCAAAATAATTACTTAAAATGGGAAATATTTTACGTCATCGTCGTTTCTGCACGCATGGACGATAGTGACAGACTGTGAAGCCACTTTTTGACAGCCCTGCTGACAGGTACAGTAGCTATCTTATCGCTATGCCGTCACGTGTGTTTCACTTTACTTCCGTGTCTCTTTGCTACCCTCGCGTCGATATACGACTATGGGCTTAGTCATTTAAGAAGACCTTGAATGCAATAATACATGTCAGTTGACATGTTACGAGTCTTTCCATTGCCCACACGACAACCAAGTATTGCAACGAACACGCTATGGAAGGCAAAGGTTGTAGAATCAGTATGAATACAATTAAACAGGGCTGTGGGTACAGGGAACTGGTGGTGATGGTTGAAGTTTATGAAGCGCAGATTGAGTAGGAGGGAGTTTAGTCGCTAAGAAAATACCAACTGAGCGTCACAGTACTCCATCTTCTCACATCTTTTGCATCCACCTGTATCGGAGCTCATAACAATGTTGTCAGCGTCATGGCGTTACTGACAGAGCATCAATTCTGTTGAAG
This sequence comes from Schistocerca gregaria, assembly GCF_023897955.1. NCBI lineage: Eukaryota > Metazoa > Arthropoda > Insecta > Orthoptera > Acrididae > Schistocerca > Schistocerca gregaria. The sequence continues at coordinate 945,510,431 of NC_064921.1, read as the reverse complement.
CGAGGGAAGATGCCAGCCTTCGCATGTTTTGAGGGACGATCCCTCCAGTCGTCTAAAGTTATTGAAAAAAAATCACGAAAAAAATCAGTCAAGATGGAAGGGCGGGGATCAACATCGCTCCCCAGGAATACGTACTTGGAGTTCATTATTGCCTGAAGTACATCAGTCAACAGCTAGTGACGGAGCTACTATTCAAACATTAGCGACAGAATTAAAACACTGAACGATTAAACTTTACGCTCTTCACTTGCTAACATCAACAGAACTAACTGTAATATGCGAGATTAAGTCTGTGAAATGGAGAGATTAGAGCCGGTATGCTGGAGACAAACGCCAAGCACCTTCTGAGAGGTTGGGACAGAACTATGGGGCTCCTACGGAATCTGTGTCGGTCGTTCACAGTTAAAAAGTACTAAATTAAAACATGACAAATCTGCACTTGGAGTTGATCCAGAGCCACAAATTACTAATGGCGTTTGCTGTAACGTGTGCACAGAACTCAAGTGTGTTAAGAGAATATCCGGCCGCTGTGGCCGAGCGGTTCTAGGCTCTTCATTCCGGAACCGCACTGCTGCTACGGTCGCAGGTTCGAATCCTGCCTCGGGCATGGATGTATGTGATGTCCTTAGGTTATTTAGGTTTAAGTACTTCTAAGTCCAGGGGACTGATGACCGCAGATGTTAAGTCCCATAGTGCTTAGAGAAATTTCAACCATTTTTTAAGAGACTACTGGAGAGTATGTTAAATAGAAGATTTCAAGAAGTCAGACCGAAATTGAAAATTCTAATCGCCATGTTTGGAAAGCAACTATTTACATTGTCCGCCCCTGGTAGCTGAGTGGTCAGCGCGACGGAATGTCATACCTAACGGGCCGGGATCGATTCCCGTCTGGTTCGGAGATTTTCTCCGCTCAGGGTCTGGATGTTATGTTGTCATTTATCTTCATCATCATTTCATCCCCATCGACACGCAAGTCGCCGAAATGGCTTCAACTCGACAGACTTGCACCAGGTGAACAGTCTACCCGACGGGAGGCCCTAGTCACACGGCATTTACATTTAACTATTTACATTGAGTTTTCACTACCTTGGCGTGTATTCTATCTCACTGCCCTTTTCGACCTTTTTTTACATATGTCATGTTACTCTGCATGGAGGAGCTGTCGTGTCATCTAGCACACATGATCATGGAAGTTCCGCCTCATTCACGCTCCGCTGTTGGTGTTTTCAAGTAGTGCTCTACTGCTGGGCAAAGGCCTCTCTCCCTCTCGCGCCGGCCGCGGTGGCCGTGCGGTTCTAGGCGCTGCAGTCCTAAACCGTGGGACTGCTACGTCACAGGACCGAATCCTGCCTCAGGCATGGATGTGTGTGATGTCCCTCGGTTAGTTAGGTTTAAGTAGTTCTAAGTATCCAAAAAATAGAAAAGCAACTGCAATCACTCAACAGAGGAAAGTCCACTGGACCTGACGAGATACCAATTCGATTCTACACAGAGTACGCGAAAGAACTTGCCCCCCTTCTAACAGCCGTGTACCTCAAGTCTCTAGAGGAACGGAAGGTTCCAAATGATTGGAAAAGAGCACAGGTAGTCCCAGTCTTCAAGAACGGTTGTCGAGCAGATGCGCAAAACTATAGACCTGTATCTCTGACGTCGATCTGTTGCAGAATTTTAGAACATGTTTTTTTTTTTTTTTGCTCGAGTATCACGTCGTTTTTGAAAACCCAGAATCTACTCTGTAGGAATCAACATGGATTCCGGAAACAGCGATCGTGTGAGACCCAACTCGCTTTATTTGTTCATGAGACTCAGAAAATATTAGATACATGCTCCCAGGTAGATGCTATTTTTCTTGACTTCCGGAAGGCGTTCGATACAGTTCCGCACTGTCGCCTGATAAACAAAGTAAGAGCCTACGGAATATCAGACCAGCTCTGTGGCTGGATTGAAGAGTTTTTAGCAAACAGAACACAGCATGTTGTTATCAATGGAGAGACGTCTACAGACGTTAAAGTAACCTCTGACGTGCCACAGGGGAGTTTTATGGGACCATTGCTTTTCACAATATATATAAATGACCTAGTAGATAGTATCGGAAGTTCCATGCGGCTTTTCGCGGATGATGCTGTAGTATACAGAGAAGTTGCACCATTAGAAAATTGTAGCGAAATGCAGGAAGATCTGCAGCGGATAGGCACTTGGTGCAGGGAGTGGCAACTGACCCTTAACATAGACAAATGTAATGTATTGCGAATACATAGCAAGAAGGATCCTTTATTGTATGATTATATGATAGCGGAACAAACACTGGTAGCAGTTACTTCTGTAAAATATCTGGGAGTATGCGTGCGGAACGATTTGAAGTGGAATGATCATATAAAAATAATTGTTGGTAAGGGCGGGTACCAGGTTGAGATTCATTGAGAGAGTCCTTAGAAAATGTAGTCCATCAACAAAAGAGATGGCTTACAAAACACTCGTGCGACCTACACTTGAGTATTGCTCATCAGTGTGGGATCCGTACCAGGTCGGGTTGACGGAGAAGATAGAGAAGATCCAAAGAAGAGCGGCGCGTTTCGTCACAGGGTTATTTGGAAACCGTGATAGCGTTACGGAGATGTTTAGCAAATTCAAGTGGCAGACTCTGCAATAGAGGCGCTCTGCATCGCGGTGTAGCTTGCTCGCCAGGTTTCGAGAGGGTGCGTTTCTGCATGAGGTATCGAATATATTGCTTCCCCCTACTTATACCTCCCGAGGAGATCACGAATGTAAAATTAGAGAGATTAGAGCGCGCACGGAGGCTTTGACAGTCGCTCTTCCCTGGAAACCATACGCGACTGGAACAGGAAAGGGAGATAATGACAGTGGCACGTAAAGTGCCCTCCGCCACACACCGTTGGGTGGCTTGCTGAGTATAAATTTAGATGTAGATGAAGTTCTAGGGGACTGAGACCTAAGATGTTAAGTCCCATAGTGCTCAGAGCCATTTCCCTCTCGCCCACTGGTCTCTGTTCCTATCTTACCTTGGCCATGAGGGTCCCCCATATCATCCCAACTCATCTCGCTATCTTCTTCTCGGCTTCTCCATACTGCTTGCAGATGCAGCCATTCTGTTGTTCATTTGATCCATCTCTCATCAGATCTTCTCATGACATGTCCCACCCACAGTTGTTTTGGGGTTTTTAATTTGGGTCAGCGCAGTATTACTACTGTTTTAGTCCATTTCTGACCCTATCTCGTAGTACTATATTGAATATACTGCATTTCGACGGCCTCTGTGTCACTATGTTTTTATTTTCCTGATAATCTGTGAGAAATGTAAGACCAAATATGAATGGAAAATCTTATTTTTAGACATACGAAATCGGAACGTGTTAGATCTTAAAGCAGCATTTTGATATTTATCAGACTTTGTGGAGATGTTCATTTCGAAAACACATGAAATGTTTTTTCCTGTTTTCTTAGAGTGGGTATCCATTTCCATTTGATGTCTGTTACTGAATAATAGAATTTATTTAAGCTGTGTTTACTGGTAGGTCTATTCAAGTTGGATGTTATCTACCGCGCGACGGCTACGGTCGCAGGTTCGAATCCTGCCTCGGGCATGGATGTGTGTGATGCCCTTAGGTTACTTAGGTTTAAGTAGTTCTAAGTTCTGGGGTACTAATGACCTCAGAAGTTAAGTTCCATAGTGCTCAGAGCCAATTGAACTATTTGTTATCTACCTGTATCAACGGTTTTTCCGTGTCTCTAGCCAAAACATTTGTTTTTAACACGTTATGATATACGTCAGCTTCATTACTCACTTCGTTTGGTTGTTCAAGCATCTTTGTTGTTTGTGCAGATATCTGCCTTGTTCGCTGTCAATGCAAACCTCAAGTGGTTCTTACTTTGTTTGCGGCTTTCTCCGATTCCAGTTTTCTAAAGGTGTATTCTAAATTTGTTGAAAATAATTTTGCTGAGATTCTATAGCCTAGTTTGACTTTCTTCCAGAACCACATTTTCATGCAGTTTTTCCGGTTTAATATGTGCTGTTCCATTGATTTAGACATCTTTTATTAGTATGAACCAGCTCGTAAGTATATTTCGTTGATTTAATACTTTCAACATGGTTTTAAGAAACAGAGATGAGTGTCCTGTCTTAAACGTTTATAAGGTATTTATAGGGTTGCCATATCTAGCTGGGACTTCGTCGGGACACTGAGATGGGGGTATGGAACTAAAGTAACTGTCGTTAAACTATAACTGTTTGACATACCATAGTCTCTGACTGCGGCAGCAGTCAATTTCTTTCATCAGTCCTCTGCCCCGACACTGCGAAAACTCGGTTTCCACAGTGGCGTTGTAATATTTTTCCACAGTGGCGTTGGGGGTGGGAATAGAAAACAAACATTCGCATAATTTTAGCAGTCGACATATGTGTTCAGGATTTTCGGTTTTCTTAAGAAAATCAATCCGACTTTCTTCTACGGAGTGTTCAGACCTCCATTCATGTCACGCTTAGTTTCTAAAAAGCTCTTCAGATACATATATATTCCTGAAAGTAATTGTCGTCTGAAACGTTCGCACCATTTTTTGTCAGGTATATAATAATGTATCAATCATCACCCAATCTGGGTTTCCAGATAGCGTCATTCATTCGAATACTTGATATTTATTTGAAGAAATAGTCCCTTTCTGTAAGTAATCAAATGCTATGGTATAGCAAGCAATTGTCTCTTTCTCTATCTTCGAAATCAAAATAATTATTTCTTGGTTAGGGTTCTCATTCCTTAATTTGTTCAGACTCATCATGGTTTGCAGGCCAAAAAATTTACAGTCTTTCTTTCATAGAGAGAGTATCGACTAAGATTTATTCTTACCTCAGTTGTCGAGACATTGTTCTTCTCCACGCTTTTTATATTTTTTTTCAAACATAACCATGTTTCACTGCAGAATAATGAAGTAAATTTCCCTGAGAGGACTACTGAAAAAATCTGAAATTATTTTAGATGACCTGTCTTCGGCGTCAAATTGTTTGAATGAAATCCAAAGCTTCAGAATTTTCTAAACTGCGAGCATGAACGACAGCTATCTTGTTTTTGAGTGAGATAGAAGAGTCTGATGATTGACACCAATATATAAGCAGACCTTTTTCAGTTTCTCTGTCCTTACCGTGTATACTTGAAAATAATTAAATATTTTCATGACGATTATTTCAATGTAGACAGTTAAGACTCAGGCAGCGTTTGATGAAGTATTGTGGAGAATGTGGGCAGGGCATCCAAATCGTTCTACATTTTTTCCTAGTTCTTCTTTAATTTAGTGAAATACATTCTGCTGGGCGCGTCGATGAAGCCTTCCGAAGATAGTGTTGGTATCATCTCCACAAAAAGTGATTAGTGCATCAAATAGAATTTGCAGTTGTATTAAAGTGTCTAGACAAAATTTTGCAGTTGTCTTTGATGTTTCGTTATGCAGCAAATCAAACTTCAGTAGCATCTGTTGTATTCCGTCAGTTTCAGTAAGCTAGTGAACAACTAAAGGAAACATCTTTTCAACCCTATGGTTCGATGCGTCGGTGCCTATACCGTAAAATGAAACTTGTTGCAATTGTTGTATGCGTTCAGACATGGTGTGTGATGCGAGAATATTTTAACAGTCGTTGTAGCTTGGGTTCTGCCTTTAGACTGCTTTGAGTCGACTTTGGAGTCAGGATACGTTGCGGCATTCACTTTTACAGTACAGTCAAGAGAACTGAAGGATTGATGATGCATGACAGCTTTATAAGCTTTTGTTAGTTTTGCAGCGGTAACGAGCAGTTCTTCCTGGGTATCTTCTTTAAACATGAATCTTAGAAATAGGCTTTGATGTCGATGCTACTGCGAATCTGTCTGCATGATTCTTCGTAGAAATGTGATGCCTCACACCTTCCTTACCTCCGCGAGTTACTAGGATGAAACGGCTACAAATCTCACACGACGCTGATTTCTTGACAAAAGAGTACGCCACCGTGCGATGACTGCAGGTCAAATGCACCATATGGTCATACCCCAAGGTGATTTAAACCTGCAAACTGCTCACCAGAACATTGTTTCACCATGTATCAGCATTATCCTTAATTTATGGGCACGAGTGTAGGTAATTTGCTATTAAAAACTTCAGTCTCACTGCGAGTTCCGCTATAGGCACTAATCTGGTCGCTATGTGCTGTCATACCCTGCGATGTGAACTGAGCCCCCTCTGCGAATGTTCTGACAGACGCCAAACAGAAAGAGTGAGTAGGTGGGTGAGCGAGGGCCTCCGGTCAGCGGCGGCGGGCTAAAAACGAGCTGTCGAGAGGGCGTTGGCGGAGTGTTGCTTGTGATGTGTCTCTGGCCTCTCTCGGGATAGGCGCGCTTCATCCAGTGCCTACTTATCGATCTCTTTGCGCATCATCTTTGCCGGCCATGTGTTGGCAACACATTACACCATCACATACAGTGTATCTGCTTATCTTACAGTACTTTTGATACAAGCTGTCTAGACTGAAGGTTGCTTCCTTGTTGATGGATTATTGTTGTATAACATTTAGTTTTTTGGTTTCTGGGTTTCTTTTGTATCGCTGTTTCTTTACTGGTCACTGTGGGATAAGAGAGAACAGTACTACTAATTAACAACAGTAGAAGACATTAAGAGAATGAAATATGGTTTTATCTAGTGGTTGTGAAATTCGGCGACAAGAAAACGAGAAGCACTGAATATATGCTACTAACAAGGGAAACTTCCCATCACACTCCCTCAGATTTAGTGATAAGATGGCGCAGTGGATAGCCTGTTAAAAACTGATCACAGATCAAGCATGAAAACAAGAAGAAGATGTACTGAACTGTGAAAAAAAGCAGAACAGAAACAATGAACGGTCCAAGCTTAACAGAAGTCTGACAGGTGCATGGTCGTGGTTAAATACCGGGACAGTAGCTCAGCATGTGTGATCAGAGGGTTAGCTGCCCCCTTTAATAAAACACAGAGTGAACAGATCAATGAGAACTTGAATGGGCATCATCATGGGATGTCTGTCCCGAACAAATGCAACAGAAAAAATGGGATCAACAAAAGGTCGTAGTATAGGACTCCAGACATGATGAACCGGGTTCAGAAATACCTCGTGCCATTTTTTTCACAACCTTATGAACTGTTCATCATGTCATTGAAATGATTTTTCTCTTTCTGTAGTCTTGGCACTTGTCAGACTATACATTGGTTACCATTGGTTATCGAATATGAGTCATGTGCTAAGAATGCGTGACTGTCACATGTAAATGTGATGAATAGTGAGAGCAGGCCAGTCACCACATAGACATCTCACAGAAATGAAAACAACAAATAAATGGGTGTGAACTATGTTACAACAAAGGAATTCAAGCGTCAGAACTTCCAAAACACGAGGCAACTTCAAAAGCGTTAGAATATATGTTGTGACAGAGCACAGAGAAACTGTGTGACTGTGAAACTGTTGCCTACCACGACGCCGTTGCTCGTCTGGGGGCTTCTTATCCTTGGACCGCTCACTGTTTCTGTTTTGCTGTTTTTCACAGTTCAGTGAACCTTCTTCCTGTTTTCACGCCTGATCTGAGTTCAGTTTTTGACGAGCTATCTACTGGGACCTCTTACCACTAAATCTGAGAGGGGTGTGATGGGTAGTTTCCCTTGAAAGGAGTTCTATGTGCAACATATGTAGCAATGTACACTACTGGCCATTAAAATTGCTACACCACGAAGATTACCTGCTACGGACGCGAAAATTTAATCGACAGGAAGAAGATGCTGTGATATGCAAATGATTAGCTTTTCAGAGCATTCACACAAGGTTGGCGCCGGTGGCGACACCTACAACGTGCTGACACGAGGAAAGTTTCCAACCGATTTCTCATACACAAACAGCAGTTGACCGGCGTTGCCTGGTGAAACGTTGTTGTGATGCTTCCTGTAAGGAGGAGAAATGCGTACCATCAGGTTTCCGAGTTTGATAAAGGTGGGATGGTATCCTATCGCGATTGCGGTTTATCGTTTCGCGACATTGCTGCTCGCGTTGGTCGAGATCCAATCACTGTTAGCAGAATAAGGAATCGGTGGGTTCAGGAGGGTAATACGGAACGCCATGCTGGGTCCCAACGGCCTCGTATCACTAGCAGTCGAGATGACAGGCTTCTTATCAGCATGCCTGTAACGGATCGTGAAGCCACGTCTCTATCCCAGAGTCAACAGATGGGGACGTTTGCAAGACAACAACCATCTGCACGAACAGTTCGACGACGTTTGCAGCAGCATGGACTATCAGCTCGGAGACCGTGGTTGCCGTTACCCTTGACGCTGCATCACAGACAGGAGCGCCTGCGATGGTGTACTCAACGACGAACCTGGGTGCAAGAACGGCAAAACGTCATTTTTTCGGATGAATCCAAGTTCTGTTTACAGCATCATGATGGTTGCATCCGTGTTTGGCGACATCGCGGTTAACGCACATTGGAAGCGTGTATTCTTCATCACCATACTGGCAGATCACCCGGTGTGATGGTATGGGGTGCCATTGGTTACACGTCTCGGTCACCTCTTGTTCGCATTGACGGCACTTTGAACAGTGGACGTGACATTTCAGATGTTACGATCCGTGGCTCTACCCTTCATTCGATCCCTGCGAAACCCTACATCAACAGGATAATGCACGATCGCATGTCGCAGGTCATGTACGGGTCTTTCTGGATACAAAAAATGTTCGACTGCTGCCCTGGCCAGCACATTCTCGAGATCTCTCACCAACTGAAAGCATCTGGTCAATGGTGGCCGAGCAACTGGGTCGTCACAATACGCTAGTCGCTACTCGTGATGAACTGTGGTATCGTGTTGAAGCTGCATGGGCAGCTGTACCTGTACATGCCATCCAAGCTCTGTTTGACTCAATGCCCAGGCGTATGATGTCCGTTATTACGGCCAGAGGTGGTTGTTATGGGTACTGATTTCTCAGGAGCTGTGCACCCAAATTGCGTGAAAATGTAACCACATGTCAGTTATAGTATAATATATTTGTCCAATGAATACCCGTTTACATCTGCATTTCTTCTTGGTGTAACAGTTTTAATGGCCAGTAGTGTAGTATCAATTATCGGTTTTAGATCTGATAATAAAGTGTCATTATTGCAATTAATTTGCTTCTGAAGACAGTAAAGATTTATTTTCCACTGAGACACTAGGGATGGAACTGACTTTTTGAAACCAGGGTTGACTGCCATATTTCACACCATGCAGTCATCCACCCTAGTGGACTCCCTTTGTCAAAATCTGACGAAAACAATTTCTTGTGGGACACGCAACCATTAAGAATGAGTTTACGCAGTAGCTGCGTAGCATAACGGCTGAGGCTGTTGTCTCACAAACTGAAGGTCGCATGTTCAATGCTTACCGAAAGGTACTTTTTTAAATCCTTATCAAAATGATTGTCGTCTTTATTCTTATTTCTTTAATTTGGTTTTAAATATAATTATTTTCTTAAATTTACTATCTTATCCATGAATGCCTCAATTCAATCATTTTATTAGCTTTATTATTTTGCACAAATTTAATGAAGTGAATTTGTGTTTACAAATGTGTCTGCAGTAAGGAAGAGTTTATAATTTCTAATAGTGCGAAAAGAATTTATGTTTTAAATGTTTGTATGACGATAATCCTCCCCCCATGAACGATGGACCTCGCCGTTGGTGGGTAGGCTTGCGTGCCTCAGCGATACAGATAGCCGTACTGTAGGTGCAACCAGAACGGAGGGGTATCTGCTGAGAGGCCAGACAAACCTGTGCTTCCTGAAGAGGGGCAGCAGCCTTTTCAGTAGTTGCAAGGGCAACAGTCTGGATGATTGACTGATCTGGCCTTGTAACACACTAACCAAAACAGCCTTGCTGTGCTGGTACTGCGAACGGCTGAAAGCAAGGGGAAACTACGGCCGTAATTTTTCCCCAGGGCATGCAGCTTTACTGTATGGTTAAGGACAAGAAGAGAATAGAAGCATTTGAAATGTGGTGCTACAGGAGAATGCTGAAGATTAGAGGGGTAGAACACATAACTAATGAGGAAGTATTGAATAGGATTGGGGAGAAGAAAAGTTTGTGGCACAACTTTACTAGAAGAAGGGATCGGTTGGTAGGACATGTTGAGGCATCAAGGGACCATCATCAATTTGGTATTGGAGGGCAGCGTGGAGGGTAAAAATCGTAGAGGGGGACCAAGAGATGAATACACTAAACAGATTCAGAAGGATTTAGGTTGCAGTAGGTACTGGGAAATGAAGAAGCTTGCACAGGATAGACTAGCATGGAGAGCTGCATCAAACCAGTCTCAGGACTGAAGACCACAACAACAACAATGACGATAACCATCCAAGAAAATGTACGTATTGTTTTGGGACCAAACTATAGTGCTGTTATATTTTATATCCTATACTTTGAGGCCTATAGCAAACCAAGGGCCTCTTTAACATCTGTATGTGCGCCGCACTGGCTTAATCCGGCACTGCTTATTTTGGAAGCATTACTGTTCGTTTTCGGAAGCGTTGATAGCGCACAATTCAAAATTACGGCGCTTAAACTACGCGAGAACTTCCCAGGAAATTACACATACCAATCAAGCCAACCTGCCTAACAAAGAGGGTGGTATCGCCAGATACTGTACTCATGCAACCACCTTTGTCTGACATGAAGCTGGTGAAGCAATTGTGAGACAGTGTCGTCTACCTAGGTATTCTGGGGAGATTACTCTTCAGGACAGCTTCACTGCATTCGTTATATCAGCGGCGTGCCGACCTGTCGGCCAGAGCGAGTCGTAAACGTATTCTCCACCTTCCCATGCCTTGTCGTCCCAGTCTACACGTTGCCTTCGAGGGTACCCAAGTTTCATGCCTGTTACGCTTACAAGACAATCTAGAAGAAAGCAAAAACCGCTGAAGCTGGAACTGCTACTGTTGGCATAAATCCAGGTAGGATCCGTAACGTGGGATCGATGCTACGGCTACGATTCAAGATGCTCGCGCATTTAAGGAACTAAAGCTTCGAAAACTTTACTTGTGTGATCAACGTGTGTTAGCTCTTCACTAGCTAGGGAAGTAGGCTTACAAATCGATTTATGGAACTGATATATGCTGTAGTTAAATTACAAAGTGATATGGGATTTTTTTGTGAACTGCATGATGTAAAAAAACAACAGAGAGAGAGAGAGAGAGAGAGAGAGAGAGAGAGAGAGAGAGAGAGAGAGAGAGAGAGAGAGAGAGACGCCTAAAATCAGAACTTTGTTTGTTGGCTGTGTACGCAGCAGAAGAAGAACCAAATAAAATAAATGTAGAACATGCATTGGCATTTGCGTTTTGTCAAAACGAGCTCTCTTGTCAGTGCTAAGATATCAAAAGAAACAGTGAAGTACATATCAGAACGTCAGTTCCGTTACTACTAGCAGTAGTGAGTAGTTTCAATACAATGAATCTGGCACGCTGAGTATTTTTTGTGGCATCGAACAAGAATATCAAAAATGCCGCTACGAAGACGAGGAGTGAGGTACTTAAAGAATCAAGGGTGGAACTATCGCCGTAGTGCTTATTTTACGAAGCTAGTGGCATTGCGGCATTGTGGCGAGTTTGGATACAATGTCCGTGCGTCACAAGATGTTCACTGAACACCACAAACGCATAAAAAAACTAAAGAAAATCATATCGGGCCGACAACGAAATACAAGGCGGAAACAAATGAAACACGTCTCTGATTGTATTGTTGTTGTGGTCTACAGTTCGAATACTGATTTGAAGCAGCTGTTCACGCTCGAGTATCGTGTGCAAGCTTCTTTTATCTACGCGTAAATACTACAGTCTGCATTCACTGTTTCCTGTTTTCAAGCCTTGGACTTCCCTTGCAATTATCACATTCCACGCTTTTCTCCATTATTAAAGGAACTATTGCTTGGTGCCTCAGTTTGTTTTTTTATCAACATATCCCCCTATTAACGTCAAGTTTTGTAATAAAGTTGTTTTCTTCCTCTTCATGAGTTATTCGATGTATCTATAACCTCGCAAGCATTCTTCTGTAAGATAACTTTCACCAGTTCTGTTCTTCCCATATCTGCTCTGTTTATCGTCACAGGTTCCACGTACATGACCGTTGTGGCAGAGCGGTTCTAGGCACTTCAGTCTGGAACTGCGCGACCGCTACGGTCGCAGGTTCGAATCGTGCCTCGGGCATCGATGTGTGTGATGTCCTTAGGTTAGTTAGGTTTAATTAGTTCTAGGCGACTGCTGACCTCAGAAGTTAAGTCGCATAGTGCTCAGAGCCATTTAAACCATTTTGAACTCACATATAAGGCTACTCTGCTTTCCATTACCCTGTTTTACTGCCATGGAAGTTTCGTGCATTCCGCTACAAAGACAGGCAGCTGCCGACATAGAGCTGTAATATGGATACTGAAAAATTTTTGGAGTCATTTTCAGTTGGTAGTAGTGTAATTATTTACCACAGTTAAAAATAATTTTAATAAAAATGTTTATGTAAAAATGCATAATTTTGTTATGTGACTTTTGCATTTCCCGCTAAACTGCTCACAGTGGTGCGTGACCATGCTACGACGCCATGTCAGGAAGCTGTGTAACGTCACCAGTTTTTCTAGTTGTTAGTTGATAGATTACTATTGTTCGGCCCTGGTTAAAACTCGGCAATAATTGGTAGAGCGATGATAGTGTTATTAGGTAAAGACGACGTTACAAAAACCAATGCTGAACCGAACTCTCGACGCGTGCGTGATATTTACTTCAGCAATTGTGACCAATATTACGCTACTCGTCGAATTGACTCGTTTATATTCGATGGTTTAACAGTTGCTATTAAAATATTAATGATAAGTTCAATTTAGTTCCACCGACACCAACCTCCCCATAGTTTGGTTGTAATTTCAAATCTCTAATAAGTCGTAACATTGCGATTGCTTCCTAACGTCGAAGAGTTTGTGTATATGCGCCGCGCGCTTCAGTTGAATATCATCGCAGCACGCAAAAGATCACAGTTATGTCTCTAAACAATTTTGTAATTTGGAATCACAAATGCGTAAATTGGCACGAAAGGGTGGTTTATTTCACAATAACAAGCACTTCCTAACAAGGCGGTGAGAAGCTTTCCCAGGTGGTGGGTGGGTGGGGGGAATTTATAAATTATCTGCTTTAAAACTATTGCCAAGTTCCAGAGTCCATTTGCAATTACGAATGAAATTAATTATCTATCACTGTTCAATGGCTAACTAGAGTTGAGTTATCTAATTAATAAGTTCACTTCAGTCTAATATAAGGTAGCCCTCTATCTGAATTCTAAACGATGTTATAGTTGAAGTCAATGTTTCGTTTCACTGCGTCATAGTAGATCGCAGTTATCAATCCTCGAAAAGCAATCTAACCGCGCCTACATATGCGAGTATTCAAACAAGTCTGACCAGCTTCGTCTAACTCTCGTAACGTAGTGACAATGGATCAAATTTTCCTTAGCCATTACTCACGATTCTCAAAGAGTACTCACACGAAATATTCTTTGAGATCGTTGGTTCTACTTTGCTAATTTTAATTATAACGATTTTGCGATTTACTATGATTTTGAGTTTGAGTTTACTGAGATTTTAACTTTCTTGTGTAAGTTGATAAATTGTTAAGTATAAGGTTCTTGTTTCAATTACTGGTTATTATCCAAATAATAGTGTTAAATGGAACTTTGGTTACTTGTTCACTTTTCATTCAATTTGGAACTTGTTTTGGGGAAATTTTTGGGGTATTGATTGCAATTTTTTCTTTTTTCATTTTTCGTCCGAGGAAGTGGCATTACAGCTGTCACGCACAATGGATGTTGATACGTCGTATGGGTTTCACATAAGTTTTCAATTACGAATATCTGACAGTCGTTTTCCACAGCTTACTGGCGACAGAGAGAAATAAAAAAATTGTGCATACTGTTCTGGATGAAGTGAGATAAGAAATAAACCGGATTTTCGTGAAATCGAATTTTCTGCAAACTACAAAAATTCCGTAACTATTCTTTTAATGGTCTCAGCGATTTTTCGAACTGAAATGCCACTGAGAATCTGAACTGAGCGAGTGCGAGCTTTGATGATTATTTAACAACTTATCATACACTTGTGGCGCAACTGAGCGCTCATTGGGTCCTTTGTTCCTTCAATTAAATAATATTTTCCTTTACGATATGGTTATTTGGCATCGCAGAGGACCTTTCTTTAATTCGTTCAATGAGCCGTGGTACTTGCAGAGTTTCGAGACTGGTGCATTAACTTATGGCGGGTGCCAGCGGAACAAGGCTTATGCCAGCGCTGGGGTTGAGTGGTATCTGTTAGCTGGAGCTGGGGTAGGTCGTCCCTTAAGTGGTCCAATTTGGGAAACAGCTTTGTAGCAAAGTCCGTTATTTCTTCGTGCAGGTATTTTCCTTTAGGACTCCGTGTAGCTCTCTGGTTCTTATTCATCGGGGAGTCCACAACGTCCATCTCAGGCATTGGTTCTGTATTGGTTGGAGTGCACTATATTGAAATCACATGTGACTTCCAACGCTGCACAACTGTAGAGGACTTTTGGATGAACTGTCGATCTGCAGAGTTGGTTCTTGGTCTTGGCTTTGAGATGGGTGCTTGTGAAGAATGGTATCAGTGCGTGCGCCATCTTCATGGTGTATGTAGTGTGAAGTTCAGGGGTTTATCCAGAATGATCCCCAGATCCTTCGTCGAGTGTGACCAAGGGATAGGTTGCTCTAACACCCTTAGTGGATAACGTAGCCTCTTCTTAGTAAAGAGCATGCAGCAGTTTTCGTGGGGTTGACTGTTATTTTGTTGAACTGTGCGCACTCTTCCATGATATCTTTTTGGCGTTGAGTTCTGCTTATTAGTTGGTCCAAGTTGCGGCTTGATGTGACAAACCCATTATTATCGGCAAATAAACTGCAGGTCACCAGATGAATCGTTGGTAGATCATTCGTATACAGGGTGTTACAAAAAGGTACGGCCAAACTTTCAGGAAACGTTCCTCACACACAAAGACAGAAAATATGTTATGTGTACATGTATCCGGAAACTCTTACTTTCCATGTTAGAGCGCATGTTATTACTTGTCTTAAAATTGCATTAATCATGGAATGGAAACAAGCAACTGAACGTACCAGCGTGACTTCAAACACTTTGTTACAGGAAATGTTCAAAATGTCCTCCGTTAGCGAGGATACATGCATCCACCCTCCGTCGCATGGAATCCCTGATGCGCTGATGCAGCCCTGGAGAATGGCGTATTGTATCACAGCCGTCCACAATACGAGCACGAAGAGTCTCTACATTTGGTACCGGGGTTGCGTAGACAAGAGATTTCAAATGCCCCCATAAATGAAAGTCAAGAGGGTTGAGGTCAGGAGAGCGTGGAGGCCATGGAATTGGTCCGCCTCTACCAATCTATCGGTCACCGAATCTGTTGTTGAGAAGCGTACGAACACTTCGACTGAAATGTGCAGGAGCTCCATCGTGCATAAACCACATGTTGTGTCGTACTTGTAAAGACAAATTTTCTGGCAGCACAGGTAGAGTATCCCGTGTGAAATCATGATAACGTGCTCCATTGAGCGTAGGTAGAAGAACATGGGGCCCAATGAAGACATCACCAACAATGCCTGCCCAAACGCTCACAGAAAATCTGTGTTGATGACGTGATTGCACAATTGCGTGCGGATTCTCGTCAGCCCACACAAGTTGATTGTGAGAATTTACAATTTGATCTCGTTGGAATGAAGCGTCATCCGTAAAGAGAACATTCGCAGTGAAATGAGGATTGACACATTGTTGGATGAACCATTCGCAGAAGTGTACCCGTGGAGGCCAATCAGCTGCTGATAGTGCCTGCACACACTGTACATGGTACGGAAACAACTGGTTCTCCCGTAGCACTCTCCATACAGTGACGTGGTCAACGTTACCTTGTACAGCAGCAACTTCTCTGACGCTGACATTAGGGTTATCGTCAACTGCACGAAGAATTGCCTCGTCCATTGCAGGTGTCCTCGTCGTTCTAGGTCTTCCCCAGTCGCGAGTCATAGGCTGGAATGTTTCGTGCTCCCTAAGACGCCGATCAATTGCTTCGAACGTCTTCCTGTCGGGACACCTTCGTTCTGGAAATCTGTCTCGATACAAACGTACCGCGTCACGGCTATTGCCCTGTGCTAATCCATCTGCCAACTCCGCATTTGTAAACATTGCACTGACTGCAAAACCACGTTCGCGATGAGCACTAACCTGTTGATGCTACGTACTGATGTGCTTGATGCTAGTACTGTAGAGCAATGAGTCGCATGTCAACACAAGCACCGAAGTCAACATTACCTTCCTTCAATTGTGCCAACTGGTGGTGAATCGAGTAAGTACAGTACGTGCTGACGAAACTAAAATGAGTTTTAACATGGAAATTAAGCGTTTCCGGACACATGTCCACATAACATATTTTCCTTATTTGTGTGCGAGGAATGTTTCCTGAAAGTTTGGGCGTACCTTTTTGTAACACCCTGTATATGCTCAACAGTGGTAGTGAGATAACAGATCCATTTGAGACACATGCTTCTGGTGTTTTCCTCAATAGATCTCCTAAAAAATCATCTGCAGCATGCAATCAAATCAAAATGACGTGGATTGCTGTCAGCAGGTGTCCTTTTGCAACATGACAATGCTAGACCCCCACACTGCCCGTATAACAGTTGCAACAATTACAGATCTGCACTTTGAGTGTCTTCCTCATCCACCATACTCACCAGACCTTGCCCCAAGTGTTTACCATATGTTTAGACCTCTCAAAGACGCAGTGGGAGGAAAGAAGTTCCGTTCTGATGAAGAGGTACGCCATGCGGTGCAAGAGTGGATGCGCGCACTACCAAAAGAATTTTTTTCTAAAGGAATTTATGCACTTTATAAGCGCTGGAGGACTTGCATTGAGCATGGGGGAGATTATGTTGAAAAGTGATACAGCTTTGTACCACTTCTACACAATAAATAATATAAAAAATATTACACGTTTTCATTTGACTCACCCTTCTATATAGGGTTGCAGGCAGTATTTTGCGGTACGGTGGTGTCACTTTGCATTGTCTGCAGGAGCGGTGCTCGTCTCTGCTGGTGCCTTTCCGTGTGTCGGAGGGGAGGGATCAATCGCAGTAAATCGATTGGCCGTTTCCACCTCCGATTTTCGTTTGCGCGGATTTTCCTCCTCTGTTTTTTGCAGGTGGTGGAGGCGTTCGTATTGCACCGTCTGAAACTGTCTATCTCGCGTTTCGTTCTCCTATTCCGTTTCTTCCTCACTTTGTCACGATGAAAAAAGTTCGTGTGGCTGCGCTTCCTCCATTTCGTGGTCCGCAGTGGTGTAGTATTCCATTGGCGCATTGTGCGCCCCTGGGAGCTGTTCCAGGTGTTGCACAGCTCTGCTCAGCTGTAGGTGTTCCTCGTTGGTAAGGGCGCCAGTGGCGGCCGCGTGGAGAAACATCACGACGCTGTCGTGAAGTACCTCGAACGTGGATACGCACCAAGGGGCGTCGACGTCTCAGTGGAGCCCCACCTTCGAACACCGGAAGGACTCCGCAAGCCCGACATGGTCGCGGCCAAAGACGGCCAAGCCCGCATAGTCAACGCCCACATAGTCGCCTCGACTGATAGCACAAGAGAAGGCGGCGAAATACAACACGGCGACCATCAGGCGTGACTTCCTCGACCTGCGTCCCGGCGTCGAGAGTGTCTGCTTTTCAGCAGCCACGTTGAATTGGAGGGGTATATGGTCCCCACAGCCTGCGAGCGACTCCTGAAGCTATGGGAGCTCGCGATCATCTCATCCAGGGTGCTGTCTTCGTGCTGCGCGTCGTTCAGAATCTTCGCACGTATGGCGGCACAGGGCCCGATGCCCAGGCATTGGATAGAGTGCTGGTCTTCTCTTCCTGACTCCTGTGGACTATCTTAGGAGCAATTTTGTCTTTATTCTGTAGCCTGTGCGTGTGTCTTCGTACCCGTGCTTCCTTCCTCCTAGGTCTGGTCTACCGCGTAAGCGGAGCCAGCGGCTGGGCATGCCCCAACAGATGGCGGCCGACCGACTGTTCACACCGTGGCATCGAGCGGTCGACCGGGGGCGGTAGCAAGCAGCAGGGAAAGGACCGTGATATGGCGGAGAGCGCTCCCATACGGGGCTACGCAGGCAGATTGGTTGGTTGGTTGATTTGGGGAGAAGGGACCAAACAGCGAAGTCATCATTCCCATTGGGTTAGGTGAGGATGGGGAAGGAAGTCGGCCTTGCCCTTTCAAAGGGACCATACCGGCTGATGCGTGAAGCGATTTAGGACAATCACAGAAAACCCAAATCAGGACGGCCAGACGCGGTTTTGAACCATTGTCCTCCCGAATCCCGAGTCCAATGAGCTAACCACTGCGCCACCTCGCTCGGTACCCAGGCAGAGGCTGACACGTGTTGCTCGTGTGTCACGACAGGTATCCGTGTCTACAGGTGGCCGACAGCTCGATCGTGGCGGGGAGGAAGCGCTGCGGCTTTGGTGATGTCCGTTTGGGCGAAACTGGGGATATGTGCAGACATCAAAACATACTTTGTAACGGTGGATTTTGATAGGCCACTTTCTGTACTCCCTCCTCCCGGATGGGCAGGGGGTGTACTGCCAACACACGACCATACCCCTCTTCTGCCAAAAGCTTTAAATACGTAAATAAAGACGAAACTGAGCCCCACATTTGGTGCCAATTTATGTAGCATTGGGATCTATAATAAAGGTAAGCGTTGCCAGTCCCTTTAGCACTCCTAAAAGGGACGTCAATGATAACTCCAAATTTGCAATACAGTAGATGTCTGGCGACGACAGCGAGACGCTACAGTATAGACCAGGTGGGGGTACAGTATAGACCAGGTGGGGGCAAGTCCTGCCTACAGCACATACACACATACCTTAAGCCACAACACGCGGCAACGATGACGTCATTTTCTCAGAAATGCAGTACCAATTCTTATGCCATGTGTTTGTTACTTTTTTAAATTAAAATTTCATTGATCGCTTTTCCCATTTTCTACAGTACTGCAATATTTCTAACCATCGCAATTTTTCGAATAAAAATTACTCTTTTTATAAAAAAGATTTATTTAAAAGTGAAAAATTTTAACGCTGCTGCTACATCTAATTCGCATTTCGGATTTTTCACTCGGTTATCATTAAAAATTAAAAAAATACTTTTTATCCCCGAGAACAAACAAATACCAAAAAATAACGGTTATTCAGAACTAAAATACCGGTATCGAATTTAATCAGTCGGTTTTTCCCATCCATAGAACGAGCCTCACAAGAAATGTCAGCAGAGGGAGCGAGGCAAAGTTAAATCAAATGTGCCGATCAGCCGATCGATGCCAAGCCGACACGACTCGCCCCGTCACACTCTTGCGTCGCTCTTTAAGCCCATTTATGAGCCGCCTTCTGCCCAAAATCGGTTACTCGAAGTGTTTGCGCCTTTCTTACCTTCGTGTCCCTTTTACACAATCGACTTTTTTTTGTCTCAGTTGACTACTCGAGACAAGTGCATCTACTGCAGCGCCCCGGGAGTTTCATTCCTGTACTGTGAGAGTCGTCTGTTTTGAGTAGTCATTTTCGTTTACATGTCAGCACCAAAACTGCCAGTGTTGTGTGAGCTGTCTGCTCTGCAGTTTGGCACCTGAATGATGAAAATCATGTAATGAGGTACTTTTTCTTTTTATGGAAAAATCGAAATATGGTAACAAAATATAGGAACAAGCAATGACAATACAGTTTATTAATAACCAAAACAGAATTCATAGTGTTCACCTTCCTGAGAACTGAAAGAATACGAAAAGTGTCATCCAAATATTTCAGCACACACACACACACACACACACACACACACACACACACACACACATTTTTGCTCGATAAAATATTTACATACAAACACATCATATGTAGAACGCAGCAAATAGCGCCTTTTTGCTTTATACTTTGTATCTTGTTTTCTTGCAAAGTGCCAAATAACAACGAAAATTATTTTTCTCGACCAACACTCCTGACTTTCTTATTGTTGACATAATTTTCCCTAAAGCATGGTTTCTCTTTGCATGGTTGTCATCAAAATACACTCCTGGAAATTGAAATAAGAACACCGCGAATTCATTGTCCCAGAAAGGGAAACTTTATTGACACATTCATGGGGTCAAGATACATCACATGATCACACTGACAGGACCACAGGCACATAGACACAGGCAACAGAGCATGCACAATGTCGGCACTAGTACAGTGTATATCCACCTTTCGCAGCAATGCAGGCTGCTATTCTCCCATGGAGACGATCGTAGAGATGCTGGATGTAGTCCTGTGGAACGGCTTGCCATGCCATTTCCACCTGGCGCCTCAGTTGGACCAGCGTTCGTGCTGGACGTGCAGACCGCATGAGACGACGCTTCATCCAGTCCCAAACATGCTCAATGGGGGACAGATCCGGAGATCTTGCTGGCCAGGGTAGTTGACTTACACCTTCTAGAGCACGTTGGGTGGCACGGGATACATGCGGATGTGCATTGTCCTGTTGGAACAGCAAGTTCCCTTGCCGATCTAGGAATGGTAGAACGATGGGTTCGATGACGGTTTGGATGTACCGTGCACTATTCAGTGTCCCCTCGACGATCACCAGAGGTGTACGGCCAGTGTAGGAGATCGCTCCCCACGCCATGATGCCGGGTGTTGGCCCTGTGTGCCTCGGTCGTATGCAGTCCTGATTGTGGCGCTCACCTGCACGGCGCCAAACACGCATACGACCATCATTGGCACCAAGGCAGAAGCGACTCTCATCGCTGAAGACGACACGTCTCCATTCGTCCCTCCATTCACGCCTGTCGCGACACCACTGGAGGCGGGCTGCACGATGTTGGGGCGTGAGCGGATGACGGCCTAACGGTGTGCGGGACCGTAGCCCAGCTTCATGGAGACGGTTGCGAATGGTCCTCGCCGATACCCCAGGAGCAACAGTGTCCCTAATTTGCTGGGAAGTGGCGGTGCGGTCCCCTACGGCACTGCGTAGGATCCTACGGTCTTGGCGTGCATCCGTGCGTCGCTGCGGCCCGGTCCCAGGTCGACGGGCATGTGCACCTTCCGCCAATCACTGGCGACAACATCGATGTACTGTGGAGACCTCACGCCCCACGTGTTGAGCAATTTGGCGGTACGTCCACCCGGCCTCCCGCATGCCCACTATACGCCCTCGCTCAAAGTCCGTCAACTGCACATACTGTTCACGTCCACGCTGTAGCGGCATGCTACCAGTGTTAAAGACTACGATGGAGCTTCGTATGCCACGGCAAACTGGCTGACACTGACGGCGGCGGTGCACAAATGCTGCGCAGCTAGCGCCATTCGACGGCCAACACCGCGGTTCCTGGTGTGTCCGCTGTGCCGTGCGTGTGATCATTGCTTGTACAGCCCTCTCGCAGTGTCCGGAGCAAGTATGGTGGGTCTGACACACCGGTGTCAATGTGTTCTTTTTTCCATTTCCAGGAGTGTATTTTCCTAACACAACTGGACAGTTATCTAAAAATGGTTGAAATGGCTCTTAGCACTATGGGACTTAACATCTGTGGTCATCAGTCCCCTAGAACTTAGAACTACTTAATCATAACTAACCTAAGGTCATCACATACATCCATGCTCGAGGCAGGATTCGAACCTGCGACCTTAGCGGTCACGCGGTTCCAGACTGTAGCGCCTAGAACCGCAATGCCAGACACTTATCTCCAAAGCTATAAAATATGACTTCACCGCTCTAAATCCGCGTAGAATTTTCCCAGTAGCAGGATGCAATGACAGCCACCTTATGTTTGACGTGTCTTATAATATTTCGGTATTCTACCAGCATCAGTTAAGTGCTCTTTTAAGATCTGGACTCTCTGTGCATGATAAGTGCCCAAACGCTTAAAGTGGCAAATTCTCCACGTCAAACTCACACTTCTCCATAGAATGATGGTTGACATCGTGTACCATGAGCGCTGAACACCATGCAGGAATAATGTTGGCATTATCTTGAAAACGTAGTTTGTAAACTGGATTATCATCGCCAAAAGTAACATAGCGTTGTCGGCAGACTAAGCAGATACATTTGTGTAATGTAAATCCAGCGCTTTAAGTCTATTTTTATGTTATTATAAATATCGATCACTTTTTCATCCGGGTCGTCAAAAAAATCAAGCAAGCAATTTCCGATTCTGTTCTCTGAAGAGTAAAATCTGACATTTATTGGAAGTAATTGTATATCCCGTGATTTGACGCATCTGTCGAAATGCCGTAAAACACACCTGACCTTAGCTATACGACGCTATCTTCGACTGGTAACTGAAGCCGGAACATTGTAAATTAAAGATTACACCTTTGTTCTACCGAGTGATATTTTTGATGCGATTTAGGAGTAATTGAATATCACGGGGCATAACTTCGTATCGTAGTCAACAGAACTGTACAATATGTTATGGTTTGCGTCATGGTAAACATTTGTCAACTCTGTAGCTGTAACTTTTTCCTCGTTTGTCGTCAATACATCGTGCTTTAAAAACTGTTGCAACGTCTTAGTACTCTTTCGACCAGTTGGTGTTCCGGAACGCTAACATGCAGTTTAACGTCATTCAAACTTCCACGCGATATCATAAATAATTTCACACACACTTTACAAAATGCTTACGCACGTTTGTATCAACTGCTTTCAAAAAAGAATACGAATTTTCGCATACTTGCCGGTAGGAACTCTTCTGTTTACCCGTTTTGTATTTTACGTTTTCACTGTCGTTGTCAGTTGTTTCTGAATCAGACATAACTCAAATCCAAACAAACTCTTCAAAAATACAAATAGCAAAGTGTGCGCAACACACTAAACACTGTTTATTTTATGAATCGCATAAAAACACCAAAACTGTTACAGCGCCGGCTTACCGCGAGGCAGCGGGCCAAGCGAGCGAGCGACACGCGTGACTCATTTGTTCCTCTCCAGGGGCAGCGCGGGCGCAAGCGGCCGCTGGCATTTGTCTCCGCGCCCGACACAGTTGAATCTCGCAATGCGCCATCCGTTCTTTATTTGAACTAGGCCAGGTTGACCATAAACCGGGACAATTAGTGTCCCGCAATCACACACCCCGGGCTGCATTATTAGAGCCGCCACGGGGACGGCCTCACGCGGAACGGTCGGCAACTCTGGCTACGCGCAAATTGAGACGCGTATAACGCTTCTGGCGCGACGCAGCGCAGCGCGAGTTTTTGTAACATCACAGGTTCAAATGTGACCGCGCAAATTGCGACGCATCGTGACTGGGACGCGACACGCGCCTGCGCCAGGTCGCGCGGCGTTGTGGTTGAGGCGCAGTTTCTCGCGCCGCGCGTCGCACGTGCCTCGTTAGCACCGTGGGAATTTCGAGACGGGGAGCGGTAAAGTAGCCCGGCCATATGCGCACTTCCGAAAGGCGCACATGAGCAGTGGTAGTATTGCCCATACGATAAATTGCCTTACTATCTACTAAATTTTACTGCCTTTGGGCAGTGTTTCGTTTTCGGGAGGCCCTAGCCACACGGCATTTCCATTTTTTTCGCCATTTAAACGCTCCAGCTTTCTTCGTTAGTACATTATACTTTTCTGTTATTTATATCGGTATAGTTTTGTTTTGTTTTTGTTCTGTCAAGAAAAATGCATACTTCAGTAACTGATGAGGCATTGGCCTCTGGAATTGTATCATATGCCTCCGCGATGTTTTCAAATCGTAAGAAGGGACCGAAGGTAGTGAATAAGGAAGCAAGGAATATTATAAAATCATTTGATTAAGAATCAAGGCAGGAAAGTAAAACAAGATTATCTTCTTGCTGCCTAGTATGCTGGCGTATCTGTGCGACCTGTTACAAATATTTAGAAGGGAATAATCTCCACAGGTGTGATCCATTTGTGCTCCTGGTAAAAAGCGTCCAAGATTTGAAGTATAGAAGTCTCACTGTGATTTCTCTGATATAGATGTAATAGTACACACTGTACTACATGCATGTGAACATCACATTTCCACTGCAAGCTAGAAACAGTCGAAAAGCAGTCACAAATAACAGTGTTTTAATTGGTTCGCCATGATGAGAAAAAGCATTTCAATTGTTGCATGCACATTATCAGCATTAATAAACTAATTACACAACAGGCTAAGACCGTGGAAATGGCCAGTAGTGTACAAACGCGTGGCCGCCATCTTCTTGTCGGCGCGCGGGGTGTTGTAAAGATAACAAGATTTGACGGAAATCTCCAGAGAAAGCAACAGTACAGCCGACCATAGGGCCGTTTTTGTTGCGCAAATGTCGAATTGTTCTGTAGAGCGGTTCAATGGGGGTTATGTGAGCTACCGGAAGATCATCCTAAACAATGGGAGTACAATCCTCCATCAGTTACCAGCATTACTTTCCTTCCAAACATTACAGATGCTGTACGTGTCTTAGGCCTAAACTATCAGCGCAGTAGTCGGGCAGCTGTACGCCTACAACCTCTGGATGGCAACCGTCCTTGTGAATTACTCTGCCTATTACTGAAAACCAGATCAAAATCCCTAGGGTAGTTCCTGAGATTTTTGACATATCACGAACGCAATTTAAGCTTATAATGCCAATTTTTTTGTATTTTATAGTTACAAATTAACAATTTTCGGATTCTTACCGTTACTTGCACAGCGAAATCTTGCTTCTTATCACATTTCGTGATTCTAACTTAACAGGCATTAGTGAATTTGTGGCAACAAATAATTGCCGTATCGTTTGATTGCACTGGCTTACAAGTTTAAATTTTTACACTGTCAGGGGACCGTAGAGTTTAATATGCGACATACATTTCAATGTGTATGCACATCCGTTCCTGAGAAAAAGAGGTCTTGACGAAGGGATGGATAGACAGACTGTCAAATAAGAGATAACAGAAAAAAATATTTTTTTCGTGTGATGCAATTACAGACTAACAATTTTCGAAATTTTTTCCTTTACTTTATTGTGAAACCGACTTAAAAGCTTAAATTTTGTACACCGCCAAGGGACCGTTGACATAATAAGTTACACGATTACAAAAAGAGCTCTTTTATCATATATACAAGAAATGTAAATGTCATTTCATCTTATGTTGTTGCGGGTTTATAACAATTATTGTTTTCGTCTTGTTCGCGATATGGTGCAAGCTTTCCATCGTGGTGCTACTTGTGTAGAGATAATAAGAAAAATACACACAAAACTGAAGGATGCATGCTAGAAAATTAATACATCAAAACTTCACATTATTAAAAATAATAGCTGTACATTTAATAGTCAAAACGATAAATGAGCTACTACTTATTTTGCAGCCTTAAACCTTCGCCGTGGCCAAAAGATGGCGTTTGATGATTTTTAGTTTTTTACTAAATCGACTCCAAATTCGACTATATCGAACACGATAGAAATATCTCTGGTATACGAAAATCCCGTCATCGTGTTACAGTTTTAATTAATAGAAAAAATCAAATCGGCTGAGAAATCTTGATGCCTTTGTTGTTCACAAATGCAATAATGATCCATAGTAATAAGTACCTAGCTTTTTGTTGCGCGTTAAGATTCAGCGTACATTCATGAGACGTAATGGAAAATCAACGAAAATGTTGCGACGGCTTTGCCCATTGATGGCACTGACGTTACGTGTTACAGATCGCGACAATAACATTATCTTTTGCGTTAACTATAGAAATGAAAACAGCAACACTATTTCGTTACATTTTGAGTGCGATGAATACGTGTACAGTACTGCTCAAAATCTCACGTGCGTTCACACTGCATGCACACATCTGCCCCAAGTAGTAAACGATAAAGACACGGTTCCAGCTCAGTCTTGCCATGCGTAAAAGGGTTCATCTGCCGTCTTTTCTGTTGCAGGTGCTTAGACATGGCAACAGGAAGCACAGAAACAGCTCTCCAGGCAGTATGTCAAGGAAACCAAAAATTTACTTTCAGCATTTACAAGGTCAGTAAGTGACTATGGATGTGAATCATTTTAGTTGTGGCATTAATGTCTGTGTAAACAAAGTTCTGAAGTCGTTAAGGAAGCTATACTAATTATTTCTATATGAAATAGACGAAATAACATAGACTGAAACTTTTTTTTTTTTTTTTTTTGAAAAATGACACTGCGGCTTCACTTATCCATATGAACATGCTGGATGGAAGAAAACATCATATTTTACAGGATCATGTATTTTTATAATGACATAGTGTTGTAAAGTACATGCAGAACAGCAAGAACATAATATTGAGAATGATTCATGCCATTAGAAATCTGATCCCAGCAGATAATCCTTATTTAGTTTTGCATGATTTCTTAAAATAACTTTTTGTGCATTCTGATGTTGTTTCCTTGGTGAAGAAACAGATAGTTCCTTCCAGTTTTTTGCCAACATCGCGTCCAGTGACTTCGTCATCATTAAGTATTTCCCTTCTTTTGTTTTTCTAATTTGCAGTGTTGATGATTTGCCATTCACTACACTACACAGAATATCTAAATGTATAGGGTCATTTCTACATACTTTTGATAACATAAAGGGTTCTGTATGAAACCTCCCTGACTTCCAAATGCGGTTAAGAATGAAACTGTGAGACATAGATATTTGTGGTTTGTGGCATCATGTAAAGTAACTCAAAAAGTTTTATACAAAAAATTAATATACTTTTACACAGCCTCCATTCATAACCAGTAAAACATCTAGATGATACTATCTCAATTCCTGTGCAAGCAAGGATGTCTGCAGTGATGGAGGCTATTGCATCCATGATACTTCTGTGAATATTACCAAGGTCATGTAATGGCTGGGCATATAAAATGTCTTGTCATGTAACCTCACAGGAAGAAAGTGAGAGGGGTTATGTCTGGAGATAGTGATGGCCACTTGGTTGGCCTGTCACATCCCACTCATCTCTGTGGAAATATTCTGTCACGAACATGTGAACTCCAATGTATTGGCGCATCACCCTGTTGGGAGGTCACTATTAGCTGAAGGAGAAGAAGCTGAGGGCCAGCAAATTGCTGAAGTACCCCCAAATAAATGGCTCCTATTACTGTTTGCTCAATGAAGAAAAGCTGCCGAACTGTGCTGGCTTTCATCCACACAACCATATATTCACTTTCTTGCAGTTTTTGGCATGAGCCCGAAAACTGTGGGGGTTTTCTTTGAATGTTATGGCATTCACCTTCCCACACAAATGGAAGTTAGCTTTGTCAGAGAAAACAACATTACCATGATAGGGTCTCCCCCAACCCTGTCCAGCATATCAAGGAAATTTGGGGTGAGCTACAAATCATTTCAATTCAGTGCTTGCACAATTTGAAATTCGTAAGCATGCAAATGAAGTTATTTATGCAGCACATTGTGAGCTGTTGAGTAAGGGACGTTTAGCTCATGAGATGCTGTGTGAACTGGCTTTGATGGGCTTCTGTGAAAGGTCTCTCCCATGTACTCTTCCATTTAATTAGATGTGCCTTTTCTACCAAAACCTCAGTACCTGTTTACACTCCCATTGGCTAGGTCGTCATAACATCTTGTGGTTACCTGTGAAATTCACGTCAAAATTTTCTCTGGACAGCGAGCATTATGCTCTCTTTTGTGATATAGTCATTTCTGGTAACTCTTTAGTACTTTAAGTGAAACAAGTGAAACTGCATGGAAAAATAGTGCAAAACTTTTTATGTTGCTTTACATGGCGCCACAAACCACAAGTACCTGCATCTTGTAGTTTTTATTAAAACTACATTTGGGAATCAAGGAGATTTCATACGGACACCCTGTACAACAGGGGATATCAGTTAAATAAGAGCTATCTGTATAGCTGTTATGTAACGAAATCCAATTGTGTTTTAACATTTATAATCGAGCCACAACTTCACTACTGCCTTGTCATTGTCTTAACAGTCTATGTGTTACTCAAATTTGAGTTAGTCAGTTGTATATTGGAAATTTATATAATAGGTGCCCAAGATACATGGTACTGTTACCAAGGACACCCGTACAATATTTTATAGGGGGCCTAGACCTGAGTGTATCATATATTTTTAATATTTTGGAAGACAAGTGGCCACTTGGAATCTTTATGATGCCAGTGGTACTCAGTGAAACAAAAAAATCATGGTAGTAGGGTGGTTAAGGAAGGAGATAAGAGAGATGTCAGTAACCACCAAACTGTTTCATTAATGACATCATGTTCCAAAATTTTTGAGAAGGTGATCTATTCTACAATAATATCTACCCTTAGCAACAATAATATCCTCAGTAAATCACAGTTTGGATTTTGTAAGAGCTGCTCTATGGACCAAATTTTAAATAACAGAATAGTGCCAGCTGGTATTTTCTGCAGTATATCTGAGGTATTTGACTGTGTGAATCACCATATTCTCTGAGATAAATTGGGATTTTGTGGAATTGATGGTGTAGCCAACCAATGGATAATGTCATATCTAACCAAAATAATGTTGAAAGTTTTACTGAAGAATTCAACCAGTGTAGTCTAATGAACAAAAAGCAGAGTTACACTGAAGAGCCAGGAAACTGGTACACCTGACTAATATCGTGCAGGGCCCCTGCAAACATGCAGAATGACATGGCATGGACCCTGCTAATATCACAAGGAGTGCTGGAGGGAATTGATGCCATGAATCCTGCAGGGCTGTCCATAAATCCCTAAGAGTATGAGGGGATGGAGATCTCTTCTGAACAGCAGTTTGCAATGCATCCTAGATATCCTCAATAATATTCATGTCTGGGGAATTTGGTGGCCAGTGGAAGTGTTTAAACTCAGAAGTGTGTTCCTGGAGCCACTCTGTAGCAATTCTGGATGTATGGGATGTCACATTGTCCTGCTGGATTTGCCCAGGTCCGTGGGAATGCACAATGGACATGAATGGATATAGGTGATTACACAGGATGCTTTCATACGTGTCACCCATCAGATTCATTTCTAGACATATTGGGATCTCATATCACTCCAACTGCATATCCCCCAATATCCCCCACACCATTACAGAGTCTCCATCGGCTTTAACAGTCCCCTGCTGACATGCTAGGTCCATGGATTCATGAGGTTATCTCCATACCTGTAAAAGTCGATCCACTCAATACAATTTGAAATGAGACTTGTCCAACCAGGCAACATCTTTCCAGTCATCAACAGTCCAAAGTCACTGTTGATGGGGCCCAAGTGAGGGGTAAAGCTCTGTGTCATGCAGGTACATGAGTGGGCCCATATCAATGATGTTTTGTTGAATTGTTCGCATGCTGGCAATTGTCGGTGGTCCAGCATTGAAATCTGCAGCAGTTATTGGAAGGGTTACACTTCTGTCATGTTGAATGATTCTCTTCAGTTGCTGTTGGTACCATTTTTGCAGGATCTTTTTCTGGCCACAGCGATGTGAGAGATTTGTTTCACCAGATTCCTGATATTCACAGTACACTCATGAAATGGTCATACGGGAACATCTTTACTTCATCAGTACCTCGGAAATGCTGTGTCCCGTCACTCGTGTGCTGACTATAACATCACATTCAAACTCACTTAAATCTTGATAATCTGCCATTGTAGCAGCAGTAACTGATCTAACAAATGCACCAGACACTTGTTGTCTTATGCAGGTGTTGCCAACTGCAGTGCCATATTCTGGCTGTTTACATATCTCCATATTTGAATATATATGCCTGTACTAGTTTCCTTGGCGCTTCTGTGTAGTTCTTGTTGTGAATAACATGTGTTGTAATCAATTCAAGCATTCATACAGCAACAGAAGGAATGGTAAACAATGTTCTTAAAAGTATCATTGCCTCGTTATCCGCGAATAGTCTCAACCACAATTTTAAAAGGACACAACATATTCAGTTCTGCTTATCTTCTGGTACTACCACCAATGATACATATAACACATGGTGAGAAAATAATAAATAGGATGGAAACTTCAAAATTCTTAAGTGTCCATATAGATGAGAATATAACCTGAAAAAAGCATATTGTGGAACTCATAAAACTAGTCAGTTCAGTCAAACAGTGGAAACTCCAGGTAGGAATATCAACAACGTCAGAAAAGAATTATTGCTTCTTACCATAAAGGAAACACATTAACTTGCAGACAGGCACAATCAAAAGACACTTACATAAATTAGCTTTCGGCCACAGCCTTCATCAGTAAAAGAGAGACACACATATGATTCATACACACAAGCAAGCACACCTCATGCACACATGACAACCAACTCTAGCATCTCACTCAGATTTGCACTTAGAATCATTGCAAATCTTGGAGAGAGGCAAATCAGTAAGTTGACATATTTCAAATATTTTCATTCAGTAATGTCATGAGGAATAATATGTGGTATCTTATCTTTAACAAATAAGGTCTTCATTGCTCAAAAGTATGCTGTAAGAGTAATATGAGTTGCTCACCAACAGTAATCTTGCAGATATCAGTTAAGGAGTTAGGCTTTTTGAATGCGACTTCACAGTAAGTTTATTTTAGCATGAAGCAGTGCAGCTTGAATAAAATAGTAATGTAGATAATAACAGTACAAAAAGAAAAATTCATTTCTTACACCACATTAATGTAATTTTTAGCACAAAATAGGGCATGCTATGCTGCAACCAATATTTTTGATTGCTTACACATTGATATAAAATGTCTGACAGACAGCGAAGTACAATTCGAAAATAAACTGAAGTTTCTCCTTGTCAGTTCCATAGAAGAATTTCTATTATTATGCTGTGTAAATGTTGGTGGATGGAATTATTAACTCACATCTTTATGTTTCCCTCTTTAAAATAACACCTGTAACTGATCAGCATGTAGGCATATTTACAGTATAATTTGTGATGAGAATATAAAATGACACATTCCACATGGAACTTGAAACTAACTAAGAATATGTTTTTCCTGTAATGTTGCTGCTTCACTGACAAAAACTCATAAGTATCAAATAATTCCTACCTGTCTGCGTGACAATCTAAAGTCAAAACAAGATTTTAAAAAAAGAAGAAGAAGAAGAAGAAGAAAAACCTTTATCATATGCAAAGAGGAGGAAATTACACTAGCAATAATGTGCCCAATTCCCTAAGCAAGTAAAATACCAGTTATTGTACATACTGTTCATTACTTTAATGATTCATTTGCTTTTTATCTCAATGGAACTAATATTTAAAAAAATAATAAATAAAATCATTTCTCTCATCTCTGAAGAAAGCAAAAATTATATATAACACTTCAATTATATGGAGTATTAAAAATATGTTTCAATTGAAGAAACTCACTTTAATTCGCAGGTTCTTGTACATCTCATAAATTATTCAACATGTGCAGTTTTCCTCTTTCACTTTCAGATAACTCCATATCTTTTAAAGCGATGCAACTACCATTTTATTTACATGTCAAGTTCCGTAGGACCAAATTGAAGAGCAAATCACCGAGGTCATGGAATGTGTCAGTACATGAAATTACAACATAAAAGTACTAACAGATAAAATAAATATTTATGAACCCAAAAAAAGTCAC
This sequence comes from Schistocerca gregaria, assembly GCF_023897955.1. Taxonomy (NCBI): domain Eukaryota; kingdom Metazoa; phylum Arthropoda; class Insecta; order Orthoptera; family Acrididae; genus Schistocerca; species Schistocerca gregaria. The sequence continues at coordinate 945,478,799 of NC_064921.1, read as the reverse complement.
TCCTTAACTTTATGTAAATGCAATCAAGAATACAATAAGAATCAGCTTAATTTTTCAAGGAACTCCTTGACAGAATAGAAAGAGTGACCCATGAGGAAACTCTTCAGTTTAGATTTGATAGCGCATGGATTACTGCTAAGATTTTTGAATTCGAGTGGTAGCTTATTGCAAATGGATGCAGCAGTATACTGCACACCTTTTTGCACAAGAGTTAAGGAAGTCTGATCCAAATGAAGGTTTGATTTCTGCTGAGTATTAACCAAGTGAAAGCTGCTTGTTCTTGGGAATAAGTTAATATTGTTAACAAGAAATGACAGTAAGGAATATATATATTGAGAGGCCAATGTCAAAATAACCAGTCTCATGAACAGGGGTTGACATGAGGTTCGTAAACTTACACCACCTATTGCCCGAACCACCCATTACTGAGCCAAAAATATCCTTTTAGAATGGGAAGAGTTACCTCAAAATATAATACCATATGACATAAGCGAATGAAAATAAGCAAAGTAGACTAATTTTCATGTCAAATGATCACTCACTTTTGATACTGTTCGAATAGTAAAAATGGCAGATTAAGTCTTTGAGCAAGATCCAGAACATGGGCTTTCCACGAGAGTTTACTATCTATCTGAACACCTAGAAATTTGAACTGTTCAGTTTCACTAATCATATGCCTGTTCTGTGAAATTAAAATGTCAGGTTTTGTTGAACTCTGTGTCAGAAACTGTTAAAACTGAGTCTTGCTGTGATTTAGCATTAGTTTATTTTCTACAAGCCATGAACTTAGGTCATGTACTGCACTATTTGAAACTGAACCAATGTTGCACACATCATCTGTTACTACCAAGCTGACTCAATCTCCACCTTGTCTGTATCACAGAGGAGTATTTCAGACATTGATCATGGAAAGGCATTTGCCAAGAGAGCTATATGATTTCCTACAGAAACTAATTTTTTATTTAATTCACCAGAAATGCTCAGAAAATGATTGTTAAATACTGTATATATATATATCTGGTTTATCAGTAACAGAAATATTTTTACTGTGAACTGACTTCATATCATTGACCTTGTGCTGGTAATCACACTTCCTTCACAACTGACCATATGAATTTAATTTTATCCTATGAATTAGCAATTCTATTTGCATACCACATACTCTTTGCCTTCCTAATAACATTTTAAGTACCTTCAAATACTGTTTGTAATGGGCCACTGTAGCTTGATTGTGACTACTTCTAACATTTTGATATAATTCCCGCTTTGTTCTACAAGATATCCTTATCCCACTAGTCAGCCACCCAGGCTGCCTATTACTGCTAGTACCCTGTTTTGAACATTCTAATTGAAAACAACTCTCTAACAGCATGAGAAATGTGTTAAGGAAAGCATTGTATTTATCATCTATGTTATCGACACTATAAACATTCTGCCACTCTTGTTCCTTGACAAGGTTTAAGAAAACTATCTATTGCTGTTGGATTAACTTTCCTACATAGTTTGTAATAAAACATGACATTGATTTGAGTAGAAAAGCCTTTTAGTGTTAAAATTTGTGCATCATGGTCTGAAATGCCATTCACGCTTGTACTAACAGAATGCCCATCTAATAATGAAGAATGAATAAAAATATTGTGTATGACTGTGCTACTGTTCCCCTGCACCCTAGTTGGAAAAAACACAGTCTGCATCAGATTGTATGAATTTAGGAGATCTACCAACATCCTTTTTATTGCACCATCATATAGAAAATTAATATATAAGTAATTTCTGGTACTTCCTACAAAGTATCAAGAACCCTCTCTAGCTTGAGCAGAAATGCTCTGAAGTTATAGTTAGGGGACCTATAAACAACTGCAATTAGAAGTTTAGTTTCACAAAATTCAACTGTCCCTGCACAACATTTAAATATCTGTTCACTGCAATGTCGTGATGCATCTATGGACTCAAACGGGATACTGCTTTTTACGTACATAGCCACACCCCTACCCTCTAAGTAACTCCTTGAGAAACAGCCAGCTAATCTGTAGCCTAGTAAAGGAAGCCTCTGAAATGTCAAATTATTTAAGTGGTGCTTTGATATACCAATAATTTCAGAGTCAACATCTATAAGTAGTTTACTAACTTTATCTCTAATTTAATGATAAATAATAACTACAAAATTTCAGTAAAACAAATACTAAAAGAAAATATTTCTTTGTTTTCTAGCACACATATTTCTCAAGTCAGTCTATGTAGTGGAAGTTCCATTTCTTGACTATTAGTAAATTCCCCTTCATTTCCATGCCTGAATGCTCAAAAAAAGGAGGTTACTGTCACTTCCCACACAAAAATAAGGGTAGCAAAAGTGAGAAAGCCAGGGAACACTAGATGACCCTAATGAATTTCTAGAAATATGTTATCAAGCAACTTGCAATATAATAAAAAGTGAGAGCAATTTGGACAAAGGGCAAACCACAGTCCAAACAGATTGCAGTATCCTGAATAAATAATTTGTATAAACTGTTCCATTTCAAATTCTTCATTCAGTAAAAATCATTATAATAGTTGTTCAGCTGCAGTATATCTGCTTAAACATAAAAACCAGCTATCAGTCAATTCCCTTGGTCAAGAATCATCTAAGATAACATTGTAAAATCTATAAACAAACTCAAAAACAGAGGATTACTATGGGGTTAGTAACAATATTATTAAATATGCAGCCTATGCAATCATGATGCCACTAAAATATCTGGTGAATTGTATTCTGGATGAAGGTGCATACAGTGAATGTCTGAAAATTACAATTACACTCCTGTTCTAAAAAAAAAGGGGGGGGACAGAAGAATGCCAAACAATTAAAGATCCATATCATTAGTTCCACTAAACAAAAATACAATACACATATGCAATACACATATGCAAAGTTACAATTATTTTGAATGTACATGGTAACTGCAAGTTTGGCTTTTGATCTCATGTATCAGCAATAAAAGCACTAGAATGTCTCCTCAGTAGTTTATATGAAGCCCACTGTTAATTTTAAGCAAAGCCTTTGACTATGTCACACATGATAAATGATAAAAAAGCCAGAACATATATATGGTGTTGTAGATAAGTGGCTACATCTATTTCAGTCATACCTAAGCAATTGGAGACAATTAGTAAAGGCCAACAACCAAAAGCCAACACCCATGAAAATAAAGGGAGAAATGCCTCAAGGCTCAGTGTTTCCTGTTAGCTGTGTACACCATTGACTTCCCAAATTACATCCCATATGACAATGTATTGCATACTGATGACATGACACTGATTACATATGGAGAAAATCTACAAGATGCCCTACATTTCAACAAAGTAGGAACTGAAATGAGCAGTGATTGGTACAGGGCCAATCTTTTATTTGTAAATAAAATAAAAACTGAGGAAATTTAATTCAGTCCACAGACATTCAAACAGATACAAAAAATGCCAAATTGCTGGGATTACATGTAGATCAAAAACTTACATGGGATAGACATAGAAATTATACAAGTGGAAAACTTGCTCATTCTCTCTTCCTACTTCACAAGCTGAGACACACTATTAGTAAAAAATTATTAATTTCTGCTTACTTTGTTTTCTTTGAATCACAACTGCTGTATGGAGCACTACTTTGGTGTAACCCCAACACTCAACCGGACTGTTTGCACCATGGAACCTCAATCAAGAAGCACATTACAGCTGCCCATGGCACCAGAGTCAATAAATCCCTGTCAGTACCTTCTAGAACCTCATTTACTCTCTTTTTGTCTTGCAGTAGTCAGCATTACAAAGGTGATTATTCAGGCTTTCGACAGGTGGTCACATTGATGTGGTCACATTGATGTGACTGGACAGTGCATTAACACTGCATAGTGTGAGTGTATGTATCATTATTGTATTATCACTGTTATTTTAGCATATATATTTACTTGTCCTGTGCATGCATGTTTGTGTAAAATAATTAATATTGTATTGTTTCTATGTATTGAACACACTGAGGAAGTCAGCTGTAAGGAAAACATACAGAAAGGCGAATAAAGATACTGTTCAATGGGAGAAATAATTGTATGGATACCTCTGTCCATGCTCTAGTTTCTCTTACAGGATGTATCTACAATGGAGACAGAATTGTTCTACAATCATTCTCAAATACTTGTTCTCTAATCTTGCTGATTGGTGCTTCACCAAAGACTACTGCCTTGATATCCTTGATACATATCTAAAATTCCTTTCCACCAAAATGCTATATTTGTGAACATTTATTTTCTTGTAAGAGAGATGTTGTTGCCTCTGAAAAGCAACTTCTGTGTAGTCCCTTTTAACATTAATACTTTCTTTTTTATAGATTCTTTCAGAAGTGGAAGGGAACCTGTTCTTCTCTCCAGCAAGCATGCAAGTAATTTTAGCTCTTGTACATCTTGGTGCAAAGGGTAAGACTGCTCAGGAGATTGCAAAGGGACTGAGTCTTCCATCTGATAAGAAGACCATTGAGGATGGCTTTAGAGAATTAATGAATCAGTTAAAGGTTTGTATGAATCATCTATTGTATGCTTTTAAATTACTTGTGTTAGAATCATATGAGTAAATAATCTAACAACACCAAAAAAATCTTAAAACGGATAAATTTAAAAAATAAAACAGTAACAATTATGGCAGGACCATGAAACACTTAGCAGAAATAAAGATGGGATTCCCAGGATGGAGGTACCATTGTTTCTGCATTGTAAGATTATTTTTAGTTTTAATTTATTTTATTTTAATTTTTTATTTTATTATTATTATTTTTAAACAATTGTTTGAGGAAGTGGGTTGAAAAAATGGTTTAAATTGTAATGGGTGAATCACAGTTTAAATAAATACTGACTAAGTAGTGTAACTGGAATACAGCAACTCTTTTGAGATGCAAGATGTTGAATTATAGTGATTATAAATTATTGCTGCTTCTAGGCAAAGACCAATGATTTCGTATTACCTGTGTTTGGTTTAATTTGTGCTTGGTTTAATTTGTGAAATACTGAAGGACAGCCTGCAGCCATTTTATGAGTGGGTTGTTAATAATAATAAATTAAAACAGTAACAATTATGGCAGGACCATGAAACACTTAGAAAAAATAAAGATTGAATTCCCAAGAATGAGGTACCATTGTTTCTGCATTGGAAGATTATTTTTAGTCTTAATTTACTTTATTTTTATTTTATTATTATTATTATTTTTAAACAAATGTTTGAGGGAGTGGTTGGAAAAATGGTTTAAATTGTAATGGGTGAATCACAGTTTAAATAAACACTGACTAAGTAGGGTAACTGGAATACAGCAGCTCTTTTCAGATGCAAGATGTTGAATTATAGTGATTATAAATTATTGTGGCTTCTAGGCAAAGACCAATGATTTCGTGTACCTGTTAATGATGCCCTGCTTGGTTTAATTTGTGAAATAGCGAAGCAGGAGCCTGCAATCATTATATGAGTAGGTTGTCAATAACAAGACTCCAGGCCCATAATCAGAAAATCTGTCTCCAAACATCACAGTCTGCATGTCAACACAAAATACTTATGACATATTAAGAACAAATATACTTAATTTCATTGACAAACAAGTTTACATAATGGAAAAAACACTTACTACAGATAATGGAAAAAACACTTACTACAGAGTATCATGTAAAAGAGGAATCTACCATAGCATTGGTGCTCAGCTAACAGCGTTCCACTATTACAAAATCAGATTCATAACATACCACTAGTTTTCATAGTTGTAGTGATGCTGGGATTGTGTGTTAAATGTTGACATACAGTTGTTAACAAGCACAACTATAGGAACAAGTGCAAAACTATAAAACATCAATTATTATTATTATTTCTGCATCCATGACAGTACAATAAAATTATTTACAAAATCATATTAAAAACAAAGATTCCAAGACTTACCAAGCAGGAAAGCACCGGTAGATAGGCACAATAAATAAAACACACAAACACACACACAGAATTTCTAGCGTTTGCAACTGACAGTTGCTTCTTCAGGAAAGAGGGGAGGAGAGGGAAAGACGAAAGGATGTGGGTTTTAAGGGAGAGGGTAAGGGGTCATTCCAATCCCAGGAGCGGAAAGACTTACCTTAGGGGGAAAAAGGACAGGTGTACACTTGCACACACACACATATCCATCCGCACATACACAGACAGCCAGGGACAGCTACAGTTCCCAAGGGCAGGATTGTGTCTGAATCTACTATCGGTGATGGATCGAGCTCCGATTCTAAGAACGTGCAGAAAATGCCCAGGGCTCAGAGCTCACAAGGTCAGAACTTGCAGGAAGGTCGCTACCCATTTCCTGGAGATGGAAGCCGTGCGGACGTCTCGTACCTGGCCGGAAAGCTCAGACAGTCATCCCAGTGTGGTGCAGCTCAGGGGATGCAGACGACCGCAACGCCTCAGGGCATGATTCAGTCTGTTCCCGCACTTCAGGGGTCGACTCCGAAGGCGCAGTTGTACTATGAGAAAGTTCAGAGTCTCCTGTGCCAGCCACCAGAAGTCGTTAGCCGTCTCCTTCATCAGATGCACCTTAATGCGGGTGTCGCTCCTGTCGCAGACCCGTCTGCTGAGCCTGCTGTCAGACCTCAGGGATTTGTAGTCCCGCCTACCGCAGAAGTGTGGCCAGTGGTTCACAGTGCACAGGTGGTTCAAGAGAGGCTCCATCCCAGCCAGTCACAGGGAGGTTACACCATGGCGGCGAGGGGACGTGGCAAAGGCCGTGGCCGGTTGTTTGATGTTGATGGGTGACTCTGGAATTGTTGTGCCATTCGAGGTGCCTGTGCAAAAAAGAAATTGTGAGATCATTGTCACAGTCATGCATTAATTGGCTACAGTGCCATATCGTCTTCATATGTCAATGATGTAAGTTTCATGGATTTCGCGGATGTGAATCCTTGTGATGTATGATGTATGTTTCAGTGTATGTGCGGATGGATATGTGTGTGTGTGCGAGTGTACACCTGTCCTTTTTTCCCCCTAAGGTAAGTCTTTCCGCTCCCGGGATTGGAATGACTCCTTACCCTCTCCCTTAAAACCCACATCCTTTCGTCTTTCCCTCTCCTCCCCTCTTTTCTGAAGAAGCAACCGTCGGTTGCGAAAGCTAGAAATTCCGTGTGTGTGTTTGTGTGTTTTATTTATTGTGCCTATCTACCAGTGCTTTCCCACTTGGTAAGTCTTGAAATATTTGTTTTTAATATATTTTTCCCATGTGGAAGTTTCTTTCCATTTTATTTACAAAATCAAACGTATCTACAACATATACACAGGATTTTATACAAGTCAAATTGGTTTTGAGGCCAGAAACTGGCAGTCCTCATTGCTGGAACACTTGCTGTGACCAGGTCATCAAGTGTGCAGGATTCAGGCAACTTTGGGCAGATTCTCCGCATTCACAGGTTGCATCTCCAGAAATGTATCCCCATTGTTTCACATTTTGTTTGCACTGCATCACTCCAATTCACAGTCTGTTCAGTCTTCCATGTCTGATATGGTAGTTTGAAACCAGCAGGCTCTTACTTTAGGTTTTTTCCCAGTTATTTTGTTCCACCACAGCGCAATTTGGTGAGTGGGAGGTGAGGATGTAATTGCTTTAGTTGTTTGCAGGAAACTCTTTCTGGACTTCAGCCTTGAACACGGTGCTTCACTTCCAAACAAGGGGTGCCTGGGATTGTTTTCCTATTTTTTGTTTTCAACTTCTACCACTGTTCTTCATCTTATCTCCAGGGGCGCTGTGCCTGCCTGTTGGTAGATTGGTAGATTTTGTTGACTCGAGTTGGTCATAGGCAACCTGCTATAATGCAGCCTGTCATTGAGAGTGGTATCAGCATGCTTGGTGTATGCAGAGTTCTGCCTGACTGGTGCTGCTTATTCAGCTGTGAAACATAAAGCTAGGGCAGATGTGTGTAGGACACATAGTTTACCTCCCCATGAGCTATTAGTGAGCTTGCATATTATATTATTTCAGCAGCAGACTTTGAGCTTTGTTTTCTCGGAGTGATCTTTGAAAATGAGTGCTCACTCAAGCTTTACTCCAAGGTATGTAGGAGTGTATGTGTGTTGTAATTGTATTCCCCTCCAAGTTATGTCCTGTTTTCTTCTAGCTTGTATATTTCTCAAGTGAAATACACACACATGTATTTTCGATGGGTTAGGCTTTAGGTGGTTGGTGTCATAGAATTTTGTCAAGCCTTCGAGGGCTGCAGTCAGCTTCATTTCCACCTCATGAAATGTACATTCTTGGGCTGCAACTTCTGTATTGTCATCATAGATGACAGGTTGGTCATTGGTGTAGATATTGTGCAGCAGTGGCGCCAGCACACTGCCTTGGGGGAGGCCATTCTTCCGTATTCTCTGTCAACTTCTCTTGTTCTTCAGGATGACGAAGAACTGCCTGTCTTGAAGTAAGTGTTGGGTGAACTTCATTAATCAATAGTCCTTGGTGATTGTATAAATCTTCCTTATGAGTGGGTAGCAATTTACTGTATCATACACTACTGTTGGGTCCATGAATGCCACAGCTGTAATTTGCCCTCTCTAATATCCATTCACTATGTGCTGAGTTAGGTTGAGAATATGGCCACAACATGATTTTCCTGGCCAAACTCGTGCCTGTTGCTTGACTAGGCAGTGGTCTTAACCTGATATGAGGTTCAGGATCATTCTTTCCAATAGTTTGCATACAACAATAAACCATGCTAAAGGGCTTTTTCTTTAAGGAAAACTAAGAATCATAATTATTATTGCACAAAGATCACAGTCAAACAAAAGTACGTCTTAAATACTTTTGGTAAGAGCAAGGAATAATGGGGAGGTATAATGCTATCTGATATTGCTGGCTTCGAAATATTCTCATAAAAGCTACTGCTTACTTTGGCTCTCTAGAGGATGATTTAATGTTAAAGTCTCTCTAGGGGATGATGTAATGTTCACTTTGCAGTGCCAGTTTTTGCATTGCATCATGATTTAGTGAAATATATGCAACTGGTTGAGCAAAGCAAAATCACTTTAATCTGACCATGACTGCATGCCAACACTACTCCAACATGAAGATGTCATATGTGGTTGGTCCCATTGCAGCATGTGCTGTTTGTGCCGTATATCCAGTACAAAATAGTCCTCTCCAAAATGACAATAATTTTTACTATTTCACACATTTTGGCATTATAAAATGAATTTAAATGGGTTTAAAAGTTACTTCAATCATTCTAAATGAAATATATTTATTCTGCTGAAGAACAAAGGGAAAAATTCTCCACAGTGTGTGCCTCATGGATACAGACATGGCTACAATGCATAAAAGCTCCAATTTCTGGTGGAAACAAATCACATTTGCTACTAATATCTTGCAGATCTTCAGAGTCTGTTGTATGCTGCCTGCTATGTTACTGTAATGCCATAAAGAGGAGCAGTGGAGGAGATGGGGCATAGGGTGGACAGAAGTGCTGTGAAATAATCTCAGCATATGTAAGCAAGGGCTAGCTATTTCCAGTATTTGTAAACTTGAAATACAGAGAAAAAACCTATTGTAGGACTATTAGGTATTGCACAATCAATTGTATTAGATAAAAGTGAAAGTTTTTAATTGTATAAAGTCATTATTAAATTATTGCAGCTCTAATTGCATGAGAATGTGAGATATTCTGTATAATCTTATTTACAATCCAAGAGTATGTCAGGATAGGGAGAATATGAACCAGAATACAGAAATCTGCACCAGAGCACAGAGGAAATAAGGTGGTAAAGCACAGAACATTGACAAAAATTTATTGTTATTGGCTTATAATTGCCACTTTGCTAATAAAGTCACAGTACAATAAAAGTCTTAAAATTTACAAACATCAAAAAAGCAATGAAGAACATGACTATTGTTTACAGTTCTTAAAAGAGATCATTTATTCCATCTTTAGTTGAACGTAGGGAAATGATATGCATTTACACATGTAGCCTTTACTGTCAGGAAACAATCACTGTGTGGGTAAAAATCATCTTCCTAACATAGTTCCAGAGGTACGATGTCATCAACACTGAGATGTGTGAGAAACTGCCACATCACACATGATATTTAAATTTATTACTTCTGTGCTACTAACTGTATTTTGCAATAAATTTCACAGACGGTATCCACATATGCCACTAAATGCACCTACAAATTTATATCGTGTTATCACACATAATTGAGAAGATGTGGTGTCATAAACACTGAGATGGTTGAAAAGCTGCTGCACTGTGCATGAAATTCAAATTTACTACTTGTTTGCTGCCAATTGCATTCTTAACTCATATGTGCCGCTGAATGTACCTACAAAACTATATCATTGTATGACAAATAAATCAGGAGATATGACATCACAAACATTCAGATGCGTGAAAAACTACCACATTAAGTTTGACTTTTAAATTTATTACTCCTTTGCCACAGACTCTATTCACAACATATTTCGTAGACTGTATCAACACATGCTACTGAATGTACCCACAGAAATACATCATTGCACAACACACAGTTCAAAAAATATGACATCATAAACTCTTAGATGCGTTAAGAATTGCCGCATCATGCATGAAGTTACATTTATTCTTTATTGCCAAGACACTCGTATAGTCAAGTCAAATTAAGGACATCCATGACCCTTGGCAATACTTTTGAGAGCTTTCAACTGTGAAGTACTAGCAGCTGTAGATGAAAACAGTAGCCGTCTATAGAGCGATCCCATAGGGATGTTTATAAAATATTGTTGCAGACTTGTGAAGCAGCTTCACACATTGTACAGAAACTGTTTGGGATAATGTTTCTTAATTTGGATATTGTACTTATACATGGGTTCCTTATGAGTATATCTTTGTACACGTTAAAGGTGTTTTCACGAATACATGGAAATGAAATTTTTTCTGATATTTACTACAAACCCAGTTCATTTTTCTTTTTTTTCTTCTAATAGAAAATTGCCAACTGAATACCCAGGCAATGCCACACTTGTCTGCTAGTTTACTTTTACAATTGCAGGCCAGCCAGGATCCACAAAGACCATCCTACTGTTCCTGGTCTACTGTCTGTCATTGCTAACATTAACAGGGAAATGTAGATATCGTCTTATAATTCATTATGTGCTAGGTGCACTAAGATGCTCTTGTGCACCCATTTTGGCCATGCTTTTGAAATCAAATAAAGGCATCCTTCCTTTCTCACATTGTTTGAATATTGTTTACTGCTGTATTAGCTGTCTGTGTAGGTTCTTGCCTGAATGTGGAGTTGCTGTTAGTTTGAATAGTACACAGCTAAATAAATTTTAATCATGCAATAGGACATGTTGTTTGTAGTCTTGCCTTAACATTGTGGCACAATCTCTTGTGGCTTTGTACATCTCATAACCCCACCCCTTCCTCTCACTCCTTTATTCCCTATTTAGCTGCTTCCCATTACTCGTGCATAATCAAACCCCTACCCTCACCTCGTCACCGGGTACTCTGTCCATGACATTAGGTCAGCCCTGTTGTGGAAACCAAGACACAGTGCCATTTGAACAACCAGGGTGACCAACACATAGCAGGGCTTTCATTTTGTGTTGCAACAATAAGACAGGTAGAATGAATTTTCACTGTACAGCAGAGTGTGTACTGATTTGAAACTTCCTGACAGATAAAAACTGTATGTCAGACTGGGACTCAAACTGACCTTTGCCTTGTGGGCTATTCCTGTGCTGACTGAGCTGTCCAAGCACAATCATGATCTGACCTCATAGCTTCTCTCCAACCTGTTTTACTCTGCCAGGAGGTTTCAAATCAGTACATTTTCCTCTGCAGAATGAAAATTCATTCTGGAAATGATCCCCCCAGGCTGTGGCTAGGACATGTCTGTGCAATACCCTTTTTTTTCAGTAAATCTAGTCCTGCAAGGTATGCAAAAGAACTTCTGTTTGGAAGGTATGAGATGAGGTACTGGTGGAAGTGAAGCTGTGAGGTTGATCTGCGAGTCTTGCACGGATGGCTCAGCTGGTAGGAAACCAACCCATGAAAGGCAAAGGTCCCACATTCGAATCCCAGCCTAGCACAAAATTTTAATCTGTCAGGAAGTCTCAGTTTTAATTTGTCAGGAAGTTACAAGACAGGTATTGTCTAAACAGGCAAGAAATAAAAGTGGTCTTCTGGTCAGCCAGGAAAATTAAAGAAATGTTGTGACTTGTCAAAGATAATCTCCAGGGATTTATAATATTCCTTATGAGTATGGCATCAGTTACCAGTGCCCCCTATATGAACTATTGGTAATCTCTGTGTTGAGCAATCCCTTTAAGTACAGAAATATTTTGTTAAAAAAATCACCAGTTTCTGAAAACACTGTAATGATGAAATTTAACAGATGAGGATTCTGGCCCACACTTCAAACTGCTGGATCTTTGTGATGAGGAAGCAGCTGAAATTAGACTGTATGATCACAAATTGAATAGAGACACTGGCTACATATTTAGTAATGCATGGAAGTGTGCATATCAGAGAGAAAGGTCACATAGGGAAACATTCTCATAGTTCACTGCCTAATATGAATGGTGGCACTCCAAGCAGTGCTGGACAGCAAGCACAGATGTAATGTTTGGACACTGAGTGCACTCCCTTAGCATATGCCATCTGTATGATGTCATCATGATGTAATTCAGCCAATCAGATACCAACCTCTGGACGTAAAAGTGTGAGCCTCACCAGTTTTACAAGAGGTAGACTTAGCCCCTGATGATGATGGTGATTCAGGCAGTCATAAAAAGCGTGGGATTTTATCCAAATTTGAGATGGCAAGTTAATCAAGAACTGTTTACCTATGCGGCAAGGTTACTCTGTGAAACTGAAGATCTTACAGAAACCTCATCAGGGACCTCAGGATTCTTAAGCTTGCATGCCAGTATATTTACTCACAATAGTATATGTGGTCACTAAAGAATGTCAGTTTAGGTTGATCTGTGAAATTAACTAGCAAATTACTGGAAGTAAAAATAATTGTATGCAGACTATGTATCCCTGCCTAGGATTCAGAATAGAGTTATACTTTCTGATACAAAAGTTGCTGGTACAAAGGCATCAGGCAAAAAAAATGGAAAAATACTAAGTATACGAGTAACTTATTAGCCACTCCTTCTATAATTAATCATAATTTTTGGACCAAGGATGCATATACTTGTTAACAGTAATGATCGTATTAACTGGATTTTTAACTTTGCCAGTATATGTACAGCTGATGGTATTCTTTGTAAAATTGTAATATGCTTTATATGAAGTATTAGGGAAAACAGCTGTTGAGTAACAAACTATTTCTAGCTTTTGGAACTGTTACTTCCTTCCTGTCAGAAGATTGAGAGCAAGAGATAGCTTTGGGAAGATTGAGAATGAGAGAAGGTCACTCAGATTGAGAAAGGAGATAAAAGATGAATGAAAAAAAAGATGAATGAAAGGAGATAAAAGATGAAGGGGATGTGCCAGAGAGTTGGAGGGCAAAGATAGTACTTTTCCAGTTACAGTCCAGACATGATAGAAGGACAGACTGGAAAGTAAAGACAGGTTTAGAAGAAGAGAAGTGGAATGAACAGTGCATTTAAGAACTAACAGGAAAGCAGATAAAGATGAGACAAAAAAGCACATGCGTGGTCAAGCCCAGCCTCATGGTGGAATGCAGCAATTTGCTGGAGAGCAAGTTCCCAGCTCTGGAGTTCAGGGAAAATAGTTCTTGGCTTGAGGATCAAAATGGTCCGTGTGGTTATAACACACTCTCAGGTCCATTGGATCATGCTGTGGAGCATGCATGACAACTGGGAGCTGGGTGTCCTCTAAGTTCATGTGCTGTGCAGCAATGTTAGTGTTGCTCGTTCCAATAAAAAAGGCTGGGCAGTGAACACATTTCACTTGGTAAATAACATATGTGGTTTCACATGTTGATTTTACGTTGTTGTTGTATTGTTGTAGGGTATAGCAGTGGTTGGGCACTTTATAGTAACAACAACTGCAGTGTTAGGAACATTTGGGTAGGGATAATATAGGTCTCTGCTAAGAACATTTGCTCATACTGTACAGTTTCTTTATCAATGTACCCCGTATTCTCATAAATGTATCCACACCCCTTACTATCATAACAGTTTCTGTGCCAGGTAAGCTATTTGTACTGTTGTAGCTGCCCAGATAGCCTGAGTTTACACTTAAGTGACAAGAGAAAAATAAAAAAAAAATTATAAAAAGGATTCAAACTACACAATTTCATTTCATTTTCTCATCTCGTGCTTTGATATTTTCTCATTGCAATTACTGTGTACTGCGTCTTTATTCATCCATTCAGTCTTTGCATGTTTTATGGCAGATGACAGTGCAGCAATGAATGAAGTAAGATTGGCATTTGAATAACGCAAGGCAATGTTGAAGTGGTACTGGAAATACAGAAACACGATGGAGGTACAAAGGCAGTGGCATAATGTGTACAGAAGTCAGCCACTAGCATGTACAACAATTTATCATATTCAGGAAAAATTTGAAGCAAACATTACTGTTCAGTATGTGTGTAAGGAAAGGTCTGACCAACCAGAAATGTCAACAAGTTTAGTTTCCAGCACTGCTGTATTATAACATTTTCCTAGGTACCCTAAAAATCAGTGAGTCAGAGTGCACATAGAGCAGTGTAAGCCAATCAAATGTATGACGAATTCTGAAGGCTGCAAAGTGGAAAGTATACTTTCAAAAATTTGTGCACACTATGAATGAGCATGACCTGGATTGAAGAATGGAGCACTGTGAGAGTTTTGAAGGCATGCCTTGCGAGGATGAACCGTTTTCAGGGATGGTTATCTGGTCTGATGAATCACATTTCAAACTGAATGGTACAGTAAACTACCACAATATGTGTACTGGGTTCCTGAAAATCTTCACGTTCAGGTGGATGAACATGTTATTAATGTATTAATGTGTGGTGTGATCTGTCATCGCTCAGTTTGATTGGCTCATTCATCTTTGAAGGAACCTTAACTTGTGAGGTGTATCTTCACATGCTGCGAACATCAATTTTATCTGTCATCTGACTGGTGTTCGGAAATGAAAGATTTTACCTACAGCTAGATGGTGCTCTGCTTGACTACCACAGAGATGTAAGAGAATACTTGGATGAAAATCTATCTGGGTGATTAATAGGTCAAAGAGGAACTGTTGAGTACCCAACATGATCTCCATACATTACACCTCTTGACTTCCACCTATGGGGGACCTTGAAAAATGAAGTTTATGAACAGAAGCCAGCAACACTGAATGAGCTACAATAAACCACCAAGGCGTACTGTGCAGCTATCACATCAGAAACACTGAAAGCAATAGTTCAGTCAACAGTTCAGCAGTATCTATGTTGTTTGGCTGCTGATGAGGGTCACTTTGAACACACAAAATAATTACTCCCCTCCCTCCATCCACTCCCATGCAAGAATTGTAACAGTATGTTATTTTGTTCCATAAACATTCTGTGTCAAAGAGTGTCTACATTTTTCTAGATCCCTCTGTATTTTTGAGTACCTGACAGTAATTTTTTGAGGGAAACCATTATGTTCATACACATGAGCTACAACACCCAGTATTTTTGACATGACAGCAGTAGTCACTGTCTGATATACACCTGAGAAAAATCTGAAGACAGCCAAAAGTCCAAGAACAGCACATAGACAAACCCATTAAACAGAGTTCATAGACAGCATCTAAGCATGGTGATTGTAGCTGTGAGGCGATCCACCCAGAAATGTATTGATAGTCAGATAGATCACAACACATGCCTTATGACCATAGTTATGAACGTTTCTGATGTAGCTGCCAAGAGACTGGTGGCTGCAGCATGCATGATGTTATGGCACCATACTGAGTTGTGCTGCTCCCGTGGGCTCTGATGTGTTGACAGTTTTAATATTCTTGAATATTACACCCTTGACCCTTGAAATAGCTGCATAGGGACAGAGAAGCTCCAGTTCATGCCTCCTTTGAGACGGTAGAGGGAGAGGATCAGGCCAATAACCTGTCTGCTGGATCCAATGAAAGACCACTACAAAAACTATGCAACATTGCCTGATGTTGCTATCCAGTTCACCTGTTCAGGGACTCTGAGCCTGCATCCAGCCTTGGTGGATGACTGATAACAACTGACACACCAATATCTGTGAAGTCATCTGCTGCATTGTCAAGTCACTCAGGGGTCAGAGGGAACACATGTGATTTTCTGGTGTCATGAGGGATTTGGTACCCATCGGTATGATTGGCAGCATCTGAGCCATATCTAAATGGGTGGGAGCAATGTAGCTGCCACAGGTGCAATTTGTTGATGTAACAAATGCAGTGCTGGAGGAGCAGCATTGGTTGTTACAGACATTCTGGGCTTCTGGCCATAACTGATTAAGTTGGTCCAGAGAATTCCATATTTCCAGCTCACTTTACATGTGAAGGCACCATGCATGACCTCCAGTGAGGCGGTTGTCCATCTAGGGTTCCTGCCAGAAGACTGCACCCAGATTGGGGCGTCTCTGTGAAAGTGGAGGATATATTGTGGATTCATGTGTTAGGTTAGTATTGTACTCAGTCATGTCTTCTGGTTAGTATAATTGGTAGCACTACAACCATGTCCTGCAGGTAGCCTAATTGCTGAGCCACAAGTTCCCCTCTTGCCGAGGTGCCAACTTGTTGCTAATCTGTGTGTGCATCATGGGCCTATTCTTTCATCTGTGGTCACATGATTACACATATATATATTTGTCTGCTTGCCTATGCAGGACATCGCACAATTGTCAGCAGACAGACAGGTCCTTCTCAGGACAATTATGCCAGACATATTCAGTAGCCGATCTATGAGAGCCAACTCCCACCCTAGTTGCTGTGGTCCATCAGTCAGAGCCACATCAACTGGTCACCAAATGTCCACCAGCTGTGCCTCCATGACCCATTCATGCCTGCAGTCTGCCAACACTGCTGAATGTGTGCTGGCTACACCACTACGGCCTGATCACATCGGGTTGCAGCCTCGCCTTCACCACAGCATCATTGCCGGGCACCAGCCACACCTGCACCATGGCACCATGCCATTTTCCTGACAGGTCTGTAGGAACAATTTCTGTTATCTTATTGAATGCCTCATTGTTCTTAATTTTGTCTCAGTCATGCAATCAACTATTGCAGATGCATACCTGAAAACTGCTATTTATTTACTGTGCCCTTGACAATGCGCAGAGACACCAAAGCTAGCAATGGGGTTGATCAGCTGGTGTTCTCAGCATCCTTGTCTGATACCATAGTGTCCAGACATGGCTGTTCCATGTCCTTCCCAGCTATGGCCCTTCCGCTTCACCTGAGCCCTTTAGTTGTCATGTTACTGGTGGTTGCCGTCAGTCAGTCTTGCTTCCCACTGACAGCTGAAGCCTCCCAGATGTCCCACTGACCCACCAGAATCTGGCTGAGCCCATCGATATTGCATATCTTGTGGCCACTGTTGTTTGAGCTTGTATTACATTGGGCACCAGATGACTCCCTGATTTTCCCACCAGCTCATCTGCTCCCAACTGAGCCCTTGCTGCTGCATTGCATTTTTTTTCCCCCCAGGGGCCATTTCCATCCTTCTGGTGCTCTTCTGTGTCAGCTGCAGCACTTCATGCCTAGCAAATTTTGTCCAGGTGCACGGCATGTTTCTTGCTTTCCTTTTGGTGGTATCTTTCTTGGTGTTTTCTCTGCTTACCATGTTCCCCCACATTGCACATCCAGTGATGTCTTTTCTGCCAATTCAGGCCTTTCTCCTGACCCTCCCTTTGCTTTTTATACATTTCTCCATTTTCCACACATCCTTGCTGGCTATCATATCTCATATGGCCCCTACTGGTGAAGGCTTTGCTCCTAGCAGCCAACAATGCCCTTCCAGTCCATCATTCCTTCTTATCACTCACAGTGTGCCCTCAGCCCAGTGTCCCTTCTCTGCCCTCCAGGTGCCTCCTTTCCCCTTCTTGACTCTTTCACACTCAACTGAGATGACTCTGCCATCTCCTCCTAAGGTGGGAGAGATATTATACCTGGAATTATCTTTTGGCCAGTACAAGCACTACATAAGCATCCTGTAGGTAGCCTAATTGCCAGGCTACAGACACTGCTCTTCTAGAGGTTCCAGCTTTCCACTAAGCTGCGTGCATGCCATTCAGTAGCAGCACTCTGATTGCAGACCTATTCCTTCATCCATGATCATGTAATTACATGTCATATTCATCTGCATGCCTAAATGGGACACAGCATGACCACCAGTAGGCAGACACATCCCGCTCCGGGCATTATGCTGGCCGCATTATGCAGTACACCAGTCAGAGCCAAATCACATCCCGCTCTGAGCAATTATGCCAACCGCTTCCTGTGTCCCATCAGTCAGAACCACAATGCCCATTAGCTGAATGTCTTTGCAGCCCATTCAATCCTGCGGCCTGTCATCACTGCCAAATGTATGCTGGTCAGACCATTGTGGACTATTCACACCGAATGCCAGCCAAGCCAATGCCACGGCACCATGCCGTTTTTCTGACAGTCTTTTCCTGACAGCAGAAAATGCTGTCTTATCAAATGACTCATTATTGTTAATTTTGTCTCAACTATGCCATAAACTATCGTAGGTGCATATCTGTGAATGCCAGTTTACTTTCTGTGCCCTTGCCACTACAAGAGGACATGAAACTGATGATCAGTGCTGCTTCTGTTAAAAGTTTTGCTGACTCCTTTAATCATCTGCATATTAGAGTATCCACTAGGTACTCTGTTTCCCCATACTCTTAGCTGGAAGAGAATTAAAATCCAGTGATGCTGTTCTGAACGCAAAATAATTTGAAACTGGTGTGAAGTAAATGGTGGGTCATTACAGTACATAGTGGTTTGTGGTAATCCATGGATTGTGCATTTAGAGTGGCCATGTTAATATACTTTTGCTCCGAAATTCCTTATGCCACAGAGCCAGATTTTTTTTCCCCTTTATGCTAGTTCTTGGTATCTATGGACTTATTCCAGAGGTTCAGTGAAATGAAAATAAAGCACTATTCTAACAAAATATTATGATGTACCTTCATTTAACTGAAAGACTTCTTCTGTTTTAAAATTACTGTTTAATAAACATATTTGCTCAATTCTTTTATGAAATAAGATCATGAAAACAAATGTTTCAATCACAAACTTCTAGAAAATGTCATAAGATTCTTCAAGTTTTTTGTAAGGTGTCTTACAATATTAGTTTTCTCTCTTATACACAATGTAGCAGGAAATTCCTCATGACAATGCAGGAAGTAGAGATTCACACAGTTTGCAATGAGATCAAATTGTAGTGAGAATAATGACACCACATTTAACGTTTCATCTATGGCAACAGTGTAGTCTGTTCATAGTTGATACTGTTAGATCATCTGTAGATTCCCACATTTCTTTTTGACTTGATGTTGCTTTCCTGATGAAGAAAATAGAAGATTTTTGAAAATCTTGCATCTGCAATGGCTTTGAAGCAAAATGTTGACCAATAACATTATACATAATAGACCTGTCTATCTGTCTCTTTGTTAATCACAGCAACTCTCATAAAATTCAGTCATGTGAATGTATCGCCAACTTCTCCTGAAATTAAGAAAATTATATATCCTATCAAAGACAAAAGTTCATTTGCATTTCGTGGGGTTTCCAATAGGGTACTAAAGATTTGTTTCCATACAGTAAGCCCTGTATTATCATAAATATGTAATGCATCACTAACTCAGGGCATTATTCTAGATATACTGAAATATGCCAGTATTAAATCCCCCTTTAACAAAGATAAGAGAGATGTTGTTAACTACCAAACTGGTTCATTGCTGACGTTATTTTTCAAAATTTTTGAGATGGTGATGTAATCTAAAATAGTATGTCACTTGAGCAACAATAATATCCTCAGTAAATCACAGTTTGGATTCTGGAAGAGTTGCTCTACTGAGAATGTCATTTATATGTTCACTCACCAAATTTTACAAGCAATAAATAAAAAAAAAGTACTGGTTAGTATTTTCTGCACCCATATTAGCCATTTGACTGTGTAAATCACAATAATCTCCAGGTTAAACTGAAGTTTTATGGAACTGATCGTGTAGCCAACCATTGGATAGTGTCATATCTAACCAAAACAATGTAGGAAGTTGTAACCAGTAATTCAACCAGTGTAGTTTGGGGAAATGATTCTGACTGGGTAGAAATCACATCTGAGGTTTCCCAAGGCTCAAGCTTAGGCCCACCATTGTTCCTCAGATGTGTAAATGATTATCTGTCTAATGTACAACAAGCAGAATTAGTTATTTTTGTGGATGACACTTGTATTGTAATCAATCCCAGCAGACATAAAGCAACAGAAGAAACTGGAAACAAGCTTCTCAAAAGCACCATTGACTGATTTTCTGCAAATAGTGTCACCTTTAATTTTAAAAATGCACAACATAGTAAGTTCTTCACATCTAGGGTACAACACCAATCTTCTTTAAGAAAGAAAGTCTTCATTGCTCAAAAACGTGCTTCAAGAGTAATAAGGGACACTCACCCGTGATCATCTTGTAGACATCTGTTTAATAAGCTGGGCATACTGACTACTGCTCCACAGTATATATATTCCCTCATGAAGTCCGTCATAAATAATCCACTGCAGTTCAAAAGGAACAACGCTGTACATAGTTACAATACCAGAAGGAAAATTTACATTCATTACTCCACATTATGGTTGTGTTTAGCACGAAAAGGGGTGCACAATGCTACAACTAAAATTTTTGATAACTTACCCTCTGATATAAAATATCTGACAGACAGCAAAGTAAAAGTTGAAAACAAACTGAAAAAGTTTCTCCATGACAACTCCTATTCCACAGAAGAATTTCTTTCCAATTGTTGATTATGATCTACACATTGCGGTCATCATTATGAATCACCTTTTATTTATGATATGTCATTTCTGCTAATTTGTAAGTAAATTAAAATAGCACTGTTCTTTATGTGTTTCAAAATTGGTAAAATCTCCAAAATTACTTCATGTTTTAAATTCATTGATTCGTCAGTTCATTGTGGCTTTATAGAGAATTGACGTTCTTTGTAGGGATCTGATGACACAGTGCTTGAAGCAGCCAACAAGGTTTATGCACAAGTGAGTTTTCCAATTAAAGAAGAATTCAGAGCATCTGCTGCAAAATTTCTAGCTGAAGCTGAGGAAGTTGATTTTATCAAAGAAACAGAGAAATCAAGAGCTATAATCAATGAATGGGTGGAGAACAAGACACATAAGAAGATAACGAATTTAATGCCTGAAGGTAGGAGATTTCTTTTTACTATTTTTTAAGTTTATTGTGAGCATCTCATTGTGCAAAATCTCAACAAATGTTTCACCAACTAAATTTTAGTTGATGTACTTGTATAACCTTTATAAACAAGGCACCCCAATAAAGAGTTTAAAACTTTAGCATTGTATATGAATGTATACTAACACCTTAACAGAACTTTCTCTGTTGTCATTCTCCATCAAAACACATAAATTTTTCACTCATGGAGTGATGAAGGGCATAATCATACCACTAAAAGCACTACGAGTAGTTGTTAAAAAAATGGCTGATTTTACTAACCTTGAATGTGACAACCATACACTAGAAGTTTCGTAAGTAAATTGTTTAATTGTCAGATGATATCATACAACAAGTGAGGCAAATGTTCCTTTCAGTCTTGCAAAATTGACTCAACAAGCATCTCTTGAATTGGGCTTTTCCTAAATGCCCTGGAACATATTGAGATGTCATTTGCATCTTAACCTTTGCAGATTTACAACAATGTAAGAACTAAAAGACACATGTCTTTGGCTCATAAAAATATTTTTACTGAAATGTTATTTTTGTTGGATGAAGATGATTTCATCAAAACAAAATCTTCTGTGATAACTCAACTGATAACTGAAAAACTGTGATAGACTTTAAAACATATTCACACCTGCCTGTTTTTTATGCCTTAAGCAAGAGCAAAATTTACAGCACTTCATCATTTTAAAAGATAGGCACTGTGCCAATAGTCATTGACAAAGATTGTCAGTTACACCATGTACAGTACGCTTCTAACTAGATAGCACACCATTGCACTGTCTTAACCAATTCCTTGACTCTCCAGTGACTGATTCCCAGGTGGATAGTTCAAGCTGAGGCCATTGGACAGTCAGGCAATCTACTGGACCTGATATCTCTTCATTTGTATAGTTTATCAAAATCAGCTACACTTCACTTTTACTCACTCACTGAACCAAAAGAAGACCCAAATCTGCAGTTAAAGAAATTGCATACTGCTAGGAGTTTGACAAGAACAATTTCAGATGGGATGCTGCCATATCACCCGCATTGCTCACTTTGAATCTTTAAAAAACTGTAATTTAAATGCTTGATGTATTTTGCTAAGTAATGGCACTAAAACCAGTTATAATAAATTTATATAACTGAAAAGCTGTAAATTTGTTATTGAAAGGCATTATATTAGTTTTCTATAAACAGTTCTAATAGAGTGTGATCATAAGAACTCTGTTTTTCATGTAGTGTTCACTGCTGCGCTATTATTCTTTATAAGTACTACTTGCTATTAAATGTTTGCTTTCATAGTTACACAGCTCCATATTTATACATGATAACTACTACAATAACCCATAAACAAATGTTTTTAAACTTTAGAGATTAATCCTCAAAATCCATTTGCAATTTCCAAACTTCTTTGCCCATGTGGACTTACAGTGCTACTTATTGCACAACATCTACATTTTTGCATTATAGGCCCTTCCTCACAACTAATTTTATTTTCCATTATTTCCTGATTTTCCACATTTCTTTTTCGTTCTTTCTCTGTATAGAAGCGTGATTTTGTAAGATTTATTTTGTACATTGTTATGACTTGTGATTTTATGTAAATTTGTTCTAGACAGGGATTCCAATTATTATTGTAATTTGTAATTTTCTTAACGTACACTGTGTCTGTCATAATGTTATGTTCATAGTTCTAATTTAATTAAATGTACACTGCGGCTTTAATTTTTAGCATAGTTCATTGGTATAGGATTAGTTTATGTTTAAAGAATTCAACTGGATCAGTTTTGTGATTGGTGGCCATGACATACTGCAAAACAATACTAAATACCTCCTCTGAAAACTGTGTAGAACAGGTAATTTGAAAGTCTACTCATGATGCAAACATATTGGATTTAATAGCAATAAAATGGGCCTGACCCATTAGAGGATGCCCACGTTGAAGCTCATCTCATTGATATTGAGGCAGTAGCAGCAATAATGATAAACAAAGTACAAAAGGTAACCAAAATGAGTTGAAAGATTTACAGTAAAACCCTCTTTTTTCCACTTTCCATTGTGCTGATCCAAAAAAAGTGTAAAATGCAGGAAAGTGTAAAATACAGGAAGGCATAGGAAACACAAGAAGATATATATTTCTTGCTTGTTGTCTTCTGTTTATTAAGACTGCCAGCTTTCTTGTTTTAACCAATGTTATGCCACAAGTTTTATTTTCCGTAATTTTATAATAATTAGCTTAGCACCTCCTGCTTCACTCATGTATACTGTATGATCTATAGGAATGTTTTTGTTTTTCTTTAATCAAATATTTATGTTGTTCACAAATTGCAATTCATGCTAATTATGGCAAAAGATGCATGATCTTTCCCGAATGCACTTCTGACGACGAAGCAGTTCTGATAGCTGGAGTCCAAGGTTTTTGTTAGCCATGCCTTTTGTGTTTTTGTGGTGTATTTCTTTATATCTAAACAAGGAGTTAAATACCAAATTCATATATTTACCTTTAAAACTTTTTTTAATATAATAAAATATTTTATTAAAAATGTTCGTCCTCTATTTCACCCTTTAGGGATAGAATTTCCAAAAGCAGTAAAACACATATTTTTTATTTCTGTTCAAGAAGTCAAATACGAGTTTTCATAAATGTAGTTTTAAAAATGCTTTATTAGTTTTTTAACAATGATTTATTTTCAATAAAATTTTCCCAACTGTTTTATCCCCTTGGTTGTTGAATATCCAAAAATGTCAAAACAAATATTATATTGTTTGTGTCTGAGAAACCAGATACCAATTTTCATAGTTCTGCCTTCAAAATTGTCTTCATGGCAACATATTTTCAAAAAGCCTTTCATTCCCCGCTTCACCCCCTTAGGAGAGGAATTTCGAATTGTGAAATGCGAATTGTGGTTTATTTGTCTCGTATTCTACATAATCTAAATCATTTGATTCAGGTACAGGGGACATGTCAAATTGTGGTAAAATTTCACAATAAACAAAGAACAGTTGATGTTAACAAACAGCTTCATAATCATAACACAGTTTTGTTATATATATACATACAATAAAATTTAACATTTAATTATCCCTTGCTCAAATTATCATTTCATCCTCTATTAATTCTTCTATTGAATAGTAACATTTCTTCCATAGATTGTGCAGCAGTCTCGTTTTTAGAATCTCTGGCTTCATATTAAATATGTGTTTGCCCATTAACTTGTTATGTATTGTCATCCCCATATACTGTGTAGTCCATGCATATAATTTCAACTGGTCTGTGGATAGCATAAAATTATTTTTATTTCTTGTTTTGTGTGTATGGTTAAAATGATTCTCCTCAAATAATGTTTGTCTGCTGTGTATGAAGATTATAATCTCATAAATGTATATGGAGGGAACAGTTAGGATTTGTAGTTTCCAGAATAATGGGCGACAAGACTCTGTTTGCTGTGTTGGATGGTTCAAATGGCTCTGAGCACTATGGGACTCAACATCTTAGGTCATAAGTCCCCTAGAACTTAGAACTACTTAAACCTAACTAACCTAAGGACATCACACACACCCATGCCCGAGGCAGGATTCGAACCTGCGACCGTAGCAGCCCCGCGGTTCCGGACTGCAGCGCCAGAACCGCACGGCCACCGCGGCCGGCTGCTGTGTTGGACAATTTTCTTTTGCAGTTTCATTATTCAAGATACACTACTTGAACTTCCTCTGAAAATTATCCTGTATCTAATGACAGATTCAAAATAACTATGACAAGCAATTTTATGTGTACTCTAGTCAGTGGAATTTGTTAGTATTTGCATTGCAAATGCAAAACTGCTTAGTGTATTTTATAAGAAGTCAGTATGTGTATTCCAGCTCAAGTTCTTGTCCATATATAGTCCCAGGAATGACATCTTTCTTTGATTGATTGTTATATTGTATTTTAAGATCCACACATTTTGAATGTTTGGTTTTGATACGTACCATATGGGTTTTTGAAAGGCAATGGAGCTCAGAATTTTTTCTGTGTCATCATCTTCAATTAAAACAGAAGTAACATCTTCAAACAGAACTGATGGGGAATTTATATTTATGGGTAAGTCATTTACATAGAATAGGAACAGAATAGGCCCCAATCCCTTCTGAGATGATGAGTACACACCATACAGATATCAACATTCAATCCTTGGAGGTTTGGGCTGGGCGGCGATGAGTCAGTCTGGCACTATTTCACCCCCTTGGGGGTTGAATTTCCAAAAACAGTGAAACACTTATTTTTTTCATTCCTAACTGAGAAATAATTCAAATACCAATTTTCAAAGATTTGGCTTTGTCCCCTATCTTACCCACTTAGAGGTTGAATTTCCTTAAACAGTGTAACACACATTTATTTCTAACTGAGAAGCCAAATTCAAATTTTAATATATTTAGCTTTAAAAGTGCTTTGATAATGAAATATTTTATTAAAACATTTAATCTTCTGATTCCAAAAACACTGAAATATGTATTTTGTTATTTGTAACTAGAAGTCAAACACCAGCTTTCATAGATGTAGCTTTAAATACACTTAGTAGTTGTTTAATAATGATTGATTTCCAAAAAAAGGTTTCACCTACTATTTCATCCCCATAGCAGTTAAATTTCCAAAAACCCTGAAACACAAATTTCTTTATGTCTGACCGAGAAACCAAATACCAATTTTCATAGGTCTAACTTCAAATTTGCTTTAATAGCAACTTAGTTTGAAAGAACTTATTATCCCCTGTTTCACCCCCTTAGCAGTGGAATACCAAGAAATCCCATCTTAAATGATGCCTACAGTATAAGATCAACACCTCTGCCAGTTGGACATAGTGATGATGAAGAGGGAAACCCATGCACACTTTTGTGTGTGACAGCACTCAGCCACTGTCTTTGTGATTGAAATAAAGGCAGTGGCTGAGTGCTAACACAAACAAATGCATGTTTCCTTCTTTGTTCCAATCATGTGCAATGGTGTAAGTAAAACACAGAAGCAAACGTTTTAAAAAGATATTTGTGTTCTAATGTGAGATTTATTATAGATAATCATTATAAATCTGTGGCAAATAAAACTTGTGACACAATATTGGTTAAGACACTAAGTTGGCAGTCCTCATAAATAGAGAACAGCAGACACGAAATCTACATCTTGTTGCCAACAAGGAGGGCACCCAGTTCAGGGACGTTCTGGATGAGAAAGAGGGCAGAAATTTTTGTCATGTTATGGAGCGTCTTCAGGAGGATTGTTTATGTCCCATCAGGTCTTACCAACCTAAGACAGTGCTCCTAGAACAAATTAGTGTGTAACAACAATTCATGAAAGCCCATTATAGAGTTGCACATCTTCTAAGGCAGTGTTCATTTGTATAAATGACTGTGAAATTAAAGCTGTTGTAATACAATACAATGATCAAAAGGTGATAAGTTACTATGGGAACTTACACACTACTTAATCTAACTTAAACTAACTTACACTAAGGACAATGCACACAGCCATGTCTAAGGGAGGTGGGGGGGGGGGGGAGGGGGGTGGAGGGGTAATCGTGGTGGCTAGGTGACCACACGGCCAATCAGAAGGAAGGTTGCTGCTAAAGTCTCTGTCGTCAGGCTGTGATTATTGTATTGTATTGTTTATTTATTGATCCTGTGAATCATACATTAAGCCTAACACATGGGAAAAACACTCTAAAAATATACAAATAAATTTTATACATACACAGTTCTTACTTTTGGCCTTGAGTGCAGTACACACGCGCGCACACACACACATGTATATAACATTCCACACATACTTAGAATGCACAAATAAATTTATAAATAAACATTTACTATTTTGGCCCTAATTGTATAAACTATTTAAATTTTTTCACATATTTGCATACTAGATAAAAATCCATCAATACTATAGTAGCAGTTCCTTAGCAAAGCATCACTCGTGGCAGTTTTGAATTTATGCAAGCCATTTCTTGCCTTAAGTTTTTTAGGTAGTTTTTTGCATAGTTTTTTTCTGTTTGCAGGGGGTCTTCTTTGTTTTAATGTTGTATGAGCAAACTGCAAATGTAAATCTTGATTATTACTTGTTGTGTATGAATGGTTATTTGGTTTTTTGGAGCAACCTTGCTGTTGTCATCTATGATTTTCCTTATAAACAATATTGTTTCTAAGATATATAGGCATGGTAGTGGATGAATATGAAGCTTTTAAAATTAAGTTTTGCATGAAGATCGAGGTGCTATGCCTCCCATGGCTCTTATAATTGTTTTTTGTGCTGTGTTTCATATAATTCTTTCTTGTGCAATGAAACAGCCTTGCACACGACTCTAGGAGCAACCTTCCTTCTGATTGGCCGCGCGGTCACCTTACCACCAAGATTAGCACAGCTGGATGGTGAATTTCCCCAGCAAATTAAACCATACCTTTGAAGCGATTCTGCTTGGGAATAGTACATATTTTCTTATGACTTGCATTGATGTGCATCCAGCAAGAATTTTAATACAAAACAAATGGTGTTTAATTTACTACATAGGTGTTATGTGTGGTTCTGCCATCTTAGGTCAATTTGGATCTTGCTCATTACAATTTCAAGTTTTTTGCGTAACAGTTCTGTGTTGCAGTTAGAGGCTGTTTATTCTGCACTGTGTGTATATGTATAGTGTTTGTTTTCTGCATGTTTATTATTAAGTTGTTCATTGTGAATCATTCTGATACATGTGAAGTGCTCTTTTTTATTTCATTTTGGAGCTCTTCTGTGATCTTTCCTTTTATATGAATATTTTTTTCATGAGCATATTTAATGTACTTATAGTTAGAGCTGTGTGGTTCCAAGTCATTCTCAAACAGCAAGAACAAGATTGGTGCCAGTACAGAACTGTGTGACACACTGTTTTTAACACAGTGTTTTTCTGAATGATAGGAAATTAAAATTTTGCCTTCTCTATATAAGACATCAACTGCACGCATCAAAAAAAGTTTTGCATCACCCCGGTTCCCAGAACTCCTGAAGATAGACGTTGACTGTGGATATTGTATCACAGACGCAGTCCCTTTGACTGTTCAGAGATATCACTACACCCACCCAAAGATGTAAACAACCATGCATGGGCAGAGCCTATTAGATGGAGGGGGTCTGACAGCCAATCAGTTCCAGTCATTCCCCTGGGAAAGAGGTACACGGCTCGTATTGTCTGTAATTCAATTGCGCCAGGAAGGGCTATCAACAAGGGTAGTGTCCAGGCATCTTGGAGTGAACCAAAGCAATGTTGTTTGGACATGGAGGAGATACAGAGAGACAGGAACTGTCGATGACATGTCTCGCTCAGGCCACCCAAGGGCTACTATTGCAGTGGATGACCGCCACCTGCGGATTATGGCTCGGAGGAAACATGACAGCAATGCCACCATTTTGAGTAATGCTTTTCATGCAGCCACAGGATGTCATGTTACGATTCAAAGTGTGTGCAATCAGCTGCATGACGCGCACTGTGTACAACAGGCTGCATAATGCGCAACTTCACTCCCAACGTCCATGGCGAGATCCATCTTTGCAAACACGACACCATGCAGTGCAGTACAGATGGGCCCAACAACATGCAAAATGGACCGCTCAGAATTGGCATCACATTCTCTTCACCAATGAGTGTCGCATATGCCTTCAGCCAGACAATCGTCGGAGACGTGTTTGGGGGCAGCCCGATCAGGCTTAACGCCTTAGATACTACTGTTGTAGGTGTGGGCTTCATGTCTATCTTGGCTAGAATAATGGAATGCTAGAAATGGAATGATCATATAAAGTTGATCGTCGGTAAAGCAGATGCCAGACTGAGATTCATTGGAAGAATCCTAAGGAAATGCAATCCGACAACAAAGGAAGTAGGTTACAGTAAGCTTGTTCGCCCACTGCTTGAATACTGCTCAGCAGTGTGGGATCTGCACCAGATAGGGTTGATAGAAGAGATAGAGAAGATCCATGGGAGAGCAGCGCACTTCGTTACAGGATCATTTAGTAATCGCGAAAGCTTTACGGAGATGATAGATAAACTCCAGTGGAAGACTCTGCAGGAGAGACTCTCAGTAGCTCGGTACAGGCTTTTGTTAAAGTTTCGAGAACATACCTTCACCAAAGAGTCAAGCAGTATATTGCTCCCTCCTATGTATATCTCACGAAGAGACCATGAGGATAAAATCAGAGAGATTAGAGCCCACACAGAACCATACCGACAATCCTTCTTTCCACGTACAATACGAGACTGGAATAGAAGGGAGAACCAATAGAGGTACTCAGGGTACCCTCTGCCACACACCTTCAGGTGGCTTGCAGAGTATGGATGTAGATGTAGATGTAGATGTAGATGTAGATGTAGAATGCATTCACTGTGCTGTTTGTTGTGGCTTACTGGCACTCCTATTTTTTAATTCATTGTTAATCCAACTCCTGCATTACCCCTATTCCATTTTGTATTTATAACCCTGCATTCATCTGACCAGAAGTCTAGTTCCTCTTGCCACCAAACTTCATTACTTCTCACTATATCTAACTTTAACCTATCCATTTCCCTTTTTAAATTTTCTAACCTACCTACCCGATTAAGGAATCTGACATTCCACACTCCAATCCGTAGAACACCAGTTTTGTTTCTCCTGATAACGCCGTCCTCCTGAGTAGTCCCCAACCAGAGATCCGAATGGGGGGACTATTTTGCCTCGAAAATATTTTACCCAAGAGGATGCCATCATCATTTAACAATACAGTATAGCTGCATGCCCTCGGGAAAAATTATGGCTGTAGTTTCCCCTTGCTTCCAGCTGGGGGCCAGATCAGTCAATCGGCCAGACTGTTGCCCCTGCAACTACAGAAAAGGTTGCTGCCCCTCCTCAGGAATCACACATTTGTCTGGTGTCTCCACAAATTCCCCTCCATTATGGTTGCACCTACAGTATGGCTATCTGTGTTGCTGAGGCACGCAAGCCGCCCCACGAATGGCAAGGTCCACGGCTCATAGGGGGACAGAATATGTTATATACTACAACAGTTGCATCTTCCAACTATTCTATACATTAATCACTTGACGGCGGATATGCTGCTGGTTCACATCACAAGAAATGTCTTAGAATTCACTTAATTAATATAAACATCTTTCTATGAGAAAAGATTTTAATTTATTGTTAAAATTGTTAAAATCATTTCCCTGATATGATCTTAAATAGTTTGGTAGTTTGTTAAACCAAATCAACCCACTGATGTATGGTCTCCTGTTTTTAATTTTTTTCTTTCCCCAAAGTAGTTCTGTTTTGTTCGGATGTTGTGATCATGTACTTAACTGTACTTGATAACTTGTAAATTATTTAAATATGTATAAAGAATATATTGTTAAGTATTTTTGCTCTCTTTGGCATATCCCATGTATAAGTCTGATTGCTTATTATTGTAATACCAATATTCATTTTTAATGGACATCAACTACACAGCCCCATGATTCAATCCTATAGTAAAAAAGGTGTACATTAATTCATAGTAAACCACTTTGAATGTTTGACTAGGAACTATCTTGGTGAGCTGGCTAAGGCGATATAAGCCACTATTAACTTTTCCACACATAAAATTAATGTGGTTTGTTTGCCACAGATTTTCATTAGCATACATACCTAGAAATTTACATCAGCCCATGTCTGTTACCAAGATGTTGCATACAATGTTTACAGTGGTATGGTGGGAACTGCATGTTTCAAATGCCAATAAATTGAGGCCTTGATCATTGACATATTTTGTTAATTCCTTGACACCACTAGTAGCATAAGATTCTAGTTTCTTACAGCCTCTACCATAGAATAAAACTGAGGTGTCATCTGCAAAGCTTATAATGTTAGAGTTAATGGGTTATGAAAAGTTGTTTTGATACGTATAAAGAGAAGATAGGGCCCAAGGATTGAGCCAAGAGGTACACATTGCAATACTGTCTTTCTAGTGGACTGAAAATTTATAGTATTACATTAATTTTTATGTCAGTTTAGTGCATTGCTTATGATTCAACAGGTATGATGCTATAAGATGTGTATCTCCTGTATCATATCAGCTTTTTTAGAAGTAACGTATCATTTACTGTGTTGAATGCTTTTGTCAGATCTAAAAATATATCTGTGGTTTGCATCCTCTGGTACATCAGACAGTACACTTCGTGGAAGAACTGTGTAACTGGTGTGGTCGTGCTCAGCGCTCTCTTTTAAAGCCATGCTGAGAATCTACACTGAAGAGTCAAAGAAACTGGTACACCTGCCTAATGTCATGTAGGTCCCCCAAGAGCATGCAGAAGTGCCACAACACGACATGGACTCGAACAATGTCTGACGTAGTGCTAGAGGAAACTGACACATTGGATCCTGCAGGGCTGTCCATAAATCCATAAGATTATGAGGCGGTGGAAATCTTTTCTGAAGAGCATGTTGCAAGGCATCCCAGATATGCTCAGTAGTGATCATGACTGGGGAGTTTGGTGGCCAGCAGTATTTAAACTCAGAAGAGTGTTCCTGGAGACACTGTCACACACACACACACACACACACACACACACACACACACACACACACACATCCATCCATACACAGACACAAGCAGACATATTTAAAGGCAAAGAGTTTGGGCAGAGATGTCAGTCGAGGCAGAAGTGTGGAGGCAAAGATGATGTTGAATGACAGGTGAGGTATGAGTAGCGGCAACTTGAAATTAGCGGAGATTGAGGCCTGGTGGATAACAGGAAGAGAGAATATATTGAAGGGTAAGTTCCCATCTCCGGAGTTCAGATAGGTTGGTGTTAGTGGGAGGTATCCAGATAACCCGGACGGTGTAACACTGTGCAAAGATGTGCTGGCCGTGCACCAAGGCATGTTTAGCCACAGGGTGACCCTCATTACCAACAAACACTGTCTGCCTGTGTCCATTCATGCGAATGGACAGTTTGTTGCTGGTCATTCCCACATAGAAAGCGTCACAGTGTAGGCAGGTCAGTTGGTAAATCACGTGGGTGCTTTCACACGTGGCTCTGCCTTTGATCGTGTACACCTTCCCGGTTACCAGACTGGAGTAGGTGGTGGTGGGAGAGTGCATGGGACAGGTTTTACACCAGTGGTGGTTACAAGGGTAGGAGCCAGAGGGTAGGGAAGGCGGTTTGGGGATTTCATAGGGATGAACCAAGAGGTTACAAAGAGGTTGCCCTGACAGTGCAGAGGCACTCAGTGCATGAGGCCCGTGCCTGCACTGTACAGCTGTGCAGAGCTGCGCATAAGTAGGGCGTGCCAGCCATTGGCTGTATGACGTAAAGACCACAGTCATGCAGGTGCAGATGCCATGGTGTGGGCATTGACTATACCACAAAAACATTTTAATGACTTTGCCTGCTCCTAGTGCAAGCACAAGTACTGGTCGTTTGTTTAATTTTGAATCAGACATAATATTTTCCATTGAAAACTTGTTTGACAGAATCAATGTTTTTAGAATTTTATGAATGTGTTTCATAAGAACTGCTCATCATTTGTGACTACTTAGGTAAAAGTCACAAAATGAAATGCGTATATTATTATTTATGTTCTTTCTGTTTTAAATGATTAAACAGAACAAACACCCTTCTGATTTTTTTAATGTTGAAATGTATGACAACAAGAATTCTTTGAGACAAAATTTAAAATGGTGAAACTTTTAATTTTGACGAAAAAAATTCATGAAGTTCATAAATTTTTTTTTTGAAAAATGACATTAATTACAGATTTGCACATATTTATATGCACAGTTGCAGTATTTTTATAGTTTTGTGATATAGTTGGTCCTTTTATCTTTCTAATGACACCAAACTGAATAAAACTGATTTATAAATAAGAAAGTTGTAGTAGTTAAAAACTTTCAACCTACCTTTCGTACTGACACCAGATGGAGAAAATGCTAGACATTTCAAAATAGCCCCCTGACTACAGTTTTGATATAACAAATCTGAAAAAAATTATTTTATCACTTTCTATTTATGTACTTTGAAAACAAAGATTCCATGACTTACCAGACGGTAAAGCGCTGGTAGATAGGCACAATAAATAAACACACAAACACACACACAAAATTTCAAGCTTTCGCAACCAACGGTTGCTTCGTCAGGAAAGAGGGAAGGAGAGGGAAAGATGAAAGGATGTGGGTTTTAAGGGAGAGGGTAAGGAGTCATTTCAATCCCAGGAGTGGAAAGACTTACCTTAGGGGGGAAAAAGGACAGGTATACACTCACACAAACACACATATCTATTCACACATATACAGACACAAGCAGACATATTTAAAGGCAAAGAATTTGGGCAGAGATGTCAGTCGCGGCGGAAGTGCAGAGGCAAAGATGTTGTTGAATGACAGGTGAGGTATGAGTGGCAGCAACTTGAAATTAGCAGAGATTGAGGGCTTGTGGATAACAAGAAGAGAGGATACATTGAAGGGCAAGTTCCCATCTCCGGAGTTCGGACAGGTTGGTGTTAGTGGGAAGCATCCAGATAACCCGGATGGTGTAACACTGTGCAAAGATGTGCTGGCCGTGCACCAAGGCATGTTTAGCCACAGGGTGATCCTCATTACCAACAGTCTGCCT
Source organism: Schistocerca gregaria (assembly GCF_023897955.1). Lineage (NCBI taxonomy): Eukaryota > Metazoa > Arthropoda > Insecta > Orthoptera > Acrididae > Schistocerca > Schistocerca gregaria. Next base: position 945,444,814 of record NC_064921.1, on the reverse strand, counting down.
GTGTCCATTCATGTGAATGGACAGTTTGTTGCTGGTCATTCCCACATAGAAAGCGTCACAGTGTAGACAGGTCAGTTGGTAAATCACGTGGGTGCTTTCACACGTGGCTCTGCCTTTGATCGTGTACACCTTCCGAGTTACCGGACTGGAGTAGGTGGTGGTGGGAGGGTGCATGGGACAGGTATTACACAGGGGGCAGTTACAAGGGTAGGAGCCAGAGGGTAGGGAAGGCGGTTTGGGGATTTCATAGGGATGAACCAAGAGGTTACGAAGGTTAGGTGGATGGCGGAAAGACACTCTTGGTGGAGTGGGGAGGATTTCATGAAAGATGGATGTCATTTCGAGGCAGGATTTGAGAAAGTTGTATCCCTGCTGGAGAGCCACATTCAGAGTCTGATCCAGTCCCGGGAAGTATCCTGTCACAAGTGGGGCACTTTTGGGGTGGTTCTGTGAGAGGTTCTGGGTTTGAGGGGATGAGGATGTGGCTCTGGTTATTTGCTTCTGTACCAGCTTTTGCATCCCGTAACAACCCTCCCGACCTGTGTGTGTGTGTGTGTGTGTGTGTGTGTGTGTGTGTGTGAGAGAGAGAGAGAGAGAGAGAGAGAGAGAGAGCTGTTTTTGATAAAGGCCTTGTTAGTCAAAACTTTATTTTCTGGCACTCTTTTTGTGTGTCTATCTGCAAATCAGCATCTCCACTATGCGGTGAGATCTCCACTATGCGGTGAGTAGCATCTATGCTTTTCATGATATTGTTACATCCCAGCCTGGATTTTCCATTGTCTGACATACAGTATTTGGACTTTTTACAATATTACCATCACATCTTATTCTGAAAATTTCCATTTTCGACATCTTATGACCTTTACGGTATTTGTCAGTTAACTCCCAGGATACTTTACTTATATTACCAGAGGACTCTGTTAGTTTGCTGTTAATCTGCTTCCTGAGGTCAGTAATATCAGTTTTAAAATTTATCTTTGCCTGACTGTACTTTTCCTTAAAAATTTGTAGAATAATAGTAGCTTTATTAAGCAGATTTAGATTATGTATTCTCTCCCTGAGCCTACTCAGACTTGGTGAGAGCTTCAGTCTAGAATTACATCCATCTTGATAATGCTTAATTACTTTTCGGATTTCTCTGACAGGGCAGCAATAGTGATAATATCTCGACAGGGTTGAATAGAACTCATTCCATTTGTTGTCAGACCCATTCACCTGGTACATAGAGTCTCATTTCTTCTCTGCCAGTTTGTAGTTAAAGGTGTTATTATTTAATCTATCCGGAGTCTGTTTATACAGAACAACCTTCATTATTTTTAGCGCAACTGAATTTATGTTCTCTGTCACCTGCCAAAATTGGTCAGAGTAATGAAAATCTAGGCTACTATAATTTACCTTATCTATAATAATGTATAGTATTTGTGTTGATTACAGCATAATCTATTCTAGTGGAGCATGTGTCCATTACACTAGTGTCTGAGCTACTCTGTTTGCAAGACTATACAAAATTAATAAATCAGCGAGCTTCAGATTTATTGTACAATTGGAATTTGCATCTGTGTTAAAAATCACCAAATGTAGTAGGGTCATTAGGACCAGCCTGGCCAACTGCCATACTAAGTATATACATAAAACACATTACATCTGCATTTGGTGGGTGATATACTCCTATCACTTTATGCTTAGCTGACAAGATCATTACTGTGTAGCAACCTGGTGGATATGTAGCTAGGAGAACAGTTCAGGATGGAATGGAACATCTACAGTATACACTCACTGTAAAGAAACTTATTAGGAATTGGAGTGTATTGTGTAATAGCTGTACAGTGGAGCATAAGGCACAGAGAAATACTAAATGAACATCTTTGGGTATCAAGAGGGCAGTGCACAAAGCCTTAAGTGGCTACTGTAACAAAAATTTAAATCTTGTACACTCAGTGCTCTGCAACTTTTAAGTGTTTGTTAATAGTCATCTTGCTGTACACTGTGAGCTGAATGCAAAAATATTTCACTGCCAGAATGATATTCCACCATATAGCGCATTACCAGTGGTGTTTGATACAGAGGACAAACAAATAAATGACTACGCATCAGTGTTCATAACATGAGAGCATTTTGTATACATTACAGTAGAAATCTAAGTTTACCTGACAGTTAGCACCAGTTTTACGTCTTCTTATTTAGTGTATATATTCTGCCCTTATATACTATTTGTCTGAGTGTGTTATTCAATATATATGTCACAGATATATCTAGATGTGAACTCAGAGGTAACAAGAGACCTGTAAAATCAGACTCTTTGCTCTGACCACAATCCCTTGTTTTCATCCTGTGACATAAGTGTCCCCATGTGACCAAGATAAGTAGTCATTTAACATTTGACAACTATAACACAGACTCACAACAACCTGTGTATCACAGAGGGAACACAGAAAATGGACCCTTTTGTGACCACATAGACATGATTATAATTAGGGTATAAATATCTACAGGAAATTTTAGACGTACACGTTATGTATATTGTGCACATCTATATCAAATGACATGTTTGTCAAGTAGAAAATATATATGTATAGTGTGTACATCTGTATCAAATGGGACACTGGAAAAAGCTCTAACATGAACTTGAAACAATGTTACAATTATTAATACACACCTTATTTTGCAACTCTGTCTGTTCATTAAGGACATTGTTGGGTGTTCTAGGAAATAATCAGTGTTTTAAAATATAATATAATATGGATAGGTAAAAGAAACTACTCACCAAATGGCATCGAGAGAAAACACATATAAAAGATATGGACGTGTGCAAGCTTTCAGAGTCAGTGGCTCTTCCTCCTGGCAGAGGGGCTGACCGGAAAAGAAGAGGGATGTAGGAAAAGGATTGGTGAGGTATAGGTAATGGGGAGGATTATGGAAAAATCATCCAGAACACTGGATAATGGGAAACATTCTGGATGGAATTAGAAGGAAAGACTTATTACTGGTGCCTATAGTGTGTGAGATATGAATATATGAGAATTTAAAAGGGTGAGGTAGGTAATAAGCAAGAGACAGCTTTCTGAAAAAATGCTGTGCAAGATCCAGTAAGAGCAGGCAGCTACATGTGTTATAGATGGTAGACAGGTGAAGGAGGGGCAGGGGGGGAGGGGGGTTGGCAGATAGACAGGTTGGAAAATAAAAGAAATAAACCAGGGTGAAGGAAAGGAGTAGTTATGGGAAAGGAATTCTGAAACCATAGAAATTAATGTAGATTTGGGCCATGTAAGTGGGGGGAGCCAAGCACATGTTATGCCAGTGCCCACCTGTGGAGTTCTGAGAAACAACTGTCAGGAGAGAGTATCTGGAAAGCACCTGTGGCAAAACAGGCACTAAGATTATGACTGACTTGTAGAGTGTGCTTTGCAACAGGATTTTGTGTACTACCAGTATACATACTGTCTGTGCCTATTCATCCTAAGTGCTAACTTGATGATAGTCATACCAAAGTAGTAGCCTGAACAGTGTTTGCATACATGTCATGTATTTTTTCACAGGTGGCTGTACCTCTGAAAGTATACATTTCACCAGTTCCTGGGCTAGCTTAAAATGGTGGTAGGAAGATACATCAGGCAAGCCGTACAGCAGGGGTGGTCACAGGGGTAGGAACCATATGGTAAGGAAGCATAGTGTCTGACCAGGATAATGCAGAGATTTGGGAGGGGGGTGGGGTGGAGGTGGGTGGGTGGGTGGGTGGTGAAAACCCATTCCAGGTGTGGTGGGCAAAATATCAAACAGAATGGACCTTGTTTCAGGGCATGATTCTAGGAAATCATAGCTTTGTCATAGTAGCTGATTAATACATTGGAGATACAGATAGTACTGACAAGGGAACCTCCCCATCGCACCTCCCTCAGATTTAGTTATAAGTTGGCACAGTGGATAGGCCTTGAAAAACTGAACACAGATCAATCGAGAAAACAGGAAGAAGTTGTGTGGAACTATGAAAAAAATAAGTAAAATGTGCAAACTGAGTAGTCCATGTGCAAGATAGGCAACAGCAAGGCCAGTGTGAGCTCAGGAGCACCGTGGTCCCGTGGTTAGTGTGAGCAGCTGTGGAATGAGAGGTCCTTGGTTCAAGTCTTCCCTCGAGTGAAAAGTTTAATTTTTTATTTTCAGACAATTATTATCTGTCCGTCCATCCATCCGTCCAATGCAAGGTAACTGTGCCATAGTATAGGGACGCTACACCTAAACAGAAACATTTGAAAACATTAAAAACATATGTTTTGACAGAGCACAGGGTAAACTGTGTGACTGTGAGGCTGTTGCATTCATTTGTTGCAGTTTATGCGACACACTCTTATGTTTTCATCACTTTTTTTGGGGGTGATTATCACATCCACAAGAAAATCTAAATTGGGAAAGGTAGAAGAATCTTTTTACCCATTCACCAAGTGTACAAGTTAGGTGGGTCGACAACATATTCCTGTCATGTGACATACATGCCGTCACCAGTGTCATGTTCCCATTGGCGAGGCACGTCCTTTTGTCTACTAATCGCATGGTTTTATGGTGTGGTTGCAAACCACAGACACTAAACTTATTACAGTGAACAGAGACCTCAATGAATGAATGGACAGATCATAACTTTGCGAAAATAAAGAATGCAAACTTTTCACTCAAGGGAACACTTGAACCAAGGACTTCTCTTTCCACAGTTTCTCGTGCTAACCACATGACCACGGCCCTCCTGGGTTCACACCATCCTTGATGTTGCTTATCTTGCACATGGACTACTCAGTTTGTATATTTTGCTTATTTTTTTCATAATTCCACACAACTTCTTCCTGTTTTCTCGATTGATCTGTGTTCAGTTTTTCAAGGCCTATCCACTGTGCCAACTTATAACTAAATCTGAGGGGGGTGCGATTGGGAGGTTCCCTTGTGACCTTGTGAGTGACAAGAGGTGCACTCTAAGTTGCTTTTTGAAGGATTGATGTGCTAGCCCAGGGAATCTGATTTTGAACTAGGCTTGTAGTATAGTTACTTACAGTGAAGGCTGAGGTGAGAATGGTGGTGTACTGATTGGAAAGTTTTCTCCCCACTGTAATACTTGCCCAATGCATCCTCCTACCATCATCTGTGCCAGCCCTGTAACTGGCAAAACATATAAACTCATGGGAAAAGCCGCCTGTGAAATGACACTTATCATTTACAAGCTGATATGTAAACATTGTTCATGCTTCTACATAGGTATGATTGCCACCAAGTTATCAGTTACCAAGAACAGGCATAGACACAGGATGCAAGCTTTGTGGAGGATCTACAGTGTCAGTCCTGCCCTGGGTTAACACTTCTGTGAGCCATATAAACACTGAGTTGAGCAGGCTGATGCTGACTGAAATGAAAACTCATATGAGTGCAGTGCTTCTTGTTACACTACTGGCCTTTAAAATTGCTACGCCAAGAAGAAATGCAGATGATAAATGGCTATTCATTTGACAAATATATTATACTAGAACTGACATGTGATTACATTTTCACACAATTTGGATGCATAGATCCTGAGAAATCAGTACCCAGAACAACCACCTCTGGCCATAATAATGGCCTTGATACGCCTGGACATCGAGTCAAACTGAGCTTGGATGGCGTGTACAGGTACATGCAGCTTCAACACGATACCACAGTTCATCAAGAGTGGTGAGTGGCGTATTTTGATGAGCCAGTTGCTCGGCGACTATTGACCAGATGTTTTCAATTGGTGAGAGAGCTGGAGAATGTGCTGGCCAGGGCAGAAGTCGAACATTTTCTGTATCCAGAAAGGCCTGTACAGGACCTGCAACATGCGGTTGTGCATTATCCTGCTGAAATGTAGGCTTTTGCAGGGATCGAATGAAGAGTAGAGCCACAGGTTGTAACACATCTGAAATGTAATGTCCACTGTTCAAAGTGTCATCAATTTGAACAAGAGGTGACTGAGATGTGTAACCAGTGGCTGGGTGATCTGCCAGTATGGTGATGAAGAATACACGCTTCCAATGTGCGTTCACTGTGATGTCGCCAAACACGGATGCGACCATCATGATGCTGTAAACAGAACCTGGATTCATCCAAAAATATTACGTTTTGCCATTCATGCACCCAGGTTTGTCGTTGAGTACACCATCGCAGGCACTCCTGTCTGTGATACAGTGTCATGGGAACCACAGCCATGGTCTCTGAGCTGATAATCCATGCTGCTGCAAACGTCGTCAAACTGTTTGTGCAGATGGTTGTTGTCTTGCAAACGTCCCCATCTGTTGACTCAAGGGTCGAGACAGTGCCGCACAACCCAATACAGCCATGCAGATAAGATGCCTGTTAGTTCGACTGCTAGTGATACGAGGCCATTGGGATCCAGCAAGCCGTTCCGTATTACCCTCCTGAACCCACTGATACCATATTCTGCTAACAGTCATTGGATCTCGACCAACGTGAGCAGCAATTTTGTGATACGATAAACTGCAATGGCGATAGGCTACAATCCGACCTATATCAAAGTCAGAAACGTGATGGTATGCATTTCTCCTCCTTACATGAGGCACCACAACAATGTTTCACCAGGCAACGCTGGTCAACTGCTGTTTGTGTATGAGAAATTGGTTGGAAACTTTCCTCATGTCAGCACATTCTAGGTGTCGCCACTGGCGCCGACCTTGTGTGTATGCTCTGAAAACCTAATCATTTGCATATCACAGATTCTTCTCTCTATTGGTTACATTTCGTGTCTGTAGCACGTCATCTTTGAGGTGTAGCAATTTTAATGGCAAGTAGTGTAAAAGAAGCATTACATAAATACATCTACATATACATGACTATTCTGCAATTCATATTTAAGTGCTTGGCAGAGGGTTCATTGAACCACAATCATACTATCTCTCTGCCATTCCACTGCCGAACAGCTCGCGAGAAAATGTAACACCTAAACCTTTCTGTTCGAGCTCTGATTTCTCTTATTTTATTTTGATGATCATTCCTACCTATGTAGGATGGGCTCAACAAAATATTTTCGCATTCGGAAGAGAAAGTTGGCGACTGAAATTTCATAAATAGATCTCGCTGTGACGAAAAATGTCTTTGTTTTAATGACTTCCATCCCAACTTGCATATTATATCTGCCACACTCTCTCCCCTATTACGTGATAATACAAAATGAGCTGCCCTTTTTTGCACCCTTTCGATGTCTTCCGTCAGTCCCACCTGGTAAGGATCCCACACTGAGCAGCAATATTCTAACAGAGGACGAACGAGTGTAGTGTAAGCTGTCTCTTTAGTGGACTTGTTGCATCTTCTAAGTGTCCTGCCAATGAAAGGCAACCTTTGGCTCGCCTTCCCCACAATATTATCTATGTGGTCTTTCCAACTGAAGTTGTTCGTAATTTTAACACCCAGGTACTTAGTTGAATTGACAGCCTTGAGAATTGTACTATTTATCGAGTAATCGAATTCTAATGGATTTCTTTTGGAACTCATGCGGATCACCTCACACTTTTCGGTATTTAGCGTCAACTGCCACCTGCCACACCATACAGCAATCTTTTCTAAATCACTTTGCAACTGATATTGGTCTTCGGATGACCTTACTAGTCGGTAAATTACAGGATCATCTGCGAACAACCTAATAGTGCAACATATTTTTTTGTTCTGAAAGCATATTGATTTTATTCAGGATCACAATACATAATATTATTCTCACATGCTTTTGGCTACAAACCCCTATTTCTCTGTATAATCTTTGTTCAATGCGATGGCCTTAACCGTCTTATTGGGAAGACATGTAAGCCTGCATTGTACCAGTCTGCTGTTCAATATTAATAACCTTCTAATAATCCACATACTGTCTCCTGTGAAGTGCTTCCTTCATTGGGCCAAGCAGATTGAGTGGATGAAATCTGGGCTGTAGTGTGGATGAGGAAGAACAGTTGAATGAAGTTTTGTGAGCTCTTCTTGTGTGCACAGACTTGTGTGAGCCTTTGTGTTCTCAAGGAGAAGGAAAACCCTTTTGCATTTTTGTGGTGATAAACATGCTGAAATTGTTGCAGGTGTCAGCTCTGTGTGGCCTGCTGGTACATGGAAGACTGGACAGGTTTGTGCAACCTTGTTGTGATGATGACAGACACCTCACGCAACAACTCACTGTGCTTTTGTTCACTGCCATATCTCCATAGACATTCTGAAAGTGCATATGAATATCTGTGATGCTGTGGTTTTCCACCAAAAGAAATTCAATGACAGCTCTCTGCTTGGAACCCACCTCTGTTACAGATGCCATTTGGAAGGCTGATAAAGCACCACCACCTAATAGAACTTCATCAAGCTATAGGGGCCAAAGTGGGAGTATTCTGTGATATCCCACAACAAATTTCACATTTGTTGAACTGAAATTGGCTGAGAAAAGCATGTGTTGCATTACATATTGAATGCCCCTCATGCAATTGCAGTATGGGGATATTCTAGACATGGCCTACACCTTAACAGGAGAGGGAAGGTAGGTTGGCTGAGCTTTCTGCAGAAAATGTATGGGAGGCCACCATTATACAAAGCAAGATCACTCTTTTTAGGCTAGAATCACGATTCAGACACCCTGTTTTGAAAGAACTCAAAATAACAGTAGAGTCCAACAAAGAATGAATAGGAAAATAAGGTTAGCTTATTTCTTCAGACTGTTAAAGGATTGAGTAACAAGGCAGAACAGCTTCTTGTCTGGAGAATTTAGGGAGCTCTGAAAGGATAGACATCCTGTATCTATCTGAGCATCCCATGCTCACGGGGTTAGATAAGTTACATTTAAAATCTTACACTCTAGCATCTTAATCGTGCAGAATTAAAAGGGGGAGTTGTTACACATATTAAGACAGACAAAAGTTCAAAAAATGAGCCAGGTAAATTTTGTAGTGTTCTGCAAATAGAAGTGTGTGCTTGTGAATTAAAACTGAAAAATAGTTCTCATTTAGTTGTAACTGTTTATAGAACCCCATTGGAAAATTCTTAACTGTTTATGAGGCATATGGATATCTTACTACGCTAGGTGTCAGACAGCAGCAAGCAATTAATAGTCTGTGGTGACTTCATTGTAGAGTTTCTAAAAGGGTTCTGATAGGAAGAATGATCTGGAAGCCTTATTTAGATTGTATAATTTGACCTCAGTTAATTAAATTTACAACATGGATGGATAAAGACAGTTAGGTCCCTATTTGATAATGTTTCCTTTGGTGATGCTCAAAGCAAGAAAATAACTGTGCACACAGTAACAAATGCTCTCTCTGACTATGATTCGTAGTTAGTTAGGATGAATAGGATAGTGTATTACAGTATGGATACTCCTCAGTGGATATTAATGACAAATGTTTTGATAACAGTTTACATGAGATGACCGGGAAGAAGTTTAAAATGCTGAAATAAAATTTAATCTATTCTGTGATAAATTCATATCATTATTTGGAAACAGCATTCTGCATAAGCTTATCAGAAAGTAAAGAACCATGGATAACTAGAATGATTACAGTATCTTGCGAAAGAAAAAGGGAAATTTATCTGTTGGCAAGAACAACTAGAGATCATGCAATAGTTGAACACTACAAAAACTACTCAAAATTAATATGAAAGTCACTAAAAACCAAAGAACATGCACATTGTGTTAGAAAACAGTGATTCCAATAACCAACTTAAGATTATATGGCATGTAGTGAAACAAGAGACAGGACAGCCAGCCACAAAACAAAATAACATCAACATTGAACTGAATGGAGGGGCTGTCACTCATGAATATTAGATGGCAAATATTTGTAATTATATTTTCTTAAACATGGGTGAAAATATATAAACAAACAGTTCAAGAGAAAAATCAAATCAGTGTATTGATACAGCAACTCTCATAAACTTCAATAATAAGACCATATCACCAACTTATCCTTCTGAAATTAAGAAAATTATGTATGTTCTCAAAGATAAAAGCACATCTGGAGTTGGTGATGTTGCCAATAGAGCGTTGAAGTTAATTACTGTGTAATGATCATTGACTCAAGGCAATTTCATCACTACTAATGTCATTTTACAAATTTTTTGGAAAGTTTATGTTAACATGGAGTATAGATTTAAATGTCAGGAAGTCGTTTCTGAAAGTATTTGTATGGAGTGTAGCCATTTATGGAAGTGAAACATGGACGATAAATAGTTTGGACAAGAAGGGAATAGAAGCCTTTGAAATGTGGTGCTACAGAAAAATGCTGAAGATTAGATGGGTAGATCACATAACTAATGAGGAAGTATTGAATAGGATTGGGGAGAAGAGGAGTTTGTGACACAACTTTACAAGAAGGGATCGGTTGGTAGGACATGTTCTGAGGCATCAAGGGATCACCAATTTATTATTGGAAGGCAGCGTGGAGGGTAAAAATCGTAGAGGGAGACCAAGAGATGAATACACTAAACAGATTCAGAAGGATGTAGGCTGCAGTACGTATTGGGAGATGAAGAAGCTTGCACAGGATAGAGTAGCATGGAGAGCTGAATCAAACCAGTCTCAGGATTGAAGACACAACAACAACATGTTTCTATAATAGTTTCTCTACTGTGCAACAATAATATCCTCAGTACATCACAGTTTGGATTTCAGAAGAGCTGCTGCAGTGAGTATGCCATTTAAATGTTCATTTACTAAATTTTAGAAGCATTAAATAACAAAATAGCATAGGTTAGTATTTTCTGCAACCTGTCTAAGACATTTGAGTGTTTGATTCACAATAGTCTCCTAGATAAACTGGCATTTTATGGCATTGATGGTTTATGTAACCCATGTATAATGTCATATCTAAGCAAAAGAATGCAGGAAGTTGTAATTTGGGGACATTATTCTGACTGAGGATAAATCATGTATGGGGTTCTTCAAGGCTTAGTCGTAGGTCCACTATTGTTCCTAGTATATGCAAGCAGTCTTCCATCTAATATATAACAAGCTCAATTAGTTCTTTTTACTGATGACACTAGCATTGTAATCAATTCAAGCATACATACAGGAATAAGAGAAATGGTAAAGAAGTTTCTCAAAGGTATTGTTGGCTGGTTTTCTGCAAATGGTCTCTCCTTCAATTTTAAAAAGTCACAACATACAGTAACCCCCTCTTTACACTTTTTTGCAAATTGACCCAAAGAAATATAAAATTCAGGAAAGTGTAAAATATAGGAAAGCATAGGACACAAAATGGACAAAAACAAATAAATTACCCTTATTGTCATTCTCTTTATATTGTACAAAATATGAAATTAAAACAATTTAAATTTTGTCAGTTTAAAATATTTGAAATAATTATTTGTTTTTGTGTTCGTTTAACAACAATTAGCTGTACTTGTCTCTCCACATTACACAAAGCATCAAATGCATTGTCATTACTTAATGCACTACCGTTTTACTGCTTAAAAATGTTAATAGCTTCCGTAGCTTCTACAGTGTTTGTTGCCAACAAGGAGGTCACTTGATTCAGGGATGTCCTGGGTAAGAAATATGACAGAAATTGTCATCTTGAGCAGGAATGTTGCATCTGACATCTGGTTGTACCAACCTAAGGCTGCACGCTTGGTACGGAATAGCATATTTCATGCAGAAGTAACAAAAATTTGTGAAAGCCTATTATAGAGACAGTCATTTTCAACAGCAGTGTTTATTTGTCTAAATGGCTGTGAGATTAAATGAAGGCTGTTGTAGTACAATGGAATGAGCAGAGGTAAGGTTCCTACTAGAGGCACTATTATCAGAGTTTGATTATAATTAACATTCTTATCTAATATTTGTCTTAGTGTGAATATTTGAACAATTGTTGATTTATCTTTTCTGAACCCTGCTTGTGCTGTGTGTAATATGTCCTCAGTGTTGATATTACTTGATAGCATGTGCATAGGAGAGATATCCCTCTGTAGTTCTATGTCAGCAGTTTGTCTCCTTTATTGTATATGGGACATACAGCAGTGGTTTTCCATTCCTCGGGCAATACTTATTTTCTTCATACCTCTTTTTATCAGTTCAGCTAACAATTCATGTATCTTCTCTCCCTACTTCGTTGATGAGCTTTGCTGATAGCATGTCTATGCCAGGGGCCTTCCAACTTTTTATTCTTTTTATTGTCTCCTTCTCCTCCATCAGAGTTGGTTCTTCGTCTAATGGTTGTACATTCTGATTGTTTTCTGCTTTGTTTTCATTGTTGCATTTCCAGAAAGATAAATGCACCATAGATGCAGTAATAGATCTTGTTGAAATGCCATAACAAACTTGCATTCTAAAAATAAATGTGTAGGGGTATTTATGGACAGTATATACCTATACGAACTCCTTTGTTGGACAAAATTCAGATATTCTCCCAATACTAGAGATAACACACAACACAACCATGACACAATAAAATGGAACCTCTTCCATGAGCCTACACATGACACCACAAAATAAAAAAATAATATGAAATAACCCTAGAATAATTTTTTGATAAATTATATTTTTGTTAAACAGTAGACAGCAAATACTATGTACCTGTTGGTGCCTGAAATGAAAATATATCTTCATTCATACTTTGTCAAAGGATAAATCAATAATTAAAATAAATAAATAATGATGTTTTTGTGCCCAAGTGGATCAGGTAGAGGTTAGAAGAGGTATTTCAAGTTGTCTGCTGATAAACAGCCAATGAGATGTTTCCAGTATCGTCTTTTCTTGTTGCAGTGATGTGCCTTCTTTTTCTGCAAACTGCACTTGTGGGTTAGATCGTACTTAGTGTCTACATCACTATAAGGAGTCATGCCAAAATCCAGTAGAATCACTCACACATCAAATCACTTCATTTGTATGTTAACCACTGTATATACTCATTTCTGCACATGAATGCAGCACGGAATAAGTACACACTGTTATATAAGCTACTGTATAGTGTGTGATGCAGGTTACATAGCTACCTTACTGTTTGCTTTGTAAGTAGTGTTCAAGAAGAATGATTGTTAACAGACATCCAAAGAACCCCAAATTTCTCAAATTTTACCATCATAGTAATTATGCAAGATGTATGAGGGATTTAATAGTAAGCTTCTTCTTGAAAGCACTGGAGAATCATGTTCTACAAGCAGAGAATCTTCTGGGAGCAGCCAGTTAGTATTTGTCTTCCAGTTAGTCATTCAGTTGGAAGGATTTTGTAATTTACTTTCGCTTGTTTTCACTGTTTGAATACATATGCAGTAAAGCCTGACATACTGAGATCTGATATACCATACATTCTAATATAATATGGCAGTAAAACAGGCCCCCCCGACAACAGCTTGGTTAGCCAAGAGACGATGATTGACAACAACCAAAACAAGCACAACCATTTTGTGAATCATGCATTATTCATTTAACATCTGAATATCTGTGTGTTTGTTATGATGTCACAGAAATGAAAGCCATATTCTTTGAGTAATAAATTAAAAATTATTGATTTGTGAAGAAAGGCAAAACAAAAGCAATTTTGGTACACAGGTAAGGAACAGTCAGGAGATGGAAGAAAGAAAAAAAATAAACTTAGAAGTTCTGTAAATACAGTTCAAAGTGATGTGAGAATGGATAGAAAAAGAACAAAATGAGGAAAAGATGGCGAACTCAATGAATGTCTTTATAGATGATTTTTAATAAAGTGAAGTGAAAGTGTGCCACTTTCTGGGCCAGTTATTATAATCTAAGCAGCAAATTTCCACTTTGATTTAAGTGTCACAATGCCTTCATTGCTTCCAATGGATGGTTTTCAATCCGGAAATATTGGAGTGTTGTTGTTGTTGTTGTTGTTGTTGTGGTCTTCAGTCCTGAGACTGGTTTGATGCAGCTCTCCATGCTACTCTATCCTGTGCAAGCTTCTTCATCTCCCAGTACCTACTGCAACCTACATCCTTCTGAATCTGCTTAGTGTATTCATCTCTTGGTCTCCCTCTATGATTTTTACCCTCCACGCTGCCCTCCAATACTAAATTGGTGATCCCTTTATGCCTCAACACATCTCCTACCAACTGATCCGTTCTTCTAGTCAAGTTGTGCCACAAACTTCTCTTCTCCCCAATCCTATTCAATACTTCCTCATTACTTATGTGATCTACCCATCTAATCTTCAGCATTCTTCTGTATCACCACATTTCAAAAGCTTCTCTTCTCTTCCTGTCCAAACTATTTATCGTCCACGTTTCACTTCCATACAAATACTTTCAGAAATGACTTCCTGACACACAAATCTATACTCGATGTTAACAAATTTCTCTTCTTCAGAAATGCTTTCCTTGCCATTGCCAGTCTACATTTTATATCCTCTCTCTTCGACCATCATCAGTTATTTTGCTCCCCCAATAGCAAAACTCCTTTACTACTTTAAGTGTCTCATTCCCTAATCTAATTCCCTCAGCATCACCGGACTTAATTTGACTACATTCCATTATCCTCGTTTTGCTTTTGTTGATGTTCATCTTATATCCTCCTTTCAAGACACTATCCATTCCATTGAACTGCTCTTCCAAGTCCTTTGCTGTCTCTGACAGAATTACATTGTCATCGGCGAACCTCAAAGTTTTTTTTCTTCTCCATGGATTTTAATACCTACTCCGAATTTTTTTGTTTTGTTTCGTTCACTGCTTGTTCAATATACAGATTGAATAACATTGGGGAAAGGCTCACCAGATGGTAGAGTTTCGTCGGGACTGGCTCTCCCAAGGCCGTCAGTAGTTCTAATGGAATGTTGTCTACTCCCAGGGCCTTGTTTTGACTCAGGTCTTTCAGTGCTCTGTCAAACTCTTCATACAGTATTTTATCTCCCGTTTCATTTACATCCTCTTCCGTTTCCATACCATTGTCGTCAAGTACATCGCCCTTGTATAGACCCTCTATATACTCCTTCCACCTTTCTGCTTTCCCTTCGTTGCTTAGAACTGGGTTTCCATCTGAGCTTTTGATGTTCATACAAGTGGTTCTCTTTTCTCTGAAGGTCTCTTTAATTTTCCTGTGGGCTGTATCTATCTTACCCCTAGTGATATAAGCCTCTACATCCATACATTTGTCCTCTAGCCATGCCTGCGTAGCCATTTTGCACTTCCTATCGATCTCATTTTTGAGGTGTTTGTATTCCTTTTTGCCTGCTTCATTTACTGCATTTTTATATTTTCTCCTTTCATCAATTAAATTCAGTATTGCTTCTGTCACCCAAGGATTCTACTAGCCCTCGTCTTTTTACCTACTTGATACTCTGCCGTCTTCACTAGTTCATCCCCCAGAGCTACCCATTCTTCTTCTACTGTACTTCTTTCCCCCACTGCTATCAATTGTTCCCTTATGCTCTCCCTGAAACTCTGTACAACCTCTGTTTTAGTCAGTTTATCCAGGTCCTATCTCCTTAAATTCCCACCTTTTTGCAGTTTCTTCAGTTTTAATCTATGTTTCATAACCAATAGATTGTGGTCAGAGTCGATATCTGCCCCTGGAAATGTCTTACAATTTAACACCTGGTTCCAAAATCTCTGTCTTACCATTATACAATCTATCTGATAACTTCTAGTATCTCCAGGATTCTTCCATGTATACAAACTTCTTTTATGATTCTTGAACCAAGTGTTAGCTATGATTAAGTTATGCTCTGTACAAAATTCTACCAGGCGGCTTTCTCTTTCATTTCTTAGCCCCAATCCATATTCACCCACTATGTTTCCTTCTCTTCCTTTTCCTACTGCTGAATTCCAGTCACCCATGACTATTAAATTTTCGTCTCCCTTCACAATCGGAATAATTTCTTTTATTTCATCATACATTTCTTCAATTTCTTCGTCATGTGCAGAACTAGTTGGCATATAAACTTGTACTACTGTAGTAGCCTTGGGCTCTGTATCTATCTTGGCCACAATAATGCATTCACTGTGCTGTTTGTAGTAGCTTACCTGCATTCCTATTTTCCTATCCATTATTAAACCTACTCCTGCATTACCCCTATTTAATTTTGTGTTTATAACGCTGTAGTCACCTGACTAGAAGTCTTGTCCCTCCTTCCACTGAACTTCACTAATTCCCACTATATCTAACTTTAACCCATCCATTTCCCTTTTTAAATTTTCTAACCTACCTGCCCGATTAATGGATCTGACATTCTACGCTCCGATCTGTAGAATGCCAGTTTTCTATCTCCTGATAACGCCAGTTTTATTTCTCCTGCTAACGACATCCTCTTTTGTAGTCCCCGCCTGGAGATCCGAATGGGGGACTATTTTACCTCTGGAATATTTTACCCAAGAGGACGCCATCATCATTTAACCATACAGTAAAGCTGCATGCCCTCAGGAAAAATTACGGCTGTAGTTTCCCCTTGCTTTCAGCCGTTCGCAGTCCAAGCACAGCAAGGCCGTTTTGGTTAGTGTTACAAGGCCAGATCAGTCAATCATCCAGACTGTTGCACTTGCAACTACTGAAATGGCTGCTGCCCCTCTTCGGGAACCACGTGTTTGTGTGGCCTCTCAACAGATACCCCTCCATTGTGATTGCACCTACGGTATGGCTACCTGTATTGCGGAGGCATGCAAGCCTCCTCACCAACGGTAAGGTCCATGGTTCATGGTTCATGGTGTGTAGTTAGCAAAATCAGCAGTGGAAGATAAGCAACATCTTTCAATGGTGAATCTGCTTCAAAATTTCCTGAAATTGAAATTGTTCACAAAATACTGGTAAATGAGCATTTGAATGATTATCATGTGTAGGATTGGGTGACACAGTACATAGTAGAGCATTAGATTGTATTATGCACGTTTCCAAATTTCCCATGCATAGTCTGTCATTCTCACTCTTGATATACCATGGTTACACTATATCACATGGATAAATGTCTATTGTACTGACCTATGTGACCTTCCTAGAATGGGTGTTTCCAAAATTTTGACTGGCTAGACAAGACCTTAATGAGTTGCACAGCTCTTCTGTGAACCTTCTCTATCTTTTTTGTTAATTCAAACTGTAATGGTTTTGGGCTAATGGACAGACACCTAATTAGTTCAGGTGCTCATTTCTAAATCTTAACTACCTTTTTTACTCATCAATCTTGGAAAAGTTTCTAGACTAATTTGCAGGTCACTAAAATCAATCAGGATAGGTCATTGTAAACAAATTCCTTTTCCTACATAAATGAATTACAGTTCTTCATGATTTTTCTGGTAGATCTCTATTTGGCATTGTCCTTACCAATAGACAGATCTTTCTTTTACTTTGAAAGAATATTATGATTGTAAACTGACGTGTTCCTCCTCATAGTGAAAGATCTGTGGAACATGTAAATAACTAGACCGTTAATAATATATTGCCATCCCAGCTTAAAACAACTTATATCACATTCGATTGTAGTCACTGATTACCGTGATTGCTTGGTGGTCATGAAGCGAAACAATATTGAGCCTCTTTGCTTATTTATGTACACTGTGATACAGTTGTTTATGTTGAAAATCATCTACCAACATTTGAGCCAAGGATTGGCTGTCTGCTAGCCTTCCTGCAAGTTACAAGAATTATGTACTGTTGCAATCTATGCAATACTATGTTGTTTCCATACAGTCTCTTCTTGTAGGAACCTCGTTAAATGCTGACTCCTAGAATTTGCTGATGCATCCATTGGCCAAGCAATATTTGTGGTCTATTGGCAGTGAGTAGACAGTTGATATTAAGGTTTTTGTGAGCATTGACTGCAATAAAATTTATACTGGAATATGTGACCACAGATGCTCTTAGCCAACTACATGGCAAATATAATCTGAGGCTGTCATTCTTCAATAAAAATTGATGGTCTTAACTTACTTCCTTGAGCCACATGTGTTACACTTCTGATGGTGTATCTTGATTCTGAATATCATAAAGAGTTCTATTTTATTGGACGTCTTTGATCTAGTAGCATAGTAAATATTCTGTGAGCATATATTTTATTTACTAGGCACCAAAACAAAATGTTTTACATAATTTTATAGAAGTTCTCTCCATTTTAGTGAAGTAATGGTTGGTGGCCCAGTGTAAATATACAAATTAAAAATATCCTCTGACTGGCCATCACCACCAAATATATGTGATACAAGTTTTAAATAAATTCTACCACAGAAATTAATTTCATGTGAAATGAGCAGGTCTTATACTATAAAAATACCATCAGCGCTCTTTTTGTTAATGACAGTGACAATGACTAGAAGAAATTTCTGGTTTGCTGGTGGCATTGTTCAGATTTAATTTTTGATTTAATTTTAGCAGTTTCCTTCCGTCTGTTTCTTTCAGGTACTTTGGATGAATTTACTCGGCTAGTGCTTGTAAATGCTATTTACTTCAAAGGCCTGTGGAATATTCCATTCAAGAAAGAAGTCACATCCCCCATGCCATTCCATGTTACTGCAACAGAGACGAAGACAGTGGATATGATGAAGCTACAGAAAAAATTTATGTATACAGAAGCAGAAAAACTTGAAGCTCAAGTTGTGGAGCTCCCTTACAAGGTATTGCAGATTAATTTACAGAATTGGAAAAAACATTCTCTGTTGTACATTTAAAATAGTATATCATTAGAGACATATAACTTCATACTACAATGGAAGAAAAGAAAACCACAAGGGAAAGGTGACTCCTCACACACAAATCCATAATGCACCAGTGTGTAATGTAGATGATTAATACTAGAAATAGGACCTATGTGACCAGTATGGTTAAGTTTGTTACATGTTATTGGTGTTACTGCATTTTTAAATCAAGAAAATACCTTACACAGGTAAATATCATTGACTACGTATGGTGTTAATGCTGTTGTTGTCGTTGTGATCTCTAGTTGAGAGACTGATCTGATGCGGCTCTCCATTCTAATCTATCGTGTGTGAGCCTGTTTATCTCTGCATAACTACGGCATCCTCCATCCATTCGATCCTGTAGTCAAGCCATTGTCTCCCACCAGCTGTTATTCCCTGGCTGTTACTCCCCAACACCTCTCACCATTATGAAAGTGACATTTCCTCAATGTCTCGGTATGTCCAGTCAACCAACCATTTATTTAGTCAAGTTGTGCCATAAATTTGTTTTCTGTATGATGTGAGTCTGCCACAGAATGAAGTATCAGGCAAAATTTGGTCCCTCATGCAAAAGTTGGTACTTGAAGACTCCACCACAAGTAAAGACAGTCGCTGTAAGACGCAGCAACAAATTGGAGATGTTGGTGTAGACAAGCCCGGTAGTGTTTCCTTTTGCCACCACAGTCAAAAAGTTATTTGTATCTGATTGCAGTGCTACACAGCCGACTCTGTATGTTATCAGTGATAAGCTGCAATCATCACTTTTGTGATAATACAGATCCAGTTGATTGTTACTTGAACAGTTATTCTGAACTTTATATCATTTAAAGAATTGAAGTCTGATGTTGAACTATTCTTCTGTAATGTGTGCTAAATGTTATAAGTGTCAGTGACAGCATCAATTTCATGTCACCTGTGTGTGTGTGTGTGTGTGTGTGTGTGTGTGTGTGTGTGTGTGTACACTACTTGTTTCTAAATTTAAGTATTTACAGTATTCAAGTTTTAATAAATTACTAAAAATGTATGTGCATGTTACATTATCTCCTTGACTTCCTCCTTAACTGGACCTGCAACAATATGCCACAGATTCAGCACCTCTTCATTTGTTATCCAATCTACCCATCTACTCTTCTGCATTCTTTTTTATTTCAAATGCTTGTACGTTTTGTAAAAATTTAGTTCACTGTTACAACACTGTCTAGAAATGTTTCAGTCATCTCTTTATACATCCTGTTTTTTACATTCTTGTTAGTGTAATGTTCATGTGTCAATTTTCACAAATAAGGTATTTCATGATACAGTTGTATAAGTTTTTTATGTGATCATTGGACCACCCTTTTCGTCTTACCTGTAGTGACTAGAATTGCTATCACCTGAAAACCACTCATTCATCTGTGGCAAATTTTGAGTATCACCTGCATGTCTCTTGTTGCCATGTTAAAATCTGCTGCTTTTGTCAAAACATAGTGGAGTTTAAATAATGTCATCTTGCTAAAACCACAGTGCCGTTGCAAACATGATATAATCCTGAAATGGTGAATTATTACATGGGGAATGAGGACAGATCAGGTCAAAAGCTTATGAATAACCACAGTCTTAGTATAACAATATCTGTGTAATTTCTTCGCTTATCTTAATGCAAAACCATAATTCTCATTTCACCAGCTATCTGTTACTCTTAGAAAATTACATCATTCTGTTTCAAAAGTCTACAGTTACTTGCATATCATGGCAGATAAGAAAGTGCCACATGTTTATCATATGACAAAATATTCTCCTCTTTGTGTGCTATAATTTTGCAAAATCTCTTTTCAATGTCTCGAACCATTTATGACATATGAGAGACATTGCGAATAGTTCATTCTCGTGTGTGCGCTAATGGAGGTGAACACGCTACATGCCATACACAAATTCATAGCAATGACTATTTTTCATTGCAACACATTTGAATTTAAAGCAGTGTGATACATGTATGAAAAAAATCGCAATAACTATGACGATTAATGAAATGATAAACACATCAACATGAAGCTGACACATAAAGCTATAACTAATGTAAAAA
Organism: Schistocerca gregaria; assembly: GCF_023897955.1. Lineage (NCBI taxonomy): Eukaryota > Metazoa > Arthropoda > Insecta > Orthoptera > Acrididae > Schistocerca > Schistocerca gregaria. The sequence continues at coordinate 945,424,173 of NC_064921.1, read as the reverse complement.
ACATTTTTTCTGCCACCTATTTTCTTAAGGCCTTGTGAGAAAGATTGCAGGATAGCCGACATGAACTGCAGATTATCAAGAATATGCCAGAAATATCCATGGCTTGTCACTAAAATCCACTTATATGTGACCAGCTAATGTAATCAGCAAACCTCAAAGTCCAGAATGAAATTTTCATTCGGCAGTGGAGTGTGTGCTGATATGAAACTTCATGTAGGATTAAAACTGTGTGCTGGACCAAGACTTGAACTCGGGACCTTTGCCTTTCGTGGGGAAGTGCTCTACCAATTGAGCTACCCAAGCACAACTCACGACCCATCCTCATTGCTTTACTTCACCAGCACCTCATCTCCTACCTTTCAAACTTCACAGAAGCTCTCCTGCAAAACTTGCAGAACTAGGACTCCTGGAAGAAAGGATACTGTGCAGACATGGTTTGCCACAGCCTGGCAGATGTTTCCAGAATGAAATTTTCATTCAGCAGCAGAGTGTGTGCTGATATGAAACTTCCTGGCACATTAAAACTCTGTGTAGGACTGAGACTGCCAGGAAGTTTCAGACCTCTCCCTGAACTTTAATTCCCTTTCCAAATGTCTCCTTGCTATTGTTTAGTGCATGCTTAAGATACATACTGAATAACATTGTCTTCTTAAAACTTCCGGGCTGATAGGCCGTGGTCGAAGTATAAAACTCTCTCCTGACGTTTCGTCTCCAACTGCGGGAGACATCCTCGGAGGTAAAGCGGCGAACTGCGAAGAGAACTCGAGGAAGCGCTGATTATATAGGCAGTACAGAGGGTGCCACTGTTGATCACGTGACGTCGGCTATGAGATTGTCTCTGGTAATGCCAACATTCTCGATTGAAAGTAATTGATCGTCATGCTTGTGGTGCAACGCTGACATCCAAATTTTATCCAGTTTAACACCTTCGTCTTTCCTGTTAAAATTATTACAATGTTTATCAATCTCGATAGCCTCTCTATACAAGCGTGCATAATAATCCGAGGTTTTTTGATATATAAGTTATACAGCAATTGGTAAAGCCGTTATAGTGTCTCACTACTGTAAGCCAGGCAATGTTACATTTGGTTAAATGAGAGGTTTAGCAGAATCATGGAAAATCATTTCCAGAAATGTATGGAAATTTTGTAAAGAAAATATTGTATCCTAAACATGTGAAACATTATGGTTTTTTCTGTTGCACTTCAAATCTCTCAACAAATTGTCATGAGTGATCTATGACACTCCTTGAACCAATTTTTCCTTCATCTTTTCTTAATTTTAAAGTAGAGCAATTACTCAGAAGCAGTGTCTTCACCACCCAACATTCTGAACCACATTACCATTGACAATATTATTCAGCAGTAGAGGGAGAACTTCAATACTTTTACACAATATTTTTGTGAAATATTATTGAACATCTAGGGGGCACATCAGTGCTATCATACAATCTTGTTGCATGTAAATTTCTACTTCAAAATGTGCGTCAACTCTTGTGGCTACTGTTGCTCTCATATCGTCATGGAGTAGCTCTAATGTTATTATGAACTTAGTTGAACTGCCAAAAAAGAGCAAGAATTTTCACAGAAGACCATGGTCAACAGAGTCAAATGCTATTTCGTCATGAATAAATCAGCTCCAGGTGTACTTGACAAATTCTTTATTTGGATAACATCATATACATGACTCAGGTTTCAGGATGTAAATCCCAACTTTACACTCTACAAAAAACAAGGAAAACTAAGAGACGTGATGATGTGGAACTTGTCAGTTTAACATAAGTTTTCTTTACACTATATAATCTTCTTCTTCTTCTTTTTTCCCTTTTGCAATTGCTTCTTGTCTCTCAACTGCTAGTTGTTTCAGAAATCCTTTTAATTTGTTTGGCTATATATCAGACTTTTAATGCTATTCAGCAAATGACTAAAGATTTTTGTGCCTGCAATATTTACCCCTTTGTGTGACAAAGTTAGATTTAACTCAGAATAGTGAAGGCTATCCTTTGTTCTAGTATTGTGTCTCTGCAGTTAGCTATTATTTTTATTGGGATGGGTTATTAATAAAAAAGAATCATAAATGAATGTATATATTGCAAAAGTTCTGTGAATATCCTGAGTTTCTGAAATAAATGCAGGGTTATCTAGGATGGGCTACAGCTATTATTCTGATTACTTTTGTGCTATGAATACTTTTTTCTTAGTGATAAATTATCCCAAATTACAAAACCAGTGAATGAAAATAGGCATAGTAGACAAATTTACTGATATGTTTATCACCAAAATTTTGCAATAACATTAATAGCATAATAGCTGAACCTACATGTTTGAGGAGATCATCAATTTGTTTCTTCCAATTCAATTTCTCACCACTGCACACACCCAGGAATTTTGAATATTCTGCTGTAGCAACATACTTCTTTTCAAAGGCTATATTTATGAACAGTGCCAAATGAGATTTGAAAACCTGAGAGCTTAACGGTGGAAGACAGGGTAAGATGCAAGATAGAGAATACTACTAAAACATAATGCACAAGGTAATAAGAGTCAAAAGTTAACTGCATTGTGTGTAACAGAGGTGGGACAGGGTACGGCAAAAAAAAAAATAGTAGTCAAAAAATGAAAGATGTAGAAAACTAAAATAGAGTGAAGAAAGGAGTTGTTACTGTGAATAAATGCTGAGATGGAGGGAATTAATGTAAGTCAATGCCAGGTGGGTGGCGAGAACCAAGGACATGTTGTAGTGCTAGTTCCCACCTGGGGACTTCGAGAAATTGGTATCTAAGAGAAGAATCCAGATGATATGTGTGGTGAAACAGGCACTGAGGTCATAACTGTCATGTTGTACAGCATGCTCCGCAACAGGATGTTGTGTGTTGCCTGTATACACCCTTTGCAGTCATGCCAATGTAAAAGGCCGAACAGTGTTTACGTAACAGCTGGGCAAAATTTTGCCCACCACATCTAGAGTAGCTTTTTGTCACACTCCAAATCTCTGCAATATCCTTTCAGACCCTATGCTCCTTCTACATCCATCCCCCCAACCCTATGGATCCTGCTCCTGTGATCATCCCCAATGCAAGACTTGCCCTATGCACCCTCATACCAACAACTACTCTAGCCCTGTAAGTGGTGAAACATATACTATCAACGGGAGATCCATCTGTGAAATGACACATGTCACATACCAGATGCTACGTAAACACTGTTCAGACTTTTACATCAGCCTGACTACCGCCCAATTATCAGTCAGGGTGAATGGGCATAGGCAGAGGGTGTATAAATGCAACATAGAATATCCTATTGCAGAGCATGCTGTACAACATGAGTCATGACCTTGGTGCCTGTTTCACCACACTTGTCATCTGGATGCTTCTCCCAGACACAAGTCTCTCAGAACTCCTGAGGTAGGAATTAACACTACAACATGTCCTAGGTTCTTGCCACCCACCTGGCCTTAATTTATATAAATTCCTTCTGTCTTGGCATTTATTCACAGTAACTACTCATTTCTTCACTCCATTTTAGTTTCCTACATCTTTCATTTTCTGACTTGGTTATTTTTCGCCATCCTCTCTCCCACCTCTGTTACATACAATGCATTTACATCGAAGCACCAAAGAAACTGGTGTAGGCATGTGTGTTCAAATACAGAGATGTGTAAACAGGCAGAACATGGCACCGCAGTCAGCAATGAGTAAATAAGACAACAAGAGTCTGGCGCAGTTGTTAGATTGGTTACTGCTACTACAATGGCAGGTTATCAAGATATAAGTGAGTTTGAATGTGGTGTTATAATTGGCATATGAGCGATAGGACACAGCATCTCCGAGGTAACGATGAAGTGTGGATTTTCCGATATGTCCATTTCATGAATGTACCGTGAATATCAGGAATCTGGTAAAACATGAAATCTCTGACATCACTGTGGTCGGAAAAAGATCCTGCAAGAATGGGACCAATGATGACTGAAGAGAATCGTTCAACATGACAGAAGTGCAACCCTTCTGCAAATTGGCGCAGATTTCAATGCTGGGCCATCATCAAGTGTCAGCATGCAAACCATTGAATGAAACATCATCAATATGGGCTTTTGGAGCCCAAGGCCCACTCATGTACCCTTGATGACTGCACAACACAAAACCTTACACCTCGCCTGGATCCATCAACACCAACAATAGACTATTGATGAATGGAAACATGTTGCCTGGTTGGGTGTCTCTCTTTACAAATTGAATTGATGTGTACAGGTATGGAGACAACCTCATGAATCCATGGACCCTGCATGTCATTAGGGGACAGTTCAAGCTGATGAGCTGAAGAAGGCTCTGTAATGGTATGGGGCATTCGTAGTTGGAGTGATATGGGACCTCTGATGTACCTAGATTCAACTCTGACAGGTGACATTTATGTAAGCATCCTGTCTGATCAGCTGCATCCATTCAAATCCAGTGTGCATTCCAATGAACTTAGGGAATTCCATCGGGACAATGTGACAACCCACATATCCAGAATTGCTACAGAGTGGCTCCCGGAACACTCTTCTGAGTTTAAACACTTCCACTGGCCACCAAACTCCCCAAACAGGGACATTATTGAGAATATCTGGGATGTCTTGTAACATGCTGTTCAGAAGAGATGTCCACCTCCTCGTACTCTTATGGATTTATGGACAACCCTATAGGATTCATGGTGTCAATTCCCTCCAGCACTAATTCAGACATTAGTCGAGTCCATGCCAAGTTGTTTTGTGGCACTTCCATGCTGACGGGGGCCATACATGATGTTAGGCCGGTATACAAGTTTCTTTGGCTCTTCAGTGTAGCATTTCACTTTTATTAACTCATGCACAATGTTTTAGTGTAATCTCTGTCTTGCATATTACCGTGTCTCACACCTTTAACCTCTCAGGTTTTCAAATCTCATCTGGTGCAGTCCTCAACAATCAGTCTTTCCTTCTCATCCTGTCCGGTAAGTCTCCCCTGATCCGGGGTTCTGGGTGACTTTTCTGAACTGTACCCCTGTCCCTAAACTTCTCCATTCCTTTTCCTTCACTTGGCTTCTTTCCCCTTCAACTCTTATGCCAGAAGAAGAAGAAGCCACTGGCCCCAGAAGCTTATAAAAGTTAAATCCTTTTGTGTGTCTATTACCATGCCATTGCTTGGTGAGTAGATTATTTATCTATCTGCTTATATTATATTTTCATTAAGTTTGATAGAAATATAGTTTTCCTGTGCTCTTGGTTGCCCTGTTTCCCTTTTAACAATATTCCAGATTGTTTTTATTTTATTATCAGAGGTGCTAATCTCAGACATAATGCACATATTTCTGGACTCTTTAATAACCTTTCTTAATGCAGTGCAGTGGCTTTTATAATGTTTGATTGTTTCTGTAACATTAGTACTTCTAGCTATAAGATACATTTCCCTTTTCTGTTTACAAGATATTTTTATCGGTTTAGTAAGCCATGGCTCTTTAGATGGTTTCTTACAATTATGTTTCACTGTTTTATTAGGGAACTGTTCTAATTTACTCATAAAGGTATTATGAAATAAGTTAGATTTCAAATTAGTGTCAGGTTCCCCGCATATCTCATCCCAGTCTAACTGTTGCAAGCTCTCCCTAAAATTTGCAACTGTTAAATTTTTAATTCAATGCACTATTTTGAAGAACTGTTTTGCATTATCGTATGTAGCTATGTCATGTATTGGAACTAGCTGTGCACCTGGATCAGAGAGACCACTCTTAGCAGGAAAAGTTTGTATTTGATTAAATTTGTTTTGGTCTATAAAAACATTATTTATCTGTGCGCTACTTTCCTGACTACCCGAGTAGGAAAATCAATAGCTAATGTCAAATTGAAAGAATCAAGAAATACTTCAGGGTCATGCTTTCTAACAGACACTTTGAGAGAATATACATTGAAATCCCCACAAACAGTAGTGTGCTTCCTTCTTTTTGACAGATAGCACAACATAGAATCCAAGTTTTTCAGAAATAACTGAAAATTTCCCAGTGGTGACCTATACACAGTTATAGTTATAACAGTTATAGGAGTACCATTTTTTAGTTTAAGCCCACAGGCACATGTTTCTGGATGTTGCTCTACACACTACATTTACCTTTTCCATATATGTGACTCAATGATGTTCAGACAGGCATAGTACATCTATTCTTCCCTCAGTTTCAAAGTCTTCTAAACAAACAGGAAGCTCATCTATTTTGCTTTTCGATCTTTTGATATTCTAACATTACTTTTCACTGTACTTTTGTGAGAATCTTGTGATATATTAACATCTCTAGTACATTCTTGTCTGACCTTCACATTAAGCTTAATTTAGTACAGTGTTGATCTTAGCTTAAGAAAGAGGTACTCCCATGAGTTTCAGTGCCCCCTCCCCCCTAAAGATTTTTCTATCACCTCAGCCAATTTACCCTCTCCTTTCCTATTTAGATACAAGCCATGCCTTTTGATGCCCCACCTGGCAATAGCCTCAAGAGGAACCAAATCTTTGCCTGGCAGAGTAGCCGCCTAAAGCAGCTAATCTAACTCCCTATTGACCCTCCTGACAGAGCTGTTCAATTGGGGGGCAATCATATTGCGTGAAAGCAGGAACCATGTCAACATTTGTATGGCTCCTTGCAGATGCTATTTTTACCAGCTCCCACTCAATATTTTCATCCCTATCAATACTGTTTCCTGCTCCACCCACTATCATAACACGATCCTGCTTTGTAAAATTTTTGCACAATGATCCTACACCCTTGATCACTTGGCTAAGACATGCACTGGGACCGGCTGCTGTGGCTGAGCAGTTCTAGTTGCTTCAGTCTGGAACTGCGCGACCTCTACGGTTGCAGGTTCGAATCCTGCCTTGGACATGGATGTGTGTGGTGTCCTTAGGTTAGTTAGGTTTAAGTAGTTCCAAGTTCTAGGGGACAGATGACCTCAGATGTAAAGTCTCAAAGTGCTCAGAGCCATTTGAACCATGCAATGGGCTTGAAAAAGCTTGTAATCAGGTGCCTGTCTCCTAATTTTTCATGCAAGATCTGGCCCGAACTTTTCTGCTACTTTCTATTCTTTTTCTTTTTTTTAACAGTTGGTTTCCTGATGAAAGTCTGTTGAGTATTAACTACTCTTACATCTACCTAAGACTCTTCATTAGTGAACTGAGGTAACAAAGCAAATCTATTGTTTGTGCCAATGATGAAACTGTCAGATACTGTTCTCTTTCTATGACCCGTGTTCCTTGCTGCCATTTCCCACCTGTCTTCATCCGCCTCCACCCTTAACTTCATCAGTTTCTCTGTAGCACTGTCCAGTTCAGCCTTAAGGGCTTTAATCTTCCCTTTGTGTTCAGCTACTTTCCTAACCCTTGAACATACTTTGCTGTACCATGCCACCATATTTCCCCCAACGTAACCATCTGTCACAACAGCTGCATAGCACTCCAGAACTAATTTTCCTTCTGGAGCTCAAACACTTCTTACTCAAGATTGTTTTTTATTATTATTATTATTATTATTATTATTATTATTTATTTTATGGCCTTCTTTGGACCACTCTAGCCAAAAATACAAAGTTCTAAACATGTTGTTACACAGTGATACAATTTGGTTCAACAATAACTTAATTTAATATTAAGGTAATATAATTATTAGAGTTTATTCTTATATGAAAGGTGTTTTGCTCTTCTATCTGCCCAATATTTCTTCATTCTTTCAGATATTTTCTTTCTTTCTTCATCTGAGACCACTCTTCCTGTACTATTTTTATTGATTTTCATTTGCAGTCTGGTTTGCGGGTCTTGCAGTATTCCGGTTTTCTCTGTCTTGTTTTTTAGGTCATCTACTGTAATTTGAAGTTCTTTTATATCTTCCTTAATTTCTGTGATCCATTTAATGTCACTCTTGCTATTCCACAATTTTTGTAATATATATATATATATATATATATATATATATATATATATATATATATATATATATATATATATATATATATTTTTTTTTTTTTTTTTTTTTTTTTTCCACTAATACTGTTTTCTGGAGTTCTCATCAGATGTCCAAAGAATGAGATGAGATGCGTTTCTTCCGGATTGTGCTCATGACTGGTTTGACTGGTTCTATTTTCTTATATACTGTTTCATTTGATGCTATTCTCCAATGTCCATTTATTTTATACTGTTTATTTATACATGTCCTAATTATTCTTCTTTCTATTTTTAGTATTCTGTCAATTTCTGCTGTATTACTTGTTTTGAAGATAGTTTCAGCTGCTTACGTTATTTCTGGTTGTGTAACTGTTTTATAGTGTTTTAATTATGAGGAGGTATTGAATAGAATTGGGGAGAAGAGGAGTTTGTGGCACAACTTGACTAGAAGAAGGGACCGGTTGGTAGGACATGTTCTGAGGCATCAAGGGATCACAAATTTAGCATTGGAGGGCAGCTTGCTTCTCATTTAGATTGTATGTTATTATTTCGCCTAAATATTTAAATTTATCAACAACCTTTTTACAAAATTTGTCTAGTCAATAACAGTAACATTCTATTAACTACAGATCACAAAATCCACTAAAGTTATGTGGAACACTAATATATGTGTATAGTAATGATATAGTACTGTAATGAACTTAAGATAATGTTATAACTCAAAACTTGTATATGCAAAAAATTAGGCCTAAGAATGCATATGTGCAGTATGGACTTTATGTGTTTTGAAAAGAAATAAGAGGTAGAACTTAAAACCTTTAATTCACGAAATAGATATGGAACTACTAAGAATATGTGTAATGAAAACAAGCTAAATTCTTCACTTATTACTTATGAAAATGTCTTAAATTTGTATGAAAAACTATGTCTAAAGTACATGAAAACTGGACCTTGGAAGTTTTTTCTCAACGCCCCTCTCCCACCCCCTTTTTTCCAAAAAATATGTTGCAACAAGTGAAACCTTCAATAGATAAGATGAAATACATTCTAATTAACTTCATTGTTGTATAATATTAACTTCAATGACAGTTATTAAAGAATTAACTGCTTATCTTCACAAGCTCAATATTGAAATGTGTACAGCCTGCACCAGGGCTGCCAACCTTTTACTCTATTATTTTAATTTCTTAAGCCCAAGCCGCATGTCTGGTTGTTTACAGTTGGTTTATAGGTAATATTAGGCTGGCAATGTGTGCTTTTTTTGGTGATACATTTATGTTTTTTGGTTTGGCCCCATTTACTCGATGTGGTACTTGTTGACTCAAAGGACCTTTTCATGTGTTGCCCACATGGGCCCTCACATCTCACTTAATAAATTTGTAGGATTCTTAACATGACTGATAAAACACTCTGTCACAATCAATGTGTAACATAATGTTTACATTTGTATGGGCCCTTTTAATGCTAATTAGCTTCATAAGGAATGCCTCTTAGTTCTCCTCCTGCCTTTTTAGTGCCTTCTCATGAAAAATTTTTGCAACAGCTGAGGATGACCCACAAAAAGTATGTTATGAGAGGCAAATCCCTTCACCAGGTGTGTAAAGGTTTTGTAAAGGACTTGGCCGCCACAGAAGTTTTCCTGTAGTTATTATGCAGTAAATGTAACATCTAATGTTCATTTGCTGTGTCTGAGTCACATTAATGTAGAATTTCTATAATTAACAGGGACAAAAACTCTAAGTGTCCAAGCTATGATCTTCTCAGTAGCAGAAAAAAATCATATTCCTATTTTTCCTTATTTGTTTCTGCAGTCTATATCTTAATGAGATTAAGTACTTAACACACACAAAATTCGAATTAGAACCATTTCATGCCCTTTTTTAAGTGCATGTCTGCTGCTCAGCACCACCTCTCTTTGGTCACTAGTAATCCACTGTCTTATGAATGCTATATTAAATTTAAATAATTTAGGAGTAAATGTAACAACTTACTGAGTACTAAATGTATTGAGTTATAAACAAGCATATAAACAAGACAGAATTCACTAGTTTTCAGACTCGTTTTCAGTATTATTTATGTGTCTCTTGATGACTCAATGTCTCTACTATTTGGTGAGTAGTTACCTTTACTCTGAAACTATTTACATCTGCCAGAACTTTGCATCATGATATTCATATTAAATTTACTCATCCAACTGTATAGCTGAGTTGACATCATGTCTGATGTCAATATGGATGACCAGAGTTTGAACATCCATACTGTCAATGATCTTTAATTGATGGAAGAACTGAAACAGCAACCTTTAAAGAATAAGCAATATTGCCAGTTGAAAGTCAACATAATAGAACAGAGTGCTTAACACTTTCCCCAACAGTATTACCATTCAGGATGCCCTAGGCAGAGGATAAACCAGTGGTTTTCCAGTCTCAGGCAATTCCTGGTCTTGCTTGTGGAGTTAGTTACATTAAATTTATGTTTTTAATAATCAGCTAGCAATCTCTGCACCAGCTATATGTATTTGTAAGCCTTCTCCCAGTGAGTTGTTTGAGATTACATCTCTCATTAAAAAATAATAATGAATACGTTGCGAGAACATTCTCAGAAAGTGACTTACACTATGTATTTCATTAATGTTAAATCTATAATGCTTTCGCTTGACACACAATGGAAGTGATAGGTATATATTCCCCCCCCCCCCCCCCCCCCCTCCCCATGAACCATGGACCTTGCCGTTGGAGGGGAGGCTTGCGTGCCTCAGCGATACAGATGGCCGTACTGTAGGTGCAACCACAACGGAGGGTTATCTGTTGAGAGGCCACGCAAATGTGTGGTCCCTGAAGAGGGACAGCAGCCTTTTCAGTAGTTGCAGGGGCAACAGTCGGGATGATTGACTGATGTGGCCTTGTAACAATAACCAAAACAGCCTTGATTAGATTAGATTAATACTTGTTCCATAGATCATGAATACGACACTTCGTAATGATGTGGAACGTGTCAGGTTAATAAAAGATGTCTGTACAAGAAATTACATTACACAAAATATTGCATGACACTAATGATTAAGGTTTTTTTTTTTTTTTTTTTTTTTTTTTTTTTTTTTTTTTTTTTTTTACTTAGTTTATTTCTATAAATTCAGCCAATGAGTAGAAGGAGTTGTCATCTAGAAATTCTTTTAATTTATTTTTAAATGTTAGTTGGCTATCTGTCAGGCTTTTGATGCTGTTTGGTAGGTGCCCAAAGACTTTTGTGGCAGCATAATTTACCCCTTTCTGTGCCAAAGTCAGATTTAACCCTGCATAGTGAAGATCATCCTTTCTCCTGGTGTTATAGGTATGCACACTGCTATTACTTTTGAATTGGGTTGGATTATTATCAACAAATTTCATAAGGCAATATATATACTGTGAGGTTACTGTGAGGATCCCTAGATCCTTAAATAGATGTCTGCAGGATGACCGTGGGTGGGCTCCAGCAATTATTCTGATTACACGTTTTTGTGCAATGAATACTTTTCTACTCAACGATGAATTACCCCAGAATATGATGCCATACGAAAGCAGTGAATGAAAGTAGTCATAGTAAGCTAATTTACTGAGATTCTTATCACCAAAATTTGCAATAACCCTAATAGCATATGTAGCTGAACTCAGACGTTTCAGCAGACCATCAATGTGTTGCTTCCAGTTTAACCTCTCATCAATGGACACACCTAAAAATTTTGAAAATTCTACCTTAGCTACAGACTTCTGTTCAAATTCTATATTTATTATTGGAGTTGTGCCATTTACTGTACGGAACTGTATATACTGTGTTTTATCAAAATTTAAAGAGAGTCCATTTGCTGAGAACCACTTAATAATTTTGTGAAAAACATCATTTACAATTACATCACTTAGTTCTTGGTTTTTGGATGTTATTACTATACTTGTATCATCAGCAAAAAGAACTAACTTTGCATCTTCATCAATGTGGAATGGTAAGTCATTAATGTATATCAAGAACAGTAAAGGACCTAAGACCGAACCCTGTGGGACCCCGTGCTTGATAGCACCCCAGTTTGAGGAATCAGCTGTTGTTTTAACATTACACGAACCACTTATTTCAACTTTCTACATTCTTCCAGTTAAGTATGAATTAAACCATTTGTGCACTGCCCCACTCAAACCATAATGATTTAGCTTATCTAAAAGAATTCCATGATTTACACAATCAAAGGCCTTTGAGAGATCACAAAAAATACCAATGGGTGATGTCCGGTTATTCAGAGCATTTAATATTTGATCAGTGAAAGCATATATAGCATTTTCTGTTGAAAAACCTTTCTGAAAACCAAACTGACATTTTGTTAGTACTTTATTTTTACAAATATGGGAGGCTACTCTTGAATACATTACTTTCTCAAAAATTTTTGATAGAGCTGTCAGAAGAGAGATTGGGCGGTAGTTGTTGACATCCGACGTATCCCCCTTTTTATGCAATGGTTTTACAATGGCATATTTCAGTCTATCAGGGAAAACACCCTGCTCCAAAGAGCTATTACATACGTGGCTGAGAATCCTACTTATCTGTGGGGAACAAGCTTTAAGTACTTTGCTGGAAATGCCATCAATTCCGTAAGAGCTTTTACTTTTCAGTGAGTTTATTATTTTACTGATTTCAGAGGGAGAGGTTGGTGGAATTACAGTTGTTTCAAACTGCGCAGGTATGGCCTCTTCTATTAATAGCCTTGCCTCTTCTAGTGAAGATCTAGATCCTATTTTCTCCACAACATTTAAAAAATGATTATTCAAAATATTTTCAATTTCTGATTGTTTGTTAGTGCACTTGTCATTCAGTTTTATTGCACTAAAGTCTTCCTGTGCTCTTGGTTGCCCTGTTTCCCTTTCAATAATATTCCAAATTGCTTTAATTTTATTATCAGAGTTACTGATCTCAGACATGATACACATGCTTCTGCACTTTTTAATAACTTTTCTTAGTACCGCACAATAGTTTTTATAATATTGAACAATTTCAGGGTCAGTACTCCCTCTTGCTGTTAGATACAGTTCTCTTTTACGGTTGCAAGATATTCTTATTCCTTTAGTTAGCCAAGGTTTTTTATATGTTTTCTTGGAATTATGTTTAACTATTTTCTTGGGAAAACAATTTTCAAATACCCTTAAAAATGTATTGTGAAATAAGTTATATTTCAAGTTTGCATCGGGTTCCTTATACACTTCATCCCAGTCTAGCTGCTGTAGGCTTTCCCTAAAGTTTGCAATATTTATATTGTTAATTGAATGCACTGCTTTGAAAGTCTGATTTATTATACTGTATGGAGCTATGTCATGTACTGTAACAAGCTGTGCACTATGATCTGAAAGACCATTCTCAACAGGATAAGCATTTATGTCCTTAAACTTATCTTGGTCTATAAAAAAGTTATCTATCAATGTACTGCTGTTCTTTGTTATCCGAGTAGGAAAATCAATGACGGAGCTCAAATTGAAAGAACTGAGTAATACTAAAAGGTCATTCTTCCTATTACACTCTTTCAGGGAATCAACATTGAAATCCCCACAAATGATAATTTGCTTCCCCCTGTCTGACAGATAGCACAACAAAGCATCAAAGTTTTCTAGAAATAGCTGGAAATTCCCTGAGGGGGACCTATACACTGTTACAATTATGAAAGTGCCATCATTTAGTTTAAGTTCAGTGGCACATGCTTCCATATGTTGCTCTACACAAAATTTTTTAGTTTCTAAATTTTTTGCACTGTAAAAGCTTTTGACATATATAGCAACTCCTCCTCTCATCATATTATCTCTACTTACATGTGCAGCTAATTTGTACCGATTGATGCTAACCTTTTGCATATCAGTGACAATGTGATGCTCAGACAGGCATAGTATATCTATTACATTCTTGGTTTCTATATCTTCTAAACAAAGCAGAAGCTCTTCAATTTTATTCTTCAATCCCCCAATATTTTGATGAAGTATACTAACAGTATTTTTCACTTTACTTTTGTGAGTATCTTGAACTTTTTTAACATCTTTAGTACTTTTATTCTTCAATCCCCCAATATTTTGATGAAATATACTAACATTATTTTTCACTTTACTTTTGTGAGTATCTTGAACTTTTTTAACATCTTTAGTACTTGCCTGGCTGAGTTTCCCACTGGACACTGATCTTACACTAAAAAAGAGTTTCCACCATGAGATGTAGTTCCTCCCCCCTTTAAATTTCCTGCTATCAGCCCAGCCAGTTTACCCTTCCCTTTCCTGTTGAGGTGTAGGCCATGTCTAGTATAGTCCCACCTACAGAGTGAATCAACAGGAACCACACCAATATGTGACACTGCACCAGATCCAAGTAACCGTTCCAACTCCAAATTAACTCTCCTGACAGAAGAGGTCAAATGAGGTCGGTCGTGGCGCTCCAGAACCGACACAAACCCAACACTGGTATGATTCGATGCCGATGCAATCTTTGCCAGGTCACACTTTATGCTGTACCCCGGATCTCTGTCAATACTGTTGCCCGGCCCACCCACAATAACCACGGTATCTTCCTTAGTAAAACCTTTACATAGTGAACCTAAATCCTCTGTAACCTGCCCAAGTTCAGCACTAGGTTTGAAAAAACTTGTGACCTGGTAATCCAACCCTAATTCATCCTGCAGAAGTTGGCCCACACCCCTAGCATGCGAACTACCTAGCAACAAGACTTTCTTTCTCTTTGCAGACTTCCCTACATTCTTAATCAATTTGCTGCTGAAAGCTTGTTGAGCCCTGTCTACATCTACTTCTGTGAGAGGCTCATCAGTTTCTGACTGAGGCAACAGGTCAAACCTATTTTGTACATTAATAACAAAGCTGTCAGAAGAATTTCTTGGCCTGTTCCTCATGCCTGTTGCCACTTCCCACCCCTGTTTACCCTTCTCCCCCCTTAACCTGCCCAGTTCTCGCCTAGCCTCATCTAACTCAGCCTGAAGGGCAGCAATTTTCCCCTCCTGTTCCACAATCTTCCTATCTCTACTGCATAGCCTACAGAACCACTGATGAGTCTCGCTCATTTTCCCAATTCCCACGCCACTACAGTCGCCCCAATGAAAAAAGTTACTACATCCATCACACCAGACCCCGGAGCTAACGATCCTACGGCACGTCAGGCACTTTACACTCATGGTACAAATCGATTTTAGTGACAGAAAGACAATTAAGTTACCGGAAAACAATGAAAATACGTGTACGAAAAATTAGGGCTACTCGCGACTATGTAAACAGTGGTTCAGAGGTTTTTTACTGGAAATTACTTAAGAGATGACGATACTCTACAGATATAAAGGGGCAGCAAACGTATTTAGCACACTAAACTATCAGTAAATGCACTTAAGATTGCGGTATGAAGTTTAATCTGAAAACTCAAAAGTTCGGCCTGGCCGCGATATGTAAACAAAACGAACTTTACGTGATTACTGTGAAAATACGCGAGTAAGACAAAAACCTTTAATGGTACGCTTGCAGAGCACTATAATTAACGTAATAAATTAGTTTAAAGTGTTAAAAAACAGTTTATTACTACTTAAATTACTTATCTTGTACAAGAGCTGTGACTCAGACGTCCGTGTAGCAGGCGCAGGTATTTACGTTGCTCTTCTGGTACTGCGAACGTCTGAAATCAAGGGGAAATTACAGCCGTAATTTTTCCCAAGGGCATGCAGCTTTACTGTATGATTAAATGATGATGGTGTCCTCTTGGGTAAAATATTCCAGAGGTAAAATAGTCTCCCATTCGGATCTCCGGGCGGGGACTACTCAAGAGGACGTTGTTATCAGGAGAAAGAAAACTGGCATTTTACAGATTGGAGCGTGGAATGTCAGATCCCTTAATCGAGCAGGTAGGTTAGAAAATTTAAAAAGGGAAATGGATAGGTTAAAGTTAGATATAGTGGGAATTAGTGAAGTTCGGTGGCAGCAGGAACAAGACTTTTGGTCAGGTGAATACAGGGTAGGTTTAATAATGAATAAAAAAATAGGCGTGCAGGTAAGCTACTACAAACAGCATAGTGAATGCGTTATTGTGGCCAAGATAGACACAAAGCCCATGCCTACTACAGTAGTACAAGTTTATATGCCAACTAGATGATGAAGAAATTGATGAAATGTACGATGAGATAAAAGAAATTATTCAGATAGTGAAGGGAGACAAAAATTTAATAGTCATGGGTGACTGGAATTTGAGTGTAGGAAAAGGGAGAGAAGGAAACATAGTAGGTGAATATGGACTGGGGATAAGAAATGAAAGACAAAGCCGTCTGGTAGAATTTTGCATAGAGCATAACTTAATCATAGCTAACACTTGGTTCAAGAATCAGAAAAGAAGGTTGTACACATGGAAGAATCCCGGATATTCTAAAAGGTATCAGATAGATTATATAATGGTAAGACAGAGATTTAGGAACCAGATTTTGAATTGTAAGACATTTCCAGGAGGAGATGTGGACCCTGACCACAATCTATTGGTTATGAACTGCAGATTAAAATTGAAAAAAACTGCAAAAAGGTGGGAATTTAAGGAGATGGGATCTGGACAAACCGATTAAACCAGAGGTTATACAGAGTTTCAGGGAGAGCATAAGGGAACAATTAGCAGCAGTGGAGGAAAGAAGTACAGTAGAAGAAGAATGGGTAGCTCTGAGGGATGAAGTAGTGAAGGCAGCAGAGGATCAAATAGGTAAAAAGACGATGGCTAGTAGAAATCCTTGGGTAGCAGAAGAAATATTGAATTTAATTGATGAAAGGAGAAAATATAAAAATGCAGTAAATGAAGCAGGCAAAAAGGAATACAAACGTCTCAAAAATTAGATCCACAGGAAGTGCAAAATGGCTAAGCAGGGATGGCTAGATGGCAAATGTAAGGATGTAGAGGCTTATCTCACTGCCTACAGGAAAATTAAAGAGACCTTTGGAGAAAAGAGAACCACTTGTATGAATATCAAGAGCTCAGATGGAAACCCAGTTCTAACCAAAGAAGGGAAAGCAGAAAGATGGAAGGAGTATATAGAGGGTCTATACAATGATGATGTACGTGAAAATTACTGAACTATCAGTTTAATAAGTCACAGCTGCAAAATACTAAAACGAATTCTTTACAGACGAATGGAAAAACTGGTAGAAGCCAACATTGGGGAAGATCAGTTCGGATTCCGTAGAAATGTTGGAACACGTGAGGCAATACTGACCCTACAACTTATCTTAGAAGAAAGGTTAAGGAAAGGTAAACCTACGTTTCTAGCATTTGTAGACTTACAGAAAGCTTTTGACAATGTTGACTGAAATACTCTCTTCCAAATTCTAAAGGTGGCAGGGGTAAAATAGAGTGAGCGAAAGGCTATTTACAATTTGTACAGAATCCAGATGGCAGTTATAAGAGTCGAGGGGCATGAAAGGGAAGCAATGGTTGGGAAGGGAGTGAGACAGGGTTGTAGCCTCTCCCCAATGTTATTCAATCTGTATATTGAGCAAACAGTAAAGGAAACAATAGAAAAATTCGGAGTAGGTATTAAAATCCATGGAGAAGAAATAAAAACTTCGAGGTTCACTGATGACATTGTATTTCTGTCAGAGACAGTGAAGGACTTGGAAGAGCAGTTGAACGGAATGGACATTGTCTTGAAAGGAGGACATAAGATGAACATCATCAAAAGCAAAACGAGGATAATGGAATGTAGTCGAATTAAGTCAGGTGATGCTGAGGGAATTAGATTAGGAAATGAGACACTGAAAGTAGTAAAGGAGTTTTGCTATTTGGGGAGCAAAATAACTGATGATGGTTGTAGTAGAGAAGATATAAAATGTAGATTGGCAATGGCAAGGAAAGCGTTTTTGAAGAAGAGAAATTTGTTAACATCGAGTATAGATTTATGTGTCAGGAAGTCATTTCTGAAAGTATTTGTATGGAGTGTAGCCATGTATGGAAGTGAAACATGGACGATAAATAGTTTGGACAGGAAGAGAATAGAAGCTATCGAAATGTGGTGCTACAGAAGAATGCTGAAGATTAGATGGGTAGACCACATAACTAATGAGGAGGTATTGAATAGAATTGGGGAGAAGAGGAGTTTGTGCCATAACTTGACGAGAAGAAGGGAGCGGTTAGTAGGACATGTTCTGAGGCATCAAGGGATCACAAATTTAGCATTGGAGGGCAGCGTGGAGGGTAAAGATCGTAGAGGGAGACCAAGAGATGAATACACTAAACAGATTTAGAAGGATGTAGGTTGTAGTAGGTACTGGGAGATGAAGAAACTTGCACAGGATAGGGTAGCATGGAGAGCTGCATCAAACCAGTCTCAGGACTGAAGACCACAACAACAACAGATATATATTTTATGAATCAATGTCAGTCACCTGTCTGTAGTTTGATTTTTTATTCTCCTATACTCATTTTGGAATGAAAGCTCCATCTTCACAAGAGGTAGCTTAAAATTGACATAGAGGCAGCTGATAGTCATTTATTCATAAAATTGATACATTACCTGCAATGTCACATATTTATAACATGAGCAATAATTTTGCTGCTACATATATTTGAAGCCCACTTGTGGTGAATCCTCCTCTCCCTGTAACACTGTGACTGCTAAGTGTGGTCACTTTTTCACCAGTTTCTTGTGAAACTTTTCAGGTAAAACTGTGTAAAATCAATATGTATGTTTACCATTTTATCATCAGTTGATAAATATGATACAAAAAATTGTTTGAACTGCAAAAGATGACTGCATGATATTTGGCTCCTTTGAAACATGGTCTCAAGTATGAATGAGTTGTTTTGATGGCATCACACCATAATTTTGAAAATAGTGTACCCTACAATGCTGCATCTCAGTAATTCATTTGGAGTAAGCATAAACATTGCCAACAATGGCTTGAAAATGTTCACACCACTTCACTTTTTGCATCTCTGAGATTTGGGTCATCAGTTTTGTCAGCAACTTCCTTGTACCCAAATGTTTATGTAGAGCACTAAAAATGTGTTCATTTCAGATGTCTTCAGTCTTAGATTTCTCACTGTAGGCAACACTAGCACCAGAAACATTATTATTTCACTCCATAAATAGGGTATAATCTGATAAACGTACAACTCATTTCTAGGTATGATGTACTTGAAGTTTTGGTTAAGGATATATATGTTAGATGTTCCAGTGAGGGATGATACTGGATGATGTGGATGCTCCTTTGCACTTGGTTTATGATCTGAGGATTATGGACATGTATCTATATGACGTATGAAATCTGATTGTAGACTTTGTTCAGGGGTTAACGCCTGTATGGTAAGGCCTCAGTAAGAACTTCAGCATACTGGGAAAGTGATTTCTCATCATTGCCGATGTGGCGTTCATGGGTGGCCAGACTATGTGAGAGAGATTTTATAGTGTGGAAGAGATGATAACTGTCAAAATGAGGGTCCTATTGATGGCCAATGGACTTGATGTGGACATAAATTTGCATGGAACCATTAGAGAGGTGGAGGTCAATGTCCAGGAAGCTGACACACTGTGCAGAGGAGAACAAGTCGATGCAGATGAGAGGGGAGGCTTTGAGGCTGTGGAGGAGTGAGGATAGGTTGTCTTGCCCCTGGGACCATATCATGAATATATCATCAATGAACCTGAAGCAGACAATGCTTTAGGGATTTTTGGTGGTTACAAATGTCTGCTTGTGTCTGTGTATATGTCGATGGATATGTGTGTGTGTGTGTGCGAGTGTATATCTGTCCTTTTTTCCCCCTAAGGTAAGTCTTTCCGCTCCCGGGATTGGAATGACTCTTTACACTCTTCCTTAAAACCCACATCCTTTTGTCTTTCCCTCTCCTTCCCTATTTCGCGACAAAGCGACCGTGGGTTGTGAAAGCTTGAATTTTGTGTGTGTGTTTGTGTTTGTTTGTGTGTCTATTGACGTGCCAGCACTTTCCATACACACAAAATTCAAGCTTTCGCAACCAATGGTTGCTTCTTCAGGAAAGAGGGAAGGAGAGGGAAAGACGAAAGGATGTTGATTTAAGGAGAGGGTATGGAGTCATTCCAATCTCGGGTGCGGAAAGACCTTAATGGGAAATTAGGGCAGGTACACACTTGCACACATACACATATCCATCCGCACATACACAGACACAAGCAGACATTTGTAAAGGCATATAGGCCCTCAGATTTCTACTAAGTTTTGCTTGTTGACATTTCCACATTGTTTTCTGACCTGAGAGAGCAACAATCTCTGTTTTTGCAGCATTTTCTGAATTTTGTTAACCACACTGTGTCTTTTCCATCCTCAATCCACCTAGTAGATGCATACTTCTCCAGAACATTATCTGCAGTCAGTTTAAACCTCTCCTATAATTCTTCTACATCCATCATATTGAAACTAAGTGATGTCCTTTCACTCTCTAACAAGTAAGTAGACTGCTAAAAATTGCTTATATGATCTTTTCAGCATAAATACTGTGCTAGCATTCTTGATGGATTTATTATCTATTGTCAGTGTGGATTTATTATACATTGTCACTATGATGAGATCATGATCACTAATCCATGTCCCTATACTCACACTGTTGATAAGATCAGATCTGCTCATAACTACAAGGTATAAAATATGTCCATTGCATGTGGGTTGTCGAATCAACTGTGCAAGACAGTTTTTGGGAAATGTGTTCAGAACTAAATTACAAGACTGACTCTCCATACCAGATTCAATGAACCCATAGACACTCCAGTCTTTACTCGGTACTAACAGTGCACGATTGGGGTATTTCTGTGCTACTGAGTGTATATTTTCTTTGAATGATTCAGAAATGGTTACAGCAGAACCAAGTGACCAGTAAAAACATCTATTGATTCACATAGGCTGGTTATTTGTGTTCAGTTGCCTTCAGTTAGTCATATTCAAAGTCAATAGAGACAAAAATTTTTATTGACTACAGTGAACATTCCCTCTCCTATGGCATCTAATCTGTCTGTCTGATGTATGTTTCATGCCTCATTAAATATGTCAGAGCTTTTTACTTTGGGTGTCAGTTCCAAGAATAATTTGAGCATGACAACTTTCCTGAAGGGCAATAAATTCAGGAACTTTCTTACAAGTGCTTCAGCAATTTATTGTTAAAATTTTTACAGCCAAAGTGTCTTTACTTTGTTCATGATCTGACTTTGTTCTCTGTGTATGAATTGGGAGCATTCACCGAAGGATCTCAAACTATTGCCTAGCCTTAAAAATGTAAGAAAACCCCAAGTGCACTCTACAAGTACTCTGATAGTCAACTGGCTGCTTCTGTACATAGTGCACTTCTGGCCTATCAAGGGGAAATTCTCTTCAACCCATAACACAGCTCCACAAACCTGCAGACAAGACTGTTACGGAATTGACAGAGCCTCTGGTTGAGACCCTGCATTCAGCTGCTGCAAACCGAAGGACTCGATCAATTCTTGGTTCGATGTTACAAACTGTGAACTCTTCTTGCATCCTATGAGTGAGGCTAGCAGCTTTCAACATGTCTTCCAGCCACTCATGTGAACTGAGAACCCTAGCATGAGACACAATCTGCAGATGAGTGCACCCTGCACCCTCAATACTTGCAGGCAGGACTTTCTCCACATCTCGGATGAAATCTCCTGGAAGACATACAGAGCACATACTGGATTTCTTTCCAGCCCTTGATAGTATTTTCTGAAGGGGCTTCATAACATGCCTAACCCCTGACTGCCCCTCTTGTGTGCCTGCTTGAACTCTGCTGTAGGAGCCAGCTGTCCACTCACAGGGAGAACGAGTGAGAGTAGATGGCTAGTCCTCATATTGACTCTCCACCTTGAGTGGTGTGAACGCATTATAACATGCCACTTATCCTGCAGTGAGGGCAGATCCTGCTCATCATGCATGGTGCAAGATGCCTTGGTAGCAGAGCCTGTGGGCAAAACAAGCATCAACTAACATGTCGCATGTAACATCCTTTATTCCCCACCCCTGCTATACCCCGAGACAGGAGACCTCACATGGATGATCTTCTGTTGTTTGCAAACTGTAGCCATCTCCTCCTTCATTCGCACACAGCATGCACATACCGAATCAATCCTACTACTATTAACTTTAGGTTTAAAGTGTAGAAGTACACAGAAAAAGCTAAATGCATAACTAGCTGCTCTCCTGATGTATCACAAGTGGCAGCTTGTGCCTGATTGAGTTGTCTCCAATGGTCACTAGTTGTTCAAAATAAATAACACTGCTATAGACTGCGTGAATCTACACTACATAGCTAACTAAAATGCAAGATAGAACATGTGGGACTGGATCAGGTGTCAACTCCTTCCCATTGCCAGTATCTGTGATGTATGACACCTTTCCCATCTGAATCAGTGCATGCATTCTGGCCAGAGAATATGTAACATCATACTGATAAGTGGACTCATACTGACAAGTTCTTTGTAAATTTGACTCAGTATTGTAATCGCTGTTTAATATCCCTGCCAGTGGACATAGCAATAGCAGAACAGAAGCACTTAAACTAAACTTAGTCAGCCATGACCAAAGACACCCCACAAGGTCACAACATCCCATCTAATAGCGCTTTGGATCTAGGCTAGCGGCTGTGGGTGAGTCTAACATCGTATGCCATATGTGCTCATCTGTATTGTGCCAAACTGCTTTTCAGACTTCGACCCTACTTTGGACTTGCACATTCTGGTTTGAATTTTTGGTGTTTGTTGAATACTTCACTCATGACAATTTTTGTTTTGTTCACGGATCCCATGTTTGCATTAAGTGCGGCTTCTTTAGTGGCGATGAGTTCTTACCCTATCATGTTTTTGGCATTTAGATTTCTGTCTTGTCTCAGCGACAACAACTATAACCACGTCAGTCAGTGGTCGCAGTGTACCCACCACTGACATTCACTCCCTTCAGCAATGTTTTAGACAATTAGGATGTCTAACTCTGAGGTTTTGACTTGCGTTGTCATGTGTACGACTGCTACTAACATTTTTGGTTTGGATGACTTCTAGTTTGATTTAGTGTTCACACAGTGCCTTTTTATGATCTGGTCACACAGTGCATGATGTATAAGGAAATTTATGAATAATTGCTTTGGTGTGCCCACAACTTTGTGACTCATATTTTCCAGAAGTCTTCTGCAGTGCCTAAATTTTGCCAATCCCACTCACTTCTGTTTGTGGTTTGTGAGGTTATACAGGAAAAAAATGCCTGACTTCAGGACCAAAGTGTTATCTCCCCTGACTCCATTAGTTAATGGCTAATGCCTATGCCATTCATTAAAAAGCCGAAAAGATTGTGGTGATATAAAGTTCACTGTTAACTCACAGTCTAACATTGCTGTGTAGCCACTGCCTCACCCAGAGATGCTGTTGTCAAAACTGACTGGGAGGGGGGAGACATTTTTCAAAAATTGATTTAAAATCTGTTTACCTTCAACTGCCACTTGATGAGTTTTCCCAATAAGTAGCTGGTTTTAAATATGCCTTTCAGCTTATTCAGGTACATTTATTTACCATTTGTGGTTGTGAGTGCACCTGCCATTTTCTATAAGAATTTAGAACAATGATTCAGGGTATTCCACACTGTTTAAATTATTTGGACAATATTATCATTATGGTTATGACTCATGTGGAACATTACAAGAATCTAGAATCCTCTAAGGGGCTTCAGGAAAATGGTTTATGCTGTCAGGTGGAAAGTACAGTTTCTTTGCTCCCAGAGTCAAATACCTGGGGCATATTCTTAGTGACAAGGCTATCACTCCCATGTGCAACAACATTTTCATGATTGGCAACTTGACAGCCCCTCTAAACTTAAACATTTGCAGATCTTTGTGGGTAAATTCACATACTATGTCAAGTTCATTCCCGAAGTTACGCAGGTTGCACATACTCTTAAATCAGCTGCACAAGAAAGGCATCAATTCCGTGTGATCAGCTTCCTGTCAGCAGGCTTTTCAGCACCTTAAGGATGGTATTAAGGCAGTTCTGTATATGATGCAATTTAAGCCGGCTCTGCCAGTAACACTGGTGGTGGAAGTGTCTCACTAGGGAATTGAAGTGGCTTTGTTGCACAAATTTTCAGATAGTTCAGAATGCCCAATTGCCTTTGCCTCAAAGACACTAAACACTGCACAGCTAAACTATTCCCAGATTGAGAAAGAGTCTTAAGCTAATATTGATGGTGTCAAAAAGTTTCATGCATATTTCTCTGGCAGCGAGTTTCACCTGTTGACTTACCACAAACCTTTGATTTTCTGGTTTAGACATCAGTCTAAGTTCCCAGATAAAATGTGCATTGTCTGCAGCACTGCATGTTGTTTTTAAAAGGCTATCACTATGACATCCATTTTCACCCCACTCTTCAACATGCCAATGCAGACACACTGTTACACATCCCTCTTGGTCTCAACGCAGAATTTGATAGCCATGAAACTGTTCGTTTTGCTCTGATTGAGAACTCTAAATCATGTGGACGAATTCTCACTGCCAGTGCATTAAATCACCAAGCTATCATCCAGTGACCCGTGCACTGGGCTGTCATGACTTGACCCCGTCTGTGCAGGATTTTGTTGGTGGTCCAGAAGGAGTGGCTGGAGCATATTTTCCAACAAGCTGATCTGGTTTTTTGTAATTATTTTGTGCTGCACTACTGGCTCATTGCCTCACAGGGTGTCTTGACATCTGATTGCTGGGTCATCATTCCACCCCTCTCTCCAACCACTAATTCTTCAGCTTCTTCATGTGTCACACTGATGAATGTCATGCATGTTGGCATTGGTCAGCAGCACACCCATTGGCCCAGCAAAGATAACACCAAAAACACATGCCGCTCCAGCTGTACCTACTCCCTCAATCAGGTAGCCCCAGCACAACCTTTTTTGCCGTGGCCGTGCTCTGACAACCCATGAGAGAGGGTTCACATAGATTTTGCTGAGCCATTTCAGGCAGTTATGTGGCTGTTGGTGTTGGATGCCTTTTCCAATTTCATGTATGTGACATGTCATCCACTACCTCCCTTGCCACAATCCATGCTCTTGAGAGGATTATTGCCATTGAGGGTCACCTTGTACCCTAGTGTAAAACAATGTACACCAATTTACATCACCTCAGTTCGAGGCCTTCTGTCACTACAACGGCATTGACCATTTGCCCACTGCACATCTGACCACTGCATCTTTCCAGTCCACCTCCAGTGCAGAGGCTTAACAGGTGGTCTGCACCTGATGGTCCATACCTTCAAGACTCAGAATTGGAAGGCTTTGCAGACATTGTCAACTGAGGAAGTCTTGCACTGCATCATTGTGACGTATCAATTCAGCCCTATTAATGGAGTTAATCTGGCCTAAATTCTACAAAGGCGCAGGTACTGCAACCTGTTAGACATCTTGTGTGCAGGCCCGCCTATGAGCAGGGAGCCTCTGTCTGGGCTCATGTATTCTGCAAGCATCCTGGATTGACCAAAGGGATTGCCATTGTCCACAGGGGCTGCCAACTGTTTTAAGGCCACAGCCTGCTCCACCACCATAACTAGCACTGGCCACAATTATCATTGCAATTGGCACCCCTGCCATTGCCTCTTCCTCCTCCTCCTCCTCCTCCTCCTCCTCCTCATCCTGCTCCTTCTCGACCACCACCACCACCACCACCACCACCACCACCACCACCACCAGATGCCAGAGTCAGCTCTAGCTAGGCTTCCCACCCCCCTCCCATGCTCCCTCCATCATGGTGTGACCTCTCCCTTTACCCTTGCTTACATGTGGTATGTGACGGGATCATGGTTTGGGAATCTATAGAGATGGAACCGCTCCCTCTGCCCCACCCATCCCTTACACCAATGGTTAAGGAACCAGCCATGAACTCCTCTGCTGCCTCATTTGCTGCCTCAGCTGCTTCCTCTGCCTTCAGCCCTCAATGAGGCCTCCTATCACAGTCACCTCGAACTGATGGTCTTCAATCCGTGGCAGTGAGTAACACCTCCCACCCACGTCAGTGGCACCAGCTGGTTTGTTTTGGCTCAACATGCCAATTTAATGTGGGAGGAATTTAGTATCCTCATTAATAGGCTTTAACAATAGCAGGGCAGAGGCATAACAGCTAGACCATGAGATCACATGATCTTATCTGATAGCAGTGTGGATGCAAGTGAACGGCCATGACTGTCAGGTATCGTTTGCTGTATGCACTCAGGTGTATGATGCCTAGTTTGTATTTAAACTTTGACAGTGCTCTTTTATGTTATGAGTGTTTTTTCAGTACTCTTCTCATGGCAACTTTGGTTTTGTTCATGGATCTCGTGTTCAAATTTGGTGCAGATTATGTCTGCTGAAGTAATATAGTATACCTTCTCAACCCATTAAGTTAGTCCCCCCCCCCCCCCCCCCCCATGCAGTATACATAACTGGCACATTGATTTATAGTGAATCACAATTTAACAAAATTTTTAACTAGTAATCAGTCAGGTTTAGTTGGAGATCAAGAGGCCCTATAGGAATGATCCTGAACAACTACTCAATGAGCAGACAGACTTGAGATACTCTTCACTTCTTCATACTGCTAAACTTTTGAAAATATCAATCTTCTACAAAAGACAATAAAAAACATTTTTCATAAACTACCAATGGTGAAACTCGCATGCCAACTGAGAGTGAAAAATAAGTACCCTATGTAAATAACAGTCATATGCTACCCTAGTTAAAGACTTCATTACATGAAAGTGATATACTGTGCTTACATGTCACAACAACAAAATATTTACTGGGTTAGAAATGGAAGGTATTTTGATGTATCTTTTAGTGTGAATCTTAACAAAATGGTACGATAATCTATGCAGTTGTAGCATAAGGCAAAAAATCTACTAGATATAGTAGGCCTATTGACAAAGGTTTCTAATAATATCCAATCATTTTAACTTCTAATTTGTGTCTCATATTTTGATTTTGGAAATCTGGTCACCCTATTCTATGGAGAATGTTCATCTGTAATAATTAGCTTCTAAATACCTTATTGCACTGTATAGAAAGTTTGACATTTAGAAATCCTTTAATTCCTTTCTAAATGTGGCTGCCTTTTTAAAGCTTCTATTCTGTGTGATAGTTCGTTGTGCAGGATATATCTGGCACTTGATAGATCTTTTTCAATTAATTTAAGGCATTTAATTTCAAAATGGTAATCATTCCTATTTTGTGTATCATAAGTTGCTCATTTTCTTTAAATGATTTAATGTGACATTTTTTCTTTAATTGTTTTACGATTTTGCAATTAGACTATTATCAGGTGTCCTATGAAACATAAGCACTATCCATTCAATGTATTAGTGATCACTTAAAAGTTAAACTTAATAAGTCAGGTCTTAAGGTGTCCTAGGAGTAACATAATTTACTTTACAAAGAATCAATGGCAGATTATGCCATACAAGTTTCTGCACCTGTGTTTTTTTAAATAATGACCACCATCATTGTGCTTAAGTGTGTATGTTTTTTGTTGTCATAAAATTGAAATCACTAGCATCATTGGTATGAGTGCACATCACAATTTTTTGAAATTACATGTAAAACATCTGTGCTCACAAGCACAATGACAGTGGTCACT
The DNA here is from genome assembly GCF_023897955.1 of Schistocerca gregaria. NCBI lineage: Eukaryota > Metazoa > Arthropoda > Insecta > Orthoptera > Acrididae > Schistocerca > Schistocerca gregaria. The sequence goes on along the minus strand of NC_064921.1, from coordinate 945,396,622 downwards.
ATTTAAATATGCAAAGGTACAGATGCTTATATGGCATAATATATAGGCAATGAATTTTTTAATAAAATAAGTTGTATTAATCCTTGCACAAGTTAAGATCTGATTAACTTTTGACTGATTGGTAATACATTAAATGGATAGTGCTTCTGTTTAATAGGATACTTGATAATTTGCAATTGTACACTGAATAAAGAACAAACTGACAGCTGTGGATGCAATTTCAGTTAATATCCATTTTTTGTTGCTGTCATAAGAAAAGAGAATTTTCCTCTCTGTTTAAATCCATGCAAAAAGTGTTTGTTGTATACTAAGAACAACATTAGTCCTGTAAAGTTACTAATAAGAACTCCCATATTAATGTATCACTGCGTTGTTTAACATCATCTCTCTCCTATTTTTGCAGTTTTCCAAATGTGTTTGAAACCATTGCTACTTCTCTTCTTCTCAGTGGCTCTAATAATTAGCCATTCACTTTATTCTTAATGATTCTAGCTACTCTAGTAAAATTCTGTGGTGAACAGTGTTAATGCCTCAAATAGATGTAAACTATGTGTACAACCCAGCCCCATAGTCTAAAGCATCAAAAACTGCTTTGTCTTTGATTGATGCTGTACTAGTTCTACTTTGGAAACCAAACTGCACTTTATTCAGGAGGTTGTATTTACTCAGATGATTCATTAGTCTATCATTCATAACCTTGACAGCGTGAAGAGAGGCCTGTAATGTCCTACATGTCCTGCATTACCTTCCTTTAGCAGTGGCAGATTGCAAAGACATTCACTTAGGGTGCCCTATTTCTACCACTATATGACCATATTATTAAGAACACACCATTAAAGATCCAATGGTGGTAACTCCCACATAGTTAAGATTTGTTTAGGCTCCAGGTCTGTTGCATTCCAGTTTATTTGCCAGTCTAACATGAGATGCACATTGTTCATTCTGCACACAGATGCTCCGTCATTATGCTATACACCAACAAAATATTCATGGTCGGGAATCACTTTGCAGATGCAAAACAAGTACACATAATAGTAATTGCAGCTGCCACATTGTGAAAGGTTGTCTATGACCCACTCCCTTAGGCATTATATATATAGTAACTGGTGTAGGGCTGCCAGATATCTACTGAGAGTATGCAGCAGACATGAAATATACATAAGCAAGTCACAACTCAAACCATTTGCTCTGTGGGAAACAGACTTAAATCTAGAAATAGCTTTCAAAGCATCATAAATGAAATCATCACCACACCAAAAACAAGTGAGAAAAAATGGGCTGTGCACTTGGGTGCACTTGGGTGGATGGATCTAGCTTCAACCAAGGGCACCAGGTGGCATGGTTAAGGGATGTAAGTCATGGTGATCTAGCAAGTAAATCATGTTGGGAATCGGAAGAACCAGAAAAAAGTTAATAAAGTAAGAATTTCTTCTTCTTTCAACTGACCACAGTGATGTGTGTAATTGCAGCGAAATCCAAACAACAGCATATCTCCCATTATCCCCACTCAGACCAACATCTTCAGCTAGAGAGCAAACTCCAATCCACACAGTGTAGCCCATTATTTTTCACTGATATTGTCTAATTTTCTGTGTTTTACAACTTTTTTTAGTACATTGTATGTTATTTTTTACTTTATTTTTCTAACTGTATTGAGATAATGTATTTTCCTTTATGTGTTCCTGACATGGAATAAGTAACTAAATTGATGATGTGTCAAAATCTTGTACAGCACAAGATTCATTCCTTTGTGTGATGTCTTCAACTTCTGTTGTAATAAAGCATTAAGCAACAGATAACAGCTACATGCTTTTTAAGCACACCTAGCAGTCCACAGCCCCATCAGTCTCAGGAAAAGGCATTGCAATTAAACATTTACAGGAAAGACTCATCATTCAGGTTATTGCTCCAATAATTCCACTGTTTCTTGATGAGGAATCAAAATGAAAAATCAAAACTTAGAAGTTTACTATGAAATTTCCACTATCCAATTTTATGGATTTAGGACATTGAAAAACTGATCAGAATTCCTAATAAACTGATTCTATGACTCCTGAGAACATTTAAATAATTACCATTATTGGCATTGAGAAAAGCTTTCCAGTGTTAATATAGGGTCTCATTAAATGGCAATAGATTTTGTTATTTAATAATAAACCATATTTATATTCTGTCATTAATTGTGACCGAATAGTCTGCAGAATCTCTTATGAATAATATAGTTTTTTTTCCTTCAATTATAGATGCACCCATCCACTACTAGAGACATAACAGTCAGGGAAACCATTAGATTTGATGAGATAAAGACAAAACAAATGATAAAATCAGCTGTTCCACATAATTACTTTGAAATTTTCTATTAAATTTACAAGAATAAACATTATTATTTTCTAGGGAGACCAGTTAAGCATGGTGATCATCTTGCCGAAGGAGAACGACGGTCTTAAGAAACTAGAAACAAAGCTTGTTGGTGTGAATCTACCTGATATTCTGAACAAAATGCGTAAAGTTGAAGTGAATCTCTACGTACCCAAATTCAAGATGGAACACAAAATAGATTTGAATGACAGTTTGAAGAAAGTGAGTAAAAATACATTTTTTTTCTTTTAGTATATTTCTGTATTTCTAGGTGGAACTTGTTTACATAAAGATTGCATCTTTGCATATAATATTTTTCATTTATTTAAAAAACATTATTTGTGGAGAAGAGATAATTTTATATGTATGGTTATATGTGGTTAATATTGGTGAACTACAAAAAAATGTTACCTTTCTCAAGTGGGCACCTTCAGGTGTTATGCAACAGAGCTATCACCGTCTGAATAGTTTTGGGTTGTCCAGTGAGCAGCCTCTTTCATTCTTTTCTTTCTTGTTTTATTCATTTACTAGGTGATTACCCAAAGCTGTACGGTTAGGAAAAGGAATGAACTCCTTCTATAGTACAAAAAAAAAAAAAAAAAAAAAAAAAAAAAAAAACTTTATTTAAAGAGTTTACATCCTGCCACAACTTCCTTACAACATTTTTACTTTGTTGACCCATTTTTAAAAGTATAAATACAGGAAACAGGTTATCAGATAAAATCTTTTACAGATTCATTGTAATCTTAATTTAACATAGAACTTGATTATCAACAATAAGTTTGATTTGCTCTCCAGGTGCAAGAATGAATAAGTTATTGGGTGAATCAAACTCTTAAGCAAGCAATGTAAAATTACCTAGGGGAAAGAAAATTCATTATGCTGAGTACTGTTAATAGTTCCAAGACTGTACCCCCCCTTTTTTTTATTAAGAGTGCTGCAAAGTTGCCTAGTTACATAAACCTTGAATATGGCAGAAATTTTCCCACTAAACTTTGACATAAATAAGATTGGGAGTGTCCTGCAAGCCTGAAAACTGTGGATCTGACAATAATATTGATTGTTTTTGATTATTTTTCATACAGCACTCTTTCACAACCCACCCCTGTTGCCACAGGTGAAATGACATAAAGTCTGTCACTAGGAGCTCAAGCAATCTAAAAAAAATTGGAATTTGACACTAATTTCAGTCAACTTTGATTATTTTTGTGTATCACCTTCAAGTTGTGGAAGATAATGGTCAGCTTAAGTGTTTTTCATCTTCCACTGACTCCCAGACATCTTTAAATCACTTAATCTATTCAAATGATCTAGCTTGCTCCAAGCTTGCTTGCCAAAAGCCTCCCTTAGCATTCAGTAAAGTCAGCTGTATTTTTATAGAGCTTAAAACAAAACTGAATTCAGGTCTCTTTGCGCCTTCAAGTGAACCATTTTGAAATTCACAGATCTGATAGAACACTGTGTGAAGAAATCAGCAACATTGATGCTGATCCACTCACAGTGACTCACTGTGGGAGACTGACAGTTGAAAGACACGAGAAGACATACCTAGCAGCAGTTGGTTGCACTGCTGATTGGGTGCAATATTCAAATTTTTGAAAAATTTGGATACCAACTCTTTTACCATTCTTTTCATCGAACTTCACTTCCCAGTACATTGAATTTACTATAAATAGTTTCTTGTATGGTATCTATTACTTTCAGTAATAATTTAATATGATCAGATAAAATGCAGCTTACCTTTTAATTATTTAAAATGCACAAGAGTGTCATTACCTGTGTTACTGTAAATAATTTCTATCACCATAAATAATTTCTATTTTTATTTATTTATTAATCCTTTGACAAAGTACATTGTATTGATCAAGATATATTTTCATTTCCTGCATCGACAGGTACATATTTTTAACTGTCTACTGTTTAACAAAACATAAATTATTACAAAATTATTGTAGGGCTATTTCATATTAAATTAGATTTTGTACAATTCTCCTTTTGATACAATAACGGTATTGTAACTGTTTTGAACTGTAGTGCACATACATTCATTAACACTGTTATAACAGTTTTCTATTAGAAAATTTTTGAGACATTTGTTGAAAATATTTTTATTGTTTATTTCTGTCAAGGATGAAGGGAGTTTTTCAAGGGCCTTTGTTCCAGCGTATGATGGCTTTTTTTTGTATTTTGTGATGCTGTGTGTCAGCTTATGAAGTAGGTTCCGTTTTCTTGTGTCATGGCTGTGTTGTGTGTTGTTATCTCTAGTATTGGCAAAATATTTGAATTTTGTCCAACAGAGGGGTTCGTATAGGTATATACTGGGTGATGTTAGTATTTTGAGAGCTTTAAATGCAGGTTTACATGAATCTTTCCATTTAAGGTTGGCTATCATTCTTATGGCTCTTTTTAGTAATTTAAATATTTTGTTAATGTTTGTTTTTGATGTACCTCCCCACAAAATTATGCCGTAACTTAATGTTGTATGAATTAATGCATAGTGTATTGTTTACATAATGCCTGTATCTTATAGGTAGCTGAGTTTGTGGAGCACATATAGGTTTTGCGCTGAGTTTCCCCCTTATATATTCTAAATGCTTATCCCAGTTTACATTTTCATTGATAATTATCCCAAGGAATTTTGTATATTTGGTGTCCTCTGCTATGCACTCATCTATGCATACATTGATATCTTCACTGTGAAAGTTTCGAAGTCTAAAGTTTATGCAAAGTGTTTTAGTAATATTGTTGTGCAGGTTTAATTCAGTAAATCTTTGGATGGCATTGTTTACTTTTACATTGGCTTTTATTTCTAGCTTTTCTGTATCTTTATCCTTGAACAGAAGAGTTGTGTCATCTGGATAGGTAACTATACTACCATACTTAATCATATTTGGGATGTGATTTGTGTGTAGAATGAAGAGTGTTGGGTCAAGAATGGAGCCTTGTGGCACACAGAAGTGTAAAATTCTTGCTTTAGATCTTATTTTTTTCACCAGTAGTTTTTGTAATTTTAGTATATTGGCTCCTGTTTGCCAGGCTTGAGAGAATTCAGCCTCCTGCATTTCCTCTTATGCCATGTGCTCCTAATATTTCTGCTAAAATTTTGTGGTCTACATAGTCAAATGCCTTTGTTAGATCCATAAATACTCCTACACATTTATTTTTAGAGTCCATGTTTGTTATTACATTTTTGATGAGATCTATTAGTGCATCTATGGTGCATTTATCATTCTGGAAGCCAAACTTATTCTTGTTGATTACTTTAAATGTCATCAGAAAAGCAACAAGTCTCTGTGCAAAAGCTGATTCAATTATTACGGATATGACTGATAAAAGAGCTATAGGCCTATAATTTTCCAGATTGTATTCATTCCCCTTTTTATGTATTGGTTTTATCAGTGCTGTCTTTAAGCACTTTTGAAAAGTTCCTTCCAGGAATGATGAACTGATTAGTTGTGTAAGAGGTTTCTTGAGTTCCTGCATACAGTGTTTAATTTCTATACTTGATATTCTGTCAGTTCCACATGACTTTGTTTTACGTTTTTTGTAATCTTTAGTATTTCTTCTTCTGTCACCGGGAAAAGTGCCATTGTTTTTCCCTGGGGATTAATAAACGTTTTCCATGTGTTATTGTATTTTTTGTTATTTGTTTTTTCTTTTAGTTTTTGGCCTACTGTGGCAAAATAGTCATTGAAGAGATTTATGATATTCTTCTTCTTCTTCGCAGATGGATCACTTAGGACCACGCGTAATCAACATTTGTTGGCCTTCCTTTTCGCCCAGTATTCCTTCATAAACAATGAGTGGGCTAGCTTTCGTTGCATAGACCATATATGTCAGTTAGTTTTTCTCTCTTCTTCCTCAAAACCCCGTGCGTTTGTGATTTTTCTGATTTCATTTCTATCATGTAGATTTGGAGACCCTAATTCTCTCAGGTCTTTTTCTGTCTGTTTGTACCAGTTCGGTCTTGTAGTTTTGTTCTTTAAAAATGTATGGATTTTGTGCGTTAACCTGTTTGAGTCCATTCTTTCTAAGTGCCCCATGAATTGGATTCTTCTCATGCGCATTGTGTCTGTTATTTTGGAGATATTTTTATATATTTCTGCATTGGGTTATGGATAATGCACCCCATCTTTAGTTCTTGGTCCTAGGATTTTCCTCATTATCTTACGTTCTTTCATGTCTAATTCCTCTTTTAGTGTTCTGTGTTGAAGGTTTAGTGTCTCAGATGCGTAGAGAGCTTCGGGTCTAATTACTATTGTATAGTGTCGTATTTTGCAGTTCCACGAGAGACTCTTTTTGTTGTAAATGTTTTTTGTTAACTGAAACGCCGTCTCCATTTTCTGGACTCTTGATCTGACAGATTTCTTTTCATTACAATTTTCTGCAATCCATGCACCTAAATATTTAAATTCTTTTACTCGAGAGATGTAGTTATTACCAATTTTGAGATCAGAAGGTGCATCTTTGATGTCAGTCATGTTTGTTGTTGTGGTCTTCAGTCCTGAGACTGGTTTTATGCAGCTCTCCATGCTACTCTATCTTGTGCAAGCTTCTTCATCTCCCAGTACGGGGGAGGGGGAGGGGGGGGGGGGAGGCAAAGATATTCTACTGTAAGTACTGTGCCAGCTTCAAACCAAAGAGGATGCATACAGAAGTAAAGAGGTATACAGTATAAAGATGTAGGATGTAAAGATGCATGAATGGCTAAAGAGGAAAGGGAAAGAGGAGAAGACTGAAGACTAAATGGGAGTGAGGTTGTTTAACGTAGGTTCAGTCCAGGGGGATGGTGGGATGAAAGGATGTGTTGGAGTGCAAGTTCCCATCTCCGCAGTTCAGAGGGACTGGTGTTGGGTGGGAGAAGCCAAATGGCACATACGGTGTAGCAGGTTCCTAGGTCCCTAGAATTATGCTGGAGGGCATGCTCCGCTACTGGGTATTGGACATCTCCTAGGTGAGCAGTTCGCCTGTGTCCGTTCATGCGCTCAGCCAGTTTAGTTGTTGTCATACTAATGTAAAAGGCTGTGCAGTGCAGGCATATCTTCCCTTTCTTTCCCCTCTCTCCTCCCTGATGAAGGAACATTTATTCCGAAAGCTAGGAACGTAAATTTTCGGTTGTTTTTTGTGTATCTATCAGCTGTACTGAGCTGAGGTAAGTAATGGCCAGCCCCTCTATCTCTTTGTTAGTATTTATTCTTAAATTCTCGTATTTTAAAATAATCATTAAGTCCTTCCTAGGAATCTCACATTGGCAATAATATCAATAACTCCGGCAATTTATGTGATTGCTGTTTATGTAATATTTCCTTTTGTATAACAGCCATTGCCCAATATCTAAAAGGCATGTGAAGTTCTTGTAATTGGTTACTGCACTGAGAATATGTTCTTCCATGCTATAGTACCCAATATTTTTGCTTAGTCTTCAAACAAATTAATTAATTTATGGTATGAAATATATTGTGGAAAGGGATATCAGAATTCCAAGCACAATAGCATTGATTTATTTTTTTTTGCCCATCATTACACTAAAAAATTTTTAAAAAAAACTTATTGAAATCTAGAACTTCCTAGCCTTAATGCTGTTGCTCTGAACTTACAGCTGGGTATGAAGACTATGTTTGATGGAAGTAATGCAGATTTTACTGGTATCAATGACTCAAAACCTGGCCTTGCTGTTAGCAAAGTCTTACACAAAGCTTTCATAGAAGTGAATGAGGAAGGCACTGAGGCTGCAGCAGCAACTGGTATGTAAATTCCTGTATTTATTTTTATTCTCTAGTGAGCATTATGGTCAATGAGCGTCAGAGATAGCATGAAGTATTAAGAATTTGTTGTCTTGCATGATACAATGCATGCATCAAGTAATGCTGATTTGTTAGTCTGTTCAAAATACATTATTAAACATCTACATACATTCTCTGCAAGTCATCAAACTGTGCATGATGGATGGTACTCTGACCATGACTAGTCATTTCCTTTCCAGTTCCATGTGCAAGTAGAGGGGAAAAAAAGATGACTCTGATGTGCTTCTGTATGAGCCCTAATTTCTCCTATCTTATCTTCATGGCCTTTATGCAAAATGTACGTTGGTGGGAATAAAATCATTCTACAGTCAGCTTCGAATACCAATTCTCTAAATTTTCTCAAATGTGTTCTTTGAAAAGAACATTTGTCTTTCCTCCAGGGATTCCCATTTGAGTTCCTGAAGCTCCCTGTAACATTTGTGTGTTGTTTAAACCTATTGGTAACAAGTCTAGCAGTCGCCTCTGAAGTTCTTCAATGTTTTCCTTTAATCTGATATGCTATGTATCCCAAACATTCCAACAGTACTCAAGAATAGGTCACACTAGTGTCCTGTATACAGTCTGGTTTACACATGAACCACACTATCCCAAAATTCTGCCTATAAATCATAGTCGACCATTCACCTTCCCTACCACAGTTCTCATATGCTTGTTCCATTTCACATCACTTTTCAATGTTATGCCAAGATGTTTCAATGACATTACTGTTTTGAGCAGGACACTATTAATGCTGCATCCAAACTTTATGGATTTGTTTTTCCTAATCATCCACAGTAACTTACATTTTCCTATATGTTACACAATTCATATCATGTAGACTTTACACTATACTATACTGAACCTTCAGTTAATGAAATTTTTAACTCAGGCAGTATGATCATGAAAATGTGATACAGAATAAGTTGCTAAGTATTGTTCAGATTTCACTTCTTTTTAGAACTAGTATGTAAGTCTGTAAGTTGTTATGGCTGTTTGTCTATGCAGTGACGCTCCTGCAATATTCATTCTGTAGAAAATTTCTTGTTTCTGTATATAGCATCTTCCATGCACTTTATTTTCTGATCTCAAATTCTATTCTCAATCTTTCTCTCTCTCCCCACTCCACCTCCCCATCACCTTATCTCATCTCTCTCTTATACTCCACCCTCAGCTTCATACATCTTTTCCTCTCCATTTACAACTGCTTCCACATCTGTACTCTGCAAACCAGTGAAACATGCATGGCAGCATGCACACCCAGTTGACAATGAATAAAGGTTTCTTTCTGTTCCAAATATGCATCTATTGCAGGAATAACAACTACCTAACTACTTCTGTGAGCACCGTAGTTAGTACAACCTTATCTTCACTGTCCTACAGGAGTGACATGTAGGAGCTTGCAGTATATTACAATATTACTTAGTTCTTGAAACATGTAAGCAAACTTTCAAATAATAGTTGTGTAATGTTCCTGCTCACATATATTATCTAAGTTAAACTTTCAGTTCACACATTATATTGTGCTCCAAAATGTTAATAAGTTTATTACAAGTAATAAGAAAATAATTTTTGAGTAGTTAACAATATATTACTGGTATTAATTCTGCCTCGATGAACTGAGGGTGTCCAACATTGTTGATCAAGCTAGTAAATCATTATTTTTCACTGCAGGAAGTAATGTGATGACTCTTTTAGAACATGTTACATTCTTGTGACATTACAAATAACTTTTGCACGATTAAAACTCTTGTCTGAAATTCTTGATTTGTTTATAGTTTTCCCACTTCTCACTTACATAACTTTTCTTTAGTAATCAGTATTGCAATTCACTGACAAAAAACTGCATCTAACTCACAATTCTAGTAACTCCCTCCATGACAGCAAACTCTTTGGTCTAATATAAGTTACTATGAGAGCAAAGTGAGGCAGTGGCTGGTGCAACAGTCAATGCAGCAACACAAATAACTACTTATAACTGCAATAAGTTTTCATAAAATCATTTAAATAGTTGATTTACATGCTCAGATGTTAGTAGTGGATGAAGAGTGCCACTCACAGGATTTTCACCTTTTGCATTTTCAAAATCATATTCCAGAATTGCATGTTAGTTAGTTTCATGTTCCATGGATCATTTGCATGGGAAATTTTAATGATGTGGATTGAGTCATATTACATTCACATTGCAAATTAATTTGTAAATATGGCTACATGCTGGACATTTATAAGACTTTTCAAAGTATGGAAGTGACTTCGTAATTCCTACCCACCACCTTTTAGCCATCAAAATAACAGCCTAACCCCCATGAACCATGGACCTTGCCGTTGGTGGGGAGGCTTGCGTGCCTCAGCGATACAGATGGCCGTACCGTAGGTGCAACCACAATGGAGGGGTATCTGTTGAGAGGCCAGACAAACGTGTGGTTCCTGAAGAGGGGCAGCAGCCTTTTCAGTAGTTGCAGGGGCAATAGTCTGGATGATTGACTGATCTGGCCTTGCAACATTAACCAAAACGGCCTTGCTGTGCTGGTACTGCGAACGGCTGAAAGCAAGGGGAAACTACAGCCGTAATTTTTCCCGAGGACATGCAGCTTTACTGTAACGGAATGGACAGTGTCTTGAAAGGAGGATATAAGAGGAACATTAACAAAAGCAAAACGAGGATAATGGAATGTAGTCAAATTAAATCGGGTGATGCTGAGGGAATTAGATTAGGAAATGAGACGCTTAAAGTAGTAAAGGAGTTTTGCTATTTGGGGAGCAAAATAACTGATGATGGTTGACGTAGAGAGGATATAAAATGTAGACTGGCAATGGCAAGGAAAGCGTTTCTGAAGAAGAGAAATTTGTTAACATCAAATATAGATTTATGTATCAGGAAGTTGTTTCTGAAAGTATTTGTTTGGAGTGTAGCCATGTATGGAAGTGAAACATGGACGATAAATAGTTTGGACAAGAAGAGAATAGAAGCTTTCGAAATGTGGTGCTACAGAAGAATACTGAAGATAAGGTGGATAGATCACGTAACTAATGAGGAGGTATTGAATAGGATTGGGGAGAAGAGAAGTTTGTGGCACAACTTGACTAGAAGAAGGGATCGGTTGGTAGGACATGTTTTGAGGCATCAAGGGATCACAAATTTAGCATTGGAGGGCAGCGTGGAGGGTAAAAATTGTAGAGGGAGACCGAGAGATGAGTACACTAAGCAGATTCAGAAGGATGTAGGTTGCAGTAGGTACTGGGAGATGAAGCAGCTTGCACAGGATAGAGTAGCATGGAGAGCTGCATCAAACCAGTCTCAGGACTGAAGACAACAACAACAACAACAATAACAGAAATTATTCAGCAGAACAGGAGGAGTTGTCAAGGAGAAACTTTTTCAGTTTGTTATCAAATTTTACTTTTCTGTAGACATTTTATATCACTGGGTAAGTTATCAAAAATTTTATTTGCAGCATTGTGCATCCCTTTTGTGCTAGAGACAATCTTAATGTGGAGTAATGAATGTCATTTTTCCTTCTGGTATTGTAATTATGTACATCATTGTTCATTTCCAACTGCAGTGGATTATTTACAGCAAACTTTTTGTGGGAATAAATACATTATGAGGCATTAGTCAGAATTCTCAACTCCTTAAACAGATGTCTACAAGATGATCATAGATGAGCAACACATAATATTTTAATAGTAGTGCAGCATAGTCCTGCAGGGGAAAGAAAAAAAAAGTTAATGAGATACTACCACCAAAATAACATTTTAGTTCGAAAGAAAATGCATTATTTACAACGACAAAACACAGTGCACACTCAAATGTCTGCTGACAACATAATGTGTCAAAGGGCTTAGGACAAAGACTATGCAATACTTTGTAACAACAAACTGCTTTCGATGGGCATGACATCACAACTATTTGGTCTGGTACGTATTAGTATGCAGCCAATGGAGGGTATGGCAGGGCAGAGCAATGCAGGTTTTTGCGGCTCATGAGTGTAAATACAACAGTGCAAATTGGGGAGCAGGGCAAGGTTTGGTAGGACAGGACAGCAAAGTGCCTGCATCATCCTGCTGCTTCTGGACTACAGTTTCTTGCATGAGCGCCATGCAGCTGACGGGTGGCATACAGGCCACGTGCTCCCATGGAGTGTGTATAACAATGGAAACTGCCTCCCAGTATGTGCACACACTGTATCGTGCTGCCCAGCCCTGCCATTTGTCAGTTGTATTCCAATATACATCCACCCTTTACGTTTCTAACAGGTCATGGGAAAATATTGCAAATTTTGGTTTGAGAAGCATTACTTTCAAAGTAAATTTCCTTTTACGCAAGATAAATTGTGTTGTGTGTAAGAATGTGTGATGATTTTTTTAAGTCATGGAGCTTTTGACTTTCATTCAAAACTGAACACTTCGAAGAACAAACGCTTAGAAAAATTTCAGCACAGCTCAGCCATTTATGCCATTACTTAAAATTTTACTGGAAAATTTGTGTTTGGTATCTATTAATGGATAACACATGCTAAAAAAGACCAATCTTAAAGGTTAGTTTTTCATATTTATTTAAGTTCTTTCATAATTCACAAATTATGCAGTAATGATGGCAGAAATTGTAATTATCACTCAAGAAAAAGTGTTAGGTGAGTTCTTGAGCAGTTTCACTTGTAATTGGCTGTTGTATGGAAAATTCGAAGTGTTCTGGCATGCAGGGAGATATGTTGTAATCAGAGCAATATCAGTTTGCCTCTTTTTTGCTTAGTTTTCCAGTGAATTGTCTCATCTTCTCCAAACCAAGTGCCAAACAACTCTAATGTTCACTACTGCATCTTTTGAAGTGATTTTGTTAATAACAACAGCAACTCTATATGAATTTAAATCATTAACTTTTCCTATTTGTGTGTTCATGAACAGTGATGCTGCTATTGGATGATTACATTACATATCTTATGCTCTGAATATCAGCTGTAACTGGCTGGTGAGATCACTCGACATGAGCTGTGACTGGCTGACAAAAACACATCACCCTCAGCACAATCTGATTTCAGTGCTTTTGAAGCTGCTGAGCTGTATTTGGTGGAATTTGTTTTTATACTTTCATAATATGTTTCCGCACACCAAACATCTCTCCACAACAAATTGCTTTTTTTGATAGGTTTCGTTTTCTAAGGTTTTGGAAAGTTCTATATCGGTGTGTAAAACCTTCTTTATTCAAACGATTGGTAAGTTTCACAGCCCAGAGAGAAAGTATATTCACTTAACATGGAAAAATGTACTTTCACCCAGAGCGTAGTGTATTTCCACCCAGGAGAAAGTGTATTTCCACCACCTGAGAAAAAGTGCATTTTCACCTGAAAAAAGCTTCTTTTTTTCACTTGTCCATTTATACACACCCCCTCCCCCCCCCCCCCCCCCCTCTTATTGAACAAAAATATTCAAAATATGTCAGCTTACTGTTTTGTCTCTGTTCAAGACTTGCAGTATTTGTAAGTGAAAATGTGACTAAACTTAACTGTTCTAGGAGCTCCAAAATGTCCTTTTTCCTTCTCAGTAATATAGACATCTAAGAATTTTGAAGGTTCCACCCTATTTATGATCTTCTCACCACGTGTTACATTTATCATTGATGTAATACCCATAGATGTGCAGAACTGAGTATGTTGTCTGTTTTTAAAATTGAGGGTGAGACCATTTGCAGAAAACCAGTCAATGATACATTTAAAAACCTTGTTTCCCATTTCTTCTGTTGTTGTATGTATGCATGAGTTGATTACAGTGCTAGTGGCTTCTGTAGAGAGGACTGATTCTACTTGTTGCATATTAGATGGAAGAACATTTACACATACGAAGAAAAATAGAAGACCTAAGATTGAACTCTGGGCAACCCCTTGCATGGTTTCTCTCCAGTCAGAATAATGTCCCTGGACTACATTGGTTGACTTACTGGTTACAACTTTCTCCATTCTTTTGGTTAGACATAGTTTATCCATTGGTTTGCAAAACTGCAGCTTATCTAGGAGAGAGTACAGTGTTTATCACACAGTAAAATGTCTTAAATAGGTCACAGAAAATACCAATGAATGCAATTTTGTTATTTAATGCTTGTAAAACTTAGTGAGTGAACATGTAAATGGTATTCTCAATAGAGCAACTCCTCTGAAATCCAGTCTGTGATTTGCTAAGTATGTTATTGTTACTCAGTGAGATACTATTCTAGAATACATCACCTTCTCAAAAATTTTGGAGAAAGATGTTAACAGTGAAACTGGTCAGTAGTTATTGACATTTCTCCTATAACTTTTAGTAAGAGCATAGTTCAGTCTCTCTGGAAAATTCCTTTGTATTAGTGATGAGAAGTCTATTTCTGGTGTACAGCTTTATAACTTCTGGAAAAATTCAGCACATTTTTCTTAGACAGCAGTGTAGACTGTTTTCATGTTTTTTTATTCTTCAAGATACTCTTCAAACTATCAAATTCACTAAAAATAAGTTCAAACTGAGATACTTTATATAACCAGTTGTCTGTCAGAACTGTTAGCCCACCATAAGATAGGATTTCAGGCCAACCAAAATATTCCATATTTGTAACAGGAGGACTTAAAATATCACTAAATGGTGTACCCAGTGTATCGTCACAGTTCATAGCATGATATGTGATTTAGCCAGATAGGTAGTGGAATCCTTCTGCAGTGTAGTCAGATCCCTCTTTCACAGCAGATTCTTCTGGTGCAGGCATAAACTGTAAGTTGATGTCCTGCAGCTCTCTTTCACCATATATGCTCTCTTTCACCGTCTATAATTTCCAGTGATGTTGGCCAAACTACATCTGAATAGCAGCATAGTGAATGCATTATTGTAGTAGAGGTAGACACAAAGCCCATGCCTACCACAGTAGTGCTGGTTTGTGTGCCAAGTAGCTATGCAGATGATGAAGAGATTGAAGAAATGTATGATGAGATAAATGAAATTATTCAGATAGTTAAGGGAGACAAACATTTAATAATTATGGGGGACTGGAATTCGATAGTAGGAAATGGAAGAGAAGGCAAAGTAGTAGGTGAATATGGACTGGGGATAAGGAAAGAAAGAGGAAGCCTCCTGGTAGAATTTTGTATAAAGCATAGCTTAATCGTCGCTAACACATGGTTTAAGAATCATGAAAGAAGCTTGTATATATGGAAGAGACCTGGAGACACTGGAAAGTTTCAAATTGATTATAGGCAGAGATTTAGGAACCAGGTTTTAAATTGTAAGACATTTCCAGCGGCAGATGTGGACTCTGACCACAATTTATTGGCTATGAACTATAGATTAAAACTGAAGAAACTGCAGAACGGTGGGAAATTAAGTAGGTGAAACCTGGATAAGCAGAAAGAACCAGAGGTTGTAGAGAGCTTTAGAGGGAGCATTAGGGAACGATTGACAAAAACAAGGGAAAGGAATACAGTAGAAGACGAATGGGTAACTTTGAGAGATGAAATAGTGAAGGCAGCTGAGGACCAAGTAGTTAAAAAAGGACGAGGGTTAGTAGAAATCCTTGGGTAACACAAGAGATATTGAATTTAAATGGTGAAAGGAGAAAGTATAAAAATTCAGTAAATGAAACAGGTGAAAAGGAATACAAACATCTCACAAATGAGATCAACAGGAAGTGCAAAATGGCTAAGCGGGAATGGCTAGAGGACAAAAGTAAGGATGTAGAAGCATATATCACAAGGGGTAAGATAGATGCTGCCTATACGAAAATTAAAAAGGCCTAGGAGAAAAGAGAACCACCTGTATGAATATCAAGACCTCAGATGGAAAACCAGTCCTAAGCAAAGAAAGAAAAGCAGAAAGGTGGAAGCAGTATATCAAGGGTCTATACATGGGTGACGTACTTGAGAGCAATGTTATGGAAATGGAAGAAGACATAGATGAAGATGAGATGAGAAATATGATACTAAGTGAAGAATTTGATAGAGCACTGAAAGACCTAAGTTGACGCAAGGCCCCGGCAGGAATAGACAACATTCCATTAGAACTACTGATAGCCTTGGGAGAGCCAGCCATGACAAAACTCTTTTATCTGGTGAGCAAGATGTGTGGTACAGGTGGAAATACCCTCATAAGAATTCCAATTCCAGAGAAAGTACGTGCTGACATGTGTGAGAATTACTGAACTATCAGTTTAGTAATCCATGGTTGCAAAATACTAACATGAGTTCTTTACCGATGAATGGATAAACTGATAGAAGCCTAGCTCAGGGAAGATCAGTTTGGGTACTGTAGAAACGTGGGAAATGAGATGCTTAAAGTAATAAATGAGTTTTGCTATTTGGGGAGCAAAATAACCCATGATGGTCGAAGTAGACTGATAGAAGCCTGGCTTGGGAAAGATCAGTTTGGATTCTGTTGAAATGTGGGAAATGAGATGCTTAAAGTAATAAATGAGTTTTGCTATTTGGGGAGCAAAATAACCCATGATGGTCAAAGTAGAGAGGATATAAAATGTAGACTGGCAATGGCAAGGAAAGCGTTTCTGAGAAAGAGAAATTTGTTAACATCGAGTATAGATTTAAGTGTCAGTAAGTCTTTTCTAAAAGTATTTGTATGGAGTGTAGCCATGTATGGAACTGAAACATGGACAATAAATAGTTTAGACAAAAAGAGAATAGAAGCTTTCGAAATGTGGTGCTACAGAAGAATGCTGAAGGTTAGATGGGTAGATCACATTACTAATGAGGAGGTATTGAATAGAAATGGGGAGAAGAGAAATTTGAGGTACAACTTGACTAGAAAAAGGGATTGGTTGGTAGGACATATTCTGAGGCATCAAGGGATCTTCAATTTAGTATTTGAGGGCAGTGCGGAAGGTAAAAATCATAGAGATGAATACACTAAACAGATTCAGAAGGATGTAGTTTGCAGTAGGTACTGGGAGATGAAGAAACTTGCACAGGATAGAGTAGCATGGAGAGCTCCATCAAACCAGTCTCTGGACTGAAGACAACAACAACAACAACAACAGCATGGATCATACATGCTACTACATTGTAGTAGAGAAGGTAACTAAAAGAAATATACAATGAGATATACAGGAGTAATGCTATTATTCAAAGATGATAATTACACTGAAGCCACTGAGATTTGTAATAGTTCCTTCGACATTAAAAAGATGAGACATGATGCTCAATAGGGTGTGTGATCACCAGGATGGCTGTGCGTGCTCTGAAGTGTGCTTCCATGCTGGCTTCCAGTTCAATATTAAGTTCTTGTAGTAGAGCATCTGGTCCTCCACCAGAGTGGTGGACAACTGTTGGATGGTCATTGGTGCATGTGGACATGCTGCAATATGTAGAATGAAATTTTCACTCTACAGCAAAGTGAGCGGTGATATGAAACTTCCTGGCAGATTAAAACTGTGTGCCAGACCGAGATTCAAACTCGGGACCTTTGCATTCGCGGGCAAATGCTCTACCAACTGAGCTACCCAAGCACAACTCACGCCCCATCCTCACAGCTTTACTTCTGCCAGTACCTCGTCTCCTACCTTCTGTAAAGTTTGAAAGATAGGAGACGAGGTACTGGCAGAAGTAAAGCTGTGTGGACGGGGCGTGAGTCGTGCTTGGGTAGCTCAGTTGGTAGAGCACTTGCCCGCGAAAGGCAAAGGTCCCGAGTTCGAGTCTCGGTCCGGCACACAGTTTTAATCTGCATGGAAGTTTCATGCTGCAATATGTTCCCCTGAAACATAACAAAGGGCTTGATTAGATTTAAGTTGGGGGAATGGGCAGGCCAGTCTATTTGCTGAAAATCCTCTCATTCCAAGAGCTCCTCCACCCACACTCCTCAATTCTGTCTTGCATTGCCATCCATAAAAATTAAGTCAGGGCCAAATGCACTCCTCAAAAGACACACACAAGGAAGGAGTGTAGTGTCACAATAATGTTGACTGGTGAGTGTACCTTGTTCAAAGATTTGGAGGTCAGTACACCCATTCAGTATTTTGCATCCCCTTGCCATAACAATATGGCCCATCAAAATGATCATGTTCTACGTGTTCCCAACTCTCGCCATATAAGTGTACATCCAAAATCTCTGCTGAGACTGTATCTGCTCTGATCTGAGAGGAGCACGTGACCCCAGCTCCTTGTCAGTACAGTTCCTATACTCTTGGCACCATCCCAATTGGTGCTGTTGACATGTGAGTATCAACTGAATACAATGTACTGGTTGATAGGCAAATATACCACCCCCATGTACCAAAGAAGGGGAGAGACAGACAGAGAGAGAGAGACAGAGAGAGAGAGAGAGAGAGAGAGAGAGAGAGAGAGAGAGATGCAGCAGGAATTCCTGCCAAAGGCTCCCACAGTGATTGGCTGGAATGAATGGCAGCATCGTGTGTGGGAGTCCCAGCCAATTTTCTTGGTCCAGGGCACAGCTATGTCCAGCCTGCAGGGGAGCAGATGTCAGGTGTGGCAGAGATGAGACCATAGGTGTGGCCTCCACAGGCAAAAAATGTTCAATCTCCATCAGTGGCGAAGGGAGGAGGGGGGGGGGGGGGGGGGGGGGGGGAATCTGTAAATAATCTACGGAGAGGAAGTAGTTCCATCTCCATCAACTTCCATGGCCAGTCATTGTTGACTTCTGTTTAATGCATAACAGAGGGCAGAGTTTCTAGTGTTAAGAGGCAGGCTGTAGGGCTTGCTTGTCCTGGAGCAGTTATCGAGGCATTGGAGGGCCAAGGGACCAGTGCATCACATTGATGTTGGACCAGCTGCTCCTCATCAGCTACAACATGAAACATTTGTCACCCCCTTCCCCCTTAATGAAGGGGGGGGGGGGGGGGAGGTCACTGAGTTGGGTGCAGCAGTTCAGACAAGTTGTGGAGTTTATACCAATGTAAAATTTTGGCCAGGCTACATCCATTTATGGGGGTGGACTGATAGAAGGCAGAGAAGCTGGTAAGTGCTTTTCCAGAAGTTTCTGTCATTATTTTGTGCATCTGCATCTTGAATGTCCTCACTATCCACTTGGCTTCCAAAATGCATGTGGGATGGAAAGTGGTGGTGGTTGGTTGCTCAGTGCCATTGTGCTGACAAAATCCTCAAAAGCAGATGCCATAAACTGAGGACTGTTACCAGAAACCAAGGTAGAAGGACCTTCCCCTCCGCCCTCCCCTTGATTGCAAATATGGTGGTCAGCATGTGTATAATAATTGCTGTAGTATTTGTAGTCATCGTTGCAACATGTGGAATGTTAGAGAGGGCACCATCAACTAGCAACCACATTGTTCCTTGAGATGGACTGTCAAAATCAACATGTAACTGATTGAGCAGATGGGAAATGTGGGGTGGTCAGGGCATGGTCAAGCTTTGAAACACTCTGCTGGGGCAGATTGATTGTGGGCAAAGGCTTAGCAGTTCTGGATGGAGGATTCAGTGGCCACATCAACCCTAGGCCAATACACACGATACCACACTATTCCCTACATTTTGCACATTCCCTGATGTGCATTGTGGAGCAGCTTCAGTATGCAGGGGTGGAGTGTGGGAGTAACTACCAACAGGCATTCAAAATCATCCGTAACTAACAAAATGATATTCTCAGTAACTTAAAGCCTGTGCTGTAAGGAAAAATAGATGGCTATGCCAAGTTAGTGTTTTAGGAAAGTGCTCTGGCCAACACGCATGTACCCAACCTGCAGAAGAGTGGATCACAGTCAATTTCTGCTGTTACTTCATGCACTGTAATCAAAAATTCATGCTGGGTGTGTCACTGATTTGCATCTAAGGCAAAACACAGTGCTTCATGCCAATCAAATTTGGCATGTGGGCCACATGGCAAGTGAGAAGGTGCACTAATATTTGAGTACTGTGTGGTGGACCAATAATGGATCTCATAGGTATAGTTACTTAGGAACAACACTCACTGTTGCACTTGCTGCATTATTTTATTCATAAGTTTCGAATAGGGGTCCAACAGAAAAATAAGGGGCTTGTGATTGGAGATCAGGTGAAACTTAGTACTGTAGAGGTGCTCATGAAACTTCCAGATGTTGTATATGACAGCCAACACTCCTTTCTTAGCTTGAGAGAAAGTCTTCTGTGCCACATTTAATATCTTAGATGCAAATGCAGTGGGCTGTCTTCTGTGCCGTAACTATATTTGTGGGACAACACAGCAGTAATGTCACAAGCATTGGTTTGGCAGGATGGAATATTGCAAAAGGAGGAGCTGACCTAAGGCACTTTTTAAATTGGCTGAAAGACTTCTAGTATGCCTCTGACCACACAGATTTAACAGCCTTTTTACGCAACTGATTGGGCAGATTGGAAACGTGGGTCGCATCGGGAATAAACTTGGCATAATAATTTACTTTGGTGGCAACAACTGTAGTTCTTTGGGCTTTTTAGGAGCTGCTAAGCTAGTGATTGCATCCAGTCAATTCTGTGTGGGTGTAAGCATATTTTTACTTCATATAAGTCCCATGCACTTGACACACGGTGCATAATAACTACATTTCTTGGGGTGACAATGCAGCCCATGGGCTTGGGGCAATCAAACAACTGGATACTGTAGCTGGAGTATTTCTGATGTTCTATCAATACTCGTACCAGATGGGGAATCCAAATACTGTCAGATACTAAATGATTTATCTGGAGTAAGGATGATTTTGTGTACAAACCACAGTGTAAAGCTGTGATGAAAATTCAGAGACCCACATTAATGAGCTGACTTATATAACTTGCGTGATTTAAGCAGCACAACTCACTAGCCATCCAGATGGCTCCACTATCACCTGCTTAACAATGCAAGCAAGGGATCAAAAAGCCATTCTGCTGTGATTGTTCATTTGTTGGTAGGGCAGTCATTGGTAAGCTTTCGACATTGATGGTAAAAGCTACCCATTAGCTGACAGTCAGTGCTGAACCCTGCAGGCAGTGTGGTAGCTCACAGCTCCCATCAGTGCAGTGAGATGTCATTCCAAACATGAGTTAAATATGGAACAGATATCATTCGTGCCTCCTGAGAATGCGCTGATTCCAGTGCCATTCCAGTGTGAGATACTGTTTGTATGTCACCTTTTCCTATATTTCTCTACACACACCCCTTAAACAATAGCTCTATACCATATACTCTGTCCTTATCAGTTCGGTATTTGATATGTCTTGCATCACAGGTCATTTAGGAAGTTGGTCATAGCTCATGCTGACCTCCTGGTATTGGTAGCTCATGTGCCACATTTGGGCAGACTTACACTCATCTCTGTGTCATTCACTGCCAGATAGCAATAGCATCATTTTCACAATGGTGAGGGAGTGTAATTCGTCATATTTCAGGCAGTTTGCACAAAATGTTTATCAATTAAATACACAAACCTTTCTTATGAATCAATCTAACAGTTTGTTAAAAACAAAGATTCCAAGACTTACCAAGCGGGAAAGCGCCGGCAGACAGGCACATGAACAAAACACACAAACACACACACAGAATTACGAGCTTTCACAACTGGCAGTTGCTTCGTCAGGAAGGAAGGAAGGAGAGGGAAAAATGAAAGGATGTGGGTTTTAAGGGAGAGGGTAAGGAGTAATTCCAATCCCGGGAGCGGAAAGACTTCCCTTAGGGGAAAAAAAGGACAGGTGTACACTCGCACAAACACACACACACACACATATCCATCCGCACATACACAGACATGTCTGCTTGTGTCTGTGTATGTGCGGATGGATATGTGTGTGTGTGTGTGTGTGTGTGTGTGTGTGTGTGTGTGTGTGTGTGTGCGAGTGTACACCTGTCCTTTTTTTCCCCTAAGGGAAGTCTTTCCGCTCCCGGGATTGGAATGACTCCTTACCCTCTCCCTTAAAACCCACATCCTTTCATTTTTCCCTCTCCTTCCTTCCTTCCTGACGAAGCAACTGCCAGTTGCGAAAGCTCGTAATTCTGTGTGTGTGTTTGTGTGTTTTGTTCATGTGCCTGTCTGCCGGCGCTTTCCCGCTTGGTAAGTCTTGGAATCTTTGTTTTTAATATATTTTTCCCATGTGGAAGTTTCTTTCTGTTTTATTTACATCATCATTAATTTGAATCTAACAGTTTGTTGATACAGTATTATAATTGCTACAATAGTTCCTGAGATCAGCCCAAATATACCAAAAAAAACTGCGACAGGGGACCTTAATTTATTTATGGTTATAGAATAGGTATATAGGGCTGAACAAAAATATGGAAACACGCCAAGAAGACGAGAAATACATGCTTGAACATAAATGGAAATGCTAGCCATGCCTGCAGATTGAATTGTGGTATTTGATATGAATGGCACATGTGTAGCGTCCTCAATATGTTGCAAGTGTCTATTGTCAGAACAGTGTTCTGTGTAGTTGTGAGTGCATTATGTTGGAGCTAAATGAATTTGAATGTGGGCAAATTCTTGATGCTGATATGTTGGGTGCTTTTATAACCAAGGTAGCCAAAGTGTTTGGTGTTTCAAGAGACATTGTATTGATGATTTATACTGCATACAGGGCAAGTGGGAAAACATTAAGCACTAAGCCACAACGTGGATGAAAGTGTGTGGTCGTAGAATAGGGTTGTGATGCAAAGTACAAGGTGTGTTCGAAAAGTAAGGTGACTTTATATTTTTATGAAACAATATTTCCTTATTCATCAATATTCATGTTGTCCCCTTCAAAGTAAACCCTCTTAGATACAATACCCTTATGCCAATGCTTCTTTCAATCATCAGAGAATTTCTCATAAGCACTTTTTGGTACAGCCTTGAGTACTTCCAGTGATGAAGCTTTTATTTCAATTGTTGAAAATCTTCATCCTTTCATAGGTCTCTTCAGTTTTGGGAACAGGAAAAAGTCACAGGAGGCCAAATCAGGTGAATATGGTGGCTGAGGCATGATTGTCATGTTGTTTTTGGCCAAAAAGTCTCTCACAAGCAACGATGAATGAGCAGGTGCATTGTTGTGTTACAAAACACATGAATTGTTTTTCAACAATTGTGGATGTTTTTTGTGTATCGCATAACATCAAGGTAATACTCCTTATTGATCATATGACCTTGAGACAAAAACTCTTGATGCACTAAACCATGATAATTGGGGGACAAAAAACAGTGAGCAAAACTTTGACATTTGATTGAACTTGGCGTGCTTTTTTCTGTCTTGGGTCTCCAGGATGCTTCCGTTGGAATGATTGGGCTTTGGTTTCAATGTCATAACCATAAACCCATGTTTTGTCACTAGTTATGACTCTTTTGAGCAAATCAGGATCATCACTGATGTCATTCAAGAGCTCCTGAGTGATGCTCGTGATCAAAGTTGAGATGTTTTGGAACAAACTTCACTGACACATATCTCATGCCCAAAACATCTGAAAAAATTGCATGACATGAGTCAACCGGTGTGCCAACATCCTTAGCATCTTCTCTTATGGTAATTTGACAATTTTCCAAAACAATTTTCTTCACAGCTTTCACGTTATCATCTGTTGTTGTTGTGTGGGAGCATCCAGAGCAAGGTTCATCACTGGTATTTTCTTGGCTATCTTGGAAGAGGTTGTACAACTTATAAACATTTCTTTTACTTAGAGCGGATTCACCTTATGCCACAGGCAACATTTCAAGTGTTACAGCGCACTTGATTCCATTTTTCACACACAATTTGATGCAAATTCTATGCTCCATTTTTGGAATAATTGAAAATCGCCGAGGACACTAAAGCATGTCTAATCTTTCTGTCTGTCAAAAACAAAAAAAGAATGTGGTACACCTGAAACTGTGAACATATGTTTGGGGCATGTGTAGAAACATTTCAAAAACAAAATAAGATTGATAATTGAATGTACATTGCTTGCGCGATTTGAAAAGTCACCTTACTTTTTGAACAGACCTCATTATTTATGTGATCAGCTTGTATCATAGTCATTTATTTATTTATTTGTTGACATGTCTAGTTCTGTAGGACCAAATTGAGGTGAAAATCTCAAAGGTCATGGAATGTGTCACTCCATGAAATTGCAACTTAAAAATAGTACCAGATAAAATAAACTGTTTATGAACCCAAAAAAAGTCAACTCATAAGTTTAAGTAAATGCAATCAACAATATAACATAAAAATCAGCTTAATTTTTCAAGGAACTCCTCAACTGAATAGAAAGAATGACCCATGAGGAATCTCTTCAGTTTCGATTTGAAAGTGTGTGGATTACTGCTAAGAGTTTTGAATTCTTGTGGTAGCTTATTGAGAATGGATGCAGCAGGATACTGCACACCTTTCTGCACAAGAGTTAAGAAAGTGTGATCCAAATGCAGATTGGATTCTGCCCAGTATTAACTGAGAGAAAGCTGTTAATTCTTGGGAATAAGCTGATACTGTTAAGAAGAAAAAGAGTAAAGATTATACATACATCGAGAGGCCAATGCCAGAATACCTAGACTAGTGAACATGGGTCTACAAGAGGTTCACAAAATTACACCACATATTTCCTGAAGTGCTCATTTCTGACCCAAAAATATCCTTTGACTATGGGAATAGTTACCCCAAAATATAATACCGTATGACATAAGTGGATTAAAATAAGCAAAGCAGACTAATTTTCGAGTCGAATGGTCAGATACCATTAGAGTAGTAAAAATGGCAGTATTAAGTCTTTGAACAAGACCCAGAACGAGGGCTTTCGACAACAGTTTACTGTATATATAAACACCTAGAAATCTGAACTGTTAAGTTTCACTAATCATATGCCTATTCTGTGAAAATAAATTGTTGGGTTTTGTTGAATTGTGTGTTAGAAACTGTGAAAACTGTGTCTTACTGTGATTTAGTGTTAGTTTATTTTCTACAAGCTATGAACTTATATTATGAACTGTACGATTTGAAACAGAGCCAGCATTGCACACAACATCCTTTACTATCAAGCTAGTGTCATCAGCAAACAGAAATATTTTAGAATTACCTGTTTTTTATAAATACCCCCATTTGACCGTATCCCTTTCAGACCTCACATCACAGCCGTTCTCAACACTGATTAATGACATTTTGATGTCTTTTGTTAAAGTAAGAGGTGAACCAGTTGTAAGCTACTCCCATCCAGTACCTTACAGAGAAAAGAGAATATAACATTTTCAGTTGCTAAATGACTTCTAAAGCTGAACTGTACGTTTGATAGCAAATTATGGGATACAAAATGATCAATTATCCTTACATACACAGCCCTTTCGATAACTTTAGCAAACACTAATGGCAAAGAAATAGTCTACTAGTAGACCTATTAGACCTACCCTCCTATATAAAAGATACCAACCATTTCCTCCACAGTTCCTGTCACTTTACCACACAGTGCCCTGCTCGTCACTATTGGTGCCATCTTCCTTTACACTAACATCCCTAATGCCCATGGCCTTACCGCTATTGAACACTATCTTTGCCAATGCCTGACAGATTCCAAACCAACAACCATGACCTATTATATCCTTACTCACAATTACTTCTCCTTTGAAGGCATTACCTACAAACAAATCTGAGATATGACTATGGGCACCCACATGGCACCATCCTATACCATCCTATTCACGGGCCATGTAGAGAAATCCCTCCTGTACACCCAGAAACCTAAACCCCTCACCTGGTTCAGATTCATTGATGCCATCTCTGCAGTCTGGATCGAGGCTGAGGACACCCTATCCACATTCCTCCAGAACCTCAACAACATATATCCATTTGCTTCACCTGGTCCTACTCAATCCAACAAGCCACCTTCCTAGATGTTGACCCCCGCCTCAGAGGTGGCTACATCAGTACCCCCATCCATATCAAACCTATCACCAGAAATACCTCCACTTCGACAGCTGCCACCCATTCCATACCAAGAAGTCCTTTCCATACAGCCTAGACACCTGGGGTCATCGCATCTGCAGTGACAAGCGATCTCTCTCAAAATATACCATGGGTCTCACTGAAGCCTTCACAGACCTTAATTATCCTCCCAACCTCTGTACACAAACAAATCTCCCATGCCTTTTCTTTCCAGTTTCCCACCAGCTCCAAAAGTCCCACTGTCCAGCCACAGAGGGGCATTCTCTCGTAACTTAGTACCACTCAGGACTGGAGCAACTGAATTACAATCTCCATCATGGTTTCATCTACCTCTCATCTTGCCCTGTAATCAGAAATCTCCTGCCCACTATCCTTCCCACCTCTCCCGCAGTGGTATTTCGCCATCCATCAATCCTATACAATATACTCATCCATCTGTACACAACCTCTGCTCCCAACCCCTTACCTCATGGCTCATACACCTGTGATAGACCAAAGATGCAAGACCTGTCCCATACATCCTCCCATCACCGCCTACTCCAGTCCGATCACAAACATTATCTATCCCATCAATGGCAGGACTACCTGGGAAACCAGTCATGTGATCTAGAAGCTAAACTGCAACCATTGTGCTGCAATCTATGAGGCCATAACAACCAACAAGCTGTCTGTCTGCATAAATGGCCACCGACAAGGTGTAGCCGAGAAACGCGTGGAACACCCAGTTGCTGAGCATGCAAACATGATGTCTTTCATTTCAGTGACTGTTTCACAGCCTATGCCATATGGAACCTTCCCACCAACAGTAGCTTTTCAGAGTTGCGCAGGTGGGAACATTTCTGACAATATATCCTACATTCCTGTAACCCTTGTGGCCTCAACCTTCATTAGTCATTGTCCTCACCTGTCCTGCCTCTCTGTTCCTATTCCAGCACAATACAGCCCTCATTCCACCATCACCCCAATATTTTTACTTCTCTCCTTTTCTGCTACTCCCTCTCTCCACCTCTACCCTGCCCTTCGTCTAACCTCACGACTGCACCTAGCTGCCCTACCCTCTCCACCTCGTCCCTGTGCACTCCATAGCATTGCTGCACTGTCCACCATCCCTACCCTACTATCCCTCCCCCTCCTCACCCCAGCCTCCTCCTTGCCCCCACCCACTTGCCACTCCCATCGTGCACTGCTGCTCGCAGTGTGGCTACAGTTGCCTTATACTGCAGTCATGCGTGTGTCAGTTGTGTGTGTGTGTGTGTGTGTGTGTGTGTGTGTGTGTGTGTGTGTGTGTGTGTGTGTCTGTCTGTCATCTATTTTTGATGAAGGCCTTACGAGCTGAAAGCTGTATTTGTAACAGTCTTTTTATTGTGCCTATCTGCGACTCGGTATCTCTCCTATATGGTGAGTGGCAACTTTCGTTTCATAATATTGTTACCTTCCATCCTAGATTTTCCTTTGTTTGATTGTTCTCTAAAAAATGTATTTTTTACTCCCATCATTTATTATCTTGAATGAGGCTTCTTTTTAACATGCCACAAATGTTTTCACTTAAATTAGTCTATCCTAGTGAATAACTGAGTAACTTGCTATTGGTGTACAACAGTAACGGCTACAATATTTATCCTAATTTTGCAGTACAACTGTGTACATAAGACATGCCTAAGGAAACATTTGATTCAGTCTAAAAATGGATGATTTATTTGTTACTGAAACTAATTTTCATTCCAGGTGCAGTTATGTGCCTGAGGATGGCCCCAATACCACAGGAGCCAATAACTTTCAAGGCAGATCACCCTTTTGTATTCTTTATTATTGATTGCAAAACAAAAACAAGCATTTTTGTTGGGCGCTTCAGTACTCCAAATTGTGATTAGATGAGAAAACCTGTTCATTAAAAAAAAAATCATAATTTGTTTATTTCTTGTTTAGAGCACAATGAAAAATGTATCACTGCAGTTTTACTAGAATTCATTTTTTATCTTATTGTTATAAATACATTAATATTTTATTTAAAACATTTTTTGGAAGTTCCTAAGAAGTAACGGTCTACTTTCAGAGATAACATATGTACACAGAATGAAATAAATATTTTATGTGAACTGCTTTTTTGCTTCTAAATCCAAGGCAATGGTCCTCATGAGTAAGAGTAGTAAAATCCTAGTGATTAACTGCCAGAACATTCATAACAAAGTGGCATAGCTTGAAGTGCTTCTAAAAAGCAGTGGAACACACACAAAACCCAAAATCAGTAGCAGTGAGGTTTTGTAGAGAGGGAGGTGTACATCGAAAAGATGACTAATGGGAAACAGAGATGGTGAGTTTGTTGCAGTAGACAAGAAGCTCAAATACACTGAGATAGAAATTTAAGCTGCATGCAAGATTTTTTGGGCAAGACTTTGTATCAGCAGTGAGCATAAACTTATTATTGGATCTTTTGTTGATCAACAGACTCACTCCTAGATGTATCCGAAAACCTTAGAGAAAACTTCAGGTTGGTAGTCATAAATTCCCCATTCATACTGCGATCATTGGTGGAGGTTTTACTCATCCATCAGTGAATTAGGAAAATTGCAGTTTTGTAAATAATTGGTGTGACAAGACATCCTGTGACACATTGCTAAATCCCTTCGCTGAAATCTATCTAGAACTATCGTTTGTATGTCCTATCATGATGGAAATACATTTGATCTATGGACAAGTATCAAAGTAAAAATGATCACAAAAACAAGTAGAGAGATTTCTCCACTCAGCAAAGTAGATAAAGAGGCAGTAGTGTCACATTTCAGTGAGGGATGTGAAACATTGAGCTCTGGACAGAAGCATGTAGAGGAATTATGGCTCAAGTTTAAAAGAATAATTGACTATGCACTAAATAGTTATGTTCTCAGTAGAAGAGGTCATGATGGGAGGGACCCTCTCTGGTATACTTCTAAAAAAAACAGATTCTTCTCCATAATAGAGTGAAACAAAGCATAGTACTACAGATAGAGAGACGCTAAATGAAATTCATTTGGCAGTGAAGAAGACAATGCCTAAAATCTTCAGTGACGACCAGAGCAAAATATTATCAAAAGATCTCTCAGAAAACTCAGACACATTCTAGTTATATATAAAGCCAGTTAGTGGTAACAATATTAGCATCCAGAAACTAATGGACAAGACAGCAACTGAAACTGAGAGTAATAAAGCAAAGGCAGAAATTACATTTTCAAATGTTCTTTCACAAAGGAAAATCCAGGAATATTGACCCAATTTGCTTTTTGCACCACTGTAAAGATGAGTAATGCAGACATTAGTGCCATTAGTATCGACAAACAACTTAAATCACAAAAAATGAACTTGGATCCTTCAAACAAAACATTGTGCCTCGTAGTTGGAAGAAAGCATGTCTTACTCAGGTACAAGAAGAGTGGCAGAAGTGATCCACAAAACTGCAACCCAATGCCCTTAAAATTAATTTGTTCTGGGATCTTAGAAAATATTGTAAGCTCAAATATAATTAGGTATTTTGAACAGTGTGACCACCTCCACACCAACCAGCATGGATTCTGAAAGCATCAGTCATGTGAAATCTAACTCGCACTTTTGTTACATGACATCCTAAAAAACATCGATCAAGGCAGTCATACAGATGCAGTATTCCCCAACTTCTCAGTGCAATACCTATGCTTATTATTTTAAAAAGTACTATCATATGGAGTATCATGTGAAATTTGTGCCTGGATTGAGGATGTCTTGGTAGGGGAGATGTAGCACGTTATCTCAGATGGAGAGTCCTCTGCAACTGTATTAAACACCCCACAAAAGTTTGTTGGGACCCTCACTATCCTTGCTATATATTAATAACTTATAATCCGTGTCACATAGGATGCCGCTTCTGTGCACGGAGGTGGAGTGATAGGGAAGCATGGAGGGGATGAGGTTTGCACACTCGTGATGGCAGAGAGCGGACAAATGAGGTCCATGTTTATGAACTGTGTTACCGTGGACAACAATTAGGCCCTTTTGCCTTTAGTATATCATACAATATGTCCAAATCTATGAGGGAGTAGTATGTTTTGAAACCAATATTGATCAGTCATCAGCATGAGAGAAGTCTTACTTCACATCTTGAGGTTGTGTCCACCACTCCATAGCAATTGTCTGTGTGACATCATTAGGAGAGAACAGCTGGCACAGCTTTGTGAACATATCAATTACAATTTTTCTCAAAATGACGATTGTCTAATGACAATAACATCAAAAATGGATACAGTAATTGCCATTTATTGCGATTTGGACTAAATTATAAGTAAACGTGTAATACACGACAAAATAAACTTCATATTCAAACCGAAATCATTATATTTGTTTGACAACTGCTTTTACGCCATATAATTTTCTTAAATGTGTAATGCATGTATGTGGGTGTGTTTTGCTGTAGTTAAATGTAAATCACTATGAGTAAAGCAAAGACTAGAGCAAAAGATTTTTTGGTCTCAAGAGGCATTATGAGTTTGAATTAATTTGTTTGACATTACAGTGAGAGAATGCATTTGAGATCCATTGAACAAGCAAACAATTAAGCATCATCTGTGAATAACTCGATGGAATGCTGATGATAAAATTGAAAACCACCAATATCTCGGCAGGTAACCCTCCCCTTCATTTTAAGGCATTTATTAATTAGTGTCTTGAAATTGATGGGAGTTTACTTGTCAAAATACTAGAGTTTTTGACGAATTTTTCCGGCTGCATTCTGATAAGTAATTACAGCATACAACACCATGGGAAAAGCTTAACTTCTCCTTGGGCAATGTTTGAACATTATAGTGTGAATGCTTCATAGGCTACACATACCTAATCAATAAAAGGAAGTTCTCATGTGCTATGTATGCAGTTGATATGTTGACAAAAGCATTTTTAAACTGTGCATCTTTAAAACTGAGAAAGATTATTACTTTACTTTGCTTCAAAGTCTGCATCACTAACATACTAATAAATTTTAGTGATGTAGACATTGAAGCAAAGTAAAGTAATAATCTTTCTCAGTTTTAAAGATGCACGGTTTAAAAATGTTTTTATCAGAGTCCATGTCTGAACCATTACATTGTCAATTTAGCATGATAGATTCAAGGGTTTTAACCATCTTCGCTTCCCTGTCAAAGTCTTATTTCTGAAATTTTTTCAGCATGCCACACACAGTGTGCCCACAACGAAGGGTGATGCTGTCTACTGCTTCTTTCACAAGCATTTCAGTGTCTGTTATCTTGAATGTTTTATTTTATTTACCACATAGCTTGTAACCTGTGCGCAGATTAATTCTATTGGCTTCTGCAGACAGTGGATAAACGCAAAACCTTGTGACCACATCCACAAGCAAGAAAGTCAAACTTTTACATTCTGTTATTTGACTTTTATAAATTAATGAGCTGCAAGAGTTTAGCATGAGTCTGGCTTATATTGCCCAGAATATTTTTATTTGACAGCCAGAGCACAAATCCGCTTTCTAGGTGCTGGTACTTGGTCTTTTCTCTGTAACAGCTGAGTGATAACTGCCATGGTAATTACAATGGACAACTTTGAAGCAAGGTATGGCAGGAATTGTTCAATGAACTGCTTCTTGAAAGTGACAGCGTTCATTTCCCAATGACAGTTACTACCAGTTTTCTTACACCTAAATACAGGTTTAGTCCCAGAAACCGAACCAGAAGAAGAGCCAGCATGCAGAATAAGTATCTGAGAACCTTTTCCTGTGGGAACTTTAAAACCGCTAGTACCATCACTCATTTTCCAGCAAGTATTCATGGAATGATACTGATTCATCCATGTTCCATCACTGTAATACACTGTAGAACTACATCTCCCTCTTGTATCATGTATCTTTATAAGGGATGTGGTTTATGCTGCTGCTCTGTCACTTCTTTCAATTACAAACTCTCTTTTTATTGTATTTGAAACCAATGTCTTTCAATTCTTTGTTTTGACGAAGTGTTACCTTTCAAGCCAGTTTGCTCAGGCATAACTGTAACAAGTTTTTTTGATGTTGGTTATTCCCTGCTTATATACATTTCAAACATGGATTGCTTCATAATATTGTAGTCGAAACCATCCATTTGTGTTACAGGTTTCTAGGCAACACAAAAATAAGTTTTCCTGAGATTTCTACAGCTTCGACACTTTTGTCTAGTATTCTCTGTAGAGTTCTCTTGCTGACACACGTTTCTGCATTTCGTTCTTGAGTCTTCAGAATGTCAAAAATATAAGTCTTACTTTCAGATTCATATTTGAAAAAGTTATGAAAGTGGCGCATAAACCTCCTTGACTTAGGTGCCTGGCAGAGGGTTCATCAAACCACCTTCAAGCCATTTCTCTGCCATTCCACTATCGGATAGTGTGCAGGAATCACAAACACTTTAATCTTCCTGTGAGAGCTCTAATTTCTCTTATTTTATTATGATGATCATTCCTCCCTATGTAGGTGTGTGCCAAAAAGGTATTTTCACACTCTGAAGAGATAGCTGGTGACTGAAATTTCATGAGAAGACCCTGCCACAACGAAAAATGCCTTTGTTTTGATGATTGCCACCCCACCTCACGTATCATAATCGTGGCAGTCTCCTCCCTAATTTGTAACAATACAAAACAAACTGCCCTTCTTTGAAATTTTTCGATCAATCCTATCTAGGGCAGAAAAGCATGGTGTCAGTAGTCTCTTTAGTAGGCATATTGCATTTTCTAAGTGTTCTACCAATAAATTGCAGCCTTTGGTGAAGTTTCCGCACATTACCATGTGATCATTGCAATTTGTTATTTCTAACTGTAATCCTTAACTATTTAGTTGAACTTACAGCCTTTAAATTTGTATGCTCCATTCAAGAAACCGAAACTTAGTGGATTCCTTTTAGTATTCATGTGGATGACTTCAGATTTTTCATTATTTAGAGTCAATTGTCACTTTTCCCACCAGACAGATATCTCATCTAAATCATGCTGTAATTTGTTTTAATCTTTTGATGACTTTATAAGATGGTAAATTACAGCATCATCTGCAACCAGTCTAAGAGGACAGCTCAGATTGTCTTGTAAATCGCGAAATAGTTTATGAGATCAGGAATAGGAGAAGGCCTACAGTGCCAAATATCATTTCTGTTTCATTCCACGATTTTCTGTTGATTACTGCATACTATGGCTTGTCTGACAGGAAATCACCCAGTCACACAACTAAGATGATACTCCACAGGTATGCATTTTAATTAAAGTTGCTTGTGAGGAACTTCACGTTTATTGTCATCATGTGACATATTCATTTGGAAATCACACTAAAACATTACAGATAAACAATCACAGCTACACTGTTACAAGAAAGTAGCATTGACATCTGAATGAATAATTCAGTCCCTCTGTGAGTGAAACTGCACTGTTGGGAAATACGGCATGTGCGAGAGAGATTCTCACAGTCTAGCTTCTAACTCCCGGCTAGCCACTCGAGGAGAGAATGAATCTTATTGGCTGCTAGCAGTTAATGGTGGGGGATGCACAGAACGGCTGAAAATAGGCCAGCCTTCCTACATGACGTGAACTTTAGCAGACAGTATTAACAGCAACCTCAGACTTTTCATTGGTCATGCAGCTACCTGTAATGAAGTAATTTCTGAAAAAAGAAATCTGCCCAAATAATCGATCAGATCTTGATAAGATTTCAAAGCGATGCAAAGACTGACAACTCACTTTACATGTTCAGAAATATAATATTGAACAGTTCACAAAATGGAAACAAGTAATAATCTGTGACTACAATATCAGTGAGTAATATCAATTGGAATTGGTCAAATCTTACAAATACCTGTCTGTAACAATTTGTAGAGATATGAAATACACCAGTCACTGTGGCTCATTCATAGGTAAAGCAGGTGGCAGACTTCAGTTCACTGATAGAATACTAGGAAAATGCAATCAGTCTGCAAAGGGGATTGCTTATAAATTTATTTATTTATTTTATTTATTGCAATATATATTCCATAAATCCATTTTTGCGTGATAACACATGGATGTGGAATGAGTCAAAACATTTAATTCATTATCACATTTGTTTCCATTAGAACAATAAACAAAGGCAAAGAATACAAATTGAAAAAAATAATAAAGTAACACAATCAGTTAATTCTAATTACATTCACAAACAGAGGTTAAGACACAGTTTTCAGATCTTATCTAAACAATTTTTTAGAGAGTGAAAGTGACCATCTTCTTGACTTACAAATCACTGATTAATCTAATTAAAGCAACAAGATATATTGAATCAGGAATACACAATAACACTTGGTAAATAATCTTAGCTGTCTCTGGTACAGAATTCTGCTAGAGAATAGAAAATTTTTTTTCAAGCAAAACCTCCTTTAGCTTACTTTTAAGTGGTACATTATAACCTTGGAGACCCTTAATAGTATTTGGAAGGGCATTGAAGATTTTTATGCATGTGTATATTACACCTTTTTGCACGAGAGACAATTTTTTTTTTGTCACAGTGTATGTCACATTTCCTTCTTGTGTTCTGGTGATTGTATATTTCATTCGTTCCATATTGAGAAAGACTGTGAAGCATGAATGTCATGATTGAAAAGAGATATTTTGAAGTAGATGTTAGTATTCCTCTTTGCTTAAAAAGTTTGTGACACGAGGTTCTTGGAGGCACTCTACACAAAATTTGGACAACCTCTTTCTGACTTGTAAAGATTTTTTTTTCGACAGTGGTGAATTGCCTCAGATGATTATTCCATAACACACAAGTGAATGGAAGTATCCAAAGTAAGCAGATTTCGAGAAATTGATGTCTCCAATTTTGGCGATTGTCTGGATGGCAAATGTTGCTGAACTAAGCCTTTTCAGGTTTTGGTGGATGTGGTGTTCCCAGTTAAGTTTGTTGTCTTATGTATGCCCAAGAATTTCAAACAAGCTATCCTCTGTATATGCTGGCTCTCATGTAAAATGTTTGTCTCCTGTGGGCTTTAGTGAGCTGAATGGAAATGAATGTAATTGGTTTGGCTGAGGTTTATTGATATAGGATATACTGTTAACTGGTTAAGGAAGTCCTCAAGTAACTGGGTGGCATTTAATTCTAGGTCAGGGGATGTCTCACTGTCTATCACAATACTTATGTCATTTGCAAATGTTATAAAGTTGCTTACTTTGTTTGAGGACAAAGGTAGGTCATTGATTTATATGAGAAATAGCAGGGGACCAAGAACAGAACCTTGTGGAACTCCATAATTTACTGTTCCCCAGTTAAACACTACCCCTCCTACCGGCGTATTGTTACCATCTAACACTATATTCTGTTGTCTGCCCTACAGATAGAATTTGAGTCAGTTGTCCATTTGTCCTCTGAGCCCATAGTGGGATGCTTTCTCTATAAGTAGTCTATGACTGACACAGTCAAAAGCTTAGACAGATTGTAAAATTTGCCCACAGGCAATGTCTTCTTGTCGAGACATTCCAAAATGTTATTGGTAAATGAAAATATAGCTTCTGTTGTGGAGATACTTCTCTGAATCCTAACTGGGCTTTACTAATTATTGCAAAGTTTTCTAGGTGATGGACTATCTTCGCCGATATTGATTTTTCAAGGACTTTGGAAAATGTAGTCAAAACATAGATAGGATGATAGTTTGTAACATCAGAGGCATTGCCATTTCGGTAGAAAGGCTTTACAGTAGCATGCTTCATTTTGTCTGGGAAGATACCTCATTTCAGAGAAGCATTGAATACACAAGGGCTACTCAAAAAGTAAGGTGACTTTTCAAATTGCGCTGGCAACGTACATTTGACTATTGATCTTTTTTTATTGATATGAGGGTACACATGTACCAAACGTATGTTCACAGTTTCAAGTGTTCAGCATTCTGTGTTTGTTTTTGACGGACAGAAAGGTTAGACATGTTTTAGTGTCCTTGACGATTTTCGAATATTATAAAAAATAGATCATAGAATTTGCATCAGATTTTGTGTGAAAAATGGAACCAAGTGCTCTAAAACACTTAAAATGTTGACAGTGGCATATTGTGAGTCTGCTTTAATAATAAAAAGTTTACAAGTGGAACAAGCTCTTTCAAGATGGCCGAGAAGTTGCCATTGGCAAAACTCGCTCTGGACGCCACAGCACATCGACAATAGATGATAACGTCAAAGCTGTGAAGAAATTTGTGCTCGTGTCAAGCTTCTTTTTTTGGGGGGGGGGGGGGGGGGGGCATGAGACGAGTGTCAGCGAAGTTTGTTCCAATACTTTTCAATTTTGATCAGAAGAACCATCGCATGAGCATCACTCAGGAGCTCTTGAATGATGGCAGTGATGATCCTAATTTGCTCAAAAGGGTCATAACTGGTGATGAAACATGGGTTTATGGTTATGACATAAAAACCAAAGCCCCATCATCCCAATGGAAGCGTCCCAGAGAACCAAGACCAAAAAAATCATGCGAAGTTCGATCAAATGTCAAAGTTTTGCTCACTGTCTTGTTTTTCTTTTTTTTCCAATTACCATGGTATAATGCATCATGAGTTTTTGTCTCAAGGTCATATGGTCAATAAGGAGTATACGCAAAAAACATCCAAAATTGTGGAAAAACAATTCATTTATTTTGGATCACGACAATGCACCTGCTCATTCATCATTGATTGTGAGAGACTTTCTGGTGAAAAACAACACTAAAATCATGTCTCAGCCATCATATTCTCCTGGTTTGGCCCCCTGTGACTTTTTCCTGTTCCCAAAACTAAAGAGACCTATGAAAGGAAGAAGATTTTCAATGATTTAGGAAATAAAAACTGCATCGTTGGGAGTACTCGAGGCTGTACCAAAAAGTGCTTATGAGAAGTGCTTTGAGGATTGGAAGAAGTGTTGGCATAATTGTATTGTATCTTTGAAGGGGCAACATGAATATTGATGAATAAATAAATATTTTTTTCAGAAAAATATAAAGTCACCTCATATGAGCTAGGACTTTACTGAACTGATACCACCAGGCTTTTAGCAGTTTACTGGACATGTTATCAACACCAAGTGCATTTTTCATTAATGATTTTTCTTACTTCCTGTGCTGTTATATGGGCCTTATCTGTCTGCTCTATGGAATTTGGGAAATATCCTTTCAGTATTTTTAAGGCCTCTTCTAAGGAGCCATTGAGACCTGTTTCCTCAGCAACACTTAAAAGTTACTCATTAAAATTTTTGCCACTGTCTCTTTATTTTGTACTTGTCTTCCTTCATCACTGAGAACTATGTTTTGGGACCTACTGTGGCAATTTGCACCAGTCTCACTCCTTATCACTTCCTGCACTGTTTTGTTTCCGTTACTAGGTTTATTAATTTTGGAGTGCATAAATAAACTTTTTGACTGCTGAATAATTTTACTTAGCGCTTTGCAGTATTTTTACAGTGATTTAGCTGGTTGTGGTTGTCTGAATTTTTTGTGGCAATGTACAGCTTTCATTTCCTTTTACATGAAATCTTAATAGCAGTGTTTATCCAGGGCTTTTTGTATGTTTTATTGTTTGGGCCTTATGATCTTTTTTGTGTGTGTGTGTGGGGGGGGGGGGGGGGGGTACTTTCAGATATCAGTGCCACTTCATTACTGTAAAGATTGTACTTGGAACTGGCATTTTTTAAATCATACACAGATCTCCAGTTTGTGGCTTGGAGATGTGATTTAAAATCTGGCTAGTTTCATCATTAATTGTCCTAGCCATTTTCCAATTGGGCCACTATCATTTTCATAGATGCATGCACTATTTTTAGTGAGTCTTTGTCCATCATGGTGAGAGAGACCATTCAGGGCTTGCCTGATAGTTGTATCACCTATTTTGGTCTGCTGTATAAATATGTTATCGATCAGTGTTCTTATACATGAAGTTATTCTAGTAGGGAAGCTAACTACAGAAGCAAAATTATATGCAGGCATCAGATTTTCTAGGTCTGGTCAGTCTCAGAAATTTGTTAGAAAGTTTACATTGAAGGCCCCAAGCACTATCACATCTCTTATGTGTTTAAATAATTGTATTAGGAGAACATCTTACTTCTTCAAAAAGGGACTAAAGTTCCCTGAAGGTGCTCTGTACACTGTAACTGCTGATATATGGGAGTTATTTAAAGACAATTGTAGGGCACACACTTCCAGACGTTATTCTAAACAATAATTCTACACATCAATTGCTCTACATGTGACTGTGTTTTAACATAAATGGTATCACTACCTCTTTCTTTTCACTGTCTACAAAGTGATGTTGCCAAGTAATAATTATTTATCACAAGTTTTTCTTTATCTGAATTAATACAGTGCTCACTGAAGCACAAACATGAACATAACCTATATCTCATCGCTCATGAATATCAATTATAAGTTTATTGATCTTACTGCTGAGACCTCTAATTTTCTGGTGGTAAATTGCCAGTTTTTGTTTAGCAGAGACAATTACGTTGTTTCCTCTTTTTTTTTTTTTTTTTTTTTTTTTTTTAAAAAAAAAAAAAAAGTTTCGGCTGAAGGTCTGGGCAAAGTATTTTTCATTTCACTACCCATTTCTCCAATTTGGTTTGTTTCCACACACTGTGTAACATGCCACCACTCAGCTCTAAGCACACAAGAAAATCTTACTAAATGCTCCCATAAGAAATAAACACTTATTCATACTGCTCAAAAGTTGTCAATCTACATAGACAATTAACAATATAATCACATACACAGCAGAATTATTTTGCCTTATGGGTTTAGCGTTGTAGGATTGCCGAATCCAATGATGCACGCTACACCACATGTAATAAACACTATGTTATTTCTCGTAAGCACACATATACAGTTGTTTACATTCTGAATTATCGGTACACGTCTGCACTCTTTCGCGCGCGACCACAGACTGGTGAAAAGATCTTGCCAAAAACAAAGATACTACACGCGACCTGGTCGATAGTCGCCACATTAGGCCTGTCCATAGTTCTGCAACGTAATTGTCTCGGGTGCAGTAGCGGTGCACCAGCTTCCGCCACTGTCAGTGGCACGCGGCACTGTAGGCGCGGCTGGCTCGACCTTAGTCGAGAAATCAATGAATCGAGTGGTCGACGGAGTAACGCCAATGGGCGTAGAATGGACCGGTGCAGTAGAATCGACCATAGTCGACCAATGTGCGGCGAATGACGGAATACAGTTTCTGGGCCCCTCCCCTACAGGTGCATTAAAATAGTTAAAATCACCTAATGTTTGTGGAACACACGCGTCAGGAATGGCGTGTGCCGTCGGAAACACTCGTAAAGTGGACACTGGTGGTGTAGGGGGGGTTGGTGCAAAATCCAGAGTTCCAGCAGAAATATGAACTCTCCTGTCTTGAGCGTCCGGCTCGATTTGTACAGTCACTGATTCGGGTGGAAAATTCACACTTGAACTTGGGAAACCTGTAAACATAGTCACTGGGGTTTGAGCACATTGTGTCGGCTGTTGAGCACTTGGAACACGTAGAAAGTTCATGTTGGACGTAATACGTTCATATTCAAAGTTTTGTGCGCGAAAAACTTTCTGATGGTACGGAACACTGTCACACGACGGCTGACTCATGTACCGTAACGGAAAGTTATTGTTCATACATGATGCCGGCACACGTGGCTGTGGAATTGTATAAACACTGTCCTGTTGAGTACAGCTATTCGATGTGTTTGGAAACTGCGTAGAACTATTGCGGATGCCAGGTGGATAATTGGAAAACCATGCCGAAGCGTCCGTTGGAACACTTATTTGGCACGTGTTCGGTGTAGCAGGCGGCAAGCGATCCATTGTGTACTGCTCGACGGTATAAGATTTCGTTGTAGCACTCGCGAACAAAATTCGGGGTCACCAATATGGGTTTAGCGTTGTAGGATTGCCGAATCCAATGATGCACGCTACACCACATGTAATAAACACTATTTTATTTCTCGTAAGCACACATATACAGTTGTTTAAATTCCTAATTCTCGGTACACGTCCATACTCTTTCGTGCGCGACCACAGACTGGTGAAAAGTTCTTGCCAAAAACAAAGATACTACACGCGACCTGGTCAATAGTCGTCACAACCTTATATTTTGTTTGGGGACTTTAATCATATTAGTTCTCAATACTGTTTGTAATATGGCTTAATATTTTCCACATGATGTTCGCCCTCATCTTTACCAGACTTTATGGCTTCCAACTCAACAGTATTTAGACATTCAATACCTATAATATGATATGGACCCTTGTAGACATGGTGGAACTTCTGTATGTCTTCATTTACCTTTGTTGAATGCACATGAGTCTTAATTAACACAAGATCTCCATCTCATAGCTGATGGGCCGCATTATTGTATCGTGCTTCTCCTTTCTCTGCTGAGCATTCCATGGCCAAATCTATCTCTTCGTCCCATGTTTCATCTGTGGTTGGGGAGATAACCAAATATCAGAAAATATACTTTCAGGTGGCTGGTTAAGCAGAATTTCTTCTGGTGCAAATCCCATCATGATATCAGGCATACTGTTGATTACTCCTTCGAAGTTCTCTAAACAATCCTTCCATTTACTGTGCTTGCAGTGGCAATAAGCATGACACATGCAGTTCAATTCCTTCATGATTCTCTCTGCCAGATTAGATGCCAGTCTGTATTTCACTATTAAGACTTGTTCAACATTGTTCCTCTGTAGCATCTCCTTCCACTCTCTTGAAATAAATTGTGGATCATTGTCTGTCAGAATTTGCTTGGGTTTGCACACATTTACAAAGTAATGGTTCTCCAGGTTACTGGACATTACCTTACGTTTTTCTCTTCTTCACATACTTTGAACACTCCTCTAATATTACCATAAGTTGTGTGCAATTGCCATGATATTTTGCAGAGGACTGAGTAAATCAGCAGCCACAATATCCTTGATGCCTTTTGGAATTATGGGGTGCATAGATCCTTGACATCGGACAATAGTTGTCTTTGCTGTCTGACATACATGACATGTTCATAGAATCTTGTGAATCATGGTATTCATACCAAAAATATATATACTCCTTCTTGAGTTTCTCTAAGCACTTAACTGTGCCAAATTGGCATCACTGAAATGTGTGTACAACACCAGCTCTTTGACTGCATATTCTGGAATACACAACTTCCAGTCTCGTGATGACTCATCGACACACTGATACCGAATATTTTGATGAACCAAGTAGTACCTTCTCAATTTTTCTTCCCCTGCAGAGCCATACTTCTCCTTGACACTCTTCAGTGCAGGATCTAGATTTTGTTCCCTTTTAATGTTCTTTAGCAACTTGGTCACAAAGTATTCATATTGAATGCCTTTTATTAAATTAAATCTCAGTTCTAACCCTTGCGGACTACTCACATTGATATATTCAACAGCCGGGCGCATCCTTTCAAGGGGAGTGCCCATCTAGTGAGGCATCTATGACATAGCTTGCTCTCAAGCAGGAAAGACAATGCCTTGTGGTCCTTTACAATCTTAGTAATTCTGCTTGCCAAATAGTATCTGAATTTGACAAATCCCCATAGAATTGCAATTGCCTCTCTCTCTGTTATAGTGTATTATCTCTCCCATTTTGTCAGAGCCCAGCTTGCAAATGCAATGGTCTTAATGTTTTCAGGATCAGCCTCATCCACATGGTACAAATACACAACCAATCCAAAATCTGAACTATTACAGGCCAGGTAAAATTCTTTATTCAAATACAAGTGTGAAAGTAATTGTGATTCATATAGCTGTTGCATAATCTCATCAAATGCCTGCCTGCAGCCTACAGATAAAGTTAAAAAACATAATGAGGAGATATAACAATAAAAAGAGGTGATAAAACGGTGACTGTTTAAAACTGGTACTTGGCGAAAAAGTGTGAAGAAAATATAAAAAACAAAGAGGTCAGTGATGCTGATTAAAAACACTTAGGAAATATATAGGCACAGCTAAGAAATGTGGCAACGTCTGGTTTCTGTTCGCAGAGCTTAAGGGGACACACACAACACTGAACACTCACAGAAAACACTGCACTATAGAGTATGAAGGCATATGGGAAGGGGGGGTGGGGGGAAGGCCCAGATAGATAAGGGAGGGGAGGGGGAAGGGGGCAGGCCGATGGAGGGAGAGGGCACAGAAAAAGGGGGGGAGCAGGACAGCCACAAGAAAGGAGTGCGGAAGACTGTGGAGGGGAAAGGAAAAGCACACGCCAGAGATAAGGAGTCAAGAAGTGGGTAGGTAGAGAAAAAACAGGATGGAAGGGGGGGAGGGAGCCCAGAAAAGGACAGAGGGAGGAAGGGGGAGGTGAGAATCATAGTTGATAGGAAGGGATAATTGGAGGGAGAGAGGGCATCATCCGGGAGGGGGAGTTGATGGAAGCAACCTTGGGAAAGAAGATGAAGGGTGTAGAGGTGGTGGATAGGGGGCACACAATGGTGAAGGCGCGGCAGCAGTCGGGGGTTGGAGAGGAGAGGAGCAACCAGGAAATGAGGGGGATCAAGTTGGTGGGAGGTGTAGAGGCCACAGACATGTTCGACAAAAAGGAGCAAATAGGGGAAAGGAATCAGGTCCTAGAGGATCCATGTGGGGGCAGGAGGCGTATACGGAAGGCGAGGCAAAGTGCATGGGGCTTGAGAATCTGGAGGGACTTACAGAATTTGGGGCAGTGGGGGCTGTGGGGGGGGGGGAGGGGGGGTGATATCCAGGTGGGACTGGCATAACAGAGGATGGGATGGATTAAGGATTTGTAGGTGTGGAAGATGGTAGAAGTTTTCAACCTCCATGTCTGGCCATAGAGGAGTTTAAGGAGACGGAGAGAGTTGTGGGCTTTGGACCGGATAGAGCAAAGATGAGGGATCCAGGTGAGGTGACGGTCAATGGTGAGTCCAAGGTAGGTGAGGGTGGGGGAGAGGTGGACAGGAGGAGTGCAGATGGTAAGGGAAAAATCAAGTAGCCATTCTGCAGGAGATGGACTGGAGGGGGTAGTTGGGGCATATCTGCCATGTACAGGAGGTAGCGGAGAGGACAGAGCCCTGGGACACACCCACGGAGAGGTAGAAGGTGTGGGGATTGGCATTATGGATGGAAACATAGGAGGGGTGGTGGAAGAGGAAGGAGGCAATCAGACAGACATAGTTGATAGGAAGGGCGTAGGTCTGGAGTGTAAACAGGAGACCATGATGCCATATGTGGCCATAGGCATTTTTGAGGTCCAGGGAGACAAAAATGGCAGAGCAATGGATGGGAGTTAAACTGGAGGGAGAGGAGATGAGTGAGGCATAGGAGTTGG
Source organism: Schistocerca gregaria (assembly GCF_023897955.1). Taxonomy (NCBI): domain Eukaryota; kingdom Metazoa; phylum Arthropoda; class Insecta; order Orthoptera; family Acrididae; genus Schistocerca; species Schistocerca gregaria. The sequence goes on along the minus strand of NC_064921.1, from coordinate 945,353,413 downwards.
TCTGGACAAGTGTATTATCATACCAAAGTTAACTAATGAATTGCACACAGTGCTATTGGGTGCATTGCTACATTTGTGAAAATATTACAGTGCTATCCATCACAAATTAATACAAATGTTCCAAATCAAACATTCCTATTTATTTATATACTATACAAATATATAATAAAAATGGGGGTACCTATTTTTTAAAAATGCAGTTTCTAACAATTTTACCTATGGCAGCACCATCTAGTGAGCCATCCATAGCACCATCTGTGTTCCCCCGTCACGCTCAAAGAGAGTTGTTCTTCTTATTTTTTCATTTGATGCTAATTTTGTGACATATTTGGTCTGGTCACTATCAATGGATCACCCTGTATATGCCATGGTTTGTGTAGTGAGCAGCATGCATTGGAATAATTGTATTATTAATGTTATCATCAACCACTGTGTACACTTCTCCTTTGTTGCATCTGCATTCAGCCTGCTTGGTGGCCTTTAGATTATTACGTTCACTTTCAGTATTTCTCAGCCTATCAGCTAGCTTTCTGTTCTCCTCAACTGACCAATGCACTGTTTCTTGCAGTGAGTTAATAGTTTCAAAGAGTTTGGATTTGTCAGGGTGCACACCACATGTAACACCCTTAAATTTTGTATTGTTTGACTTTTCACTGTAATTTTTTTTCTCTCTCTGTGTGTGTGTGTGTGTGTGTGTGTGTGTGTGTGTGTGTGTAGCACAAGACTTGGAACTTTGTGGAGCACTGCTGTTGTATTTCTTTTTACCCTTGACACCTGATGACTTATGAGAATTCATAAAAACTGAAGGTACAACTTCATTTAATTATTTTCCCGTCTCCATCCCGAAGGCTACGTTTGTGAGATCTGTCTTACAACATTCCTCCAGTGTGTGGGACCCATATGAAATAGTACTAACAGGGGATATACAGGGTGAGTCACTAACTATTGTCACTAAGAATAGCTCTGAAAGTATGATAGGAAGTTTCTGGGACAAAAGTTGCATAGGACAACAGGGGCCATAATATGACGTTGGTTTTTTTTGCTAGGTGGGGTCACATCAGAGATACAAATGTCAACTTTGTTTTTTAAAGTGGGGTGCTGCAGTTTGGTGCTTATTTTCTGACAGTGGCTGTTGAGATGAATCCAATGATGTGTCACAGTAAGGTCTTTGAAGATCAGCGAATGTCACAAAGGTGGCATGAACGTCCATTTACATCTACACCTACATCTACATTTATACTCCGCAAGCCACCCAATGGTGTGTGGCAGAGGGCACTTTACGTGCCACTGTCAGTGCCTACCTTTACTGTTCCAGTCGCGTATGAATGACTGTCTTAAAGCCTCCGTGCGCACTTGAATCTCTCTAATTTTACATTCATGATCTCCTTGGGAGGTATAAGTAGGGGGAAGCAATATATTCTATACCTCATCCAGAAATGCACCCTCTCGAAACCTGGTGACCAAGCTACACCGCGATGCAGAGCGCCTCTCTTGCAGAGTCTGCCACTTGAGTTTGCTAAACATCTCCGTAACGCTATCACGGTTACCAAATAACCCTGTGACGAAACGCGCCGCTCTTCTTTGGATCTTCTCTATCTCCTCCATCAACCCGATCTGGTATGGAACCCACACTGATGAGCAATACTCAAGTATAGGCCGAACAAGTATTCTGTAAGCCACCTCCTTTGTTGATGGACTACATTTTCTAAGGACTCTCCCAATGAATCTCAACCTGGTACCCCGCTTTACCAACAATTAATTTTATATGATCATTCCACTTCAAATCGTTCCACACGCATACTCCCAGATATTTTACAAAAGTAACTGCTACCAGTGTTTGTTCCGCTATCATATAATCATACAATAAAGGATCCTTCTTTCTATGTATTCGCAATACATTACATTTGTGTACATTAAGGATCAGTTGCCACTCCGTGCACCAAGTGCCTATCCGCTGCAGATCTTCCTGCATTTCGCTACAATTTTCTAATGCTGCAACTTCTCTGTATACTACAGCATCATCTGCGAAAAGCTGCATGGAACTTCCGACACTATCTACTAGGTCATTTATATATATTGTGAAAAGCAATGGTCCCATAACACTCCCCTGTGGCACACCACAGGTTACTTTAACGTTTGTAGACGTCTCTCCATTGATAACAACAAGCTGTGTTCTGTTTGCTAGAAACTCTTCAATCCAGCCACACAGCTGGTCTGATATTCCGTAGGCTCTTACTTTGTTTATCAGGCAACAGTGCAGAACTGTATCGAACGCCTTCTGGAAGTCAACGAAAACAGCATCTACCTGGGAGCCTGTATCTAATATTTTCTGGGTCTCATGAACAAATAAAGCGAGTTGGGTCTCACATGATCGCTGTTTCCGGAATCCATGTTTATTCCTACAGAATAGATTCTGGGTTTCCAAAAACAACATGATACTTGAGCAAAAAACATGTTCTAAAATTCTACAACAGATCAACGTAAGAGATATAGGCCCATAGTGTTGCGCATCTGCTCGACGACCCTTCTTGAAGACTGGGACTACCTGTGCTCTTTTCCAATCACTTGGAACCTTCCGTTTCTCTAGAGACTTGCGGTACATGGCTGTTAGAAGGGGGGCAAGTTCTTTCGCATACTCTGTGTAGAATCGAATTGGTATCACATCAGGTCCAGTGGACTTTCCTCTGTTGAGTGATTCCAGTTGCTTTTCTATTCCTTGGACACTTATTTCAATGTCAGCCATTTTTTTGTTTGTGCAAGGATTTAGGGAAGGAACTGCAGTGCGGTCTTCCTCTGTGAAACAGCTTTGGAAAAAGGTGTTTAGTATTTCAGCTTTACGCATGTCATCCTCTGTTTCAATGCCATCATCATCCCGGAGTGTCTGGATATGCTGTTTCGAGCCACTTACTGATTTAACATAAGACCAAAACTTCCTAGGATTTTCTGTCAAGCCGGTACATAGAATTTTACTTTCGAATTCACTGAACGCTTCATGTGTAGCCCTCCTTATGCTAATTTTGACATCGTTTAGGTTCTGTTTGTCTGAGAAGTTTTGGCTGTGTTTAAACTTGCAGTGAAGCTCTCTTTGCTTTCGCAGTAGTTTCCTAACTTTGTTGTTGAACCACAGTGGGTTTTTCCCATCCCTCACAGTTTTACTCGGCACGTACCTGTCTAAAATGCATTTTACAATTGCCTTAAACTTCTTCCATAAACACTCAACATTGTTAGTGCTGGAACAGAAATTTTTATTTTGATCTGTTAGGTAGTCTGAAATCTGCCTTCTGTTACTCTTGCTAAACAGATAAACCTTCCTCCCTTTTTTTATATTCCTATTAACTTCAATATTCAGGGATGCTGCAACGGCCTTATGATCACTGATTCCCTGTTCTGCACTTACAGAGTCGAAAAGCTTGGGTCTGTTTGTTATCAGTAGGTCCAAGATGTTATCTCCATGAGTTGGTTCTCTGTTTAATTGCTCGAGGTAATTTTCAGATTGTGCACTCAGTATAATGTCACTCGATGCTCTGTCCCTACCACCCGTCCTAAACATCTGAGTATCCCAGTCTATATCTGGTAAATTGAAATCTCCACTTAAGCCTATAACATGCTGAGAAAATTTATGTGAAATGTATTCCAGATTTTCTCTCAGTAGTTCTGCCACTAATGCTGTAATGCTGCTGAGTCGGGAGGTCGGTAAAAGGAGCCAATTATTAACCTTGCTCGGTTGTTGAGTGTAACCTCCACCCATAGTGGAGATGTTCAAAGTGATAACTATAGCATTCCATTTAAAAAAAAAAAAAAAAAAAAAAAAAAAAAAAAACAATGTTGACCTTCATATCTTTGATGCATCCCCCTCCCCCCCCCCCCCCCCCCCCAGCAACAAAAAACCAATGTCATAATATAGCCCCTGTTGTCCCATGCAACATTTGTCCCACAAACTTTTATGCTACTACCATACTTTTAGAGTTATTCTAGGTGGCAATAGTTAGTGACTCACCCTGTAGAATGCATACAAATAAAGGCATTATTAATGGTTACTGGTTTGTTTGACCAATAGCAGATTGCATTGAGGTGCTGAAAAAAACTGGTCTGGCAGTTGCTTGAAGATAGATTACTGTTTTGTTTGACCAATAGCAGATTGCGTTGAGGTGCTGAAAAAACTGGTCTGGCAGTTGCTTGAAGATAGATGCAGCTATTCTGACAAAGCCTACTTACGAGACATCTCTGGAAAGTAAGTGCCATTTTGAAAAAAGACTGACAAAAACCTCCTTTTTAAAGATGAAAATGTATTTTTACGAGAAAGAGCATTTCTTAAACTAATTTTCTACATAATTGCCATCATTTTTCAGACATTTTTCATACAGGAAACCAAATTTTCTACACCCTCTTCATAGAAAGATACTGCCAGTGACTCAGTGTCATCAGTGCTAAAGCTCTTCCTGCAAAATCGTGTTTCAAGTTCATGAACTACTAGTAGTCGGAAGGTATGAGACTGGGGCTGTACAGCAGGTGATCTAACTGCTCCCAATGAATTTGTTGAATAAGGTTCTGAGTGACACCAGTGGAATGGTGATATGCACTGTCATGAAGCATAAAAATGATGATAAAACAATTGAATTTTGAGTTACGAATGTAATTCAAATTAATGGTCATACAAACAAAGAGCAGTTTATATCAACATTGATTCAAGTGTCTGTGTCATTTCTGATATGTAGTGCTCCTAGCAATTTCAGTCTTTTATAAGTGCACAAGACCAGGAAGTTAATTTCATAGACAGTGAAGGTAAATATTATAAATTCATTTTACTATATTTTGACAACTGAGTATAAAATAACAGTTAGTGAAATTAACAGTGTGACCTGCAAAAGGTATAATGATTGTAATGCATTTTATATACATAAGTGGCAACTACAAATGTTTGTGCATGGAAAAATTCAATACAGTTGTAGAGACAGGTATACATACAGGGTGACAATTAATGAATGATATGAAATGAAATCATCATAACTTCTGAACGGTTTGCGTTAGGACATTCAAATTGCATGGTTGGTTGTGCAGCATGATGGGAATTTGTATGCGTATGCATGGTTTGGTTTAGTGATGAAGCCCACTTTCATTTGGACGGGTTTGTCAATAAGTAAAATTGATGCATTTGGGGGAGTGAGAATCTGCATTTTACAATCTACAATCAAGAAGTCTCTTCACCCTCAATGGCTGACTGTGTGCTGTGTCTATTCATGAAATAATCAGTGCAATATTCTTTGATGGCACGGTGTCTACCGAATGGTATGTGGAGCTTCTGGTAGATGATTTCATCCTTATTATCCAAAATGACCCTGATTTCAAAAAGATGTGATTCATGCAAGATAGAGCTTGATTCCATCAAAGCAGGAGAGTGTTTGATCTGCTGGAGGAGCACTCTGGCTCTGGGGTACCCATTGGCCAATGGAATGTGCCTCAGCTGGCCTCCATATTCTCCAGATCTGAACAAGTGTGACTCCTTTTTTGTGTGGTCTATGTTAAAGACAAAGTTCCGACACTTCAGGAGCTCAAGCAGAATTTCACTATTTGTCTATGTCACATCATTGCCAATAATTGCAGCCATAACAAACATGTCATAATCCAAATCTGAATATCTATAGTTACATTTACATGTTCAATAAAGTGTGAGCATGCTGTAGTTTGTAATTAATTTGATTTTTTTCTTTTTTTCCATAAAGTTCAATAATTGTCACCCTGTATTTGAGTCATGTTCACAAAGAAACAGCTGAGTGTCTCACAACTAGACGTGATGGAATACTGTTTCAGCATTATAACCTGTACTGGAAAAATTAATTCAGAAGACTACTCTATTACAGTAAATGAATAATCAATTTGTTATCCATACCAATCACAAAATTCAAATTATTACTGTATTTAAAAGATACTGCCAAGATCTTATATAGGGTAGTATTAAATGAAATAACCACAGAATTTTACAATGCAATTACTATTTTACAAAGTGCAGCTATTAAATAAATATTTTTTTTTCAAAACACAGTTAAAAGTAAACAAGTCTGGTGTACCTGAATCCATTCACTCTCTTAAAAATAAGTATTCTCAGAATTTTGTAATAAGTTGTTGTTGTTGTTGTTGTTGTTGTTGTTGTTGTGGTCTTCAGTCCTGAGACTGGTTTGATGCAGCTCTCCATGCTAATCTATCCTGTGTAAGCTCCATCATCTCCCAGTACCTACTGCAACCTACATCCTTCTAAATCTGCTTAGTGAATTCATGTCTTGGTCTCCCTCTATGATTTTTACACTCCACACTGCCCTCCAATGCTAAATTTGTGATCCCTTCATGCCTCAGGACATGACCTACCAATCAATCCCTTCTTCTAGTCAAGTTGTGCCACAAACTTCTCTTCTCCCCAATCCTATTCAGTACCTCCTCATTAGTTACGTGATCTACCCACCTAATCTTCAACATTCTTCTGTAGCACCACATTTTGAAAGCTTCTATTCTCTTCTTGTCCAAACTATTTATTGTCCATGTTTCACTTCCATACATGGCTACACTCCATACAAATACTTTCAGAATCGACTTCCTGACACTTCAATCTATACCTGATGTTAACAAATTTCTCTTCTTCAGAAACGCTTCCCTTGCCATTGCCAGTCTACATTTTATATCCTCTCTACTTCAACCATCATCAGTTATTTTGCTCCCCAAATAGCAAAACTCCTTTACTACTTTAAGCATCTCATTTCCTAATCTAATTCCCTCAGCATCACCTGACTTAATTCGACTACATTCCATTATCCTTGTTTTGCTTTTGTTGATTTTCATCTTATATCCGCCTTCCAAAACACTGTCCATTCCATTCAACTGCTCTTCCAAGTCCTTTGCTGTCTCTGACAGAATAACAATGTCATCGGCGAACCTCAAAGTTTTTATTTCTTCTCCCTGCATCTTAATACCTACTCCAAATTTTTCTTTTGTTTCCTTCACTGCTTGCTCAATATACAGATTGAATAACATTGGGGAGAGGCTACAACCCTGTCTCATTCCCTTCCCAACCACTGCTTCCCTTTCATGTCCCTCAACTCTTATAACTGCCATCTGGTTTCTGTACAAATTGTAAATAGCCTTTCGCTCCCTGTATTTTACCCCTGCAACCTTCAGAATTTGAAAGACGGTATTCCAGTCAGCATTGTCAAAAGCTTTCTCTAAGTCTACAAATGCTAGGATCATATGTTTGCCTTTTCTTAATCTTTCTTCTAAGATAAGTCGTAAGGTCAGTATTGCCTCACGGGTTCCAACATTTCTACGGAATCCAAACTAATCTTCCCTGAGGTCGGCTTCTACCAGTTTTTCCATTCGTCTGTAAATAATTCACGTTAGTATTTTGCAGCTGTGACTTATTAAACTGAGAGTTCGGTAATTTTCACATCTGTCAACACCTGCTTTCTTTGGGATTGGAATTATTATATCCTTCTTGAAGTCTGAGGGTATTTCGCCCGTCTCGTACATCTTGCTCACCAGATGGTAGAGTTTTGTCAGGACTGGCTCTCCCAAGGCCGTCAATAGTTCCAATGGAATGCTGTCTACTCCCGGGGCCTTGTTTCGACTCAGGTCTTTCAGCTCTCTGTCAAACTCTTCATGCAGTATCGTATCTCCCATTTCATCTTCATCTACATCCTCTTCCATTTCCATAAGATTGTCCTCAAGTACATCGCCCTTGTATAGACCCTCTATATACTCCTTCCACCTTTCTGCTTTCCCTTCTTTGCTTAGAACTGGGTTTCCGTCTAGGCTCTTGATGTTCATACAAGTGGCTCTCTTTTCTCCTAAGGTCTCTAATTTTCCTGTGGGCTGTATCTATCTTACCCCTAGTGATATAAGCCTCTACATCCTGTATTCAGTTTTGCCTGCTTCATGTACTACATGTTTATATTTTCTCCTTCCATCAGTTAAATTCAATATTTCTTCTGTTACCCAAGGATTTCTACTAGCCCTCGTCTTTTTACCTACTTGATCCTCTGCTGCCTTCACTACTTCATCCCTCAGAGCTACCCATTCTTCTTCTACTATATTTATTTCCCCCATTTGTGACAATTGTTCCCTTATGCTCTCCCTGAAACTCTGTACAACCTCTGGTTTAATCAGTTTGTCCAGATCCCATCTCCTTAAATTCCCACATTTTTGCAGTTTCTTCAGTTTTAATCTACAGCTCATAACCAAAAGATTGTGGTGAGAGTCCACATCTGCCCCTGGAAATGTCTTACAATTTAATACCTGGTTCCTAAATCTCTGTCTTACCATTATATAATCTATCTGATTCCTTCTAGTATTTCCAGGATTCTTCCATGTATACAACCTTGTTTTATGATTCTTGAACCAAGTGTTAGCTATGATTAAGGTTCCTCTTTCGTTTCTTAGCCCCAATCCATATTCACCTACTATGTTTCCTTCTCTCCCTTTACCTACTGTCGAATTCCAATCACCCATGACTATTAAATTTTCATTTCCCTTCACTACCTGAATAATTTCTTTTATCTCATCACACATTTCTTCAATTTCTTCGTCATCTGCAGAGCTAGTTGGCATATAAACTTGTACTACTGTAGTAGGCATGGGCTTCATGTCTATCTTGGCCACTATAATACGTTCACTATGCTGTTTGTAGTAGCTTACCCGCACTCCTATTTTTTTTATTCATTATTAAACCTACTCCTGCATTACCCCTATTTGATTTTGTATTTATAACCCTGTTTTCACCTGACCAGAAGTCTTTTTCCTCCTGCCACCGAACTTCACTAATTCCCACTATATCTAACTTTAACCTATCCATTTCCATTTTTAAATTTTCTAACCTACCTGCCCGATTAAGGGATCTGACATTCTACGCTCCGATCTGCAGAATGCCAGTTTTAATTCTCCTGATAACGACGTCCTTTTGAGTACTTCCCACCTGGATATCCGAATGGGGCACTATTTTACCTCCAGAATATTTTACCCAAGAGGATGCCATCATCATTTAACCATACAGTAAAGCTGCATGCCCTCGGGAAAAATTACGGCTGTAGTTTCCCCTTGCTTTCAGCCGTTCACAGTACCACAACAGCGAGACCGTTTTGGTTAGTGTTACAAGGCCAGATCAGTCAATCACCCAGACTGTTGCCCCTGCAACTACTGAAAAGGCTGCTGCCCCTCTTCAGGAACCACACGTTTGTCTGGTCTCTCAACAGGTACCCCTCCATTGTGGTTGCACCTATGGTCTGGCTATCTGTATCGTTGAGGCACGCAAGCCTCCCCACAAACGGCAAGGTGCATGGTTCATGAGGGGATGTAATGTAATAAGTATGCCCAAAATTTTATATATCTTACCCAAGTTTTTGACATTGGTGTCTTATAATTCATAGGTAATGAAAAGTTTTCCATCACCTCTCAATTTTCCAGGATACAGTTTTCTACAAATAAATTTTCAAACACAAAATTTGTTCAAATTAATGTAAGGCTTTAACTCAGTGATATTACATAATCCAAATAGCTTTCTAGATTTTTGGTATATCTATCTCCTCTTCCTTATCTCAACCTGATTTTCTCCGTGGTCTCCCTAACTGTTTCTTCTCTTTTCTGTGCTGTGATGGCTTTACAGACTGAAAAATGTACACTTTTAGATATAAGATTAGCTGGCTTTGTGTTAAACATAATTTTAGATGGAGACAAACTGGTAGATGAATGCTGTAAACTATTCATTATGTCTTCAAAACTATTAATATATTCAATCCAAGTGGCATGGTTCTTAATACAGTACATTCTACAAAGTCTTCATATTTCTTGCATGTAGGTTGCTGTTGGATTTGAAGAAGGGTGGTAAACTGAATTCGAATAGGTTTTATTTTTTCTTGACCAACATATGCTTTCCATGCTTTGGAAGTGAACTGAGATCAAGTATCTGAAAGGACTGTTCTAGGAACACCAACATTCAAGAAATAATTACCTGTAATTCTGAAAATGATTTGTTTGCTTATAGCCTTTCTAAGTGGGTATACTTCTATGAATTTTGGAAATATGTCAATTACAAATACATAGCAATTTCCCCCTTTGGTTTCTGGTAGAGTCCCACAGTAGTCACAAGCTACCAAATCTGTGTGTTTGGAAAAATATTTTGCTTTACTTCTCTGCACATTTCATCAGTTACCTTAACACATTGACATCTTTCACAAGTGTCAGGCATATTTTTCTAAAGTATCAATTTGTTGTTCAGACAAGCATAGTTTCCAGTTACCTATGGACTAGGTCTTCTAAACAAAATCCCATTATGTACCTTGTAATATAGTCCAATTTTTTCTTTCCCCTTTTTCCCTGCAAAGCTCTTGACCAATTTTCATTTATGATGATCTTGATACCTTCTAATTTCATGGAAAATTTTCAAAGTTTTCCCTTTTTCTTTTCCACCCTTTAAGTATGTAGTTTTGAATTCCCTTTCCTCTACCTGATTGCTGTTTTGTGAGTTGTTCCCAGTGGAAACCTACAAGGGGCAGCCACTGGAACTATATTTTCCTTTAATGTGTCAATGTGTGTGATCTCATAATTAAATTGTTACAAGAGTGTGACTCATCTGATAACTGTATTCTGGTATAATTTACACTCCTGTAAATAACTAAGTGCCTTGTGGGCATAATAGATAATTACTTTGTGACCTAAGAGGTAACTTTTAAATTTACCGAAAGCGCAATGTACAGCCAGCAATTACTGCTCAATTACAGTGTACATTTTCTCACATCTTTGTAACACCCTGCTCGCAAAAACAGTAGATCTGTGTTCAGATCTTCCTCCAATTTCCCTCTTCTGAAACAGATGAGCACCCAAACCAGTACTGCTGCTGTCTATCATAATAAAAAAAAAAAAAAAAAAAAGGAGAGCCATGTATGATTTATACAGCATTCGACTCAGGGCTGATTTTTTGTTTCATCAAATGCATCCTGATACACCTTACTAACCCCAACTGCATTTTTTATCAATAAATTGCATAGACATGGGCTAGTTGAAGCATTGTTACAAATAAAATTTTCTATAAAAGCCTACTAACCCGTAGAAAGATTTCAGTTGCTGGTTGTTACTTCTTGCTGAAAATATTGCAGTTGCTTTGATTTTGTACTTATCTGGTGAAATTCCCTTTTCCAAAATGATACATCTTGAAATTTTTAACTTCTTCACCACAAATTTACATTTTTCCAATTTTAATGTGATTCTCCCTCTCCTTTAACCCCAAGCAATCCTCCCTTAATAATTCAAAACATTCTTCCCAAGTCTTTCCAGTTACTAGAATATCTAAAACATAAACAGTTATTTTAGAAAAAAACTTCATACCCCAAACCAAAATTCAATGCCCTAAGAAACTTTGTTAAGGAAACACTTAATCTGTGTGGAATAACATGATATTGATAGCTCTCATCTTTATACAGGAAAGCAGTGTACCTTCGTGAGTCAAGGTCAAGTGATATTTGATGAAAGCCAGAAGTCAAGTCCAATATGGTCATGTACTTTACACATTCAAATTTATGTAAGAGCTCATCAATATTATCTGGATGACCATTCTCTCTCTTTAAAAGCTTATTTAAATGTCTAGAATAAAGCATCAGCCTAACATCCCCATCTTTCTTTTGAAACTACTACTAACAAATGGTTATATTGACTATTAAACAATGGAAAATCCAGGATGCTGCTCACCATATATAGGAAACATTGAACTGCCTGTAAACACAACAAAAATACTGCTATACTCTAGAGTTTTCAGCCAAAAAGTCTTCTTCTAAAGTAGAAAACGCACATTCATTTGCACAAGCAGAGCTGATACACATTAGCACAATCTCTCACCGCTGCGGGTGGATTGCATACAGCAACTCCACTTGATAGGAGAATAAATCTCTAGGGTGTATGGAGCAGGCTGGGGTAGGGAGAGGGGAGGGCTAAAGGACATGAGCGTGTGAAGATGCAGTGCTGCTTGTGGGAGCATGCAGAAACTTGAGTGGGGGGGGGGGGGGGCAGGGTAGGGTTGCAAGATGGAGTCTGATGTCTGGGGGGGGGGGGGCAGAAGAGAAGGAGAAAAGTTAGTGAGTAGTTCATTGGTGAAATAGAAGGTTGTAAAGTGCTAGAGTGAGAGAACGGAAACGGATATGTGGGTGAAGGACAGCAGGAACTAATGAAGGAGGGGATTGCGTGGGGGGGGGGGGGGGGGATGAAAATATATTGCACAGTGGGTTCCCATTTGTGCAATTCAAAAAAACTGGTGTTGGTAGGAAGGATCCAGATGGCTTAAGCTATTAAGCAGTCATTGAAGCGAAGCTTCTTGTGTTGGGCAGCATGTTCAGTAACTCGATGGTCCAGTTGTCTCTTGGCTACAAGTTCCTTCATGGCCATTCATTCTGATAGACACTTTGTTGGTTTGCATGCCCATGTACAAAGCAGCACAGTGGTTGCAGCTTAGTTTGTAGACCACATGACTGCATCCACAGGCAGCCCTACCTTTGATGGAACTGGCAATGTCTGTAACCATACTGGAGTTGGTGGTGGTGATGGGAGGATTTATGGAACAAGTCTTGGATAGGAACTCTGATTGTTGTGTATAGATGCTAGCTGAGTTGTTGACCCTTTGCTCACAGCTACAGGTTGCTTTGGCTTCCATCACACAGCTTGAGGCTGCTGCCAAGGGGCGTAGAGCACGTCCCAAGTGTCCTTTGGTCGGTCCACTGCTGTGGCCGCCCCAGGTAATGGCTGCACTGAGGTTGACCCCTCACCCGTGGTCAAGTGGGAGATCATTTCAAAGTCTGGCAGGCAGCGAAAAACTTTATGAGGGGCTGATCAGGGGCCTCTCCGGTTCGTTTGACGAACAGGTTTTGGGCGTTATCTGTTGCTGACGATGTCTCTGAGCCAGATGCAGTCATCCATACTGTTCCAGGGAAAGATTCTTGACCCACAAGGTCTGGGCATTCACAGAGGGTGGGTTTGCTGGTACTTGGGAGCTCCAATGCTAGGTGCGTAATGGGGCCACTTAGGAACATGGCTGCCAAGGAGGGGAAGGAAGCCAGTGTGCACTCTGTGTGCAATCTGTGTGCATTCTGGGGAGAGTCATTCTGGATGTGGGAAGGGTGCTTCTGGATGCCATGAAGAGTACAGGGTGCAGCCAACTGCAGGTGGTGGCTCAAGTCAGTACCAATGACGTGTTGCTTTGGATCGGAGCAGATTCTGTCTGCTTTCGGGTGGCTTGCATAAATGGTAAATACTGCCAGTTTTGCTTCCAAGATTAAGGTGGAGCTCACCATCTGCAGCATTGTTGATAGAACCAACTGAGGTCCTTTGATCCAGAGATGAAATCCAGAGATGAATGGAGGGTCTGAATTAGAGGTTCAGGCAGTTCTGTGACCATGTAGGCTGCAGATTCCTTGACTTGCACCATCGGGTGGTGGGTTTCCGGGTTCCGCTTAATAGGTCAGGAGTCCACTACACATAGGAGATGGCTACGTGTAGCAGGAGCTGTGTGGATGGGACTGGACAGTTTTTTAGGTTAGAGGGTCTCGGGGAACCACAGAAGGGACATCCGTCTAAAAGTGGGCAGGTAAAGCACAGTAAGGCAGCTGTAGAAACGATTGGTATTGTAGTTGTAAATTGTCATAGCTGTGTTGGGAAAGAACCAGAGCTCCAAACACCAATAGAAAGCACTGAAGCTCAAATAGTTGTAGGTTCAGAGAGCTGGCTAAAGCCGGAAATAAGTTCAGCCGAAATTTTTGCAAATGATCTAACAGTTTCAGAAAGGATAGATTAAATACAGTTGGTGGTGGAGTATTTATTGCTGTCAGACATAGTTTGCCTTGTAGCGAAAGTAAGTAGATAGTTTATGTAAATAAAATAGAAAGAAACTTCCACATGGGAAAAATATATTAAAAACAAAGATTCCAAGACTTACCAAGCGGGAAAGCGCCAGCAGACAGGCACAATGAACAAAACACACAAACACACACACAGAATTACTAGCTTTCGCAACCGATGGTTGCTTCTTCAGGAAGGAGAGGGAAAGACGAAAGGATGTGGGTTTTAAGGGAGAGGGTAAGGAGTCATTCCAATCCCGGGAGCGGAAAGACTTCCCTGCTGGCGCTTTCCTGCTTGGTAAGTCTTGGAATCTTTGTTTTTAATATAAGTAGATAGTTTGTGTGAAATAGTGTGGGTAGAGGTTATACTTGACAATCGGACTAAACTATTAATTGGATCATTTTACCGACCCCCCGACTCAGAAGATATAGTTGCTGAACAGTTCAAAGAAAACTTGAGTCTCATTTCAAATAAGTACCCCACTCATATAATTATAGTCGGTGGTGACTTTAATCTACCCTCGATATGCTGGAAAAATTATACATTTAAAGCTGGCGGCAGGCATAAAACATCATCTGAAATTGTACTGAATGCTTTCTCAGAAAATTATTTTGAACTTTTAATTCATGAGCCCACTCAAAGCGTAAATGGTTGCAAAAGCATACTTGACCTTTTAGCAACAAATAACCCTAGACAAAAAGTATTGTGATGAATACAGAGATTAGCGGGGACAAGGCAATTGCTGCTAGGCAGAATACCATAACACCTACAACCATCAAAAAGAAACACAAAGTATATCTATTTAAAAAATCTGATAAAAATGCTCTTAACGCCTTTTTAATAGACAGTCTTCACTCTTTGCGATCTGATCATATAAGAGTAGAAAAGTTGTGGAATGTTTTCAAAGAGATAGTATCGACAGCAATTGAAAGATATATACCACATAAGTTAATAAGTGATGGTACTGATCCCCCATGGTACATAAAATGGGTCAGATCATTGTTGCAGAAGCAGCAAAAAAAGCATGCCAAATTTAAAAGAACACAAAATCCCCAAGATTGCCAAAGTTTTACAGAAGTTCAAAGTATGGTGCGTACTTCCATTTGAGATGCTTTTAATAAATTCCACAATGAAATTCTGTCTCAAAATCTGGCAGAAAACCCAAGGAGATTCAGGTCATGCATAAAGCACACCAGTGGCAAGACACAATCAATACCTTCACTGCGCGATAACAACAGTGAAGTTACTGATGACAGTGCCACTAAAGCAGAGTTATTAAACACAGTTTTCCGAAACTCCTTCACCAAAGAAGATGAAGTAATTATTCCTTAATTCCAATCAAGGACAACAGCCAAGATGAGAAACATAGAAATACATATCCTTGGAATAACAAAGCAGCTTAAATCACTTAATAAAGGCAAGGCCTCCAGTCCAGATTGTATGCCAGTCAGGTTCCTCTCAGACTATGCTGATAAAATAGCTCCACATTTAGCAGTTATATACAACCACTCACTCACAGAAATATCTGTACTTAAAGACTGGAAAATTGCTTAAGTCACACCAATACACAAAAAGTTAAGTAGTAGTAGTCCGCTGAATTACAGGTCTATATCACTAACGTCAATTTGCAGTAAGGTTTTGGAACATATACTGTATTCGAACATTATGAAGTACCTCAAAGAAAATGATTTATCGACACATAGTCAGCACGGTTTCAGAAAATATTGTTCTTGTGAAACACAACTAGCTCTTTATACTCATGAAGTAATAAGTGCTATCAACAGGGGATGTCAAATTGATTCCATATTTTTAGATTTCCAGAAGGCTTTCAACACTGTTCCTCACAAGCGTCTTCTAAGAAAACTGCGTGCCTACAGAGTATCGCCTCAGCTGTACAGCTGGATTCATGATTTTCTGTCAGACAGGTCACAGTTCATAGTAATAGATGGAAAGTCATTGAGTAAAACAGAATTAATATCCAGCGTTCCCCAAGGGAGTGTTATAGGTCCTCTATTGTTCCTGATCTATATTAATGACATAGGAGGCAATCTCAGTAGCCATCTTAGATTGTTTGCAGATGATGCTGTCATTTACCGTCTTGTAAAGTCATCAGATGATCAAAACAACTTGCAAAATGATTTAGATAAGATAGCTGTATGGTGCAAAAAGTGGCAATTGACCCTGAATAAGGAAAAATGTGAAGTTATTCACATGAGTACTAAAAGAAAGCACCTAAGTTTCGATTACATGATAAGTCACACAAATCTGAAGGCTGTAAATTCAACTAAATACTTAGGGATTACAATTACAAATAACCTAAATTGGAATGATCGCATAGATAATATTATGGGTAGAGCAAACCAAAGCCTGCGATTCATTGGTAGAACACTTAGAAGGTGCAACAGGTCTACTAAAGAGACTGCTTACACCACACTTGTCCGCCCTATTCTGGAGTACTGCTGTGCGGTGTGGGATCCGCATCAGGTAGGACTGACAGATGACATCAAAAAAGTACAAAGAAGGACAGCTCATTTTGTATTATCGCAAATACATTCTGTTGGCACCCACCTATATAGGGAGAAATGATCATCACGATGAAATATGAGAAATCAGGGCTCGCACAGAAAAATTTAAGTGCTCGGTTTCCCCGTGTGCCATTCGAGAGTGGAACAGTAGAGAGACAGCTTGAAGTTGGGTCATTGAACCCTCTGACAGGCACTTTATTGTGAATAGCAGAATAATCACATAGATGTAGATGTAGATGTACTAAGTGTGTTGCAGAATGAGATGCATGTTATGAGTGAGAGACTGTGTGTTTGTTCTTTGGAGGAGTAGCTCTGGCTTCATGATATTTGTTGATAGATGTAGCTCTGTAATGTGAAATAAGTTTGTTGTGATCTAATACTCTCCATCATTACTATATTTTCACAACACAACATTTTTTGGTGCTGAAATATGGAACCGAGTGAGCATTTTTCTTTTTTTTAAAAAAAAAAAAAGAAAGGAAAGGAAAAGAGAAAAAAAGGACGATGGGACTATGAAGATAAGCTGGATGACAAGAAAAGGCACATATTTCTCCTACAGCACAGATAAGCAATATCACACTCTCAATACTCTCGGAGTACTATGCTGGCTCTATGGCAGTAATAAGTTAATTTGATGCTTAGTATAAAATACTGCTTGTCATTTGTTCTTACATCACTTTTTAAATCAAACCTTTGTTTCTTCATAATGATAATACATGCTATTCAGAAATGCTAGCCGGCCGTTGTGGCTGAGAGGTTCTAGGCGCTTCAGTCTGGAATGGTGCTGCTTCTACGGTTGCAGGTTCAAATCCTGCCTCGGGTATGGATGTGTGTGATATCCTTAGGTTAGTTAGGTTTAAGTAGTTCTAAGTTCTAGGGGACTGATGATCTCAGAAGTTAAGTCCCATAGTGCTCAGAGCCATTTGAACCATTTGAACATCCAATCTCCCTGCACTGTGTATCATGGGGTGTGGCTAACTGTTTGCACACTATAGATTTTGGTGGCCTCCCTTCCATTGTGTTTGCTTCTTCTAAATCATCTTTGGCACATTTCATGCCCATCCTTCCAAGTCGACAAATGTGTTAATGTACTGACATTATGGATAAGTAAGTATCCATTGTTTGTAGAATCATTTGCATATAGGTAAACATACTTATTTTGTTGGAGGTCTTGATCTGATGGAATCCAGAGAAAATTCTATACTTCTGCAATTCAGTCACATTCTGCACTGTGAAAATAAGATGAATGTTCTTGTCTGACTATGTTGCTGGAGTGTTGAGAACTGATTGTACATTTAATGAGTCAGATATGTTCGAGATCTTGTTCAGAATGAGTGGCTTGATGAACTGAGAGCTCACATGTAGCCACTGCCTCTGCAATATTCACTGTCATGTTCTGAGGGAGGGTGTATGACAGTTCTGCTTGGACATTAGGGCAAAAGAAAGTACTAGCCACATATGGGCGATCAATTACTATTGACCCATCAGCTAATATTTTAATCACATTTGGCCACTACAGATACGTGTTTGTTGTGAATATGCTGCTAATGTTTCTTGTGAATATGCTGCTAATTTTTGACATTTCACTTTTGGGGAACAGATGGATGCTACACTAATGGATGAATGGTAAAAAGGTCTTTCAATATGCTTCTTACTTTCATGACTGGATACTAAGAAAGTGTCCATGTTATGCAATGGCTATTATTTTGCAACATCTTGTTTCAAGAGAGAAATAGTAGTAAAAAAAAAACCTATAGCTCAGCTAGTTTCTGAACAATGGAAGGATCCAGAGTTTGAATTCCCTGTAGTATAAGTTTATCCACCAGGAAATGTCATCTCTATTGCTTCCAAAAGCGTAGCATTAATCTGTGTAGAAGACATGTCTCTGGTAGAGATTCTAACATGATTATACAATACCATATTTTGTCTACTTGGTCAAAAGCTAACCATGTGCCAATGTGATAAATGACTCACCATAATCTAGTTGAATTCACACCAGTGATCAGTGCAGTGTGAGCATTGTGGTGACATTTGCACCTCACTTGTCTAGCCTCAGAAGAAAATGACTAATATGGGCATATTACACCAGTTATGACTCTAGATTAATCTCAGGAATCACAAATTTGATGTTACTGATATCATACTGTGGTAACTCACATGGTACTAAGCCTACATTGGACACTAAAATTTGGTGAATAGGAATGATTTAGCGGGAATTTATGGAAAAATTAATTGATTTCTTGTTTTCTGGGTGCCAGGCTTAATCATCATTAATCAGACCAAAAGTTGCCTTTTCACTGGATGTGTGTAAAACACTGAAAAGCATATAGTAATACCAAAACAGCTGACTGAAACCTCACCAAAATATTGATTTGGTCATCAGCAGTGTAGAGTTTGCTCTCTGTGGGTATCAATCTGCAGTGCTATGTGTCTTGGACTGTTGTTTTGTTTTTATCCTCTGTGAGTGGACAGTGTGAAGAATGGTTGACAGTAGCCGACAAGTGAACGGCCTATTCACTTGTAGACTTAGATCATCAGCACCACAGGCAAGGGCCAAGCAGCCAGTGTGTTCACCATTCAGGTGGTAGCATTCTAAGGTATTAGCTCTCTGACCAGTCTTAAGTTTTGCATATGGCCACATTACAAAGTATGCAACCAAGGAATCAGTTTTGAACTGAATAATGGTATTCATGAAAGGCACTCATTGGCAACAGTGTTAAAACTTGGATCAGAACAGTAATCAGACTGAAAAAGCAGCATTATGAGAGAGACAGAATACTGGCTTCAGAAAAGAAAACAGAGTCAAATACTCATGAGAATATGCATCAGTCTGGAATGAAACTCACTAAAGACTACAACAGAAATCAGAACGACATGGAGTAGATTGAAATCATCGTGGATTTGCGACAGCATCAAGGGTAAGTGCCGAGCAAATCCTGACTACCGAGTCTTGAGATGATGTTTCAACATAAAGTCTCCTCAAAGAATCATATTGAAGCCTCACTCCTCTTCAAGTGTCTCCACTGGAAATATCAATGAATGTAATCACTGACTCTCATCACTTTCCCGAAATGATCCCTGCACTCTCCAGCTCTCTTATTATTGTCTGATGATATATCAGTACCAGCCAGTTGATGATTCCTCCTGGACAGTTGTCCTCATCTTGATCCCTTATTCCAGGGTGCAACTTTCTGCTGAAAACTGGCCAGGCTTTCATGCACATACATACAGCTAACATTCTCATGGTTTTGTTTGGCAGGATCATTACTTGCTATGTGCCACAAAACAGTTTTCCCCCTCAAGGATTTTTCAGATGACTTTGGAGTGGTCACATACCTGCAGGAAAATTAACTCCCCTGTTATGATACTCATGGAGACACTTCAGTGAAAGAACTAGTGGTCCTAGTGCAGAAAGCCAGACGACAACAAGTCCACTCTGTCAATTATAAGCCTAGCACAGTAAGGTCTCTCCAGAGGAAAACCGTGATCTTTTCAGCACAATCCACATTATCCATCACTTGTATATCCAGGAAGGGTGTCCTTGTTTAGGGTACAGAGTGAAGTAATGTATTTCACTTCACAGGTATTGAACAGGCTTCTGTCTGTCATAAAGGAAAAAAATTGGGAATCCTCTTCCATTCAAAAGAGAATTTAAACGAAATGTCATTAGCCATCCCTTTCATAAATTATCTGATTATCTTCATTCAGGGACTGAAAATTCCTGTTAGTTTTGTGGCAACTAACAGTACTAACTGTAAACCTGAATGACATGTACTACTGAACTGTTAACGGGTCTCTGTTGTTAGACAGGTAGAAAATAATTTTCTTTGAAACATACCAATGTAATCAAGTATATGTTGCATACCAATAAAACATAATCAAATATATTTCAAGCAACCAATAAAAGATTAACATTAGCTGTTTTATGTATCAGAGGATACATCAACATTCTTGAAAATAGCTGTGTCCTGTCTAATTTACATGCTCACAATTATTTTATTGTTAAAAAGTTTAAAGATACTGTTTCTATGATTGGCTTATCTTTTATTAATGGATACTTTGACTTATCCCACTTCTCAACCTTTTCTCCTTTCTATTGCGATCTATGAATCACAGTGAATATACCTAATCAGTCATTGAGATCTAGTAACCATTTAAAATTGAATTGACATTAACTTTATTGTCTCTTAAAGTGTTAGTGCCCCATGCAATTCTGTGGTCAGATATACAATTGTACAATTGTTAGATTGAAAATGTTAAGCAAAATTTGTATATCATTTTGTAGTTCAGACTCCTTCAATTTAATATTGTAATTGCTGCAAATTATTATTTTCCTCCATATGTCTAATAGATGTGTGGGAACGTGGGAGTAGCCAGCGATGCATGCTTTGTTTACTTTGTGCAAGTGCAGCAGACACTAGATACAAGTTTTTACTCTTTGGCTGCTAGTTCAGTTAGTTGGAAAAATAAAGTATTTTTTGCAAAGCTGTATGTGGGTTTAATTTGTTGCCTACATAATTAGTGACTCCAGGAAAAAGAAGGAAAAGCTCTTGCAACTTAATATTGTGCAGCAGTTTTGCCAAAGATGGAAGAAGCTAACAAAATTCTGCAAGCAATAAATGACAGCTAAAGCAAGGGATTGGGCTTTTGGAGCTTGCAATGCCAAAGAATTATAGCAAAACGGAATCCATGATTTTTGCCAACTCCGGTACTAGCAGCCACACCACAAACATACTCCGATGCCAAAGATTTTTCATGCATGAATGCGCCATTATCAACCATGCCACAGTTGCAGTTAAGAGCACTTCCATTCACACCTACACTACCAGACGTATGGTTTGTGATAACAGTGAATATCTTCAAGTATCAATGCATAAGCAAAGACCATGAAAAATTCACTCTCACAATTAGCAACCTGGGTTAGTGAACAATAGCGATAGTCTCTGATATGATAATATATGTGCTGCTCCAACAATCATACACAACACTTAAAATGGCGTTGATTGCTCACTGCATGAAATTACCTGAACAGTGACTTTCCTAGGTAATGTATCAGGAGAAACAGGGGGACAAAAGTCCATCTGAATTTTGGAGACATTTACGCACTATAGTGATGCAAGCAAGATATCCAGTGAATTGTTACTGCATGTCTGGTGACATCAGCTTCCTCATCAACTTCAACTGATGATGATTGAATACGAAGGACAGTATCTCGACAAGCAGCTGCAAATAGCTGACA
Source organism: Schistocerca gregaria (assembly GCF_023897955.1). Lineage (NCBI taxonomy): Eukaryota > Metazoa > Arthropoda > Insecta > Orthoptera > Acrididae > Schistocerca > Schistocerca gregaria. The sequence goes on along the minus strand of NC_064921.1, from coordinate 945,331,795 downwards.
GAACTTTCACTACTCCACAGTTGATGTTAGTAGCATCTGTAGCGACATCATGTGCCACCTCTGCAATGGAAGCCAATTATGACTCATCGGAATGGATAGAAAAATCGAAGTTAAGCTGTGCAGCCACAGGTTACAAAAAAAAAAAAAAAAAAAAAAAAAAAAAAAAAAAAAAAAAAAAAAAACAGGCATCGCTGAGGAGATCAGGAAACTGCAAGATGTGATGGAATATATGGCTACTTGGCTACATAACTAGGAGCTGCAGACGTCCACCAGGTCCACCAGTAACAAGAAGAGGTCACATTCCAAACAGGATCGAGCTCACATCAACAATTTTTGCTGGTGTCACAGACGATTCAGGCCACAAGCTGCAAGATGCACAAAATCTTGTGGACACCCAAGTGGTGAAGGCAGCCTGCTCTAGGCACCATGGGCTGCGGCATTCATGAACAGCACCATATATGAATGGGGAACCAGCTGACAGTTGCAGGCATCAACATGCACAGTCATGGTAAGGTACTTGAAGGCTTCCTGTATCCTGTACCTTTATGCCACTCTGCATCACCCTGGGAGTATAAGCTAACATCACACAGATTACAAATGGTTGACAGACTCTCAGGCCTCAACACCGGCTCAGAAGTGAGTACCTTGCTGGCCCTGAGTTTTGTAAAGGAGGACACGTGGGAGCCTTTGGAATTGATAGCAGTTAACAATTTAAGTATAAACACACATGGTTATAAAGAGCTCATGATAGATATTGGTTTATCTATCAGTTACAAGTGGAATTTTGTAGTGGCAGATATTTTACAGCCAATTTTAAAAAGCACAGAGTTCTTGTCTCTTTTTGTACTCACCATGTTGTTGTTGTTGTTGTTGTTGTTGTTGTGGTCTTCAGTCCTGAGACTGGTTTGATGCAGCTCTCCAAGCTACTCTATCCTGTGCAAGCTTCTTCATCTCCCAGTACTTACTGCAATCTACATCCTTCTGAATCTGCTTGGTGTATTCTTCTCTTGGTCTCCCTCTACAATTTTTACTGTCCACACTACCCTCCAATACTAAATTGGCGATCCCTTGATGAAACTTCCTGGCAGATTAAAACTGTGTGCCCGACCGAGACTCGAACTCGAGACCTTTGCCTTTCACGGGCAAGTGCTCTACCAAGCACTTGCCTGCGAAAGGCAAAGGTCCCGAGTTCAAGTCTCAGTCAGGCACATAGTTTTAATCTGCCAGGAAGTTTCATATCAGCGCACACTCAGCTGCAGAGTGAAAATCTCATTCTGGAAACATCCCCCAGGCTGTGGCTAAGCCATGTCTCCGCAATATCCTTTCTTTCAGGAGTGCTAGTTCCGCAAGGTTCGCAGGAGACCTTCTGTAAAGTTTGGAAGGTAGGAGACGGATACTGGCAGGGAGTGAGTCGTGCTTCGGTAGCTCAGATGGTAGAGCACTTGCCCGCGAAAGGCAAAGGTCCCGAGTTCGAGTCTCGGTCGGGCACACAGTTTTAATCTGCCAGGAAATTTCATATCAGCGCACACTCCGCTGCAGAATGAAAATCTCATTCTGGATCCCTTGATGCCTCAGAACATGTCCTACCAACCGATCACTTCTTCTAGTCAAGTTGTGCCACAAACTTCTCTTCTCCCCAATCCTATTCAACACCTCCTCATTAGTTATGTGATCTACCCATCTAATCTTTAGCATTCTTCTGTAGCACCACATTTCGAAAGCTTCTATTCTCTTCTTGTCTAAACTATTTACCATCCATGTTTCACTTCCATACATGGCTACACTCCATACAAATACTTTCAGAATCGACTTCCTGACACTTCAGTCTATACTCGATGTTAACAAATTTCTCTGCTTCAGAAACGCTTTCCTTGCTATTCCAGTCTACATTTTATATCCTCTCTACTTCGACCGTCATCAGTTATTTTCCTCCCCAAATAGCAAAAATCCTTTACTACTTTAAGTGTCTCATTTCCTAATCAAATTCCCTCAGCATCACCTGACTTAATTTGACTACACTTCTTATCCTCATTTTGCTTTTGTTGATGTTCATCTTATATCCTCCTTTCAAGACACTATCCATTCCGTTCAACTGCTCTTCCAAGTACTTTGCTGTCTCTGACAGAATTACAATGTCATCAGTGAACCTCAAAGTTTTTATTTCTTCTCCATGTATTTTAATACCTACCCTGAATTTTTCTTTTGTTTCCTTCACTGCTTGCTCAATATACAGATTGAATAACCTCGGGGAGAGGCTACAACCCTGTCTCACTCCCTTCCCAACCACTGCTTCCCTTTCATGCCCCTCAATTCTTATAACTGCCATCTGGTTTCTATACAAATTGTAAATAGCCTTTCGCTCCCTATATTTTACCCATGCCACCTTCAGAATTTGAAAGAGAGTATTCCAGTCAACATTATCAAAAGCTTTCTCTAAGTCTACAAATGCTAGAAACGTAGGTTTGCCTTTCCTTAATCTTTCTTCTAAGATAAGTCTTAAGGTCAGTATTGCCTCAGGTGTTCCAGTATTTCTACGGAATCCGAACTGATCTTCCCCGAGGTTGGCTTCTACTAGTTTTTCCATTCATCTGTAAAGAATTCGCATTAGTATTTTGCAGCCGTGACTTATTAAACTGATAGTTCGGTAATTTTCACATTTGTCAACACCTGCTTTCTTTGGGATTGGAATTATTATATTCTACTTGAAGTCTGAGGGTATTTCGCCTATCTCATACATCTTGCTCACCAGATGGTAGAGTTTTGTCAGGACTGGCTCTCCCAAGGCCGTCAGTAGTTCTAATGGAGTGTTGACTACTCCCGGGGCCTTGTTTCGACTCAGGTCTTTCAGCGCTCTGTCAAACTCTTCATGCAGTATCACATCTCGCATTTCATCTTGATCTACATCCTCTTCTATTTCCATAATATTGTCCTAAAGTACATCTCCCTTGTATAGACTTCTATATACTCCTTCCACCTTTCTGCTTTCCCTTCTTTACTTAGAACTGGGTTTCTATCTGAGCTCTTGATATTCGTACAAGTGGTCCTCTTTTCTCCAAAGGCTCTTTAATTTTCCTGTAGGCAGTATCTATCTTACCCCTAGTGAGATAAGTCTCTACATCCTTACATTTATCCTCTAGGCATCCCTGCTTAGCCATTTTGCACTTCCTGTCAATCTCATTTTTGAGATGTTTGTATTCCTTTATGCCTCCTCCATTTGCTGCATTTTTATATTTTCTCCTTTCATCAATTACATTCAATATTTCTTCTGTCACCCAAGGATTTCTACTAGCCCTCGTCTTTTTACCTACTTGTTTCTCTGCTGCCTTCACTACTTCATCCCTCAAAGCTACGCGTTCTTATAAACACGTATGGTTATAAAGAGCTCATGACAGATATTGGTTTATCGACCCGTTACAAGTGGAATTTTGTAGTGGCAGATATTTTACAGCCAATCTTAAAAAGCACAGATTTCTTATCTCTTTTTGCACTCACCATGGACTTGGTAAATAACTGTTTTACTACCAGATCAAATAGGGGCATAATAAAAGGTTTTTGTTGCAGTGCAGCAGAGGCTGTATTAGGATTAGTCAGCAGCTCACCTATACAGTCTCCTCAAGAAGAAGACATGAAGACTCCAATAGTTAAACATAATACAGTGCATTATATACACACCATCCCATGTCTGCCAGTATCAAGATGCATCCACAGATTAGCCCCAGAGCTATTAGCAGAGACAAAAGCGATATTTTAGGAGATGCTCAAAGGTGGAGTAACAAGAAGGTTTGACAGTTCTTGGACGTCCCCTCTCCACCTCGTACGCAAGAAAGATGGCACATGGCGTCCCTGTGGTGACTACCACCGATTGAACATGATAATAATCCCGGACAAATACTCTATACCAAACATTCAAGAGGTTACCCATGCTCTAGTGGGTGTGAAAGTATTCTATGTACTTGATTGTCATAAGGCATATAGTCAGATTCCTGTGGCTCTGGTTGACGTGGCAATGATGGCGGTGATATTACCCTCTGGGCTGTTCAAATTTCTGTTTATGCGATTTGGACTCAAAAATGTGGCCCAAACTTGGCAAAGATTCATTGATGAAGTTCTCTAGGGATTACCTTTCTGTTATGCATATCTGGATGATATTTCGGTATTCTCAGAGGATATGCAATCACATGATAGTCATATTCAGGAGGTATGACAGAGGCTCGATAAATGTGGAGTAGTGTTAAATGAACGCAAATGCATCATGGTCAAGAGTCAAGTAACTTTTCTCAGATATATAGTCTCAGCCAATGGTATACAGCCATTACCGAAGAAGATCAACATGTTGCAAAACTTACCTAAACCCACAGACTACAAACAACTTAGGTGTTATCTTGGTGTGGTAAATTTTTAGCAGCATCATTTACCAATTACCGCCAAAACACAGGCACCACTTACAAATGCACTGGCTGGCAAGAATACCACAGGAAAGGGAAAGTTGCAATGGATACCAGAAATGATCAAAGCTTTTGGTGACTTACAACAAAGCTTAGAGGAGGCAGTGTTACTCGTGCACCCCATACCTGCAGCACCATTGAGTATTGTAGTAGACACCAGCCAGGTCGCAATTGGTGCAGCCTTGCAACAACAGATTGATGGACATTGGCAACCTGTTAGTTTCTTCTCAAAGACGCTGCAACTCCGACAGACAAAATGGGGACATATGACAGAGAGTTGTTGGCAATACATGAAAGCGTTATACTTTTCCGCCCATATATTGAAGCCAGGCCAGTAACAGTTTTCACTGATCATAAACCTATAGTCTCAACTTTCAGCGACACCAACAATAATTGCTCGCCAAGGCAGTTCCGACACACAGAGTTTGTTAGTCAATTCACCACATATATAAGACACATCAGAGAATGTGGTTGCAGATTACTTTTCTCATGTTTGCGGTGTGATCACCACAATAAACTATGAAGAACTCACGACATCACAGGAAGCAGATCTGCATCTACAGAAATTATTGACAGACCACACAACAGGGTTACACTTACAGCCGATACTCATCCCAGGAAGAAGTCTTAAGTTATGGTGCGATAGATCACAGCAGAAGCCAGGCCCTTACATTCCACAACAATTTTGTAAGGCAGTATCTGACAGTGTTCATGGCCTGGCACACCCAGGGGCAAATGCCACAATCAGGTTACTGACAGAACGTTTTGTCTGGCCATCAATTAAAAAGGATGCCAGGGAATCGACTCATGCATGCCTACAATGACAGCGCTGAAAATTAGGATGACACGCTCACACGGAAATTGGGAATTTCATAGGACCATCAACAAGATTTGCCCATGTCCATGTGGATGCAGTGGTCCACTCCTAGTTTCTGATGGCTCTAAATACTTGTTAACAGTGGTAGACAGATGCATGAGATGGGCAGAGGCCACTTTGATCACTGATATAGGAGCAGAATCTGTTGCAAAGGCATTTGTCTCTCGATGGCCAGCTCACTTTAGGTGCCTCCTGCATATCACAACATATCGAGGCCACCAGTTTGAGTCTAGTCTGTTCAATGAGCTAGCTTATTTATTTGGGTTCCAGCACCACCATACAACAAGCTACTATCCAGCAAACAGACGTATGGTGGAGAGATGGCACAGGACATTGAAGGCAGCTCTCATGTGACATCAGAGAAGCTGGACATAAGCATTTCCATTGGTTCTCCTTGGATTACAAACCACATAAAAGACAGACATCAGTGCTTCAGTGGTGGAATTGGTGGATGGGGAACCATTGAGAACCCTGGCAGATTACCTAACTGCCGGCGCATCACCAATGCCAACAAACCTCTCATCACTGGTACATGAAATCAGTGAGGATGTGGAAACAAAAAGAAGGACTACAGCAACTAGACATGGTGAGCAGCCAGTTTTTGTGCATAAGGTTGTGGCAGACTGTACACATGTCATGCTCTGCACAGATTCAATTAGAACGCCACTACAACCTCCACATACTGGACCTTATCGAATAGTACGATGCAACACTCATACTAAGGACCTCTCACAGAATGACAGAACTATTAGTGTGTCCATAGAGAAGGTAAAACCCACATGAGTCTTACCAGAACTGGAGTATGACGACACTCAACAGGATGAGAAGGACCAAAGTTTGGAACTCAGTACACATGATACGGCAGAAGAACCAATGGCAAGAGGACATGGAACCACAACACAACAGCCCACACCAACTCCCTCATCCTCACAGCAACAAGTCATCCATACAAGAGCAGGGAGGCAAGTCTAGTTTAAGTACGCATTTATCCTGGGTGCTCTGCACTTTAAGGGGGGAGGGGGGGGGGCTGTGTGGGAATGTGGGAGTAGCCAGTGATGCATGCTTTGTTTACTCCGTGTAAGTGCAGTGGACGTTAGATATAAGTATTTATTCTTTGACTGTTAATTCAGTTAGTTTTCTTTTCCAAGTTGGAAAAATAAAGTATTTTGTGCAAAGCTGTATGTGGGTTTAATTTGTTGCTCACAGATGTGTTTCAGTTTTTTCTGAAACTTCCGAACAATTTCCAGTTGGGAATGTGTAATAGATTAATAATTATATTTGTGGTGATAGACATGATTACATGTGGTGTTCTATGATAAAACTAGTTGTGTCTACACTTTTGAATTTATAATGAATTTTTACACACAGTAGAAAGCTGAAAGCTGCTGATTTATAAGCCTCAATATTTATATTCCTGCATTTAAATGGTACTCAGGCAGGCACAGTACATCAATTAGTTTTCTACATCTGAAAGCAGCACTTGCAGCTAGGACCATCTACAATGTCACAGGTTCTAGGAGTATTCCTAGTGGCAGATGCATCACTTAAGTGATCTTATAAACAATAAGCAACACCATAAAAGTTAAATGATTCACGAGACTTTAATAATGATATACTTAGAATAGGAGATAAAGCATCATGTGTCTTAAGAACAAACAATTTACATCAGTCTCTCTTATAAGTAAGCACAAACACTTATATTCCTTGAAACGAATGGTGTTGTGTTGTGCATAAACAAATAATAAATCCACATGAATGATTCTATATCAAGCCATATCCAATTCCTTTATCAGCTAAGAAAGGTGCCCAAACTGAAACCAAAGGACCGGAAAGATGAGGCATTATCGAAACTTCAGATGTCTGTTATGAAAACCTATTAGTAGCGATTAAAAAGTGGGATGGATCAGTCCATTTGCTATTAGGTACAAGAACCTTAAATAAAATAACAAACTGAAATGTTGAACAGAATTTGAAAAAATCAGATCAGTTCAGCAAATGTTCCATTAGCCTTATATCCAGACTTCTGTTACTTATTTAATTTAGTGACATATATCCCAGACTGTGATCTCGGATGCTGATTTTACAACTCATAGATAGTAATAATACCACAGCACACTATCCCACTGGCATTATGAGTTGCATGTTATCTGATCATGTGAGAAACTATGGAACAACAGAAAAAGAAGCTCTGGCAATGGTATGGTCATTCAAGAAATTTAAATAGATATTTTATGGAAATCGAACAGTAGTGCACACCAGTTAGAGTGTATTATAATTTCCATTGAGAAGTAGATTGTTTTACAGCAGACTTACTCAGTGGGGTTTCTTCTTACTAGAATTTAATTTTTCTATTGTTTATGGCAAAGAACAAGACAATATGGTGCCACATGTATCATCTCAGCTCCTATTACAGATACCAGCTGGTCAAGATGTAAATGAATGATGATACTTTGCTATTTATTTTCTGAAAGTTGGCAAATATGAAAAAGACATGAAATGGTAAATGAATGATGATACTTTGCTATTTATTTTCTGAAAGTTGGCAAATATGAAAAATACATGAAATGGTTTTGCAACAGTTTATCTCATCTCCTAAGTGTGTTTATAAATTCCTGAGGGACCAAACTGCTGAGGTCATCAGTCTCATTTCCTAAGTGAAGATGATTTAACAAAGTCTATTTAGAACAACTTCAAAATAATCATTTTCAGGAAGTTATATAAGGATGGTTTGATAAGTTTTTTATCCAAAAATACCAGAAGGTGTTTGGGATTTTGTGGCTATGGATATTTTGGTCTCCTGTATTATCGCTGGGTAGGAATGGCATAAATTTTTGTGGTAGTTACTTGTTGGTCTAAATTGGTGAAACTGTATCTTTTAAAAACAACTAATGCTAATATTGTAACTGATAAACTGAGTTATCATAAGTTTAAGAATATAAGTAAACCCAGAAAGTAATTGTCTGACAATGGACCTCAGATCACTGCTAAGTAGTTCAAAGAATTTTTAGCACACGAAAATGTAAACCATACATTGTTTTACAAATACCATCTGCATGTATATCCAGAAGAGAGAATTGTGCATGAACTAGAGAAACCCTGTAAACCCTGTAGAACCTGTTATGCAAATGAGCATTTCAAGACAGTGAAAATTGATTGAGAAATTTGAGAGGATGCTGAATTAATTGCCCCATTCAGTTATATAATTGGTTCCTATGGAGGAAGTAGAATACCTCAGAGTACTCCATTCCTGTGTACTTCCATAGACATGCAAGACAACAATGCAAACAAACAAAAAGATAAAAATTTTTGTAAAGCTATTAGTACAAGCTTAGCTACTGCTCAAACAGCATGTTTTTTCTCACTTGTCCATAATAAAAGTTCATCAATATTTAGAAATATAAGAATTATTTTATTAAGTGAAAGTCAGAAGAATAATGAAACACTAAATCACTTTTAATGTGGGTTTTACTGTTGATGGATATTAAACAGTGGTTGGTTTTGAAAACTCAGAGAGGAGAAGAGACATATTGAAAAGCAAATAGTCATGGTTTTAGTTTTGCCTCCAATGCTCAGATATGTCTTTCAGCATTCCATTAATGATAGCAGAAGTGACTGTCAAACTGTGGAGAATACTGGAAAACAAATACTCACTATTTTATTTCTGACATCAATGCTCAGAAACATCTTTTGGCTTCCCAGTAGTGGTAACAGTTGTGACTGACCAGCTGCAGCGAACAATACCTATTACAAAGTAACAGCATTAGTATGTATGATTATTAATGAACTCATTTTCTTTTTCAGTATTTTTGAGTTCAGTTTGGTAAGAAATTATACTTTGTTTCCACTTCCTCTCATACTTCCACAAAGTTAATATAAGTTGCTTCTCCCCTTGCCCCTTGCCCCTTTCCCCCCTCCATCTCCACCTCCACTTCACCTTTTGCCAGCTGAATTCCTGGGTTTTCTCTTGGGTGGCTGGATGGTAATTTCAACCCTTCTACCAAATATGATTTCACTGTCTTACATATTAAGTTCATTGCCTGGTTATTAATATTTACTTTATATTGGTTAGTGGTAAATCTTAGTTGAAGTTCTTCACAAAATTATGATAATTTAGATAATAGTTATGTCAAAAATGTATCACAATACATTCTTTTCAGGTGTTGCATTTGTAAAGTGTTGTGCAATTCTGAATCCACCACCTCCAGTTGTGTTCAAAGCTGACCACCCATTCCTGTTTCTTATCGTAAATAGGGTTCACCATGCTATCCTTTTTATTGGAAAAGTTCAGGATTTAGCATCAAGGTAAGGATTATTAATGTTATTTTCTTATTTTGTGTCTAAAATAACCAATTGTAGTGTTTTATTATTTTGTTGTTGTTACTGTAAGTCTAAAACAACCAAGTTAAATTTTTCTGTGGATACCACAAGTATTTAGTTGATTTATTGTCATTCTACAGGTGTGACTGTTGTCTTTTATAATTAAAAGTTACTTATAATATTTGTAAAATTGTAATAGCGCCCTGTCCTCTATCAGTGTGTAATGTCACATAACAAGATATTTAGGATTAATAAAAATATGGATGTGTGTTGCCATGAGCAGATGTAAAAGATAAGCATGAACATATTACTAATAGTCTTTAAACTCACAATATGCATCCATTTTGCACTTCAATTTGTAAGCAAATTAAATATTTCTTTTTGAGGTTCAAGAGTTTCAATGATGAACTACATAAATAACACTCAGTGCCTGTTTATTAACATAAGCATGAACTTTACAAGAGTTATGCTCATCACATGATGCCTTACAGAACAATTCTAACGGAAAAATCATATTAAAATAATTTTCAGAGTCTTTGCTACATAATCACATTTTCTCTTTGCCCATTCCTTCAGAGGTTGCATCCTATCACCTGGCAGTAACTGGCACCCATGACCCACACTGGTTGTCGAAATTCTCATTGCCAGATCTGCACTGCTCACTTGTAACTCAGAAAAACTCTAAAATGCATAGATAGCAGTAATAACAAGTAAATGAACACAGTTCATGAGTTTGTTGTGTTGTATAACATTAAACTTGGACCAAGTGAATGAAGTAAATGTCAATCTGAATTACCACAAGGAATGCTCGGCAACATTTGTAAATCAGCTATTGGCATTATTGTTGTTAATCAGCTGCAGATACAAATTGTGTGTTGTATATAAACAGTATTAATTATTAAAGCTTTTGTGCTTTAAAGATGGAGGAAAATAAAGGGAAGAAATTTTTTAGACTTCTTCAAGAAACTCCTCTGCAGTCGAAAAACAACAAAATAGTCAGTTATCTGTAAAGTAAATGAAAAGAAACAATATAATTCTGAGTCTTAATGCTCTTGAATGTAGAATACTGCTCACCTTGGCAGCCTAGAATGCTAGGAAAGCAGCATGTGACATACTCAGGCAGTGTGGTTTCAAAACATATTATCATTATAGCCAATATGAGTCATTTGATGGCATGGCTAATTTGATATCAGGGAATCAGAAGTTTTCTGAACACGATGAAAACATATATGGAAACAGGATACAAATAGCGGTATACGGAACAAACTGTCTCCACTAATATCAGCATGTACATATATTTCGATAATTGACAATTATCATACACGTGCATACAGTACAAGGTATAAGAACAGACTGAATTAACATGGTGGCACGGGTGAGCGACCTGAGTCCCAAAGATTCATGATGTCTATGGTCGATATGACCTATCGACGCTACACGACCCCCCCCCCCCCCCCCCCTTCCCGTACAGAGTACCTCATGTGAGTCTTGAGGGAAGACCATGTAAGCATCGATGCTGTTGGTGGTCGTATGAGCTGGTACATTCACAACTGGGACCTCCACCCCAACCGGGGTGGGGTATGGAGGCAGAGCGATGGGAAGCAGGTCCACCTCGAAGCCGTTGAGCGAGCAAGAACGTACGATGTGGCGGCCAGCCTGAGAGCAGGCAGGTTGAATGGCAGATGGGGTGTAGGTGTGGCAAGCCTGGATGCTAATTGAGCCGTCCTGCAAGATGAAGGTGCGGATTGTTGTCGAGTCACACTCACGAAGGAGGGTGAGGCTATGCACAGCACTGATGTTTAACTGCTCATTGGGTGGCAGGGCTGCAGTGTCTGTGAATAGAATGAGAACTCGGTTGTCAAGAGTGACGATTGGAATGTCGTTCATGCAGCGTGGGGGTACGTTGCAGAACAGGATGGCTACGAGAGAGGGTGTCTCCGTAGTCGATAAGGTAGCAGTGAAACCCACGCATGGGGTGGAGGGTGACATGTCTGAGAAACCTGCAAAAGATGACGGGGAGGCATCGGGTGAACAAAATGGTGTGGTGGCCCAAAGAGAAACATTGTCGGACTCCACAACAGGAGGGAGACTGGCGGGAGAGTCGTTAGGAGAATCAGACTGAGCCAGTAGAGGGATGTCGGGGTCCAAGAATGCCGGTTTGAGTCAGTGTAATGAAACACTTTGCGGACTGTCTTTGATGATGATGTCGAAAATTGTATCGCCCCACCAGAGGGCTTTAAAGGGGCCACGATAAGGTGGTTGCAGAGGTTGTCAGACTGAATCATCTCTCAGCATTACATGGGAGCAAATGTTGAGAGTGGTTGGCACGTAAGTGTCCGTCGGGGAGTGGCTGATAGGTGGGTGCAGGCATGCATGTTTGAAGTGAGAGCGCATGTGACTTATGGAATCTAGGGGGGAGGGGGGGCAGGGGGGGGGCATGGGGAGGGGCATGACTTATGGAATCTTGGGGGGGGGGGGGCCAGGGGGGGGGGGGGGGAAGTCCTCAAGTACTTGAGGCTGAATGAGTTCCCCTGGTAGGATTGGGTTCTCCCTGAAAACGAATTTTGAGGTAGTTCCCTGTAAGTCGGGCTCAAAAGTTGAATGGAGGCTGAGCAGTACACATGGAAGTGCTTCGGACCGGAGGCAGTCGTGGCACCTGAGTGCCATTTTTTGAGTGCGGTGCCACCGTTCCACTAACCCGTTGCTTTGTGGGTGGTAGGCTGTGGTGTAAATTTTCTTTATGCTGCAGGCCTTACATAAAATGGTGAACAGGGAAGACTTAAAATTGCCGACCCTGGTCGGTGGTGATGGTGGTCAGACAACCGAAGCTAGCAATCCATGTGGAGATAAAACCCTTGGCCACAGTTTCGGCAGTGATGTTAAGTGAGGCTACTGCCTGTAACCAGTGGGACTTGCAGTCAATTGTGGATAGAATGCATCTGTGCCATCCGATGGTGGAAGAGGACCAATGTGATCAATATGTACATGACGAAATCATTACGTACATATCGTGATGTGGGATGGCAACCGATTTTGTTGTGTTGGCAGGGAACACAGCTGTGTGCCCAGCTCTGACAGTCCCATTTTAAATTTTTCCAAACGAAATGCTTGGAGACGAGCCATGAAGTGGTGCAGATGCCGGGGGAGGGGGGGAGTAACGGGCGTAAGGTACTGGTAAGAAGAGACGCACCGCACCTCGTCCACAACACCGGGGAATTTAGCTTTAGTAAACACAAGGGATGTTTGAAGGTCCGTGAGGAGAGCTTGAGATTCCTCGTCAGAAGCTTGCATGGCAGCCATGTTGGATAAGTCAATGATGCGTGAAATAGTATTGATCTGCAAAAAAAATATCTGCGGTGATGTTGTTCGTGCCTATGACTTATAGAATGTCAGTTGTGAATTGGGAGACTACATCAAAGTCACGGAAACATTGAGGGGGTGGGTCCTCAGGGTGGGTTGCAGAAAACATCTGCGAGTAGTTTGTGATCCATGAGGTCGAAGAACAAGCGACCACATTGGCCTTGTAAACTGAAAGAAGTTCTCTATTGAAAGTGGAGTATTTCTTCTGAGCTGTTGATAATTTTTTAGAGAAGAAATGAAGAGGGGAAACCATGTCTGCCTTGTGTTGCTGTAGTACTGCTCCCTCTGCGATGTTACTGATGTCTGTAGTGATGAACAACTCGATCTAGGGGTTGGGATGGCTGAGTGTCACAGCGTGAGCTAAAGAACTCTTTAATGCATTGAAAGCCTCCAGCATAGGTGGAGTCTATCGCATGGGTTTGAGTCCTGAAGTCTGTTTACCTGACAGTGAGTCTGTCAGCAGGGCCTGCATAGCAGCGGCAGAAGGCAGATGATGACGGTAGTAATTTATTGTGCCCAGGAAATGTCGGAGTTCTTTGTAAGTAGCCAGGGGTGGCAGTAAAGTGATGGCGTGTATGCGAGATTTGGGAGGCTGTATTCTGTCGGTGGAGACAGTGTATCCCAAGAAAGTGACAGAAGGCTGATGCAACTGGAATTTTCCTTTGTTCACCTGGACGCCATTAGAGTTCAATGTCTGGAGGACCATGGATAAATGATTTTCATGTTCCTCAGCTGACTTGCTGACAATGGGTATGTTGTCCAGGTACGCGAAGCAAAACGCAAAATGTTGTAAGATACAGTCAATGAAATGCTGCCACATTTGTACCGTGTTTTTTTAGGCCAAATGGCATGAAGTTGTATTGGAACAAACCAAGTGGCGTGATAATAGCTGTTTTAGGGATATCATCTGGCGCTTCGGGAATCTGGTGGTAGGCACGTTTACAGTCAATAACACTGAAGAATATTATACAACCCCCTATGCATTGCTCCCACAAAGATAGTCAAGACAAGATTAGACTAATTATGGTGTGCAGAGAGGGGTTTAAGCAATCATCCTTCTTCTGCTCCATACAAGATATGATCAAAAATTAATCTAAATATTTTGTTTCTCTTAAAGAATCTTTATTTCTTCTTCAACATCAATTTTGTACCCTTCAAAGTAATCCCCCACAGAAATAATACAGTTGTACCAGCACTTTTTTCAGTCTTGGAAGACATTTTGGAACTCACTTTTCGTTATGATGTTCATGTCCTTCAGTGATTCTGGTTTTATCTTAGCAGTGGTGGCAAAACATCATCCTTTCATGGTTCTCTTCAGCTTTGGAAATAGAGAGAAGTCACAAGTGGCCACATCTGGCCTGCTTGGTAGCTGAGGTGACAGAACAGTTTTGTTTTTTGGCAAAAATTCATAAACAAACATGGAGGTGTGAGCAGGAGCAATTTCCACGAGTGGTTTTGCCACAATTTTGGTCATTTTCTTTGGATTTCTTTGTGTAGCTTCTGCATATCTTTCAGGTAGTATTCCTTACTGAACATATGACCTTATAGCAGGAACTCATGATGTGCTAACCCTTTGTACCTGAAGAAAACAGTGAGAAAAACCGTCACGTGTGATTGAACTTGCCGAATTTTTTTAGGTCTTGGATCTTTAGGCAGTTTCCATTGGGACAATTGGGCCTTAGTTTCAACGTCATTCCCATCTACCCACATTTTGCCACCTGTTATAATCTTTAGACACTCTGGATCATTGTTGACTTCATTCAGTAATTTCTGATTTATGTCCATACAATATCATTTTTGGTTGAAGTTCAACAATTTCACAACAAATTTTGCTGCTACACATTTCATGCCCAAAACATCCAAAAAAATTGCTTGGCATGAACCAAAGGATATGCTGACATCATTATCAACCACTCTGATGGTGATTTGCCATTTTTCCAGAACCATTTTCCCCTACTTCTTCCATATTGTCATCAATAATTGATGTGCTAGAGCATCCAGGATGGTCATCGTCTTGATCTTCTTGATCTTCCTGTCTTCTTAAAAATATTTATACCACTTGTAAACTCTCCTCTTACTCATAGCAGATTTGCCAAAAGTCACACTCAACTTTCAAATGTGGTGCTGCACTTTATTCCATTTTTCAAGCAAACTTTAATGCAAATTCTTTTATCCATCTCGAAAGTAAAAACTCACTGAGTACTTGAAAACAAAATCAAATGGCTCTGAGCACTATGGGACATAACTTCTGAGGTCATCAGTCCTCTAGAACTTAGAACTACTTAAACCTAGCTAACCTAAGGACATCACAAACATCTATGCCCAAGGCAGGATTCGAACCTGCGATCGTAGCGGTCGCACGGTTCCAGACTGAAGACCTAGAACCACTTGGCTACAATGGCCGGCACTTGAAAACATGTATAACCTTTTTGACTGTAAACAATAAACTAAAGCTTCAAAACAGCTGAAAATGTAAACATAAATCAGGCACATGTGTACCAACAAGATAAAAAAAATTGGAGATCAGATGTATAAGGCCAGGGGAATTAAAAAATTCCCATTACTTTTTGATCACACCTAGTATGTGAATGGAACAGGAAGAAATTCTAATAAGTTATACAATGGGAACAACCTCCACCATTCACTTCACAATGATTTCCAAAGTATACAGGGTGTATGAAAAAGGACCTTACAACTTTACATATCTGTACAAACTTATTCATAAGACTTACAGACTGAGTCTTGGTGTCATCTTGAAAGCAAGTAGATCAAGTTTTGACTCAAATGATACACTAGTATCAATAGCTCATGGAGTTTGAATGAAGTCATGTAATAGGGTTATGAGAAGCTGGATGTTTCTCTATGGTATTGGAGAAAGACTTGGCAGGAATGTAAACAATGTACACGATTTCTGGCACCGGTAGTCATGGGAAGGTGTGGTAGCAAGAAGACCAGGCTCCGGGTAGCCATATGTCTTTACCAAGAGGGAAGTCTTGTCATGTTTGGCATATATGGCTGTGGTGCATTGTGCTGCATCTGCAGCAGCAATGCGAGTAGCAGTTGGTACCACAGTGACACAATTAACTGGTATAAATTGGTTACTTCAAGGACAGCTCTGCGTCAGGTGCCACATGATGCATTCCACTGACCCCAAGCCACTGCTGTTTGCAACTTCAGTGGTGCCAAGTGAGATCTCAGTGGAGGGTGGAGTGTAAGTCTGTTGTGTTTTCTGATGAAAGCCAGTTCTGCCTTGCTGCCAGTGATGGCTGTGTGTTGGTTACGAGGAAGCCACATGAGCAAGTGCAACCAATCTGTTTGCAGCCTAGACGCACTGGATCTACACCTGGAAGTGCAATTTCATGACAGCAGGAGCATTGTCATGGTTATCCCATGCACCCACACTGAAAATTTATATGCCCGTTCGGTGATTCAACAAGCTGCACTGCCATTCATTAATAGCACTCCAGGGGGTGTTTTCCAAAAGGATAATACTCACCCATATACCACTGTTGTAATCCCTGATGCTCTACAGAGTGTCGACATGTTGCCTCCGTCTGTTCAATCATCAGGTCTGTCTTCAACAGAGCACTTATGGGACATTATCGAATGACAATTCCAATGTCATCCACAGTCAGCATTAGCCATCCCTGTGTTGATCAACCAAGTGCGATGGCATCAAACACCATCCCGCAAAACTGACATTCGGCACTTGTGCAACACAATGTGTGCATGTTTGCATGCTAGCATTGTATGTTCTGTCAGTTACACCCTTTATTAATGTACCAGCATTTAACATTCGCAATGGCTTTTCTCAGGCTTGCGTCAACCTGTAATCTTGTCTTGTTAATTACTTAAATTTGTTACCTACACAAATGTACTCCTGAAATTTTATTTCTCTACATTAATAATTTCTTGGTGTTGGGACTTTTTTTCCTTCAGTGTATTCAAATTTCTTACCTTTTATATTTGCTCAGTATCTGTTATCAAATATTTTGCAACACTTTTTGTATTTGGTATAAATTTTTGCCACTGCAGAAAAAGCCTGTCATGGTAGCTGTCTCTTCTAGCTGACTGACTTGCACTGCTGCATCTGTTAAGACTTTCGTAGAGTATGGTAAAATCATCTGTAAATGTTAATAGTTCTTTTTTATCTATGTTTATACACTGATTTTATGTTAACCCAGATTTGGTGCTAATAGATTTGTATTTGGGCATCCTTCACTCAAACAATAACAACAACAAAAGGTGGTTGTGTTGGTTTTGGTTGTGGCAGTAGTAGCCTACACTAGATTTGGACCCTGACTCTCATTGCAATGTTAGTTTAGTGTCTAACATTGAGAGCCCTGTTTCCTGGAAGCAAAATCACTTGCATTAGTTTGTTAGATTGAGCAAACATGAAACCTTTGCTGAGTAATAGATAGCGGAATTTTAAGGGTTCAGAGCATATCTGCTCTTATTCCTCATAATTTGGCTTCTCATTTTAGATAAGATTGTTGTAGTTTAAGTAGGATGCAGTTGACGATAGAAAACTTCTAAAACACTGCAATCAATTGCTAATCATGGTAGTGACCCGTCTTACCTATGATTTTTTTAGTGCTGGCTGATTCAGGCTTTTGTTTTTGTAGGAATCGAACATTTCTATGCTGTGCAGGTCAGTAAGTAATTACAGCTGTCAATGGCTGTCAGTTGAGCCACTGTAAGCTTGTGATATAAGCATTTGGAATACTCATTCAATTTGTGGCCATTGTCAGATGCTGGAAATGAAGGCCTGATTGGGAGTTAGGATAACAGAGTTAAAATATGAGTTTTATGATAAGTTTTTAGTAGTATGCAAATTAGTACACTGTCTGTCTTCATAACATCTAAAATTATTGTTGATGTTGTAGCCGACACTGATCAGGACAGTCTGTTCCATAAAGAAGGTTGAACCCATATAAATTTCAAGTAGAGAAAAATAAGAGTACTGTTAAGTTCCAAAATTCTTATTGTCAGTTTTTGTGTAACCTTCCATTACAATTCCAGAATAAATAGTGACATTTTATTGAATTTAGCAAAGATAAAGACAGTCTGGGGAAAATGTAAATAAAAAGTCTGGAGGAAGACAATGAATACAAGATGAACAATTGATTTAAAAAAAAAGTTTATGTTTGCTGGAGAGTTGTGACAGTTGTTACACAAATGCGGTAACAAATAACTAGTCCTAATGTGATGTTTTCCACATACAAGGCATGTATAAGGACACTACAGACAAATTTTGCTAGCAGACTGGAAGATATGATTGTATTTGGCAGGATATATATCTCTTGATGAGGACATACTATGAACAGTGAGGAGCACTGGTCGTGGTCAATCTTTGACATAGTCAATGTCTTGCATCCCATAGAAGAAAAAGACCCATCAGAGTTTTCTTGTAACTTCATTGTAACCTGAAAATTGTTTTCTTCCTAAAATGATCTTTCTTATTTATGAATATGTATGTTTACACATTTTTGTGCTCTTGTATGTGCATATGTATTATGTAGACAGATAAATATTTGAGCTTGTTGATGTTCCATTCATTAGCTACATAAAGATATTTGAGTAGTAGGAAAGACATTAAAACAATTTCCTCCAGGAAACTTTACCGGGAACTGCTGCCATATTGGGGTATCCTTCAATGCTGATATAAGTTTTACATAAATACATTTTTACACTAAGTGCTATATATTGTTTTTGATCTACAGAGAACACACTGATAGAAATCTAAAATAGAAGGTATGGTTCATTTTTATGAAATTATAGCATTCAACTTAAGGTTTTGAATCTTGATCGTTCCACTGTATTGTATTTTCTGTATTGTATTATAACACTTGTTGATTTACAAGTTACTATAGTTAATGTGTTTCTAATGCATTTTTCCTCTGTTCAATTGTAATAATTTCTATTGCAGCAATAGCCCTCATGAAGAGACTTGCGGTTAAATGGAAGAAGGACTTCTTCAATTCTGTTTCTCAGCGATATAATTAATTGATGATATGCTAAGATAGTGTTGCATCAGTTACTTTAGTAGTTATTAAATACTAATCAACTTGTTCTTTGACAAACTCATGGCTCATTCAATACTTGAAATGTTTCATAACAAGAAATGTAACAGTTGTGTAAGAAACAGTACTCACAGCTTTATATGAACAGTTGATTATTATAAAGTTTAATTGTTAATAAATACAACTGCTGCTCCTGTTTTTGTAATAAATGCTCTAACAGAATGTGAAGCAAATTTTCTTATCTTTGTTAACCACCAACACAGGTGATAGTTTGTAACTACCCTGTACCAAAGTACATGAAATAAGTTTTGTATATTACTTTTGTTTGCATTTGATTTATGTTGTTGCATCCGCCCCATTAGCTGAGTTGTCAGCACATTTGATTGCCATGCAGCAAGCCCAGGTTTGATTCCCAGCTGGGTCAGAGATTTTTTGTGCCTGGGGACTGTGTGTTGCCTCATCCTCCTCATCATTTCATCATAATCAATACACAAGTCACCCACAGTAACATCAACTGGAAAGACTTGCATTTCGGAGGCCAAACTTTGCAGGTGGGTACTCCCAGCCATATGATCATTTCATTTATGTTGTTGCATCTCTCTTGCAATCTTTTCTACAGTATTTAGATAAATGATTAAAGCAGTAATTAAACTGTTAAAGAAATTTTGACTGTATGGAGAAAAGGTTTTCAGTCGCCAGCAACTGCAACATAATAATGCAACTAATAGTATAGTCAGTTCCTAATGAGTTAGAGAGATGAGAAATTTTGTATTTTTGATAAACTTAAGTCAAATGTATGTTTTACTTGTAAGAGTTTCCATCATCATCATACTAGTATTCCACAATTTAAATGTGAGATTTTTCCCTTGAAATTTTTTTTATATATAATTTTCCTTGTGTATTGTAGTTTACTAGTGAGTTTCATGCCATTATTGTATAATTTAATGCTCAGTGATGATCAGTTTTGAATGTGCCTTTTTTGCTCTTAGGCACTGAAAACCATCACTGAAATTAATGTGTTAACTTCTCACGTCAGGTCAATATGACTATTTTTTTTTTTTTTTTGTTCTTTTCTTATTGCTTGACACAGGGGGAGCAAAGGAAGCCAAACCAATGGGAAACCTTTTGTTTCTGGCCTGTCTCTTTAGTTATAGTTGAAACAACTGCCAGCCTCATTACTTATTCAACTTTTTTTGTTTTGACCCATGGAATCTGTTCTTTGTCTGCTTCTCTTTCTCATATAAATTAATGACCTACCTTTGTCATTCAAAGTATGCAAATTTACTGTGTTTGTTGATAGTACTATCATAATAATAAACAGTAAACAGTCCGCTGCACTAAATGCTAATACCACAAATTACTTTTAGAATTCCTAATATGGTTCGAAGTAAACTTACTGACAGGCTTGAGCAAAACAAATTACAGCCAATACAGCTTTGATCACAGATTCAGATTCTTTATTGGTCATTCAGCATTATTACATGCTATAGACTTTGTCAGTTCACTTAACCTATTAATTTTACAAAGTAAATTTTTACATATTTAAGTTGATATTGGGCATTTCTAAAAATTCTTCTAATGAATAGAATGGATTAGTTAACAAGAAGTTATGTACATTTTCTTTAAATAATTTGTCAGGCTTGATTGACACATTCTTAGACAATTTGTTATATATTTTAATTGCCATATCTTTATGACTATTGTTAGTTTTAGCTAATCTATTTTGTGGCAACAGCAGAGAAGTACAGGTTCTTGTATAGTAGTCATGCCTTTGATTTATTACACTTAAATTAGGTAGTTCAGCAAGTATGTAGTTAACACTGTCAAGAATATATAAATTATTAACTGTTAAAATTCTATATTTAATGAACAATTATTTACAATGTGTTCTATTATCTACCTTAGCCATTACTCTGATTGCTTTCTTCTGAATCATCATAATTTCGTTTATTTTTCTGCTGTTTCCACAGAGTATTAACCACTACCTTAAAACAGATTGAAAAAGGCAAAGTATGCTGTCCTTACATATTCAAATGTCACGCAACACATCCATCTCTTCAACAAATATATAAATCTTGACAACCTAACCAATATGTGATCAACATGAGAGTTCCATGTTAGACTGTTGTCAAGTATGATACCTAAAACCTTTGCCTTGTGTTTTTCTATTTTTGTAGTCTTTGATAGACTGAACTACATATTCTGGGTCTTTTCCTCATTTAATAGTATAGCATTTGCATTAAACCATGATGTTGCATTTTCTTTTGCCAATTTCATACCACTTACAAAGTTATCAAATACATGGTTTACAGATAGAAAAGTTGCATCATCTGCCCACATATATGTCTTTACATCTATATTTCCTGGTAAGTCATTTATGTGTATGAGGAAGAGAAGTGGTCCTGATTTAGATCCCTGTAGCACTCTGTGTTGAGCCTCAATTGTGTTTGACAGATGACTTCCTGAACTCACCACCTGTTTCCTTTAATTGAGGTATGATCTGATGAGTTTTAAACTTTTATCACACATTCCATAGTACTCAAGTTTAGAGAGCAAAAGTGAGTGATCAACACAGTCAAAAGCTTTGCTCAGATCACATAAGGTTACCTGTGTGTGAGCATAGTCCTTGAATGCTGCTAAAATGTATCTGACTCAGAACTCTATGGCATGTATAGCTGACCTTCCTTTTCTGTAACCAAACTGTGATGCACTTAACATATCATTTAGTTCTAGGTACAGGAGATACCTACTGTACATGACCATTGGAAAATACTAAGGGTACACCACACCATAGACAACAGGGTTAGCTGGTAGCTTCATGTCCTCCAGACCACAAAAAGGTTGCCGTCAGCTTCTTTTTCCATTAGCACAATCTCACAATTTGGAGATGTCAGTGTCACGAAGTACACTTATATTGGCATTTTCACTCAATTATATGCTATGGAATCATCTTATGGGACAATCCACCACATCAAAGAACATATTCTCCCTGCATGAAAAGGTTGTCCAAATTATGCACAGACTGCAACTGAGAACTCCTGTCATTATCTCCTTAATTCTAATATAACAATATTATGAGAAGTATAGTTGCTACTCACCATGCTGTGGCGATGCTGTGTCACAGATGTGCACAACAAAAAGATTGTCACACAATAAGCTTTCTGCCAACAGGCCTTTTTTGTGAAAAGTAGACAACAAATGCACACACACACACACACACACACACACACACACACACACACACACACACACACACACATGACCACAATCTCTGGTAGCTGTAGCCAGACAACAAACAGCAGTGCATATATGGGAGTAAGGAAGAGGCTGGAGTGGTTAGGGGGATGGATAGCAGGGTAAGGGTGGGGGACGGTTAAGTGCTGCTGCAAGAGAGCATGCAGGTACGAGGTGAAGAGAGGGTAGGGTAGCAAGGTGCAGTCGGGAGGTTAGACAGAGGGCGGGTGAGAGAGTGTTGGGGGGAGGGCGGGGGATAGTGGGAAAGGAGAGAAGAAGGGCAACAGATTTTCCATATGGTGTGGAAGTAGCGATTCAGGTCATTAGTGAAGTGTCCATGAGCTGCATATCACAGGAAGTGCCTGGCACTTGCTCAAAATTTAACACTGGCGGCTATGATACATGCAGAAACTGTTCTGAAGAGGTGATGTCCACAGCAGCTGGCAAAGCAAGTTAACCTTACTTTTAATGTATTTATCATTTGCCATTGTGTTCATTGGGCTTACCACTTGTAGGAATGATGATGCACAAGTAAATAATTATATTACTTATAACATGCATGTAACACTGCCAAAGAATAAATAGTAAGCAAGTAAGTACACAAATACAAGACAGAAATGGAAAGTACTCTAAAGTAAATATAACAATCAATGCAAAGACATTCCAAATTTTTTGTCTTAAAGATTGACTATTTCAACATCATGTTGTCTCACATACATAAGAGGATCTACTGAATATGTATACAAATAAAATACTTAAATAAATGACCACCTTTGCTGCTCACTGTTTTGGCAAAGTGACCTCTTGCAGTCTCTTCTGTTTCTCTTTGTGTCCACAAAATGGCCTGACATGAGTGTATATATGTAATAATCAATGCTATGTTTGAGCTCTATCAGTTCATAGTTCTATCACTATTATGATGAGTTACATATTTTGGCTTGTTACCATTGTACAGATAAAATGTCCAACAAGATTTTCCATGTCTTTTCAAGAAACTCTCAAGAGTCAGGAAATTATTTCAGAACTGCTATGAACTGCCAGTGTACAGTCTGTTTGAGGATGTATAATCCTTAAGACTTGTGTTTTAGCAACAGTACTCTATTAAGATAAGTACTTGCTGCACAATCCTATATTAATATAAGCAGGAACTACGATAGGCATAAGTTGTTCCATCATATACATTTTTCAGGATGTGGGTGACACTATTTAGGATAGCTGGCTAAGAAGATACATGCCCTTACCCACTTTATTACATTCAAATATGTTGTTATTTTGAAGCTCTGAACTGCTGGACCTGTAATTTAATTTTCTTATTGTGCCTCATGAGCACAGCTCGGCTGTCTTCATTACTGTCACAGTTGGGCTTGTACTGAAATTTAAGAATTCTTGACTAGATTCTACCAGTGAATGCGCAGTACCTTTTCACTCAGTAACTTTGTATGTTATTTCTAAAATGTACAGTAACTTCCCTCATTATGAATAGTACATATCAGAGAACACTGCTGGTATATATATATCTTGATATCTTACACTTAAGACTGCTATCTGGCGAATATCAAATGATATTTTTGACATTTTCCTTCACTTCTGCCATGATGTCACTCAGCATTCTCATGGCACATGTGTTTATTTGGTGCTGCACTGTGGTATTCCAAACTGGGATGCCAACTCTCAAAGGTTACACAAAGGCCCAACAGATTCCACAACTTGTGGTAATACTGCAATTCCCGTCCAATTCTGAAGACACATGGCACCCACCCCTATGCATGTCACATGCAAAAAGATTACGAAAACTCCACAAACCGCTTACTGTTCTTAAATATTAAACTATTATATGGTTTTCACTATTGCGAGCATCATTCATTGACTCGGTGGACACAGGGATTCATGTCACTTTGCTGGACTTATTAATGTGAGGAAAGTTCTGATAGAGAATTAGAAATTATTTAGAAATAAAGGAGATGGCTCACTGAAAGGCAGAAGTACTGTTTCATTAATAGGTACACAAACGGAAGGTACAGAGCTTTGCTAGCTTTCAGAATGCACTTCCTTTCTCAAGCTTGTAGGGAAAACATACACACACACACACACACACACACACACACACACACACACACACACACACACACACACACACACACACCTGTCTCCATACATCGTGCTCAGTTGACTGCCAGCCTCTAGCCTCACCCACCTGTCTCCATCCCTCAGCTCACCCCACCCCATGCCATCTCACATGCCCCTCTCACCCCAGTAGATTCTCTATGAGCCATGAAAGAACTGGAAGTCATATGGGCACAAAATAGGTTCAAATGGCTCTGAGCACTATGGGACTCAACTGCTGTGGTCATCAGTCCCCCACAAAATAGGGAGACAGGAATGTGCATGTGAGTGAGTGTGTGTGTGTTTGTGTGCATTTTTTCTCTACAAGCTGGAAAAAAGTAGTACATTCCAAAAGTTAACAAAGCTCTGTACCTCCTGTTTGTGTATTTATTGACAACACAGTGCTCTGCTGGATTGATATGTTACACCACATATTGCTCCATAGAGAGTAAAACAGAAGTGATATCAGGTGTTCCCCAGGGAAGTGTCCTGGGACCTTAATCTATATAAATGACCTGGGTGACAATCTGAGCAGTTCTCTTACGTTGTTCGCAGATGATGCTGTAATTTACCGACTAGTAAGGTCATCCAAAGACCAGTATCAGTTGCAAAGCGATTTAGAAAAGATTGCTGTATGGTGTGGCAGGTGGCAGTTGACGCTAAATAACGAAAAGTGTGAGGTGATCCACATGAGTTCCAAAAGAAATCCATTGGAGTTTGATTACTCGATAAATAGTACAGTTCTCAAGGCTGTCAATTCAACTAAGTACCTGGGTGTTAAAATTACGAACAACTTCAGTTGGAAAGACCCCATAGATAATATTGTGGGTAAGGCGAGCCAAAGGTTGCGTTTCATTGGCAGGATACTTAGAAGATGCAACAAGTCCACTAGAGAGACAGCTTACACTACACTCGTTCATCCTCTGTTAGAATATTGCTGCGCGGTGTGGGATCCTTAGCAGGTGGGATTGACGGAGGACATCGAAAGGGTGCAAAAACGGGCAGCTCGTTTTGTATTATCACGTAATAGGGGAGAGAGTGTGGCAGATATGATACGTGAATTGGGATGGAAGTCATTACAGGAAAGACGTTTTTCGTCGCGGCGAGATCTTTTTATGAAATTTCAGTCACCAACTTTCTCTTCCGAATGCGAAAATATTTTGTTGAGCCCAACCTACATAGGTAGGAATGAACATCAAAATAAAATAAGAGAAATCAGAGCTCGAACAGAAAGGTTTAGGTGTTTGTTTTTTCTGCGCGCTGTTAGGGAGTGGAATAGTAGAGAGATAGTATGATTGTGGTTCGATGAACCCTCTGCCAAGCAGTTAAATGTGAATTGCAGAGTAGTCATGTAGATGTAGATGTAGATAGAGACATTAAAAACGTGCCCTGATACCTATATTTAAACTCTTGGCCTTTCCATGACAATATTGTCTTTACGTCTTTTGTTTGTTCTATTGTATTGGATTCTTTCCAAACTGGAATCAGGAAAACATTAATTCCTATTATGAGTTAATGTTCGATTACTTTGCCCGGAAGCTACTTGAGTATTGCTACATCTCTGGCAATCCTGTGAAAACAGGTTTAAGAACATGAAGAAGAGAAGGGTTCACTCAATGGAACTGTTGAATGTGGAAAGAGGGAGTGTAGAATGATACACCTGGTAGGGAAGGTAAGATTAAGAATTCATTTTGCATTCAGATCACAAATTTATTTGTAAATATGGCTACATGCTGAACATTTATTAGTGTGTGTCTGTGTGTGTGTGTGTGTGTGTTTGTTTGTTTGTTTGTTTGTTTTTTATTATTATTAAATATACAGATAAGAGGCATAACAACCAACAAGTTTCTGTCCACATGAATGGCCACTGACAAACTGGCCAAAAACCAAGTGGACCACCCTGTTGCTGAACAAGCTGCCAAACATGATATCCCTCATCTCAATGACTGCTTCACAACCTGTGCCATATGGATCCTTCCCACTAACACCAGCTTTACTGAATTGCGCAGGTGAGAACTTTCCCTGCAGTACATCCTACGTTCCCATAATCCTCCTGGTCACAACCTTCATTAGTCACTGTCCTCACCCATCCAGTCCTCTCCTTGTTCCTATTCCAGCGCTCACAGTCGTCATTTCACCACCACACCCAGTCTCTTAATTTCTTTTTATTTCTTTCCTTTCCGCTACTGCCTCCTCCCCCCCCCCCCCCCCCTCTCCCCACCTTCTCTCCTGCCCTCCATTTAAACTGCAGCACTTCACTGTCTGCCACCCCCACCATACTATCCCTCCCCTCCCCTCCCCACCCCAGCCTCCTCCTTACCCCCACCCAGTTGCCATTCCCATCATGTACCTCCATACTCCCACCCAGTTGCCACTCCCATCATGCACTGGCGCTGGTGCTTGCAGTATGGTTTCAGTTATTTGAGACTGCAGATGTGTGTGCACATTGCGTTTGCATGAGTGTGTGTGTGTGTGTGTGTGTGTGTGTGTGTGCGCGCGCGCGCGCGTGTGTTTGCGTGTCTATTGCTGACAAAGGCCTTAATGGCTGAAAGCTATAATTGTGTGAATCTTTTTGTTGTGCCTATCACAACTCAGCGTCTCCGCTATATAGTGAGTAGCAACTTTCTTTCTCTAATATTGTTAAAGGTAAAAGTTACTAACTCATACCCACCATGTTTTACACATTACAATAATATAAATTCTTCTATGGCACTGGAGGAGAGTTTGTTCTCAGATTTTCATTTGTTGTCTGTTAGACATTTTACATCACTGGGCAAGTTATCAAACATTTTAGTTGTGGCATTGTGCATCTCTTTTAGTGTTTAATAAAGTCTTAATATGGAGTAACAAGTGTCATTTTCCTTTCTGGTATTGCAATTATGTACATCATCATTCCTTTGGGACTGAAGAGGATAATTTATAACAAAATTCATGAGGGAATAAAGAGACAGTGAAATACCAGTCAGAATGCCCAACTCCTTAAACAGACATGACTTTATCAAGCAAAAATATGTCAACTTACTGATTTGCCTCTCCCCAAGATTTGCAATGATTCTAATGAGGAACCCCTTGGAGTGCAGGGTCAGAAATTCATTATTTAGTAAGGTGCATTTGAGTGTTGAGTTAACAATTATGACAGTAAAAATATAAGCTGCTTGTGACTCACCATGTGATCAGGAGGGCAACAGAAAATGAGTGACCAGCAGGTACAGAGGTCAATCTTCTTTGGGATGTATGTATTGCACGTGACAAAGTGGACATTATTGACATTCAAGAAATGTTCAAAACAAGTCATTAACTTGTGCCATGAACACAGAATCAAAAATGGCATGCCAGAGTGATCACAAAGGTTCACACCATCAAGATCAAAGGCAAACTCCCCGGGAGTTACAAACCTTGCAGGTCATTCAGCAAGGTATCCACTCTTAAGGAATGCCGATAGAATCTTATTAGTGAGATCTGAAGGAATGTGATGGAATGCAGCCAAATGCGGAACAATCTGCTGTGGAGCTTATCATGAAACTGGCTATCCTTATGGCATAGCTGCATGTAATGTGACAATATCTTTCATAGGTATGGAAAAAAACAAACATCCAGAGGCTGAATTTGTTCAGTGGTTCCAGGTACCATGAGTTGAAATGTTATACATTTTTCAGGAATGATAGTTTGCACTAAATGAGTATGATTTTTACACGCAGACCAGGTATCAAGCAAAAGCAAGTTATTTTGACTGTCTATTGGCCAAAAGCTGTGCTCATACCATAGCTGTAGTTTTCTTATGCCAATTTTCCCAATCTTGCTCACTGCGATATAAATATTCCCTACTGCAATTTGCAAGATTGTGAACATGAGAAAGAACTGCAGCACAATAAATATTGTTCCAACCAATTTACCATCCAGATTAATAGTCAGTGTAATTGTTCATGAATATGTTGCAGCACTGATGTTAGTTGATCTTGATACAACTCTCTTGGTACCTCTAATTTCCAGGGATCCTTTCACAGGCATTTACTCTTCAAATCTTGAGTTTTTGGGGTTAAAAACAAATTCCATACTGAATGATGGGATAACTTTGTTTATCTCATCTACAGATGTTCATGCTGATTCTACAGTTTGCTGTGCTTTGTTAAGTTGATGCTTCATTTGGAATTTCATTATCTTATGTGTTCCAATTCTGTAGCACTATTTGAAGTTATTCAGCCATGCTCTACTACCCTTTAAATCTATGTCGTATGCCATCTGATGTGCAAAATGTATTAGGTCACTGTCGTGCACATCCTGTAAATTGTATCAAGCATCCTTGCAATGCACAAACACCAGTTTGTATAACAAGTGTGCCTTGAGTGCCGTTGAATATCTGTAGTTTTTCTTGTGGACTGCATGGTCATACAGCTGCAGACTTATTCGAAATCTGTTCATAATTGTTTTCTTTACTATGCTGTGGATGATCTTCCATATACATATTATGTTTAGTACATGCTCCTTGGACAATGATTGTCCTTCATTATGTTTCACTGGAGATGGGATGTACATGTTACATGCATAAACTCATCTCATACACTGACCTCTTCTGCTACTGTGGCTGTCCCTTTATAAACAATCATCACCCTCAGTATTGTTAAATAAGGGCTCTTTAACAAAATTACAATAAAAGCTCTCATTTTAAAACCAATGACACATTTCAACAACTATGATAACTTTTATAGAGTAAATACTAAATTGAATTTTCAAGTACATAATAACTTAACCGTGTATAAATGCCCATATATGTGGTGTTAACAATCTTCTTACTATTTTAATTAAAAATGTTCATAGTTTGGGGAATGTTCCTACCAATTACAGGACCTACACCCTACAATACAATTATAATACAGTAATTGGTTTCTTTGTATCCATTCCACAAGTACCTGTTATCTACACCCTTACATCAGAAATTACTGTTTATGGAAAAAAAATACGTGTTTTTTAAATCGGTTTGAATGGACTGTTACATTTCAGTCTTTGCCTCATTCTTCTGTTGGTACATATACATTCATGAAGGTTGCATTGTCTTTGATATGCAGAGTATATATTCTTTCATTATATGGAGTGATAGCACTAAAAGATCTATGCATATCCTTTGAGACTGTAAACTCAGCTCCATGCTCCCTTTGCCATTCATCTTTTCCTCAATAACATAGGGAGAATTTATGCTTATGAATCTCACCACTTACCTTCCACCTGATTTCCTGAAGAGCAACAACGTCTGTTCCATACCTTAGCACATCTTCTGAAATACTATTCATAACTCCCTTCTGCAGCTCTGTACATGTGTTTTATGTTACAAATTTAAGCACTGGTATATCCCTATTCCTGTTCCTTGGCACAATTTGTCTTCTCAAGGTCAGTCCAAGATTCCTTGTTAAATGATTTGTGATGATAAGCTTTTTATGAGGCAAGGATATTGACTCTGTGCTCAACCTCATTGTGAAGGACGAGGGCATTCATTTTGGGGTTAACTCTCCTAGAGGAGCAGATGACCTAGTCCATGGAGCCCACCCCAAGGTGTGGAACATGCTTTGTCTGGGTCGTCTGCTGGGACCAATATGGCTGGGGTGACACTGCCAGCAGCTATGCTGCTGCCACCATAGCCCCAGCTCCTTCAGAGTTCACAAAGAGACCCAAAACACTGTTTTGTAAAATAAGGACTCAAACTATACAGGGTGCTTTAAAAATACTTTTACAAACTTTGGAGACAGATTTCTGACACAAAAACAAGAAAAAAAGTTCATTTAAACATATGTCAGAAAATCATTTCTTTTCAAGTTATTAATTAAAGTTGTTGTTCAACTGCTTTCCAGGTAAAACCCAGCAACTCCACTTACCTGTGCAGCAGTTTCACTCATCGTGTTGTAGATGGTGTTGTGTTGCCAGGGAGACTTGTTTAGATTTGTCGTTCATCTGTCTTCAACAAATTCATTGTGTGCATGTACTACAGGTAGCGAGTTAACTGAAATTGTTCTGTTCAAACATGGCAGGGTATTCATTTAGTGAGCTGGCAGGTATGATTTTTATGTATGGCTGCATGAATGTGATGGGTACCAGGCTGTTCAGCTGTATCAGGTGGCATTTCCAGACTGAAGACAGCCAAGTCATCCAACCATCGGTGCCGTGTATTGTCGCATTGCCAAGACAGGATCTGCAGCACCACAGACAAATAATTGAGGAAGACTGCACGTTATTTGTATGCCTGATCAGAAAAAGCATGTTCTGTGGGTTTCAAAGAAGGGACAGATATCAATGCAAGACAAGTGGCCCTGGCATGAGGCTTACCTCCAAGTTTATCAGGGAGGACACTTCTCAAGCAACTCATGTATCCATACCATCTTCAATGTATGCATGACCTTATGTTTGATGATCACCCACCACAGGCGAGCTTTAGTCAATGATTTATTGCACAAACTGCCAACCCATTATCTGTCTCTTCAGTTTTGTTTACTGAGACAACATCAGGAAGAGATGAAATACCATATGTTCCCAAGCAACATATATGGGCCACTCACAATCACAATCCTCATCAACATTAGTTTAAGATTAACATGTGGGTGGGAGTTGTAGATGACTGTCTGGTATGGTCATACATCCTCCTAGCATGCCTTACAGGTATTCAGTCTCAGTGTTTAAGATGCACTTGTTGGTATCTGTCATGACAGCTGTATAAATACAGGAGGAGTAGTTCCATGGCCTGCATGTTCCCCAATCTCAGTCCTTTGCATAGTAATCTCTGGGGACACGTTGAACAATTGGTCTATGCAGCAGACCACCCAGATGCAGAAACTCTTCATTGATGTGTCATGGACACTTGAGAAACCAGTTGAAACCATCAGGGAGTATCTGAAAAGATGCGACAGTCCATTATTTTCAGAAAGCACGTGTGTTTCAAAGCAGGAGGATAACATTTTGAGCATTTATTATGAATTTATGTGTTGATGAGCTCCAATCACCTAAACTGAAAACTTTCATTAATAACTTGAAGGTTTTTTTTCTTTTCCCCCTGGAAGGAACCCACCCCAAAGTTTGTAAAAGTACTTTTGAATTACCCTGTATAATCAACTACTAAAAGATATCAGAGACACAAAGGAACTGCTAATTTAAAATATGTCTTAAAGTACTAATGAGACCATGCGATAAAAATTATTACAAATAAATAATCAGGTTGGCCAAGTTTATAGGTTCAATCAAAAACCAAGGTGTACTATCAAAGCAGTGTTGTGATTTGTTCCTGTTGTGTGAATCAGTTTGCTGTTCCTGTAATATTGAATTTGTTATGTATATTCTGTTACACATTAGTCTCATCTTATTTACTTCAGCTATAAACAATACATATATGTGTGTAAATTGACATGACTACAAAGAAACTTGTCTGCAGATGAATGAATAATTAATAAATAATTTGTCATTGTCTCTATCCAGGAGTACACCAGAAAGCAAGCACAATATGTGGAGATTAAAATACTCTCAGCCATAGACATTGTGGTGTTCTGTAGAATACACATATACAGCTAGATGTAGACCTATGTCTGCAGTGCACTATCTTTTCACTGTTAATAGTTGGAGGAGGTGTTGGTGATAATGATAAGAACAATAATAACTTTATTCATCATCAGATGATACAAGGACCATTCTTCTGAATTCATCAGTTCATAACAAGAGAACATACATATGTACAGTAAAAAAGAAAAGAAAATAGAACAGGTTTACATGTAGTTTGCTTACACATTAGACTTGATGTGAAAGTAGAGACTATTTCACCTTAGCAGCTAAGATTTATTTTAGGTTAGTTATTTTAGCAATGTCTGAAAACAAAAACTGGATGATTAAATGTTATCATTAATGAATTGCCTTTATTCTGTGCAACACAAAGTTACTCGTCTAGTGAGTAGTGTTTGTTGGCAGCAAATATTCTTTTTAGGCTGACTTGCAATTACGTATTAGGGAATGATGTTACTGAACTTGGTTATGTATTGGCAAGCCTCAGTCCCGTGCACAGTGAGTTTCTTTGATAAACTGCACTTCTATGGCTTAAGAGATGAAACTCATCTTTGTTTCTGGTGTTGTGTTTGTGCAGATCTGAGTTTACATTTTGTTAATGTCTTTGGCCTGACTTGGTATTGTGGATGTGCAGATCAGAGTTTACATTCTGTTTAAGTGTTTGGACCAAAAAGATTGATTTAACAATATACATATCTATAGGAGTTAATAACCCAGCTTTATGGAATATGTCATAGATTGAGTGTCTTTGTTTTGCACCACAAATTATTCTTATAGCCTTCGTCACTAACTTTAAAAGTTTATGAAGGTTTGCTTGAGTTGTGGTATCCCATACTTTTGTCATGTAGTTCCCATAGGATGACATCAACACACGATAAGCAATACATAGTACATGGGTGTCATTGCAGTATTCGCTAAGCATATTTATTGCAAATATATTTCTAGTAAGTCTGCTTACTAGAGGGCAAACGTACACATCCTATTACATATATTGTGTATTATTATTATTCCTAGGAACTTTACATAGTTTTCCTTGATGGTAGTAGCAGTTCCAGTACACAATGGAAATTCACAATAAGTCTGCCTTAAAGGGTTTAAATCCATTGCTGCTGTTATCTTCTGCTGACACTAAGATGAATTTCATTGAAGAACTGAATTATTTCATTTTTAATTCAGTTGAACAATATTTCTAATTTGTCATAATCTTTATGTTTGCACACAATAGATGTATCATTAGCATAGAGAATTATCTTTGAATTTGAGGAGTAGTATTTTATGTCATTTACACTAGTCGAGAAAAGACGGGGTCCTAGCACCGAGCCCTGCAGTATCCCATATTTCATTTCGGTAATGTTAGATCTGTGTGTTCCACTCACTGTTCTCAGTAGCACAAGGTGCTTCCTCTTAGATAAAATTTTATTAGATAAGGTACAGTGCCTCTAATGCCTGTGTTCCAAAACTTCTCTGTGAGTATTATTATATTGACACAGTGAAATGCCATTTCAAGATCAAGGAATGTGCTTTAATGTATTCCTTTTTTACAATAGCAGTTATTTAGGTTACCACAATTGATTTGTTTTTCATGAAAGCATTCTGATTTTCAAAGATGAGATTATTTTTATTTCAGAATGTGACAATTTCTATTCTGTATTAGTTCTTCTATGATATGTGTGAAAGAGGCAAGATGAAGATTGGTCAATAGCTTACTGCTTTCAGTCTACCTCCTTTCTTGAAAACTAGGGTACCTGGGCTATTTGCAACAGGTCAGGAAAACTTATTGATATTAAAATGTTTGTAACGGCAGTGGAAGGGGGTCCAGATATGTTATCAACGCAGGAGTTTAAGATGTTCAAAACCCACTGGCAGCTGCCATGTAAGAGGACAAGTGCACTTGAACACCAAAACTTTTGATATCTTGCAGATTTATTGGTTATTATTCTTTGAATGCTGTCAGACACAACATAGATCCTGCAATCTGAAAGATATGGCATTTAAATCTACCGTGCTACTGTTCATCGAGACTCTGTGAAACTTGGCAACAGGGTCATGAGCACACCTTCAGTTGTGCATGTTTTAAGGCACTTTTGCACATGCGCAACTTGTGTGATGTAACTGCCTAATGGGCCAAATACAAACAGCATTAATAAATAATGTGCACAATTCCTGATGTGCACAGCTAGCCCTTGCCTTTCAATTAGAAGTTCAGGAGGGTAATACGGGACGCCATGCTGGATCTCAGCAGCCTCGTATCACTAGCAGTCGAGATGAAAGGCATCTTATCCGCATGGCTGTAACATATCGCGCAGCCATGTCTCGATCCCTGAGTTAACAGATGGGGCATTTGCAAGACAACAACCATCTGCACCAACAGTTCGACGACGTTTGCAGTAGCATGGACTGTCAGGTTGGAGACCACGGCTGTGGTTACCCTTGACGCTGCATCACAGACAGGAGTGCCTGGGATGGTGTACTCAACGACGAAATTGGGTGCACAAATGGCAAAACGTCATTTTTTTGGATGAATCCAGATTCTGTTTACAGCATCATGACGGTCGCATTCGTGTTTGGCGACATTGCAGTGAAGGCACATTGGAAGCGTGTATTCGTCATCGCCATCTGGCGTATCACCCGGCGTGATGGTATGGGGTGCCAGTGATTACACATCTCGGTCACCTCTTGTTCACAATGACGGCACTTTGAACAGTGGACGTTACATTTCAGATGTGTTACGACCCTTGGCTCTACCCTTCATCCGATCCCTGCGAAACCCTACATTTAAGCACTGATAATGCACGACCGCATGTTGCAGGTCCTGTATGGGCCTTTCTGGATACAGAAAATGTTCGTCTGCTTCCCTGGCGAGCACCTTCTCCAGATCCCTTACCAACTGAAAACGTCAGGTCAGTGGTGGCCGAGCAACTGGCTCGTCACAATACACCAGTCACTACTCTTGATGAACTGTGGTATCGTGTTGAAGCTGCAGTTGCAGCTGTACCTGTACATGCCATCCAAGCTCTGTTTGACTCAATGTCCAGGCGTGTCAAGGCCGTTATTACGGCCAGAGTTGGTTGTTCTGGGTACTGATTTCTCAGAATCTATGCACCCAAATTGCGTGAAAATGTAATCACATGTCACTTCTAGTATAATATATTTTTGGCCAATGAACACCTGTTTATCATTTGAATTTCTTCTTGGTGTAGCAATTTTAATGGCCAGTAGTGTATTACGCTTATATTCACAGCTCAGTACACCTTCTTCGTTTTTTATGCCTGATCTGCATTCAGTTTTTTACGGGCTGCCCACTGGGCGCTCCTGCCACGAAATCTTCGGCGGGGGATGGGTTGCGATTGCGAGTTTTGCATTGTGAGAATCGTAAGGGCCTAAAGCACATCACCGGCGATTGTAAGATAGTATCATTTATTCACGCTTCTGAAATCTGTTGATTTTATGACGGGTCAGATTTATGTGTGCTGTAGGCCCAAATTGTATACAATTACGAAAATGCACGAAAAGCTGTATCACCGGTTTTCTGATATTCACTTAAATGTGGGATCGTCGACGGTATGTTTTAGGCCCTTGTGGATCTCGGCGCTTTATTTGGATTCTGGTCAAACGACCATGTTGGTAGACATTACTACTTGAGTTTGATCGTTTCCACTTTTGTGTTTGAAGTCGGTTGTTTACTATGCGCGAATCGGCTACCGTGTGCAGTGTAAACGTGCACTGTGTTGAATCTACTTTAGATGCTAACTGAAAAGTAAAATGTGAACACGGGCCATGAGCCGTTCCTGGGTAGCTCCGTCGGTAGATCAGTTGCCCGCGAAAAGCAAGGTCCCGTGTTCGAGTCTCGGTTCGGCACACAGCTGTATTCTGCCAGGAAGTTTCATATCAACGCACACTTCGCTGCAGGGTGAAAATCTCATTCTGGGAACAGCAAAACGAATTACTAGAAGAAGTTAGGCGCAAAGGAACTAGAGCCTCCGAGAACAGAGCCTTTGATTGAGAGAGTAACGAAATCAAATAAGTATGAACATTAACAAGGAAGTGTCCAGATAGCACATGTTGTTATATGGGTGCAGAGTAAGAATAGGGATTTCAGCCCGGAAGACCTAGACTGCACTTTATTACGTACAAAATACCAAAATTTCCAAAGCAATTCTTTCTTTTGTCAGATAAGTTATGCGTCTTATTATTATTATCAGTGTTGTTGTTATTATCATTTGTAGTAGCTGTATAAACTTGTTGATAAGCATAACTATTATACAGCAGACGCTAGTATTTTCACATCCTCAAAATCTTCTGAATCTAAAAATTTGTTAACATGCAGAATTTATACTCGCGACCCGCGACTGTCAAATTTATGTTATGATAATGACGACCAACGGTTCGGTTTTAGGGCGATAAACTACGCGGTCATCAGTGCCCTTCGTAGTATGTATCAAAAACTGTTAAAAAATAAACCAAAAGCCAAAACCGCATTTCGCGATGGGGAGCCGTCGGGATGATTTCACTGCGCCAGCACCTGTCGTGACTCAATACTACAGGAATTGCAAGCGTGGGGGCAACAGGTTTCCGACGCGGCCAGCAGATGGCATGCTCGGCGATAACTGGCTTCAGTTGTCAAAATACTTCGCGGCCGGCACAGTATCACGTGAGTACTGTAGGAGATTAATCGTTTACGGAATTATGGGTCATTCTCCGATGTTCACAACGATAATGGGAGAGGCATTACAATACGTCATTGTCTCAATGATAGTGTCTTCTCCATTTCTAG
The DNA here is from genome assembly GCF_023897955.1 of Schistocerca gregaria. Classification (NCBI taxonomy): domain Eukaryota; kingdom Metazoa; phylum Arthropoda; class Insecta; order Orthoptera; family Acrididae; genus Schistocerca; species Schistocerca gregaria. The sequence continues at coordinate 945,295,132 of NC_064921.1, read as the reverse complement.
CAGCAACCCAACACGTCAGACATTCGTAGCTTAAAAGTATGAGAAAGAAGTGACTAAGTGTCATTCTCGGCGCCGTTACTTTGAGCAACTTGCACTTCTGAATCATTTCATAGGATTTTGCATACTGGTCATTTGAAAATTTTAATATGCTTATCTACGCTTCCCGGATGTGGTGATCTGGCCATACTTCATTACTGTTTGACAAAGCTATTGGTGGTTTTGGAGATCAGATTTCTGAAATTTCCGAGAGTTATTTGCAAAATTAAATTCATTCTGCACCGTTTGCCTTAATTTCACTATCGTTAAAAAGCTACTAAGGAAAATAGTTGTGAGATCACCTGAACAACGCGACTAAAGTCGAGCAGTTTCCACCGCGTATTATTTAACACGACTTTAAAACTTAGTGCAATCCTCTTTTTTCGATGCTTTGATATCTAACCATAAGTGAAAGTGTACCGCCAGTGCAAGATGGGAGTAGTCAGATGGATAGGAAGGCTGGAAGGAAGGCTAAACATACCGTTGACGTAGAGCTCAGTAGGGACGAGGTGCTAGAGCTCTGTTGGGGAAAAATAATTTATTATTTTTTGGTGTACATACAACGCAGTCAGAACCGCATTATACTAGCCGTACATACTGAGCACACAGTAGCTTGTAACACATCATAACAGACCATCGAACTATCGCCCTACGAATATCATTCTTTATAATTATTGAGGAATGAACACCAAACGTATCACTGTTAAGAGTTACAAATGCTGCGACACTGTACATTTAGGCTACAATCTTTTAAAAAGTGTGTTTATTTTATAATCTGGCGCATTTGCTGGTGCGAGGATACTAATACCCGTAATGCACGTAATGAGAAACCGGTGCTTCAGTTTGCTTAGTTTCTTACACGACGTAACTTGATCGCCATGCCATCGCACACATACATAAAATATAATACAGTTTAAATCACTTTCTGATGATCAGCGGCACAAACAGAGTAGTATCTAATGCTTACTTTTTGGAGGTCATGGCAAGTTCCTGTGTTGGAAACACCCTTAAAACTGCCGTATGGTAGGATACGGTCTGCAAAGTGTCTGTCTATCCGTCACGTGGTAAGGGCCTGCACCGTCCTGGACATTTTATCTGGGGAAAATTAACCTTAAGCAGTTTTTAACTGAAAATAATACTACTGTTTAATATGTGTGTATGATAGTACCGCAATTCAAATAAGAGACAGCTGACATGGATTTGTGTTTATTTCTGAAAGAACAAAGAATGTTTTGGATTTAACGTCTCCCCTATGATGCCATTAGAACGGAGTATTTTTTCGAATTGAGAAGGAAATCGATCGTGTCCTTTCCAGCAGGACTATCCATCCCGCTATTTTCTTTATACCATTTAAGAAATGTGCGCCACCTCGCCCAGTAAGAACATTTTAAGGTTTAATTGCTTGTAATTCTACTACATTAAACCACATTTTCGACATTATAAATCAGTACAAACGGTTTTTTACATGGTCTGTCTTCCACTTTAATCTACAGTGAATTATTACATTTTTGCTCTATAGTGTTGTCGACACGTTGTTGCATTTCATGTTAACAAATCTCCCCTAGAGATAATTTGTCGCTACACCTCCGCACCAAACTACGCAGATAGCTAAACGAAACAGTCCAGTTGGGCAGCCAGAATTCGTTTAAACTGAGATCAGTGATCATCTTTCTCACTTTTTGATGTATGCAGTTTTGAAATCACGTGTATGATTGCTCAGTTTTTTCGGCCCGTCAGTGAATTTTAATCACATCTGGCCACTGAAAATGCACAGTAGTGAATATGTTGTTTGACGTTCGACTTTTGGGAGGCAGATGAATCTTGCACGAACTGAGCAGCTGAGAAAAAGGAACTTCGAATTAAGGACGTGCTCCCGATAAGTAGGGGCTGCTATATAGCACTGCAAAACTTGTTTCAAAAGAGAAAAGATAATTGGTCCAAAGATGCTCATGTAATTCAGTTAATTTCTGGAAACGATGCCTTCCAGATTTTAAATACTACTTCAACACAAATTTATCTGTCAGGAACTGACGCCAAATATGAAAACTTCTCCGCTGTTACCGTGAGCAGAGCATTAATCTGTTGATTGCATGGCCCCTATACAGAGTCTAACGCAGTAGTACAGTATTTTCTTTAATTTAGCGAGTGCTAACTTGAGTCGCAGTAGTAGAAAATCGAACGTAGACCTATTGAGGGCGCACCAGCGATCGATACAAGGTGATCGGACGTGCACGCTGGCGCGTCGAATCAGCTCACGAAGAACACTCGTTCCAGTCTCGGAAGCGAATGTCTGACATGGGCATACCGACAGTTCTGCGGCGCGGGTTATTTTCTGGAATCGTCTAGTCGAAGTTGCGGATGTCATACGGTGTCCCAGCGCCATCGGCGGAATGGGGCGCTTTGTTTATAAATACCCCTGTTTGTGATTTGCGAGGTTACATTCTCATTTCTTGTCACAAGCCGTCAAATAATAGTAGAACGATCTAGTCAGTGGATAGTGTCATGGAGAGAGGTGGCCATTTATTATACGTGTATATCGTAAGCATATAGACGGGCTATAAAATTCCTCTTGTAGACTTTTGAATTGTAACCCATAAACCGGAAAAGTACCGTTTCTGGGCTACAACTATTGGTAAAGATGTTGGCACATCAGACTGTACAACAAATTTGATTTCGTACACATTAATCGATGTTTCAGATATGACTGAGATACATGCACATGAATACTCAGGTTTAAATGTTTTCTTGCTTTCATCAACATGTTGATTCTTGCAGCTGATTTCTGTATCTGTATCGATATTCTGGAAGCCGCTGTGACGTGCAGCGTATAGCCCGGCCAATAAAGACCAAAAAGATCGTTTGGAAGAAACACTCGTCGTAAATTTTTGTACAGTGGTAGGATGGGGTACCATGAACAACAAACCAAAGATGTGGTGGGGTGTCAGCGTAGGGGCGGGAGGGGCAGGGAGTGTTTAAACTCGATTTTGTTTTTCTTGAATAACTTGAAAACCGCTAATCGGGCAAAAATGTGTTCCAGTACAAAATTAAACTATATTGAATATCCTGCAAAAAGATCATATTCATTTTTTCTCTAGGACTAATAATTTCCACATTCCAGATGATGGAAAAGTCGCAAATTATTAAAAATAATGTTATAAAATTAATGTTTATTGTTAAACTAGCCTTTTCCCCATGGCTTTGCCCACATATACATTTGATGTACATGTTGAACACACCTCCTCCTTCTCTCTCTCTCTCTCTCTCTCTCTCTCTCTCTCTCTCTCTCTCTCTCTCTCTCTCTCTCTCTCTCTCTCTCCCCCCCCCCCCCTCTTTCGTCTCTTCATGTCTTCCTCTCCCTCTCTCTCTGTCCGTTTCCTTCACCATCTCTCTCTGACCTTATCTTCCTCCATCTCCCTCTGACGATATCCTCCACCCCTCTCTTTCCATCCTCACCTCCAACTATTCCTTTTTCCACCTGACCACCACCCCTCTGCATCTTCCACCTGCCTCACACATCTCCCTCCTCTCCTCTCTCTGTGCATTTTCTCCTCTCCCTCGCTCAGTCCACCGACTCCTCTATCTCCATGTGTAGCTCCTGCGATACAGTTCAAGAAAACAGGCCAACACTGCTACCACAACACGCCTGTCATGCAGGGCAGGCTACTATCAGGGGCCTGAAAAGCATTTATTTACCGCTGATGTACAGGTCGCCATGCAAAAATCAAGGTCGAGAAAGTAGGCCGATGCTACACCAACACAACACATCTGACATGCAGGTCTGCCTACATGTTGGGGCCTGGAAGACTGTTTCTCTTTCCAGACATGTAGGCTGCCCTGCAGCACAGTTTGATTTGCAAGGTCGTTTCCCCTCACAACATGCATGGCAGCCTATATGCCAGGGCTGGAAAAATCACTTTTTGCCCACATCTCCACTCCTATTGGAGCTAGGCAGATATAGACACCACACTGGTGACACTTATGTGGCCTGCTGTTTCTGTGTCAAATTTGGTAGAACTTGATATGTCAAATTTGGTTGTACTTAATACAGAGATTTGGGAGGAGGTCCTGGAGACACACAAATACACACTGCTTTATGTGTAGGGATGTATCTTGCAATAGCTCAAAATGGTTCTGAGCATTATGGGACTTAACTGCTGAGGTCATCAGTCCCCTAGAACTTAGAACTACTTAAACCTAACTAACCTAAGGACATCACACACATCCATGCCCGAGGCAGAATTCGAACCTGCGACTGTAGTGGTCGTGTGGTTCCAGACTGTAGCGCCTAGAACCGCTCGGCCACTCAGGCTGGCTCTTGCAATAGTCATCAGGTGCATATTCTCTAATGTTTCAGCAGATATCTGCAATTTCGTTTTTGCAGTGTATAGTTGGAGTCGACCCAAACGAATAGTGCTTGTCATGTCTTTCGTGCAATGGCCAGTGTCGGAGGAAAGTGTGCCTTTTCTAGAGAGTGGTCCCAGATTAGTTTAGTGTGATATTCGTTATGAGCAGGGAAGGAAAAACACAGAGTAAATAGCAATGCAGCAGCAACTCAGTGGCACTGCATGCTTGGTGGTAGCAGTCAGTGCAGACCAGTGAGCTGCTGTCACTGCTGGTTATTCTTAGAGTTTTACTGTCCCAGTTGATATACATCAGTGCAACAATTATCGCACTAGCCTAGTCTGGGACCACTGTATCGATTGGGCATATAAAATCGCGTTTTAAAAACTGTTTCATTTGTAATGCGGAACAAACCGATGCTTTCTATCAACACCTGGCCGTCACATGGAAGAGTATGTGGTGAACACTATTTGTGTGGGCCGACTCCAGCCACACAATGCAAGAACGATTTGCAAGTATCTGCTGAAACACCAGGTATTGTAAAGCCATGGAACAGGGGGGATTCCTAAGGGATCAAACTGCTGAGGTCATCAATCCCTAGACTTACACACTACTTAAACTAGAACAACAACATATATCTCAAGGGAGGACTCGAACCTTCAGTGGGAGAGGCCGTGCAATCCGTGACATGGCGCCTCTAGCAACGCGGCCACCCCCCGTGGATAGTCAGTTGGTGACGAATAAATTAATGACCAGAAAGTTACTTCACTTCTCTCATCATTAATGGTGTTACTGGAAGACTGCATGATTCTTCTATTCGGAAATTGCTGATAGTCGGCTGCACTGAGTATAGCCATGTTTCACTTACTTTTCAAGGTGGGTGTGAACTTGTCTGATGGAGTGGGACTGGTCATGTTCATGTCTAGCACAGTAATCTGCTTTAATGCACTGCTGGATTGACGTCGAAATATCTGAAGTTCTGACCTGGCTGACATACTTCTGTTGCAGAGGGAACTAATTTAAGCCTCTGGGTTTCGTAGGAGAGAAGCAATTGATACCACTCATAATGTGGAAAGTAATCCAGCCATTGATAATGGGGACAATGAAATGGACTTTGTGAAATACATATTGACAGCATGTCACGCACTGGGCCAGTTCTTCGATTTAGTAGACAGTTGGCAGCTCCAGTTGTTTAGCATTTTTGCATATGTATTCCACGTAGTGAAACATACTTTCCAGAAAACACTCTCTGGGAATGTCTGCGCATTGTGTGTCACCAGTGATTCATATGGTGTGCACCTCCTTTCCATTCCGTTGCATCCCCAGAACGTAATTTATCCATTGATACAGCTCTACTGCACTTAGATGCAATATACACGTTTAATATTCGTTCTTAACCAGTGCATTTAACAATTGACATTAATTTTATAATAATTAAAACATATTTTAAAAATCTGCAGCATCCCATACAACGCGGATACTATTAGCCGTAGAGAAAAATGCGTACGACCTTTTTAGTAGGAAATTTAACGTAGTTTAATTTTAGTTTAACTCTGTACTGGGAAACATTCTCGCTAGAAGCCGCGGTGATATATTCAAGAAAAACATAAAGTAATCATTAATCGCTCTCTCACCCTCCGCTCTCATCACACCTTCAGAATTTTTAGTATGTTGTTCATGGCACTCCCACCCATGACTGTACAAAAGTTTTCGACTACACGAATTCTTTTCATGTAATTTTCTTTCACTGACTGGACTAGTGTTTCTTCCCACGCCATTCGCATATGGAGCACACTTAGGATGTTTAAGAGCCTCTGTGCACGCTATTATTAGTCTAATTTTATCTTCGCTGTGCATATGGGAGTGATCCGTAGAGGACTGAAGTGTATTACCACACTCCTTACTTAATACTGAGCCTTAAATTTTCATGGGTTAGTTTGCATCTATCTTCAAGCGTCTACCAGTTCAGGTTTTTCAGAATCTCTGTGACTTTCTCCTGTGAGCCAGACTTACCTGTGACCATATGTGATGTTCTTCTTCGTATATGTTGAATATCTCCCATTAGTCACATTTAGTATGGGTCCCTCATACTTGAGTAAAATTCTTTTATGTGCTACACAAATGTCTTTTAAACGATCAGAGACTGACTATATTTTGCCAATGGTCCACCAATGAAGCCTGCCACGTGCAACTGAGCCAATGTAGTAGTCCGTTTCATATCCCCACAGATAGATGCAGCCTAGTTTTCTGCATGGGCTGACAGATCCCCGTTGATGTAGTCATAGAATAATTCGATTCCGTATATTGTGAAGTGCACAGTTGTACGTTTGAGAATATTTAATACAAGTTGCCAATCTTTGCGCCACTTTGAAATCTGTATGACTGAATATTTATTCAGTTTTTTGCAGACAGTACTTCTTTATAGATGACTGCATCGTCCCTTGAAAATTCTGAGATTAATATTGATATTGCTTGGCAGTTCAGAATGTCATATGAGAAAATCCCGATTTATAGTTCACATCACTGAAGCTTTCGAAATTCAGCTATTTGGCATGTGGGAGATCATTCAGTTCGAAATACCTCATCTCGTTGGAGCTCATAATACGTTCTGAGTTGCTGCAACAGATAGTTGTCAATTACATCGGTCGGTTATTTTGCTGGTCACTTATGCTACCCTTCTTGTAGAAACGTTTTGCTTCTACTTCTTTCCAGCCAAAAGGCAAAAATTTTTAATCAGGATCTACTGTATCTGATGCTTAAAAGAGAGGTTAACTTGCGGGCTTTCAAAGTAAAGAAAAGAAATGATGGTGGTGTGGTAGCTCTGAACTACGTACCATTCGACTCAGAGTTGAATTATTAAAAGTTTTGGCTGGTTTCGTTGTCTAGGGGCTGGGATACGTAGTTGCCGCATTACAAGCCAAATACTGCTTAGTCTACAGTATACAATATGAATATACACATGAATCGAATGGTCGAAGGTTCCTATCACTCGGCAATCGCGAATGTAACGTAGAAATTTATAAATGAAAGATTGCAATTGAATAAAATTTGCAGTTACTAGATTAGCGCCTTTAAATATGAGTACGATAAGAGAAGCACTTTTGAGAATGTAGTATATTTCTGCAAAACACTTATTGGTGTCGATGGTCTAGCAATTAAATAAAATATAAGTTGAATAACAGGGAAACAATAGATTCCTACTGCACGTAATTAGTTATGAACGACAACATAGCTCGCGAGATATTCAGTTCTAAACGCACACTACGTCTTCACTGTAGAAGCCACGGAAATCTCACAAGTCCGAGCCCACGTGCAAAGTGCTCCACTGTCCAAGCCTTTCCTCGACTGTACGTCGCGCCTTCACGTCCAGCGCTTTCCGTGTCCTGAGCGACTGTCCGGTCCGAACTACCTCGTGTCCTCCAGAAAAGATGCTCCTCCCCAACCTCCATACGTAATTGGCTAGAGCGCTCCCTCCATGTTTCCAAGCCAACGTGCACCCACAACACATTGAAACACATCCGAAGTACTGGATTTACATTTAAATAACTTGAAATTATAGAAATATTCCTACGACTGGACCATAAACTCTCTCTAACACACATTATTAGATACATAAACAAATTAAATAAACATTTATCAAAGGAATAGAACAAAAGATAGGCCAGTAGCCTGATGTCTCTGTGCTTTCTATAACACAGTAAATATTTAACCAGTTTCTTCATGAATAGTATATATCGGATATAAACAGAGACATAGATGAATAAATATATTTATAAGTATGCTGCTACCCTTTTTTCGTGTAACTGTGGAGTACTTGAGGCCCTAACGCCATCGATAGTAATCGGCCACTTTGACCTCCAATAACTCATGTACTGTTTAAGCTACATGCCTGTAATTCATACCAATTTAGGTTTACACTAAAGACACGGCGATCGGCAAAATCGGATGAAGCGCGTATGTTTTGGAAATTCATTGCTGGGTGTTACTTGTATAATTTACAGTCAGATACTAAACTTAAAACTAATAAAAATATTGAAAATCTGTTTACACCATCAGGATCGTCGTGCAGATAATAGTAATGTACATGTTTCTTTTTGAGGTATCATGATTCATCTGGCTACTATTAATTTGTAGTGTTGTTGTTGTTGTGGTCTTCAGTCCTGAGACTGGTTTGATGCAGCTCTCCATGCTACTCTATCCTGTGCAAGTTTCTTCATCTTCCAGTACCTACTGCAACCTACATCCTTCTGAATCTGCTTAGTGTAGCCATCTCTTGGTCTCCCTCTACGATTTTTACCCTCCACGCTGCCCTCCAATACTAAATTGGTGATCCCTTGATGCCTCAGAACATGTCCTACCAACCGATCCCTTCTTCTAGTCAAGTTGTGCCACAAACTTCTCTTCTCCACAATCATATTCAATTCTTCCTCATTAGTTATGTGATCTACCCATCTAATCTTCAGCATTGTTCTGTAGCACCACATACTTGATGTTAACAAATTTCTCTTTCTCAGAAACACTTTCCTCTCCATTGCCAGTCTACATTTTATATCTTCTCTACTTCGACCATCATCAGTTATTTTGGTCCCCAAATAGCAAAACTACTTTACTACTTTGTGTCTCATTTCCTAATCTAATTCCCTCAGCATTACCCGACTTAATTCGACTACATTCCATTATCCTCGTTTTGCTTTTGTTGATGTTCATCTTATATCCTTCTTTCAAGACACTATCCATTCCATTCAACTGCTCTTCCAAGTTCTTTGCTGTCTCTGACAGAATTACAATGTCATCGGCGAACCTCAAAGTTTTTATTTCTTCTCCATGGATTTTAATACCTACTTCGAATTTTTCTTTTGTTTCCTTCACTGCTTGCTCAAAATACAGATTGAACAACATCGGGGAGAGACTACAATCCTGTCTCACACCCTTCCCAACCACAGCTTCCCTTTCATGTCACTCTACTCTTACAACTGCCATCTGGTTTCTGTAAAAATTGAAAATAGCCTTTCGCTCCCTGTATTTTACCCCTGCCACCTTTAGAATATGAAAGAGAGTATTCCATTCAACATTGTCAAAAGCTTTTTCTAAGCCTGCAAATGCTAGAAATGTAGGTTTGCCCTTCCTTATTCTAGCTTCTAAGATAAGTTGTAAGGTCAGTATTGCCTCATGTGTTCCAATATTTCTATGGAATCTAAAGTGATATTCCCCGAGTTCAGCATCTACTAGTTTTTCCATTCGTCTGTAAATAATTCACCCTTAGTATTTTGCTGCTTTGACTCATTAAACTGATAGTTCAGTAATTTTCACATCTGTCAACACCTGCTTTCTATGGGATAGGAATTATTATATCCTTCTTGAAGTCTGAGGGTATTTCGCCTGTTTCATAAATCTTGCTCACCAGATGGTAGAGTTTTGTCAGGGTTGGCTCTCCCATGGCCGTCAGTAGTTCTAATGGAATGTTGTCTACTCGGGTCTTTCAGTGCTCTGTCAAACTCTTCCTGCAGTATCATATCCCCCATTTCATCTTCATCTACATCCTCTTCCATTTCCATAATATTGTCCTCAAGTACATCACCCTTGTATAGACCCTCTATATACTCCTTCCACCTTTCTGCTTTCCCTTCTTTGCTTAGAACTGGGTCTCCATCCGAGCTCTTGATGTTCATGCAAGTGGTCCCCTTTTCTCCAAAGGTCTCTTTAATTTTCCTGTAGGCAGTATCTATCTTACCCCTAGTGAGATAAGCCTCTACATCCTTACATTTGTTCTCTTGCCATCCCTGCTTAGTCATTTTGCACTTTCTGTCGATCTCATTTTTGAGATGTTTGTATTCCTTTTTGCCTGCTTCATTTACTGCATTTTTTATATTTTCTCCTTTCATCAATTAAATTCAATACATCTTCTGTTACCCAAGGATTCCTACTAGCCCTCTTCTTTTACCGACTTGATCCTCTGCTTCCCTCAGAGCTACCCATTCTTCTTCTACTGTATTTCTTTCCCCCATTCCTGTCAATTGTTCCCTTATGTTCTCCCTGAACCTCTGTACAACCTCTGGTTTAGTCAGTTTATCCAGGTCCCATCTCCTTAAATTCCCACCTTTTTGCAGTTTCTTCAGTTTTAATCTACAGCTCATAACCAACAGATTGTGGTCAGAGTCCATATCTGCCCCTGGAAATGTCTTACAATTTAAAACCTGGTTCCTAAATCTCTGTCTTACCATTATATAATCTATCTGAAACCGGTCAGTATATCCAGGCTTCTTCCACGTATACAGCCTTCTTTTATGATTCTTGAACCAAGTGTTAGCTATGATTAAGTTGTGCTCTGTGCAAAATTTTACTAGGCGGCTTCCTCTTTCATTTCTTAGCCCCAATCCATATTCATCTACTACGTTTCCTTCTCTCCCTTTTCCTACTACCGAATTCCAGTCACCCATGACTATTAAATTTTCGTCACCCTTCACTATCTGAATAATTTCTTTTATTTCATCATACATTTCTTCAATTTGTTCGTCATCTGCAGAGCTGGTTGGCATATAAACTTGTACTACTGTAGTGGACAAGAGCTTCGTATCTATCTTTGCCACAATAATGCGGCCACTATGTTGTTTGTAGTAGCTTACCCGCATTCCTATTTTCCTATTCATTATTAAACATACTCCTGCATTACCCCTATTTGATTTTGTGTTTATAACCCTGTAGTCACCTGACCAGAAGTCTTGTTCCTGCTGCCACCGAACTTCACTAATTCCCACTAGATCTAACTTTAACCTATCCATTTCCCTTTTTAAAGTTTCTAACCTACCTGCCCTATTAAAGGATCTGACATTCCACGCTCCAATCCGTAGAATGCCAGTTTTCTTTCTCCTGATAGTGACATCCTCTTGAGTAGTCCCCTCCCGGAGATCCGAATGGGGGACTATTTTACCTCCGGAATATTTTACCCAAGAGGACGCAATCATCATTTAACATACAGTAAAACTACATGCCCTCGGGAAAAATTACGGCCGTAGTTTCCCCTTGCTTTCAGCCATTCGCAGTACCAGCACCACAAGGCCGTTTTGGTTAGTGTTACAAGGCCAGATCAGTCAATCATCCAGACTGTTGCCCTTGTCACTACTGAAAAGGCTGCTGCCCTCTTCAGGAACTACGCGTTTGTCTGGCCTCTCAACAGATAGCACTCCATTGTGGTTGCACCTACGGTACGGCTATCTGTATAGCTGAGGCACGCAATCCTCCCCACCAACGGCAAGGTCCATGGTTCATGTATACGAACTGTGAAATGTCTACCATGACGGTTTCACAAAGTCCGCCATCTTTGGCACTCTTGGCATACAAGTCTCTTTCATTGACACAGCGTCACCCTGGAATTCCCAGCCACGTGGCTGGGCCCTGCGCTGGGGCTACCCCTCTCGGCCAGCTAACGTTCACCACTATGTGTTTGCTGCAGTGCCCGGCTGTCGGAGCGGCTCGTGCTGCTACACCAACTTAGAATATTTTCTGGACACCACAATTCTCCCGTTACCTCACAAACGTGACTGAAAAATCTCGACGTTATGTGACAGTTATTGCATGAAATAATGGGGCCATGTTCAGTTTGAGCGATTTCAGTTGTTTCTCAACACCACTGACAATAAATCCATACAACTCACGTTTGCACTGGTGCGAGAGTAAATAGTGGCAGTGTCCCTTGATCCTCCTGGAACTTTGAAAATGGAGTTCAGCATTTCTGCTTTTGCTTTGCTACCCTCATTGTACGTTTCTCTGTTTCTTCCATCAGTATCTGAATGCTACCTTTGTTGCCACTGACCATTTTTACATATCACTAGATGTTCTTCAGTTCTTGTGAATAGTCTTTCAATTAGAGTCTACTACGATACTCTTTGTGGTCTTCATGGCCCTTTTCATGGCCAAACACAGTTTATTCACCATCTGTCTGTCCGTAGTCCTAAGCTTAGTATTACACCCATTGTGCAGTAGTCGTTTCGTTAAAAGTTTCTTTACAGAGGCTGTGTACTGTGGGGTGTTGTTCCCACAACTAACAGCTGCATGTCCATTCTGTACTTGCTCAAATTGCTCATCTATTTTTCTGAACACGAACCTTACTCCCCAACATTTTCCTGTCCAGAAATAAATGTTCTGAGATTATCCTGAGTCGCAACAAAGCTCCGGGAGTAAACATCCCATTAGAACTACTTGACTTGGGAGAACCATTCCTGACAAAACTCTACCATCTGGTGAGCAAGATGTATGAGACAGGCGAAATACCCTTAGACTTTAAGAAGAATATAATAATCCAATCTCAAAGAAAGCAGGTGTTGACAGATGTGAAAATTACCGAACTATCAGTTTAATAAGTCACAGCTGCAGAATACTAACACGAATTATTTACAGAAGAATGGAAAAACTAGTAGAAGCCGACCTCGGGGTAGATCAGTTTGGATTCCGTAGAAACATTGGAACACGTGAGGCAATACTGACCCTACGACTTATCTTAGAAGCTAGATTAAGGAAAGGCAAACTTATGTACCTAGCGTTTGTAGACCTAGAGAAAGTTTTGGTCAATGTTGAATGGAATACTCTCTTTCAAATGCTGAAGGTGGCAGGGGTAAAACACAGGGAGCGAAAAGTTATTTACAATTTGTACAGAAACCAGATGGCAGTTACAAGAGTCGAGGGACATGAAAGGGAAGCAGTGGTTGGGAAGGGAGTGAGACAGGGTTGTAGCCTCTCCCTGATGTTCTTCAATCTGTATTTTGAGCAAGCAGTGAAGGAAACAAAAGAAAAATTCGAAGTAGGTATTAAAATCCATGAAGAAGAAATAAAAACTTTGAGGTTCGCCGATGACATTGTAATTCTGTCAGAGACAGCAAAGGACTTGGAAGAGCAGTTGAATGGAATGGATAGTATCTTGAAAGGAGGATATAAGATGAACATCAACAAGAGCAAAACAGGGATAATGGAATGTAGTCAGATTAATTCGGGTGATGCTGAGGGAATCAGATTAGGAAATGAGATACTTAAAGTAGTAAAGGATTTTTGCTATTTGGGGAGCAAAATAACTGATGATGGTCGAACTAGAGAGGATATCAAATGTAGACTGGCAATGGCAAGGAAAGCGTTTCTGAAGAAGAGAAATTTGTTAACATCGAGTATAGATTTAAGTGTCAGGAAGACATTTCTGAAAGTATTTGTATGGAGTGTAGCCATGTATGGAAGTGAAACATGGACGATAAATAGTTTGGACAAGAAGAGAATAGAAGCTTTCGAAATGTGGTGCTACAGAAAAATGCTGAAGATGAGATGGGTGGATCACATACTAATGAGGAAGTATTGAATAGGATTGGGGAGAAGAGAAGTTTGTGGCACAACTTGACCAGAAGAAGGAATCGGTTGGTAGGACATGTTCTGAGGCATCAAGGGATCACCAGTTTAGTACTGGAGGGCAGCGTGGAGGGTAAAAATCGTAGAGGGAGACCAAGAGATGCCTACACTAAGCAGATTCAGAAGGATGTAGGCGGCAGTGGGTACTGGGAGATGAAGAAGCTTGCACAGGATAGAGCAGCATGGAGAGCTGCATCAAACCAGTTTCAGGACTGAAGACCACACCACCAACAACCACCACCTTGAGATGTGATGTTACTGCATCTTCATGTAGTTTACTGAACATGTGCTTATGAACAGAAACATAGTGATAACCAGTTTAATAGCGTGTTCGCACAACTTTTGAATGCAATAGTGACCCTATGTGGTATGGATTCGATAAGTCCGGAGCTATATGGCATCAGTTCCTGTACTATAACAATCTTCCCTTGTCAAAATCAGTTAGGTCAGCGGATTTCCCCATTTGCAGCCCATATCGCTTCTAGAATGAGTGTCCATTTGTCTCTGTTCCGCATTTACAGGGTGGTCAGAAACAGTCTAAGAAACATGGAAATATGCTGTAGGTGAGTCGTGCGAGAAATTATTGTTAAGAAAAAAAATCTGTATGCTGCTTTATTTCAGAGTTATTTGACGTTGAAGTCAGGCATCAGGTTACAGCGTACACAAATTCAAGCATTTGCACATGCTAAAATGCGGTAATCTGTGGGTTGGTGAGTTACCACTTGTTGAAATACTCTTTATCAATTAAAATATGCCTGTTTAGGAATTGACAATTTAAGTAAAGTTAGCAAAAGCCAAGTTTGTTGGGTTTGAGGAGACCAAACAAAGAACTCGTTTTGCGACGCTGTCTGTGGCAGGCTGCTTGAATCTACATATGATGTCCTGGTGGGCTAACTTCAGTGCTAAGTAACATGGAAACGGCGCAACATATTGATTTTTTTTCTGAACAGTTATTTCGCAACACAATGTCCACTGCAACATCTCTATAAGCTTTTCACACTTTTTCTGACCACCCTGTATACTCTCCTTGGATAGCAAGAATTTTGCAGTGGGCAATGGTCACAATGTTTCGGTTCATCACTGTACATACCTTGCTACTTGTTTTTAGTTGATCATCATTATTGTTACAATACATCATGACCACTGATACTTGTTTCAGGTCAGGTCTGTTTATTGTTTTGGATCTAATATACAGGGTGACCATAAAGTCCCTTTACAACTTCAAAATTTTATTACAACTATACAATTTCCGACTACGCGACATTGCATCAGTCACGCTGGGCAGTTAAGTATGGTTACATGTGTCTCGCATGTCGCACTAGGAACCCTGTGCTATTCGGTGGTGTCAGTATCCCCAGGTTTCACATTAGCAATTGTAAAGCACACGTGCTCTGAAGAGGTGTTTCGCATGTGGGACTAGCGTGAGTGCACATTGGAATTCTGTGACATCAGTATAACACTCAGAGAACTCTGTGTACCCGAAAAATAGAAGCAACTTCCACCTGAGCACTGCAAATAGGGGCAGAATGAAAGTAGTGGCTCGCGCTGACTTGCATCCGGCGGTGGCTCGTGGCGGTGGCAGCGCGCTCTGCGAATACATCTTCGCTCCCATCCTGTCGCATCAGCAACGATGCCTAGGTGAATACTTATTTTGAGAGGAATTTCTCCGATTCAAGTATGAAAGAGATGTCGCCGCCTCATGCTTGTGGGACCTGCGTGTTCTGACTGCTGACGGCTGCTTCACTTCGTGGGGGCTGTGTGTAGCCACCTGTGCGGTCCAAAGGACAGAGGGCGGGCGGCAGGTGGTTTCTACATATGTTGATTGCGTGATTGTTGCGTTATTTTGCTAGCAGGTCTGTAGGCTGTGCTGTGCGTTATTTGGGCAGTTTATGAGTTGATTTCGTGTCTGCACATCAGTGTACTCCATTATTTAGGAGCAGTTTGCAGGTCCGTACTGAAATTATTAGGGTAATTTAGGTGTTGTTTGCATGTGTGCAGAGCGTTATTTAGGATTAGTTTACAGGTCTGTAGGCTGTGCTATGTATTATTTGGACAGTTTGTAAGTACTGAGCATGTCTACACATCAGTGTGCTACATTATTTAGGAGCAGTTTGCAGGTCTGTGTGCTGTGTACTGAAATTATTTTGGTGTAGTAGTTTGCATGTGTGTAGGCTGTGGAATGCATTATTTTCACAGTTTAAATTAGCAACAGTGTCTGTTGCATTATTTACGAGTAGTTTGCAAGTCTGCAGACTGTGTTTTGTGGTGCCAAGAACATAAGGGCGGGTGTTTTCTGTCAATGTGATAAATATTCTATCTCTCAAAATCCATCCCTAAATAAATTGCTCCAAAATAAATAATGTACACTCCTTTCTTATTCCCTCCAGCAGCCAGCACAGGTTGAGTCATTTCCCCCCTCCAGACAGTCATCTTGGGTTATGTCACGGAATGGACAACAGTGTCCTCTGGTGACAGTATTGTGTACTAGGTCCATACCTCGTGGCGACCACACTGTTTCCCGCCATTTACCCCCCCCCCCCCCCTCCAGTGGCTTGTGTTACATCACGGAACGTACGACATTGCTCTCTGGTGGCTGTACTGTGTACTCGGTCCAGAGCTTGTGGTGAGCACACTGTTTCCCGCCAAAATCTGACATCTTGGATAATGGTACTTGTCATCAGCTGATGTCATGGCCACCATCTTGGATTGCGTCACAGAATGGACGACAGCGTCATCTGGTGGTGGTATCGTGTACAAGGTCAGTTGTACTCCTGATCCCATGGTGACCACACTGTTTCCCGCCATTCCCCCCCCCCTAACCGCCATCTTGGATTACGGCATGGATGAGAGCGCCCTCTGGTGGTGGTACTGTGTATTAGGTCAGTTGGAGGCCGGACTTCATCGTGAACGCACAGGATGGGTGTACTGCATCAAATCGCTTAAATAAAGACTGGTTCATGTAAAATAATAAAGACTTACGTCTAGCACAGTCTGAGTCCTCATCCTGCCATTTCCTAGGAGGAGGTGGCGGTAGGGTGACTTAGGTTAGTGGAGGTAGTCCAAGTGCCCTTTCTTTCCCGCCAATTTGTTAGGTTGGTAGAGGTAGCCCAAGTGACCTATTTTCCTGCCAAAAATCAAACTTCCTGCCAAAATCCACCATCTTGAATGACCTCATGGCCGCCATCTTGGATCACATCGCCTTGATGGAACTTATGGGACACCCAGTGGGGTAAAACCACCTGTGGTGGGTGTGACGTCATCATGACGGAACTTTAGGGGCACCCAGTGGGGTGGTACCCTCATTGTCCCAATACCAACGACGCCCTCCAAAAATTCGGGGGTGGGGGAGGGGGGACGCGAAAGTCTGGATCCAGGAGTTCACAGCACATCTGCCGCCAAACTTCCCTCATGTCATAAAAGGTGCTATAAAATTGAAGCAGAAGACTATCAGGCCTAGGGGATTTGTTTTTTGCACCTCACCACAGGGACATGCGCATATCTTCCAGCACAACACCCTCCAAGAATGTGGCGTAGCCTTGCGTCTACTCGAAGGTGGCAGGTCGTGCAGAATGTCCTAAACGTCATTTTCAGGCCATTGACTGACAGGTACAGAATGCAATAATAATCTGTGAGGACACAGGTGACGGCAGTGTGTGTTTCAGCATGTTGACTATCCACTGAAGTAACAGCCGTGATGACTCACCTCTTATGATGTCCCCATTCTGTGATGATGTGATAAGGAGAAGCTCGTTCTTCTGGGGTGGAATCGTGCAGTGACACTCGAACCTGCATGCCATCCAGTCTAGCGGTTGTGATCGTCAGAAGCCGTACCTGTGTCCAGTGGCTGGCCTTTTGGCACTCTGGCGAAGGTTGTTGCGATGCAGTTCTGTCAAGACCATGTAGGAAAACTCAGGCATCGATCGTTGCCAAAGGGCTCTGTCTTGTCCACACATCATGAGTGTGCGGCAAATAGTTGGTTCAGCACCGTGTCCTCCAACGTGTCACAGAAGCATAAGTATGACTTTGTAGCTCTCATTTGTGCCAGGTATCAGTGACAGCTATGTGGCAAGCCTCTTCCTGGCAAACATTGACACTTAGAGCCCAACGTCCTTTACTACAGCTTGTCTGTTGTAGTGGCAGAGTCAGAGCACAGATGAAGGCCTGATGGTCAATGAATGCAGTAGGCCACAACTCGACATCAACAGTCACTGACCGAAGACCTCAAGAAACGGAAATCCTGTCCAAACTGCCGGCCGAGTGGCTTCTGAAGTGTGTATCTTCATTGGTCACTGTGGATTAGTGTCCATGTATCATGCAGAGCGAGGTCCCTGATGATTGCATGAAGAACCGGACATGGGACATGGTGAGGGTTCTGATCCTCAGGGCAGGAGATGATGTTAAAGTCCCCGCCCACCATGAAGTGCTCTGTAGTTTCTTGAAAAAATGGAGCTACCTCAGCAGAGTAATAGAGTGTTCACTCTCGGCTCTTCACAGTACCAGGTTGGCAACACGAATTAACAAGGTGGACTACATCGATGGAGACCACAAAAACTAGCGCTGACGACAATTACTGTATGTCTGTTGGTTCTACACCATCACATTGTAGTATGGCTGTACCACCACCATTGTGGGTAGTTGGGTGAGTCAAATGGAAACCTTAAATTTGTAATAACAAATCGAAATTTCGCGCCGTTATCCTGTAAGTTGGTAAGCGTGCTGCTAACAGCTTGCAGAATGGCCTGTAGGTGGCGGCAGAGTGGAGATGCACACATACTGTCGCAGTATCAGTATAAAGATGGCCGCCCCACTTGAGACTTGCACCAGGGAAGAACAGTGTTCTGTTATTCGGTTTTTGCGTAGTGAAGGTGTGGAACCTATCGAAATTCATCGACGAATGAATGTTCAGTACGGTGATGCATGTTTATCACAGCAGCAAGTCTATGAATGGAGTAGGAAGTTCGTAAATGGCGTGACTTCAGTGGAAGATACTCCTCGTCCAGGTCAGGCACAACGAGTTGTGACTCGATAGAACATTGCAGCAGTAGATGTCATAGTGAAGAAAAACCGCCGAGTGACACTGAATGACGTTGCAGCGTGTTTACAGGTTAGTCATGGGTCAGCACACCACATTGTGCATGATGTGCTCCAGTTTCAGTGTCTGCAAGATGGGTCCACGGCAGCTGACTCCTTAAATGAGAGAACGACGTGTTGATGCTTGTGAAGAACTTCTTCAGCGCTTTGAACGGGAAGGTGATGCCTTCCTTGCGTGAATCGTTGCTGGGGACGAAACCTGGGTTCACTTCCACCAAGCGGAAACGAAGAGAGCGAGCAAGGAATGGCGCCATTCCTCATCACCAAAACCAAAGAAGTTTCGAAGAGGACCATCAGCAGGGAAGGTTATGTTGACTCTCTTTTGGGACGAAAAAGGCGTCATTTTGGAGCATTACATGCCTAGAGGGACCACTGTCACCAGTGCATCATACACAAATCTCCTAAAAAGTCATCTGCGGCCTGCAATCAAATCGAAGCAACGTGGATTGCTGTCAGCAGGTGTCCATTTGTAACATGACAATGCAAGGCCCCACACTGTCTGTACAACAGTTGCAACAATCACAGACCTGCATTTTGATGTCTTCCTCATCCACCATACTCACCAGACCTTGCCCCAAGTGATTTCCATATGTTTGGACCACTCAAAGACGCAATGGGAGGAAAGAAGTTCCGTTCTGGTGAAGAGGTACGCCATGCGGTGCACGAGTGGATGCGCGGACTACCAAAAGAATTTTTTCTAGAGGAATTTATGCACTTTGTAAGTGCTGGAGGACTTGCGTTGAGTGTGGGGGAGATTATGTTGAACGGTGATACAGCTTTGTACCACTTCTGGACGATAAATAATATTTTTAAAAAATATTTAAGGTTTTCATTTGACTCACCCTGGCACTTCAAGGGGTCGGTACGCCGCCAGTTGCGAGTCGTTTGGTGTTCGGGTCTTTAATCTCTGACCGAACTGCTACGAATCTCTCTCGAACACACGTCATGTCTTGACCTCGTACTGGGCTCTGCGTGATTTTCGTAAATATGGATAAGGAGCTCGTAATACTTGTTCAGTAACATCTGGAGCTCTATGATCTGACACGCACAGATTACGACAATACTCTGTCAAAAACAATATATGCGGGTTCATCGACGAGAAACTTAACAGATCTAGTAATTATATGATTTGTTTTCCTGTTCGCGTTACCTTTTGTTGTAACTGCTGAAGGTAATAGTGATAATATTTTTCACATTTAGCTGTAATATTAATTACTTGTAGGGGACGCACTGTGCAGAAGCTGATGGGCGCTAATGAAGTTGTATTTTACTCGAACTCCTGTGAGATCCAAAGCCTTATGTGGCCAGGCTGCAAACAAGAAATGGATACAGGAAGTTGAAATGCAGTTTTTAATTCCGTTTCGTCAAAACTGTGGGACTTTTACCAAGTTTCAAATTTACCTGTATGATAATGTAAACGGCGAAGAAAACCTTGGCGGATCGCATTACTTTCTCTCCTGCAATGTTTACAACATTAAGACGGGCTGGCCAGATAAAAAAAAGCCAAAGAGTTTCCGATCTCAGGAAGAAGAGACTGCAATAAATTCTTCCAATTAGTAAAATTCATTCTAATATATTTTACGAATTTCACAGGATCATCAGCGATCCTACTAAAAATCATGTGGAATTCTCTATCTTCTCCTCTAAGTCGGAATATAGGCTGAACGTATTAGCAACGTCCCTTTCTTCCTCGCTCGTCTTCTCCTCGAAAAAACTAAATAATTCCCGAGAGTCACAACAACATCCTCGTCTGTTTGCTACTTTGATGACTGAATGCAGGTTCGAGTCCTCCCGCAGGCTTGGGTGTATGTGTTTGTCCTTAGGATAATTTAGGTTATGTAGTGCGTAAGCTTAGAGACTGATTTCTTAGCAGTCGAGTCCCATAAGATTTCACACATATTTGAACATCTCTTATTATTTTTACATGGTGGTTGCAAGGTGTTTAGAATCGAGATTCTTCAAGAACGCCTTGTG
Source organism: Schistocerca gregaria (assembly GCF_023897955.1). Lineage (NCBI taxonomy): Eukaryota > Metazoa > Arthropoda > Insecta > Orthoptera > Acrididae > Schistocerca > Schistocerca gregaria. The sequence continues at coordinate 945,274,306 of NC_064921.1, read as the reverse complement.
AGAAGGCGAGTTGTCATTTGCAACTGGCCACTAAGTTCACTTCTTTTTCTTGGGATTGGATTGATGGTGTCACCTGGGTGTCAGCTGATTCCGCCCATAAGAAGGCTACGGGACGTCAAACATCTAAGTTCTCACGTCTCCTTGACAAACCATCTCCGCAGGTTCCGTGCAAGACTGTCATCAATTTGAGTGGCATGGTGTTGAGTGATGATGCGGTCTCGGTTTTGCAGAAAGGTCTCAACTTTGCTCCCACCCCCAAGTTCACTCCGGTCGCAGAAATTGTTAGTGCTGTTGAACAGGTTGCAGCTCGACTTCCGCCAGAATCAGCCGAGGAAATACGTCGTGAAACTTGTCGTGCGTTGACGAAATCCAAGCCGATGAAGTCAAATATCAGCAGTAAAGAGAGGGCGGCCATTCGTGATCTGAGGGAACGCTCTGAAATTGTTGTCTTACCGGCTGACAAAGGCAATGCTACAGTTGTTGTCTCCCGTAAGGACTACACTGATAAGATGCAGAGCCTGCTAAATGACGATTCCTACCGGAAGATCAGCGTTGACCCTACAAAGAAGGTGGAGAACAAGACGAGGGTTCTTCTCAAGGACGCAGATTTACCGGAGGGTGACGCTAAGAAATTGTTACCCCAAGGTCCGGTACCGCCTAGACTATATGGACTCCCGAAGGTTCACAAAGAGGGGGTACCATTACGCCCCATTTTCAGCAACATCAGGGCACCTACATATTTGTTGGCCAAATACCTGACGGGAATATTAAGTCCTTATGTGGGTAAATGCCCTCATCACATCCGTAATTCCGTGGATTTTGTTAAACGCCTTGATAGCTTCAGGTTGGATGAGTCACAGATATCATGGTGAGTTTTGACGTTGTTTCCTTGTTTACGAGGGTACCCCTGCGAGAGTCGCTAGAGTTGATTGGTCAGAGGTTTGACGAGAATACCACTGAACTTTTTAGGCAAGTCTTGACTTCCACGTATTTTCTTTTTAATGGAGAATACTACGAACAAACGGAGGGAGTCGCCATGGGTAGCCCACTCTCACCGGTGGTGGCGAATTTGTACATGGAGAACTTCGAGGAGGAAGCCCTGTCGTCATCCGAATGGAAACCTACTTGCTTTTTCCGTTACGTGGACGACACGTTCGTCATCTGGCCACATGGTATGGATAAACTCCTTGACTTCCTTACACATCTAAACTCCATACACCCCAACATCAAATTCACTATGAAGACTGAAAAGGAGGGTAAATTACCTTTCCTTGACGTCTTGGTCAGGAGAAGGGCTGACGGCACCCTAGGTCATGGGGTGTATCGAAAGACAACACACACTGATCTGTATTTGCATGCAGACAGCTGCCACTACCCTTCACAGAGGAATGGGGTACTTAAAACTCTAGTACATAGGGCGCGCACTATCTCTGACACAGAGAGTCTACCCCAGGAATTGGAACATCTGAGAACTGTGTTTCGAAAAAATGGGTACTCAGAGTGGCAGATCCAACGTGCTCTCCGCCCAACCACTGCATCACAACCTGTTGAGATGGATGAAGTCACGAGGGAGGAGGTAGGCACTGCATTTATTCCATACACAGGCGCACTCTCGGGGAAAATCGCCCGCTTTCTGAAGAAACACCGAGTCGTAACTGTGTTTTGTCCTCCGAATAAAACTCGTGCACTGGTGGGGAGCGCCAAAGATGACCTCGGTTTGAGGAAGGCTGGCGTGTACCAGATTCCGTGTCAATGTGGCAAGTCGTATATTGGTCAGACGATGCGAACTGTCGAGGATCGATGCCGTGAACACCAGAGGCACACTCGATTAATGTATCCGAGCAAGTCGGCGGTCGCTGAACATTGTTTGTCGGAAAAACACGCTATGGAGTATGACCGCACGAGGATTCTGGTACAGACGTCGAGATACTGGGACAGCGTTGTTAGAGAGGCCATCGAAATTCGCACCAATGACGACCTCATAAACCGTGACTGTGGCTATAATCTTAGCAAGGCTTGGGAACCAGCGATTGGGTTAATCAAGAGTAAATCGAGCAAACGCATAGTTGTGACGACCACGGTGGACAGAGCCATCACACCGACGTCATCTCAGACGCCGTCGCAATCTGTTCCACCGCGAGACCGTGGCGCGGGGCGCGGACGGCGGAGGGAGCGCGCCGCGGGCGGAGGGTATTTAAATCGGCCGCCGCCGCGACCGAACCCCAGACGCGCTCTGGCCGTCGTGGCGGAAGGAGCTCTCAGCCGGTGATGGCCGGTGCATCGGTAGCTATTGGGGCTTAAGCCTCGCTGACCGCTCTGCTCTACAGAGAGTGTTCTTCCGAAGCGCGACAGTAGCGCCCCGTGGATCGGCGGAGGGTTGAGCTTGCTCCCTTTCGTCGAGAAACCGCGTAGTTGCGGAAAGCAGAATTGTCGTGAAGAGTCCTAGACTCACAGCAACCCCGTAACGTTTGTTACAAACTCCACAGCGAGGCTATCTCGTTCTTTGTAGGGTTAATCAGTGCCAGGGGCCCGTTCACGTCGGATCACCCCGCGTACTGTAGGCCGATTCTCTTCTTCCGCACCTCCTTTAGGTGCCGCGCCACTGCACTAACGGCGCACGCTAGGCCGTAGGGCACTCCCCCCACTTCCGTAGGGTAAAACAGTTAGGGCTTTTTCTTCTCAGAAAGAGCAAAAATTGTCGTTCCCCTTTCTCGTCCCTCCCAGAACACCAAGATGGCAGATTCCGCCGGTGTTTCTCCCGCCATAACCCGCAGCAAAGCTGCAGCGAAAGAGGCGCTCGGGTCGACTGACCCCGTCGACGCCAGCGTCCCGCTTGCCGCCGTGGGGGAGGTATTGGCCGACAAGGATCGGCAGATCGCGCAGCAAGCGCAGGAACTGCTGGACCAACGTCGGCTGATAACCGACCTTTGCGGCGCAAACGACACACCGAAGCGCACCACGCTTCACATCACGCTTCACTCGCCTGCTACTGGTGACTCCTGCACGACCGTCCCGCTGTCGCTGCTGACTCCAGTGGCGGAATCAGCGGCGGCGGACGAGGACACAGAACAACACTACACCGGGCCCTGGCAGGTGGAGGGCCCATCACACAAACGCAGAAACACAAGAGGTACATGCGAGCAACCAAACTCGCTAGGCAGCCGAAAGGCGTTGCTGCCTACACCGAAACAAACACTTCCGGCTAGGAACACAGACACTATAACCAACACGAACCGACCTGCGGTCAGTAATAACTCAAATACACAAACCGCAGCTACGCCCGCACAACAAAAGACTGGTTTTCCCCCAGTCGTAATACAGAACTATGGGGACCTTAGCGTCCTCAACACCACATTCGAAGCGAGGCACACACCTTGCACGCTCCACACTAAATACTCTGGGGATAGGGCCTCACTGTACGTGGCTACTAACACAGAGTACAAAGATCTCCTGTTCTTCCTCAAAGAACAGGGGATCGAGCACTACACGTACAGAACGGCTGAAGAGCGGACACAGCTGTACGTGGTGAAGGGAGTGGACCCCAGCACACCAAACAAAACAGTTCAAGCGGCGCTCAACTTCCTTGGTTACGACTGCCGAAGTGCTAACCGGATGACGGGCTTCCGCACACACACCCGCCTACCACACTACCTGGTCGAGATGGCCGATACGGCTGCCTCCCGCGGCCTTCTGCAGATAAAAAGCCTTCTGCGGATGGACGTAAGGGTAGAATTATATGAACCACCACTCGTCCCCCAACAATGCAACAACTGCCAGCGATTCGGTCATTCGGCCCTTCGCTGTCGCCTGGCACCCCGTTGCCACGGATGCACTGGCAAACACGCATCCAACGCTTGTACACAAGCACAACAAAACGCACGCCGTTGCGCCAACTGTGGTCAAGGCCATGCGGCCAACTACAGGGGCTGCGACGTATACAGAGAGGCGCAGAGGCGTAAAATACAACAATCCAGAGGACTCAGCGCCATACCACGTCCAAGGCCCGCACCAAACCCTGTCAGGAACGGTGTAACGTTCGCCATGGCTACGAGCCCTGGAGGAGCGGTGCGGGCGGCGGAACCTCCGCGCCCATCACACGCACAAAACACAACCGCTGCGACAACAATACTACCGTCTCAGCCAACAAAAAACACATCGACCACACCGGTTCCAACACCACCTCCCCAAAACAACACGACCCCACTCCCTGAGGCCACGGCATGCGAAACCACGCAGACCGCACAGGAAGACGCACCCACACAAGGACCCCCAGAACCGAAAACCCAGAGAAGGCGTAGGCGACCCCAAGGGAACAGGAACGGGTACACAAGATCGCCACAACAAACCACTCGACAACAACAGAACACGGAAACGCAGACACACAGTCAGCAAGCCAGTGACACCAGCACACACACTACTCCACCCATCACCACACCTGTAACACAGGCACCACAGACTGCAGCACACAGCAGCAACACAAGCGCCAGCCCACACACAACGCCAACACCCGCACCAGCGGCCGCTAACACCACAAACAAGCCACAGGCCGACACGCACAACACAAACACAACACAAGGGGGAATAATGGAAACACTATTCCCCCAGCATACGACCCAACAGATCTTCGCCAGGATCTTCGCGGTCATCAGCACACTGTTCACACAGCTCATGTCTGCCCAACCCGGACAGTACTGGACTGCCATACAAACAGCTCTCACCACACTGTTCCCATCCCTACATGGATAATACGCCACACCCGGCCCCCTTCGCAAACAACCGGACACTATCACAGATCCTGTTCTGGAATGCAGACGGGATCAACAACAAAAGGGCGGAACTTGCCGCGTTCATGGAGCGTAAGGGCATCCTTATCGCACTACTGAGCGAAACTAAACTCAAACCGCACAACCACCTAAACTTTACCAGCTACTGCGTCTATCGTACCGACCGACCGGACGGCTCTGGTTTCGGTGGAACGGCCATCATTATACACAAAGACATCGAACACACAAACATAGTGCTCCCTGAACTTGAAAAATTAGAGGCAACCGCCGTCAGGGTCAAGTTCAACGGAGCCTATACCACACTGGTGTCAGTATACAACAGTCCTAAGAACATAGTGACACGCGACATCAGCACTATACTCAACATATCACCGCGCGTAATAGCCGCTGGAGATCTTAACGCGAAACACCCAGACTGGAATTCACGTATACGAAACTCCAACGGCAAAAAACTATATGAACACGCGCTAGGACGAAACTACATTACACTAGCGCCGACCGAACCGACGCACATTCCCTACCGGAGGGGACACAGGCCAGACGTGTTAGACATGGCCCTCATCAAGGGCATAACAACGACACTCAACGTTGCTGTTGAAAACGATCTGCCCTCAAATCACCAACCTGTTATGCTGTACATTGAAGAAACACTGCAGCACATCGACCAACGCAGGATGCTCGACTACAAGCGCGCGAATTGGACATTGTTCAAGGAAACGCTCGACAGTCACATCCCACCTACCCACGCAATTAATGAGACAGCCCAAATAGATGATGCTGTTGAAACCCTTACAAACGCCGTCCAAGACGCAATAGCCGGCACCATACCAATCCGCACACCACAACATTACAGTGCTGCCCTGCCCCAGGAGATCCTGGGCCTTATCTCAATGAGGAACCGCCTCAGGAGGTATTGGCAGCGTACCAGGCGCCAGCACTTCAAACGGCACATTAACAGGCTCCAGGGAATAATCCGGGAAAAAATACAAACATTTAAAACACAACAGTGGGACCAAAAACTCGCAGGGCTAGACACCACGCGACCTGGCGTGTGGCAGATGGCCCGACACTTCACCAGGGAGAAACACTACACACCCACACTACAAGGGCCCGACGGACCGGCATATTCTGCGGAAGAAAAAGCTGAACTGATGGCCCTCACACTTGCAGCGTCATTCACACCGAACATGGATCCGTCAGATCCAGTGTTCACACTTGCAACAGACCAGGAGGTCACTCGCATCCTGGCCCAACCAGCGCGCAACAACATCCGCCAGGCTAGCACAGCTGAAGTGAAATGGGCCATCATGCATACCACTGCTAGGAAGGCCCCTGGTCACGATGGCATTCAAAACCGTGTCCTCCAGGAGTTCACGGATAAAGCAATAGACTATCTCACGCACATCACGAATGCCATACTCAAACACCAACACTTCCCCGCCTTTTGGAAGACGGCCAAGGTCCTGATGTTGAGGAAGCCGGGGAAAGACCACTCCCTCCCACAAAATTACCGACCCATCAGCCTGCTGAGCGCGCTCAGCAAGATTGTTGAGAAGGTAATACTAAAACGACTCACTAGGCACTGCATCACAAATGACACCCTGAGGCCGGAGCAATTCGGCTTCAGGAATCACCACTCGACAACACAACAACTCCTCCGCATCGTCGAATACATCACACACGGATACAACATGAACAAAGCAACTGGTGCGGTGTTCCTGGACATCGAGAAGGCTTTCGATCGTCTATGGCACAACGGCCTCATACGCAAACTAAACGACGCAGGGTTTCCCGACGGGCTCGTACGTCTCATACACTCATATCTCACGGACAGGAGTTTCAACACTGACGTGCAGGGCAAACAATCAACACGACACGGTATACAGGCAGGGGTACCCCAAGGAAGCATCCTAGGGCCCTTACTGTTTAACCTCTACATTAACGACCTCCCAGATACACATAACACGACGATGGCAATCTACGCGGATGACACTGCCATCCTAGCGCAAGATTGGAAGCCGTCTAACATTAACTCATGACTACAGACCGCACTCAGAACGGCAGAGCCCTGGTTGGTGAAGTGGCGTGTTAGAGTAAACGTCGACAAGTGCGAAGCCGTTCTGTTCACCAGAAGACCGAAACAACTGCGCAAACATCAACACTGCAATCAAATAACACTACACGCACGCCCAATACGTTTCCGAGAGAAGGTCAAATACATCGGTGTCTGGCTGGACCGGAAACTACTCTGGGGGGACCACATCCAACACGTGACCAACAAAGCAAACGCGAGGCTCAAACAACTCTACCCTATGCTTAACAGGCGTAGCACACTGAATAGGAGGGTGTCCAGGTCCATGTACACCACACTTATCAGACCTCTGATGACGTATGCTGCTCCCGTCTGGGGATACGCTGCGCCCACACGTGTGCGCCGTCTGCAGCTCATACAGAACAAAGTACTCAGAATCATAAGCAACGCTCCGCGCTACACGCGCACCGCGGACCTTCACCGGGAATATCGGCTAGATACTATCTTGCAGGTATTCCAAAAACTCTCCACACGACTATACAGGAACACGAGACAGTCGCGTAACCCGTTTATTCTTTCTCTGGGTAACTACGACCACAACCATAGATGGAAACATAATAGACCAAAAACACTATTAGCACGAAACTAAACATCTATGGTCCATAGCACGCTAACATGACAGTACTGGCGAGCCCCTGCAACTCAGCTACTACTGGCAACCCCAGATGATTAACCCGCCGAAATACCGGCAACTGCAGGGAAACCGTACTGCACACAGCACGCAAACCAGCCACACACACCCCCCACACTGTGAGCTGATCTACGACCGATCGCCCACTAATATATGATGACAATGTCATGTTTCAGGGACGCAGCAGCAGCAGATCCTGGAACGAACGCCAGCAACGACAACGGTAACGATGCACGATACCTCGCACTAACATAACCACACCTTGCATGCGCTGTCGCAGCTAGTAATCCGCTACTGCCCTTATTACCCGTCCTACTATCGCAGAGGTTTTTTTCCCTTGGCGCTTGCCTTGGCACTTTTTTCCCTCTGCCCTTAAAAACCGCTACCCTTCAATCGCTTTCGACCACTTCTTTCTCCTGATGGACCATGTAAATGAGTAATCTTACCCAGACGCATGGATAACATCACAGCCTGCATCCTGTGACTCTTGATTCTAAAAACTAACATGTTATACGGAGGTGACAGTAGAACTTTTGGTTTGGTCACCACGTTGGTGCGGGCGTGGAGGGGCCCCATCCTTATTAAAAAAAAAAAAAAAAAAAAAAAAAAAGCGACCGAACCCAGTTCCCCCTGAGCAGCCATAGCGTACGGATCTCCGTGCCGGCACGTTCACAGGAGCTCAGTCCGTCAGTTCACCTGATGATGGCGACATGTTTGATCGCCGAAATATTGTGCCCGTTGGACACTATAGACCGGCAGTACACCCGTGGATATTTTGATTATCAAATACGCCGGGAGAAACTCAAGAATCAAATAATAATAATAATAACGGTTTAAAAGTATAGCTGCAGGACAAAGTCGCTTACTGCAATACTGACAATGTAAAATGAAGAGCTTATGTTATATAGGAATTATGTATGTTTCCTTAACCTGCTGGTCAATATTACCTAAATATAAAATTTCTGCCATTTCATTCCCTTAAGTTGTGAGGCATTGGGAAATATGTTACTTGTTGTCATGTTTACCTCGTCCTTGTTTATTTTCTTTTTTGTATGGCTGGAACGGCAGGCCGTTCCTGCAACCCTCTGAAGAACACTTCTCAATTACCTCTTAGCGAACGAAATGACAAACGTAGGTCACACTTGCAGCAAGCGCGGTTACACAATCTGATGACGTTCTCTAAACTGATAACTACATTTTTAATGCTTTTGCGTTTATCATTTTCGCAAAAAATAAAATCCTGAAAATTCAGTTCTTATATACAGTTCCACTAAAAAAAAGTCGTGCAGCCACCCTTAAATTTATCAAATAATGGACATATAAAATCGTAAACTTGTACCAGTTCGGTGTAGATTAATTGCACTCATAATGAAAATGACTGCATCCATCATTCCAACAATTCTCTAATTTAACAGAAGCAGATTATTTTGATACACGCGGAATTTTTCTACAAAACGGCCAAGAAAAACAGGTATTCTTTTGGTGAGGTGCTGAAATAAGTTAATCTCAAGAAAATGGAAATAAAAGGAGAAGAAAGAAGAAATAAATTAGTTCGAAGGTGCTCTCTGTCTGAAAGACACTCTCTTGTCTGTCTACATACATTTTGTTAGTTACAGAACTGGCTTTACTATATATTTTATGTATGATTAATGAATGACTCAGTTTCTCAGTTCCTTATGCATAAAATATGTGAAAACGTGTTTTTTTTAAATAATGCTACACATGAAACATAAAATATATTATATTTTATTAAACATCACATTATAAGTATAGCATTTCTATGGAGTATCCTGTCAGTACTTGGAGGAAAATAGACACACGATAAACTTAAATACACTATATTGGTGTTTCACAATAATATTTATTTAATAGTTCGGTAAAATCCTGAAACTGTACACCAGATTTTTATACTAGGAATACTGCTCCAGAAGATTTCGGGAGCTCCCCTATTTGGGGAGCAAAATAACTGATGATGGTCGAAGTAGAGAAGATATGAAATGTAGACTGGCAATGGCAAGGAAAGCGTTTCTGAAGAATAGAAATTTGTTAACATCAAGTATAGATTTAAGTGTCAAGAAGTCGTTTCTGAAAGTATTTGTATGGAGTGTAGCCATGTATGGAAGTGAAACATGGGCGATAAATAGTTTGGACAGGAAGAGAATAGAAGCTTTCGAAATGTGGTGCTACAGAAGAATGCTGAAGATTAGATGGGTACATCACATAACTAATGAGGAAGTATTGAATAGGATTGGGGAGAAGGGAAGCGTCTCAGGCATCAAGGGCTCACCAATTTAGTATTGTAGGGCAGCATGGAGGGTAAAAATCGTAGAGGGAGACCAAGAGATGACTACACTAAGCAGATTCAGAAGGATGTAGGTTGCAGTAGGTATTGGGAAATGAAGAAGCTTGCACAGGATGGAGAGCTGCATCAAACCAGTCTCAGGACTGAAGACCACAACAACAACAACATCAGTACTATGTATTCAGGTTTTTAATATAGCATTTTCTGTCATAAATAACGGAAAAATAATGTAATCCTGCAGGTAAATGGTATTAGAAGTTTTCAGGCAAAACACACTCGCATGTGGTACTTAAGCTAACAAGATAGGTATAGAGGCAATACATACAGAGCGTAATGTTCCAATTGACATAGCTTTAATCAATTTTCTCTTGAAAAATATTACATTTGTATCAGTGGGTCGAAGGAGCTTGAGTGACAATCAAATATTTGTTTTATTGAAATATTTACATGCCTTAAATAACTCTGCCTTCTTTATATTGCAGCTATTTCACAGAATGGAAAGTAGTCCGGCGAGAACAGCTTTGAGTATTGTGTCTGAAGCCAATGAGAAATTCTGCTTCGACCTGTACAAAGTGAGTGCTGTAAACATTATCACATACTTTTAGAGCATTGACTAGCGTAGTAAAACAGCCTACTGACTGAAAGAAAACATTGTCGACTGGTGTAGATTACTTAGAATTGTTGTGCTAAAAGAAAACATTATCAAACAATAACTAAAATTGGTGTTAAATACTTAGAAAAGACGTGGAAGGGTATGTTATTGCATTCCTTGAATATCTTAAGAAAAGAGGCTGGAGGAGGTGACTGTAGGTGGTGCCCATTTGTAGGACATATGTGGTCTATAAGTCAGCCCGTCTCCCATCACGACATCTTGTTTTTGCTGGACTAGATGAGTGCAGGATAGCGTGAGCTCATCGGACAGAATATTAGTCACTTTGGATTGCTGTACAAAGTGTAAATTAGACCAGTGCCATGCTCTCATGTGGCTCTCAGTGGTGCTGAAATAGTGTGCACACTTATGGAATCATGGCAGTAAGATGGGCTGGCGTGGAAACACAGCGACAGAAAGCCCAAAAGAAGCTGTGTGCCCATAACCTCACCGTAAATGAAGTTGCCCAGCGTGGTCATGATCAATGCGGACTGCCAAGCGCGTTTACAAGGAACTCGCAGCCAACCATTTAACGCATAGTAAGAACAGTGGTCTTAAAAAAATCGTAACCGACAGGAATCAGAGACGTTTTTAGTATTTACGTTTGCTGCGGTATCGATAACGTCCCCGAGGCTGTGAGGGGTGTAACCGATGTTTCATCTGGGCTATACCTCTCGCACGAATCTAGGCCAGCCAGGCGGCCAGTATTCTTTTGTTCTGTGCTATACGACGTGCAACGATTCTCGTCATATAGCTACCCATACAACTTCTGCTCTCTTTCTGGAGCATCAGGTTTTCGCAATCACTATTGTTAAGCTAGTCGGTTCCATTTAAATGATATAGATATGTGGAAAGATATGTGTGTATTATCTTTGTCTATTTTTACATCTTTGTTCATGTATGCTGTTGCGTTCAGTTCCATTTCGTCCATATTGATTGTGTGTGTGCTAAAATGTAGTAAAGTGTACCAATGTGAAATGTTGTAATAAATCATGAAATGTGCACATGTTTGTCATTTTCTCAATATCCACGGAACCTCAGCAAGTAGAAGAACAGGACGCAGCTTACAAATCTTGCTCTGTCTACAGTTCACCCATCTGTAATGGGAGTGGGGAGAAAAACGAGGTGTAAACTTTTGCCAATTACATCAGTTTCAAACGCGACAGGAGTTCCTTCTGTGAGTTGATAAAGTTCCATCTCAACAGTTTGAGAAGGAATGTTGGGAAGGGTACCGCAAGCAGTGGGCATCTGGTGCCAGGTACCTCTCAAAACGATGTTGCTCCCAGCTGATAATACTACTACACGTAGTCATTCAGCCATGCAAGAAAAAACCGTAACAGTACCAGACTGGAGGAGCTTAGTATGGCGTGATGAGTCACGATTTTGCCGATTTCAAAATGATGCAAGGTGTGTAGCGCATAGATGGTCCAAAACGATATTTAATCCGCTGTGTATGGAGGGTGCATTTCAAACCAGAGGTGGGTCTGTGAGGTTTAGGAGGTGCTTTTCATGCCATGGATTGGACCCACATATTCATGTTACCTAGAACATGAACCAGGACGTTTATTCCAACATTCTCAGGCGACAAGTGTTGCCCTTTCTTGAGCACCTTCATGAGGAGCATGCTGTTTACAGTTTCAGATTCCAAGATTAGCTTTCTTCAAGGGGGCGCATGTATTCATTCTAGATTCAACACTTAGGCTTCTTATCACACCTTGACTGGATCACAAAGGCTTTCTATGCTAATATCATATATAATGCCTGGAACGATGTGGAATGGAAGGTGAAACACAGCAATCAACATCCTGTCAGTCGGGTTGCTCTACCGCATCTAATCATCAATGAATGCCTTCGGCTGGAAGTGGCACACCTGAAGAAACTTGTGGACTCTCTTCATAGCTGAACTGAGGACATTGTCAAAGCTTGCGTGATGTCTCCTGGAGCTGAATAATTTTTTGGCCAGTGTGTAAATTTATCAACAGGATAATATTTGCAGTTGTATGTTTTAATGGTAGAATCCATTCCCTTAAACTATAAACAAGTTCTCTATTTCAAGAATTTCGCTGTTGTGCCTATGAATTATTATCTGTAAGGCAGTGTGTTGTCAATGACATGTTCCACATCCACGAGGATCTCCTCAACACGGATCTATGGAACGAAAACTAATCTAAACTAATCAAGCGAAAGACCCTGGTTCGTTGTTGATATGACTAGGCTTCCTGTTTGTTTTGGTAGGCACCGCTAGCTTTTGCATTCATCAGTTAGCGGTCTGAAGTTCAGCCCTGCACTGCTCTACAAAATATGTTGAACTAGAATGAACAGTCATATGGCTGTCATAATTGATGTTATTGCATATTACTGGATCATTTAGTAATGAACTTCGGACCGAAACCAGAATACTGCAAATCGAAGGTGCTGTGTAATGTATTGCATAATTTGGTAAACCTTACCATGGCCAGGAAGATAGCCTGATATCTGTCCAATTGAGAACGTTTAGAGAATTATCGGCACAGCTCCCAACCAGCTTGGGACTTTAACATCCTAACGCGGCAGTTGGACAGGATTTGGTTCGACATCCCTCAGTATGACACCTAGCTATTCCATCAATCAATGTCAACCAAATAACTGCTTGCATAAAGGCCAGATGTAGAACACTGTGTTATTGATTTGCTCAGCATATATATACACTCCTGGAAATGGAAAAAAGAACACATTGACACCGGTGTGTCAGACCCACCATACTTGCTCCGGACACTGCGAGAGGGCTGTACAAGCAATTATCACACGCACGGCACAGCGGACACACCAGGAACCGCGGTGTTGGCCGTCGAATGGCGCTAGCTGCGCAGAATTTGTGCACCGCCGCCGTCAGTGTCAGCCAGTTTGCCGTGGCATACGGAGCTCCATCGCAGTCTTTAACACTGGTAGCATGCCGCGACAGCGTGGACGTGAACCGTATGTGCAGTTGACGGACTTTGAACGAGGGCGTATAGTGGGCATGCGGGAGGCCGGGTGGACGTACCGCCGAATCGCTCAAGACGTGGGGCGTGAGGTCTCCACAGTACATCGATGTTGTCGCCAGTGGTCGGCGGAAGGTGCACGTGCCAGTCGACCTGGGACCGGACCCCAGTGACGCACGGATGCACGCCAAGACCGTAGGATCCTACGCAGTGCCGTAGGGGACCGCACCGCCACTTCCCAGCAAATTAGGGACACTGTTGCTCCTGGGGTATCGGCGAGGACCATTCGCAACTGTCTCCATGAAGCTGGGCTACGGTCCCGCACACCGTTAGGCCGTCTTCCGCTCACGCCCCAACATCGTGCAGCCCGCCTCCAGTGGTGTCGCGACAGGCGTGAATGGAGGGACAAATGGAGACGTGTCGTCTTCAGCGATGAGAGTCGCTTCTGCCTTGGTGCCAATGATGGTCGTATGTGTGTTTGGCGCCGTGCAGGTGAGCGCCACAATCACGACTGCATACGACCGAGGCACACAGGGCCAACACCCGGCACCATGGTGTGGGGAGCGATCTCCTACACTCGCCGTACACCTCTGGTGATCGTCGAGGGGACACTGAATAGTGAACGGTACATCCAAACCGTCATCGAACCCATCGTTCTACCATTCCTAGACCGGCAAGGGAACTTGCTGTTCCAACAGGACAATGCACGTCCGCATGTATCCCGTGCCACCCAACGTGCTCTAGAAGGTGTAAGTCAAGTACCCTGGCCAGCAAGATCTCCGGATCTGTCCCCCATTGAGCATGTTTGGGACTGGATGAAGCGTCATCTCACGCGGTCTGCACGTCCAGCACGAACGCTGGTCCAACTGAGGCGCCAGGTGGAAATGGCATGGCAAGCCGTTCCACAGGAGTACATTCAGCATCTCTACGATCGTCTCCATGGGAGAATAGCAGCCTGCATTGCTGCGAAAGGTGGATATACCCTGTACTAGTGCCGACATTGTGCATGCTCTGTTGCCTGTGTCTATGTGCCTGTAGTTCTGTCAGTGTGATCATGTGATGTATCTGACCCCAGGAATGTGTCAATAAAGTTTCTTCTTCGTGGGACAATGAATTCACGGTGTTCTTATTTCAATTTCCAGGAGTGTGTATTGCAAGTATGTGAAATATTGTAAATCAGTCAAATACTTTTCAAAATTTTTGATAATAGCCTTTCCTCTTTCTACGTTAAATATGTATTAACATGTTATAAGATGGAGCTCCATTAGGTATACAAAAACACACTCGTATTCGAATGTAATGTTGTGTCAAAATTTCAAATCAATCAGTGAAATTTTTGAGGCTTTGGATTTTGAACAAACCAACATTTACATTTTTATTGACATGGATATAAACACACAATGAGATGACAAAAGTCATGAGATTTATTTATTTATTTATTTACTTACACGTCAAGTTTTGTAGGACAAAATTGAGGAGCAAATCTCCAAGGTCATGGAACGTGTCAGTGCATAAAATTACAACATAAAAGCAATAATAGATAAAAATAAATGTTCATGAACCTGACAAAAGTCAGTCCGTAAGTTTAAGTAAACGCTATCAGCAATACAATAAGAATCAGCTTAATTTTTCAAGGAACTCCTCGACAGAATAGAAGAAGTGACCTATGAGGAAACTCTTCAGTTTCGATTTGAAAGCGCGTGGAATACTGCTAAGATTTTTGAATTCGAGTGGCAGCTCATTGAAAATGGATGCAGCAGTATACTGCACACCTTTTTTCACAAGAGTTAAGGAAGTCCGATCCAAATGCAGGTTTGATTTCTGCCGAGTATTATTCTTGGGAATAAACTAATATTGGTATCAAGAAACGACAATAAGGAATATACATATGTCAAATGTCAAAATACCCAGACCCTTGAACAGAGGTCGACAAGAGGTTCGTGAACTCACGCGACTTTTTGCCTGAACCGCCCATTTATGAGCCAAAAATATCCTTGTAGAATGGGAAGAGTTACCCCAAAATATAATACCATATGACATAAGCGAATGAAAATAAGCAAAGTAGACTAATTTTCGTGTCGAAGTGTCACTCACTTCTGATACTGTTCGAATAGTAAAACTGTCAGTATTAAGTCTTTGAACAAGATCCTGAACATGGACTTTCCACAACAGCTTACTATCTATATGAACACCTAGAAATTTGAACTGTTCGGTGTCGCTAATCATATGCCCGTTCTGTGAAATTAAAACGTCAGGTTTTGTTGAATTGTGTGATAGAAATTGTAAAAACTGAGTCTTACTGTGATTTAACGTTAGTTTATTTTCTACAAACCATGAATTGAGGTCATGTACTGCACTATCTGAAACCGAGCCAATGTTGGACACACATCCTTTACTAGCAAGCTAGTGTCATCAGCCAACAGAATAATTTTAGAGTTACCCATAATACTAGAGGGCATATCATTTATATAAATAAGGAACAGGAGTGGGCCCAACACTGATCCCTGGGGCACCCCCCACTTGACAGTACCCCACTCAGATCCCACATCACAGCCGTTATCAATATTGTGAATAATGACCTTTTGCTGCCTGTTGCTAAAGTAAGAGGTGAACCAATTGTGAGCTATTCCCCGTATTCCATAATGGTGCAACTGCTGGAGCAATATTTTGCGATCAACCTCCTAATGTCGCAACGGACCTCCTTTAGCCCGTCAGAGTGCAGCAGCTCAACGTGTCACGGACGCAAAAAATCTTTGGAAGTCTCCTGCATATATGTTAAACCATGCTACCTCTATAGGCGTCCGTAATTATGAAAGTGTTGCCAGTGCAGGATTTTGTGCTTAACTGATCCTTCAGTTATGTCCCATAAATGTTCGATGGGATTCATGTCGGGCAATTTGGGTGGCCAGATCATTCACTCGAATTGTCCAGCGTGTTCTCCAAACCAATTGCGAACAGTTGTGGCCTGGTGGCATGGCACCTTGTCATCCACAAAAATTTCATCGTTGCTGTGGAACATGAAGTTCATGAATGGTCTCCAAGTACCCGAACGTAACTGTTTCCAGTCTGTATCGGTTCAGGTGGACCAGAGTCTGAGGGTATTTCGCCTGTCTCATACATCTCGCTCACCAGATGGTAGAGTTAGTCATAGCTGGCTCTCCTGAGGCTATCAGTAGTTCTAATGGAATGTTGTCTACTCCCGGGGCCTTGTTTCGACTCAGGTCTTTCAGTGCTGTGTCAAATTCTTCCTGCAGTATCATATCCCCCATTTCATCTTCATCTACGTCCTCTTCAATTTCCATAATATTCCCCTCAAGTACATTGCCCTTGTATAGACCCTCTATATACTATTTCCACCTTTCTGCTTAGAACTAGTTTTCCATCTGAGCTCTTGATATTCATACAGGTGGTTCTCTCTTCTCCAAAGGTCTCTTGAACTTTCCTGTAAGCAGTATCTATCTTACCCCACGTGAGATAAGCCAGTTTTCTTTCTCCTTATAACGACGTCCTCTTGAGTAGTCCCCGCCCGCAGATCCGAATGGGGGACTATTTTATCTCCGGAATATTTTACCCAAGAGGACGCCATCATCATTTAATCATAGAGTAAAGCTGCATGTCCTCGGAAAAAAATTCGGCTGTAGTTTCCCCTTGCTTCCTTAACTGACTTATTACATTCCATAACCAATAGTTACTATAATGACATCATGATCGGTAATCCCCGTTTCTGTATTGATGATGTCGACAAGGTCCGGCCTATTTCTAGTTACAAAGTCCAAGATATTTCCGCTTCATGTGGGCTGCCGAACTAGCAGCTCAAGTCAGTTTGCATAAAGCATGTTCAAAATTACTTCGCAAGATAATTATTGACTCTTTCGAGAAGTGAGAGAGCGTCGTTGCAGCCACTGACAAAAATATTTGCAATGCAATCTCCAAATAAGGAAATAGTTATTGAACGTGGTTTTCACGCAACACTCTACACAAAGTACTTAGGAGGAGGTTTTTACACTCACGTTCAGAAAAAAACAGAACACCTTGAACGAATAGAGATAGGACGTTCACATTCAGGAGGGCATGTACATTAGATGTTCAGCGGAAATGATTAGTATTTCAGGCAACTCGGTTCAGCGTGCGCCCTGTTGTCTAGTAGGCACAGGGTCCGTCATGGGCCCTGATTACATATTCTATAAGCGATGGCATCGACGTGTGTAAGGTGCGAATGGCTTCCTCTGTTATAGCCATCCATGATGCATTCACGTACTTCCAAAGATCATCTGTTGTGATTGGCATTGCCTCACAGCACTGCACGTTTTAGACTGGCGACAAGTCTGGTGATCTGACGGGCCAGGGCAACAGGCTGACATCCTGTGACACCAAGAAGGAACGAGGTCGTGCATTGTCCTGCTGAAAAATGGCGTCTGGGCTGCTGTGCAGAAAGGATATGGCTACGAGTAGCAAGGTGTCATTCACGTGGTCACAGTTCCCTGGACATGTACCAGCTGTGATTTGTAGTTGTACCCAATAGCACACTACACCATAAGGCCTAGAGTTTATGCTGTATGTCTTGTGCGAATGCAGTCACTGTGATGCCTCAGGCAGGCATGTTTTACCGGTAGGTGGTGTTGCGCCGCGATATCGATATTGACCTTGAGCCTCGTTAAATGCTAATCATTTCTGCAGAACATACTAATGTATGTGTGTGAATTTGAACATTCTATATTTAGCCATTCAAGATGTTCTGTTTTTTTCCTTTCTTTCTGAACATGGGTTACTTGTTGCTCCTCAGCTTTGCTTGCAAGTGAGTAATCTGATCACTCAAAAATTCTTCAAGTGAAATAGTTCACTGTTGTCTCGTCAAGAAAAATTAATTAGGAACTCAAAATTGCTATTTAAACTCTTCCAGCGAGAATTACTTTATCTTACTCTACTGTCACTCATTTGAATTAATAGTGAAATATAAATCACTGTCTAAACACTAAGCAACTGTATTCTTTACAGTTTCAAATTTAACTTAAGTGCCAGCCAAGCAGCCGTCTGTTAGAATAACTGGCGGTATTTCCTCTGAATTTGAAGGGACGTCGTTGGGGGTCGACAATAGATAATCCTATGACAGTGTCAGCGGTGTCTCCCATCACAAGGCTATATCACAAGAGACGGCCCGACACTGAATAAAGTTGATGATAATTCAACAAATAACTGAGGACGTACGGTGCAAGTGCTACTCTGAGATGAAGAGGTTGGCAGTGCTGAAAGGCGCAGAGGAATGCAGAACTGCACAGAATTGAACAGAGTATTTGTAGGACGCCCTCATCGGCCAATCTGAACCTCATTCCTTGATATTGTGCAGTACGGTGCGGCCAATGTGAACGCAGCTTTGTAAGCCGCCCCTGGCAGCCGCCTAAGCCTAAATACACCACTGCTTCTGCCTCTGCGCATGGATATCGTCAAACAGCTGGTCTTGTCACTAGGATGCGCGTAGACATTTTGCAGATTGCTTTAGACGACTCTCCATTTTCTTTACGGAAGTGACAATGTTGCTTGCTTTAGATTTCAACTGCTCTAGCCCAGTTATATTATTGAATGTTGGAAGCATTTAACTAGCTCCTCTAGAATAATTACAGGTCCCACTTTCGCCTGAAAGTGTTCTCACTAACACGCATAACCCACTCGTTACCAAATACTTGTTTTGGTTTCCAGCGCCATTTATATGTGATACTTTTTCCTCGGCATTTTAACTCGGACACTGGTTTGTCTCGCGCAGTTGAAATATGAAGATGATGCGACTAGGTTCGTTTAAATATGTGATAACAAATTAAACACATATTTTGAATTCACAAGCAAAATGTTGATCGGTTTTGTCACTGATACTGTCAATGGGACACACGTACTAATTGTTCACTACACATCTTTTCAAATCTCAGAATACAGCTATCCTGATTTCTTGTTTTACATCGATTTTCGGACGATATTTACACTTTACTACAGCGAATGCGCAAAATATAGCTTTTCAAAACTAGTTGTTGCAAATTTAATTAGTTTTCTTTGAGGTCTATCACTGCCTTTGAGCTGTAGCTATTTACCTTTCACAGATGTCAAAAAATCGTGAAGTTCCATGGTGCCAAATTTTGGCAATTTACTGACGCTAAACAGTTCAATAAGATTTTATCTCTAAGGAAATATATTTTTGCCAATAAATGAGATTTGAATCCATGCGAATTTGTCGATATTATTTGTTTGAAACAATTTTTCGAACCGTTTGATAAGTGGTGATATGTGATCTGCAAAGACAGATTTTATATTGCAAAACAAATCAGCTTCATTGGTAATTAGACACTGATGCAAGAACTGAAGCAATCATTGATCTGCTTCATTATTTCTAATACGGTGATTCCTTCCTATCCCTCAAAACATTGGTCAGCACATACACGTCCTGCACAACATTTCTGAATTTTATCTATTGGTACTCTACGTCTACTCCTCCAAAGATTGAAAGTCACCTACGTCCTATATAGATTTAAATCGAGTACATAACTGTAGTGAATTCACTGTTTATACGCTCAAAGTATTCCCCGTCTTCAACAAAATTTTGACCCACGGAAAGACAACAATGCGATCTGTCTTTTATGGATGAACATAGTCGGTAGTAGGAAACTTGCATGGTGCAGCGAAAAATAAAGTCCGCAGCTCGAGGTCTCGAGTTCGCGTTCTCGCTTCCCGAACATACAGGGTCTCGCGTTCGATTCCCGGCGGGGGCCAGGGATTTTCACATACCTCAAGATGACTGGGTGTTCGTGTTGTCCTTATCATTTCATCACCATTCATGAAAGTGGCGAGATTGGACCTAGCAAAAGTTGGGAATTTGTACAGGCGCAGTTGAATGCCCCACAAAATCATCATCATCATCATCATCGTCGTCATCATCATCGGAAAATAAAAGGCGATCTTGCACATAGTAATGCAAAAGTACGACCAAGACGTTCGACTATTCTGACACAGTCTAAAAGTGTGAATGTGTCCCCCCTTTTAAGCCTCCGATCGACGACAGTCGAACACGTTGGCCAACATGTACCAGATACCCACCCCAACGGCGAACCCAACATGTTGGGAGTGTTCCGTACACTGTCGAGCTTCAGATCGAGTTTGTTTGTACAGCGTCAAATGGATTTTGAATCGGCTTTATCTGTGTGTGGGCTAAGAACTGGCTATTAGAGCGAATTAAATTCGATCATATGTCTTTATTGTCACAACTAGCTGTCAACGAGCTGCAGGATTACAAAAAACTGTTTGCGAATCAACAAGCAGTCTTTTGAAGACCTACTTGCACAAGTTTCCAGTCTTATTCAAAAACAAAAGACTAGGATAGGGAATCAATTTCTCCTAAAGAACGGTTTCTTGCCACATTTCACGCCCCCCAGTGGGTCTGGGGGCCCGAGGTATTCCTCCTGCCTGTCGTAAAAGGGGACTAAAAGCAGTTTCACACATTTCGGCCTTTATGTGATGTAGGGATTGACCTCTATCCTTCAAACTTTTCTCGAAGAGCGAGCCAATTGGGGAACGGCGCTTTACATGGTGCATTGTCTCTATCGTGCATTGAGATCTTTAGCCCACTTTCCCGTCGTTGTATTTCAGTCCTGCTCATTCTCCATCTCTTGGGCGAGGACACCTTCCTGGGTGTATTTTCCACCATGACCTATGCCGTGTCACTTTCTGCATCGACGATGAACGTGGACTTCTTTGCACCTGATATCCAGCACGGTGGCCAGTCCGTTGTGGTGGGGCTGCCATGTACCCTGTTGGTTGTTGCCCCCTGACAACACAGGGATCGCTCTACTGATGCCTGCGCCGTTAAATCCCCACGTATGGCAAGGGGTAGATGCCCATCCCCCTTGGGCATCGGGACTGCTGGCAATGGACATCCCGCCAGGTGGCGTTTGCTGCAGCTGGGTGGGACCCATGGGGAGGGCCCCTGCCATCAGGGCAGATGACCCGCCATGAAGCGTAGTCCACCATCTCTTGCTGGTGGTGAAACACCTGCAGTCTCTAAGTGTTTACCAGCTCAATTCAATGCACAGATGTACAACCCCAAATCATTCCCCGTCCTGGCCACGCCATGGGGGGAACATCATGCTAAGGATGGCAGCAGATCTTATTCAGTCGGGTACCTTGTATGTTCAAGAGCTGATGGGGAATCTTTCATGGCGATGAAGCCTCAGTTTTTTGTTGTTCATTTAGAGGACAAGTTTGGGGAGGCAGAGGGCTTGTCCAACACGAGATTTGTGTCAGTCTTGACCAAAATAGCATCCTCTGCCCAGTCATGGACGTTACTCGCTTGTGACAAGCTGGGGGATGTTTCTGTAACCATCACGCCCCATAAGACCTTAAATATGCTCCAGGGTATCACATTTCACAGTGACCTTCTGTTGCAGTCTGACGATGACCTGCGCGCCAATTTAGAACGCCGAGGTGCACATTTTGTCTCGTGTGTCCACCAGGGTTCGAGGGATAATCAGGTTGCCACTGGTGCCTTCATCTTGGCCTTCGAGGGTGATTCATTGCTCGAGAAGGTCAAGGTGATGGTCTACCGCTGTGATGTAAAGCACTATGTCCTTCCCCCCATGCTGTGCTTTATGTCCTAGTTGTTGGCCATATGTCTTCCCACTGTACTTCCAGTGTCACATGTCGAGATTGTGGACACTCATCACATCCCAGTACTCAATGTGCCCCACCTTCCATCTGTGTCAAGTGCGGAGAGCACCATTCGCCTTGCTTGCCATACTGAAGGATTCTCCAGAAAGAAAGGAAAATCATGGAGTAAAAGACCCTGGACCGACTGACGTACAATAAGGTTAAGAGAATATTTGAACACCTGCATCTTGTATGTATAACATAGTCTTAAGCCACTGCTACAACAGTTCTGGCACCATCAGCTCCGCCAACCCCCGTCACTTCTCAGAACCGGAAGACTACACTTGCCCCCTAGATGGTGGGGGGCATTTCCCTCCTTGTTGCTCCCACACCACTTACTTCGGGAGCAACACCCCCCAACCATCGGGGACGTCCATCCCCACTTCTAAGCTGGAGAAGCATAAGTCTTTTTCAGCTTCTCTCGCTAGGAAGGGGTCCCTTGGGTCACTCCCTTCCCAGGTTTGTGATTGTGGGAGAGATGACACCCACCAGTGGCTGAAAAGCCCAAAAGCAGCTGGTCGTAGAGCTCACGCTCATCCTCAGTCTCGGAGACTGAGCCAGTGAAGTCCTCCCAGCCAGGGAAACCCAAGGAGCAGCGAGAGAAATCCAAAAAGAAGACGCCTAAGACCAAGGAAATTGCGGTAGCTCCCACACCACTGCTACCTACAAGCTCTGCATCTGAGGATGGGGTGGAGATTCTGGCGTCCACTGAGGACCTAGATCTCGCCAGACCCTCATACACAAAGGATATAGACTGCTCAGGCAAAAAGTCCGTGGCAGCAGATGACTCTGAGGTTTAAACTGCCTCAATGAATGTTCTGTGCCTTCCCAGTCTCACGATGACGTCATCCTCCAGTGGAATTTCGGTGGGTTTTGCCACGGCCTGGCTGAGCTACAGCAACTGTTAGGCTTTACACCTACTATCTGCATTGCCCCCCAGAAAACCTGGTTCCTGGCAATGCGGACCCCTGCCCTTCATGGTTATAAAAGATATTACAGGAACCGTAGCGACCATATTCGAGTGTCAGGCGGAGTTTGCGTTTATGTCCTAAACTCAGTATGTAGTGACACTGTGCCCCTTCAAACCCCTCTTGAAGCTGTGGCTGTCAGAATGAGGATGACGCAGGAAATAACTGTCTGCAATGTATATCTTCCTCTAGATGGTGCAGTATCCCTGAATGTATTAGCTGCACTGATTGATGAGCTCCCTAAACCTTTCCTACTTTTGGGAGATTTTAACGCTTAAGGTGTAGCACCGTGCTTACTGCCTGAGGCAAAGATGTCGAAACTTTACTGTCTCAGTTCAACTCTGCCCCTTAAATACCAGTGCAGTGTGGCTCATGGTAGTTACTCGGCCATTGATTTATCAATTTGCAGCCCAGGACTTCTCCCATCTATCCACTGGAGAGCACATGACGACCTGTGTGGCAGTGACCACTTCCCCATCTTCTTGTCACTGCCCTGGCATCAGCACCATGGACGCCTACTCCAATGGGGTTTAAACAAGGTGGACCGGGAAACTTTCACTTCTGCTGTCACCATTGAATCTCCTCCACATGGTAACATCAATGTGATGGTTGAGCAGGTGACTACAACAATTGTTTCTGCGGCAGAAAACACGATCCATCACTCTTTAAGGTGCCTCAGCGTAATGCAGTCCCTTGGTGGTCACGGGAAGTCGCTGGAGCAATTAAGGAGCTTCGGCGAGCTCTACGGCTAGCATAAGCTGCACCATTCCCTGGAGCAACTGATAGCCTTTAAACAGCTCCGTTCCCGCGTTTGCCAACTTACCAAACAATGGAAGTAGGAGTGTTGGGACAGATACGTCTCGAGTGCCATACGTCACCTTCCCAAGTCTTGGTAAAGATCAAACATCTTTTCAGGTACCAGACCCCAATAGGTGTACGCGGTGTTACCATAAATGGCATCTTATCTACCGACACAAACGAGATTGTCAAGCACTTTGATGAGCACTTTGCTCAAGCCTCTGCGTCGGAGAATTATCCCCCAGCCTTTCACACTTTCAAACGGCGGCTGGAAGGGAAAGTTCTCTCATTCACTACACGCCACAGTGAACCCTATAACGCCACATTTACAGAGCGGGAGCTCCTCAGTTCCCTTGCACATTGCCCCAACACAGCTGCTGGGCCTGATCAGATCCACACCCAGATGATTAAACATCTCTCATTTGACTACAAGCGTCATATCCTCGTCATCTTCAACTGGATCTGGTGCAATGGCGTCTTTCCATCACAATGGCGGGAGAGCACCATCATTCTGGTGCTCAAACCCAGTAAAAACCTGCTTGTTGTGGATAGCTATCAGCCCCACCAACGTTCTTTGTAAGCTGCTGCAACGTATGGTATGTCAGCGATTGGGTTGGGTTCTGCAGTCACCTGGCCTGCTGGCTCCATGTCAGGGCGGCTTCTGCCAGGGTTGTTCTTCCACTGATAATCTTGTGTCCCTCAAGTCTGCCATCCGAACAGCCTTTTCCAGATGCCAACACC
This sequence comes from Schistocerca gregaria, assembly GCF_023897955.1. Taxonomy (NCBI): domain Eukaryota; kingdom Metazoa; phylum Arthropoda; class Insecta; order Orthoptera; family Acrididae; genus Schistocerca; species Schistocerca gregaria. The sequence continues at coordinate 945,249,699 of NC_064921.1, read as the reverse complement.
TGATTGCCATCTTTTTTGATTTACGTAAAGCATACGACACGACCTGGCGACATCATACCCTTGCCACATTGTACGAGTGAGGTCTCCGGGGCAAGCTCCCGTATTTTATCCAAAACTTCCTGTTGTTCTGTACTGTCCATGTCCAAGTTGGTGCCTCCCATAGTTCCATCCATATCCAGGAGAATGGAGTCCCGCAGGGCTCTGTATATTGTGTGTGATATATTGAACAACGACACCATTGCGAGGTTTCAAGCCTACTGATACGTAATTCACATGTGTTATCACCTAGTGGTTCTACATCGAAATGCCTTGCAGTGCTCATTGAGCACTGGTTTTATACTTTAGGTCCATCCTGTCTAAGATGTAGTCGTACAGTGGTTTCCTCACAACGAAAGTCGAAAAGTTGGTTATTCTGGTCCACTATACACAGCTCCGAGGAGTTCAATGTCTGAACTGTCACTAGAAGGTATATAGCATTGGTAGGAATCTCAACAACCTTATACACTGTTCCAACTAATGGGAACAATCTGTAAATAGAATGAATCAATCTATCATTGTGCTATGAGTTTGTTGTCAGAAGGAGGGAGGGCTCATATTTGTTAAAGAGGACCTTAAAAAGACTCACATTTCTCATTTAATCTGAACATTTTTATTAAGAATGATAAACCATTTTATTTGAGAATGATCTCAGAATTTTCATGAAGTGGAGACATCATCTCATTACTTAGGAATGCTGTACTTGCCAAATTCATTAAGAAGCCATCATGCTCCAATCTCCCTTCACCCTCCAAGGTCATTTTATACTCTTCTTCTTTTACTCTGGATATGGTTTGAGGAAGTGATGAGTGCTAATGTTTAGGGACATCATGATTATTACTGACAAGCCTTTAGACTAGAGAGATCTTTGTGTAACAGAGAAACTAGAACAAATTTTGGAGGTGAAAATGCGAGCAATCTGCAATTATTCAGTCTTACATTTTCCAAAATTTCCTCATTTAAGTATGTACCTGTCACGTCTTACAAAGTAAAAAAAATCATTTACTGCATTAAAAAGTGTCCTGTCAGACAAAAGCATGAGCCTAAATGAGGAGAAGTTGGGGTTATTATTTATTTATCTTACGGCTTTTAGTGCCAGCAGCCTTTGATGAGACACTCGAATTGCCTGTGATATAGCTGTCTTCATTTAAGCAGAGAGGCTGTACCTTTAGGAAACTGAAATCTGTCAGGAAAGAAAGGTTTTTGAAAGGAATTGGCTGTGGCAGACCAACCCTGGCATTTCTCTAAATTGATAACAGGAAACCACAGCAAACTGTTTTCAAGAATACTCGTGGATAGATTCAAACCACGTCACTTCCTGAATCCAGGGATTGCTAGCTCAGTGGCTCAACATGCAGAGTTACTCCAAGTCAGCAGAAAATTTGGAAGCACTAGTTGTTTACACTGTCGTAAAATAAAATAAAATGCATCATAGCAACAGATTGAATTCTAAAATTGTATGTTTTTCCTTTAATTGTGTACGTTTAGTCATTTGATAGTGCATGAATGCATGCATATTTTAAGACTTAATTGTGCATGAAACAGCTGGATTCATTTACAGTATTATAAGTGCATAAATAGATTTTGAATGAAAGGGGGAGAGAGCAATGCTGTGTGCAGTCAGCTCAGTTGAATTCAAGTAGTCCATTGAAAATCTTTTAGAAACAAGCAAACTATAAAATGGGCTGTCATCACATACCCCTTCCACTTTCCATGAACCACTCCCCATTGTTCTGTATAGGAACTGCTTTTCATAACTGAGTCCTGCCTGGGGTACCAAATTGGGCAATATTTTATCATTTGGTGTAGCAGTGTAGAATACTGAGCAAATTTTCTAAGGAAATGCAACCATCACCATTTGGATGATATTTTTGTTGATCAACACAATTTTTTGCTGACACAGACAATTCCATGTGTATTTTTATGCACTGATTTTAATTTAATGTTATTTGTAATGAAATTTACTATGCTGCTGCCTTGATAAATAAGAAGTATTGCAACCACAGAGTTCTATTAGCCTCCAAATAATGACTCCAGTGCTAACATAAAACTGCTGTAGAGAGACAATTAGGCTATTATAGTAGTGTGTACTATGTTTAACTTACCATACTGTTAGTGGATGAATCAAAATTGGTTCTCCTCTTCTTTCTCGCTACAACCTTATCCATAATTAGAAACTGTCATAACAGCACTCGGCAGAAAAATAATAAATGGTAGCATCTACATTAAATTCAACTGCAGGTAAGAACTGAACTGATGAACAAAACAACTGAGGTCAAGCAAGGCCAAACATAATTGATCTTGGCTGAAATAGGGATGGGCCATAGCTGATAGTGCTGTGGATATATAGATAGTTTTAATCTGTCGTTGGCCTATCTGACTATAAATAGAGTGTATCACTTTTTCGTCTGTGATTGAAAATTGAAATAGCTTTAGTTTCACTACATGGGAACTGGGCCATGTGTAATATCTTTTAGGTGATAGGAGGGCTCCCCCTTTGGTTACACCCTTGTGCCATTCATGTGAATTCATTATTCTGAGTGATTGAATGATGAAGAGAAGAAAACAGGGAGTTTGGTTACAACTGGAATTCATGGATTAGATTAAAGCTGCTGTAAAATATGAAAACATCAAGAGACTAGCTGCAAGAATATAAAAAAATATGAGTGAAGAAAATATATATGAGTTAAAAAGCTAATGTAACAAAGAATGGGTATTGTTTTAGCATACCTCCATCCCTACCCCCCATGAACCATGGACCTTACCGTTGGTGGGGAGGCTTGCGTGCCTCAGTGATACAGACAGCCGTACTGTAGGTGCAACCACAACAAAGGGATATCTATTGAGAAGCCAGCTGCCTGTACAGTAGTTGCAGGGGCAACAGTCTGGATGATTGACTGAACTGGCCTTGTAATATCAACCAAAACAGTGTTCCTGTGCTGGTATTGCAAATGGCTGAAACCAAGGGGAAACTACAGCTGCATATTTTTCTGAGGGCATGCAGCTTTATTGTATGGTTAAATGACGATGGCATCCCCTTGCGTAAAATATTCCAGAGGTAAAATAGTCCCCGATTCGGATCTCCAGGCGGGGACTACTCAGGAGGATGTCATTATCAGAAGAAAGAAAACTGGCTTTCCACAATCGGAGCATGGAATGTCAGATCCCTTAATTGGGCAGGTAGGCTAGAAAATTTAAAAAGGGGAATGGATACAGAATGAGATTTTCACACTGCAGTGGAGTGTGTGCTGATATGAAACTTCCTGGCAGACTAAAACTGTGTGCCCGACCGAGACTCGAACTCGGGACCTTTGTCTTTTGCGGGAAAGTGCTCTACCATCTGAGTTACCAAAGCACGACTCGCGCCCGTTACTCACAGCTTTACTTCTGCAGTACCTCGTCTCCTACCTTCCAAACAGGCTGTGGCTAAACCATGTCTCTGCAATATCCTTTCTTTCAGGAGTGCTAGTTCTGCAAGGTTCGCAGGAGAGCTTCTGTAAAGTTTGGAAGGTTGGAGACGAGGTACTGGCAGAAGTAAAGCTGTGAGTACTGGGCGCGAGTCGTGCTTTGGTAGCTCAGATTGTAGAGCACTTGCCCGTGAAAGGCAAAGGTCCCGAGTTCGAGTCTCGGTCGGGCACACAGTTTTAGTCTGCCAGAAAGTTTCAGGGGAATGGATAGTTTACAGTTAGATATAGTGGGAATTAGTGAAGTTCAGTGGCAGGAGGAACAAGACTTCCGCTCAGTTAAATACAGGGTTATAAATACAAAATCAAATAGGGGTAAAACAGGAGTTGGTTTAATAATGAATAAAAAGTAGGAATGTGGATAAGCTACTATGAACAGCATAGTGAACACATTATTGTAGCCAAGATAGATGTGAAGCCCACTGCAGATGATCAAGAGATTGAAGAAATGTATGATGCGATAAAGGAAATTATTCAGATAGTTAAGGGAGACAAAAATTTAATAAACATGGGGGACTGGAATTCGATAATATGAAATGGAAGAGAAGGAAAAGTAGCAGGTGAATATGGACAGGGGCTAAGGAATGAAAGAAGAAGTGCCTGGTAGAATTTTTCACAAAGCATAACTTCATAGCTAACACTTGGTGTACGAATCATGAATGAAGGTTGTATACATGGAAGAGACCTGGAGACACTGGAAGGTTTCAGATAGATTAGATAATGATAAGACAGAGATTTAGGAACCATATTTTAAATTTAACACATTTCCAGAGGCAGATATGGACACTGACCACAATTTATTGGTTATGAATTCTAGATTAAAACTGGAGACACTGCGAGAAGCGGTACTTAGTGGTACTTAGATAAACTGAAAGAAGCAGAGGTTGTAGAGAGTTTTATAGAGAGCATTAGGGAACATGTGACAAGAACAGGGGAAAGAAATACAGTAGAAGAAGAATGGGTAGCTTTGAGAGATGAAATAGTGAAGGCAGCAGAGGATCAAGTAGGTAAAAACACAATGGCTAGTAGCAATCCTTGATTAACAGAAGAGATATTGAATTTAATTAATGAAATAACAAAACATAAAAATGCAGTAAATGAAGCAGGCAATAAGGAATACAAATGTCTCAAAAATGAGACTGACAGGAACTACAAAATGGCTAAGCAGGGATGGCTAGAAGACAAATACAAGGATGTAGAGGCATATATCACCAGGGGTAAGATAAATATTGTCTACAGGAAAGTTCAAGAGACCTTTGGAGAAAAGAGAACCACTTGTATGAATATCAAGAGCTCAGTTCCAAGCAGCAAGGTGGAAAGTGTATATATAGGGTCTATACAAGGGCAATGTACTTGAGGGGATTATTATGGAAATTGAAGAGGATGTAGATGAAAATGAAATGGGGGATGTGATACTGCAGGAAGAATTTGGCAGACCACTGAAAGACCTAAGTCGAAACAAGGCCCTGAGAGTAGACAACATTCCATTAGAACTACTGATAGCACCAGGTGAGCAAGATGTATGAGAATGATGAAGTACCCTCAGACTTCAAGCAAGATGTATGAGAATGATGAAGTATCCTCAGACTTCAAGCAAGATGTATGAGAATGATGAAGTATCCTCAGACTTTGAGCAAGATGTATGAGAATGATGAAATACCTTATGATTTCAAGAAGAATATAATAATTCCAGTCAGTAATTTTCACATATCTGTCAGCACCTGCTTTCTTTTGGATTGGAATTATTATGTTATTCTAGAAGTCTGAGGGTATTTCACCTGTCTCATACATCTTGCCCAACAGATGGTAGAATTTTGTCAGGACTGGCTCTCCCAATGCTGTCAGTAGTTCTAATGGAATGTTGTCTACTCTCGGGCCCTTGTTTTGACTTAGATCTTTCAGTGCTCTGTCAAACTCTTAACGCAGTATCCCTCCCATTTCATCTTCATCTACATCCTCTTCAATTTCCATAATATTGTCCTGAAGTACATCGCCCTTGTATAGACCCTCTATATACTGCTTCCACCAATCTGCTTTTCTTTCTTTGCTTAGGACTGGTTTTCCATCTGAGGTCTTGATCTTCATACAGGTTGTTCTCTTTTCTGCAAATGTCTCTTTAATTTTCCTGTAGGCGGCTTCTATCTTACCCCTTGTGATATATGCTTCTACATCCTTACATTTGTCCTCTAGCCATTCCCGCTTAGCCATTTTGTACTTCCTGTTGATCTCATTTTTGAGACATTTGTATTCCTTTTTGCCTGCTTCATTTACTGCATTTTTATGTTTTCTCCTTTCATCAATTAAATTCAATATTTCTTCTGTTACCCATTGGTTTCTACTGGCCCTCATCTTTTTACCGACTTGATCCTCTGTTGCCTTCACTACTTCGTCCCTCAGAGCTACCCATTCTTCTTCTACTGTATTTCTTTCCCCCATTCCTATCAATTGCTCCCTTATGCCCTCTCTGAAACTCTTTACAACCTTTGGTTCTTTCAGTTTATCCAGGTCCCATCTCCTTAAATTCCCACCTTTTTGCAGTTTCTTCAGTCTTAATCTACAGTTCATAACCAACAGATTGTGGTCAGAGTCCACATCTGCCCCTGGAAATGTCTTACAATTTAAAACCTGGTTCCTAAATCTTTGTCTTACCATTATATAATCTATCTGAAACCTGCTAGTATCTCCAAAGTTCTTCCATGTATACAGCCTTCTTTTATGATTCTTGGACCAAGTGATAGCTATGATTAAGTTATGCTCTGCACAAAATTCTACCAGGCAGCTTCCTCTTTCATTTCTTAGCCCCAATCCATATTCATCTACTATGTTTCCTTCTCTCCCTTTCCCTACTCCTGAATTCCAGCCACCCATGACTATTAAATTTTCGTCTTCCTTCACTATCTGAATAATTTCTTTTACTTCATCATACATTTCTTCGATTTCTTCATCATCTGCAGAGTTAGTTGGCATATAAACTTGTACTACTGTAATAGGCGTGGGCTTTGTGTCTGTCTTGGCCACAATAATGCGTTCACTATGCTGTTTGTAGTAGCTTACCTGCACTCCTACTTTGTTATTCATTAATAAACTGACTCCTGCATTACCCCTATTTGATTTTGTATTTATAACACTGTATTCGCCTGACCAAAAGTCTTGTCCCTCCTGCCAGTGAACTTCACTAATTCTTACTATACCTAACTTTAACCTATCCATTTCCCTTTTTTAAATTTTCTAACCTACCTGCTCGATTAAGGGATCTGACGTTCCACGCTCCGATCCATAGAATGCCAGTTTTCTTTCTCCTTATAACGACGTCCGCCTGAGTACTCCCCACCCAGAGATCCAAATGGGGGACTATTTTACCTCTGGAATATTTTAGCCAAGTGAACGCCATCATCATTTAACCATACAGTAAAGCTGCATGCCCTCAGGAAAAATTACGGCTGTAGTTTCCCCTTGCTTTCAGCCGTTCGCAATACCAGCACAGCAAGGCCATTTTGGTTAGTGTTACAAGGCCAGATCAGTCAATCATCCAGACTGTTGCCCCTGCAACTGCTGAAAAGGCTGCTGCTCCTCTTCAGGAACCACACATTTGTCTGGCCTCTCATTAGATAACCCTCCATTGTGGTTGCACCTGTGTCACTGAGGCATGCAAGCCTCGCCACCAATGGCAAGGTCCATGGTTCTTGGGGAGGTGGGGATGCTAAATTTTATTGAGGTGACAATTCTGAATGGCAAGTTATTGTATCCGCCTCGGAGTACACTGCTTCACATACCATGCAGGTATTGTGGCCTGCCGCCTCTCCAGGATGATGTGAAAAAAGCTCACATGAACACAAGTCACCAAGATGTTTACAAGTGTCGCCTTTCATGACTCAGGACATTTACTTCGTAGCTTCACACAGCCTCCACAGTGTTTGGCGGTGCCAATCTCGCCAACAGTTAGCTTACCTATCATGGCACCACTTTCTTATACCACATCGTGTGCCCACTCAGCACCATATGGATATCCCTCTGTGGGAAGGTAATCAGGCCACAGCCAGATCCTGCTGCAGCCAGTACCACTGTGGGCTTGATGCTGCCCACACTAGCAGCCCACCAATTGGAATCATCATCCTCATTGTGAGCACCTGTCACTGAAGCAAGACCACAATGTGCCACTCCCAGGTGCAGAGGCACCAACTTAAAAATATTTTTGGGGGGCCAAGAATCATTTTATTAGGTACTACATTTGACAGATAACTTTGCATTTCCATCTACATGTTCGACACTCCAAACCAGTCCTATTTGCAGATGACACCAGTGTATTGATTGAAGGTGGAAATAGAAAGGCTCTTAGGCTGTATGCTGAAGTCACAAATGAAAAAATTTCAGCGTGGTTGGTGAAGAATAAGCTACTGATTAATCCTTAAAAGAAAAAAAGAAAAAAAAGTCGCAACTATACAATTCCACACACAGCAAAATTAAAAATCCATTAAAACCAAGTATTTCTTTGGAAAATCAAAAAATTAAGTGTCACTGAAACAAAATTACTTTGTTTACTTACAAGACAATCTGAAATGGAATTCCCACAACACATTCTTAAATTCTAAGCTATCTAAAATCATCTATGCAATGAGAATTATATGGAACAACACAAGTGCTGAAGGAAAGAGGTGTATTATGCACACATACTTTCCCTACTACAGTAGTACAGTAGTACAAGTTTATATGCCAACTAGCTCTGCAGATGACGAAGAAATTGAAGAAATGTACGATGAAATAAAAGAAATTATTCAGATAGTGAAGAGAGACGAAAATTTAATAGTAATGGGTGACTGGAATTCGAGTGTAGGAAAAGGGAGAGAAGGAAACATAGTAGGTGAATATGGATTGGGGCTAAGAAATGAAAGAGGAAGCCGCCTAGTAGAATTTTGTACAGAGCACAACTTAGTCATAGGTAACACTTGGTTTAAGAATCATGAAAGAAGGTTGTATACGTGGAAGAACCCTGGAGATACTAAAAGGTATCAGATAGATTATATACTGGTAAGACAGAGATTTAGGAACCAGGTTTTAAATTGTAAGACATTTCCAGGGGCAGATGTGGACTCTGACCACAATCTATTGGTTATGACCTGTAGATTAAAACTGAAGAAACTGCAAAAATGTGGGAAATTAAGGAGATGGGACCTGGATAAACTGAAAGAACCAGAGGTTGTACAGAGTTTCAGGGAGAGCATAAGGGAACAATTGACAGGAATAGGGGAAAGAAATACAGTAGAAGAAGAATGGGTAGCTCTGAGGGATGAAGTAGTGAAGGCAGCAGAGGATAAAGTAGGTAAAAAGACGAGGGCTGCTAGAAATCCTTGGGTAACAGAAGAAATATTGAATTTAATTGATGAAAGGAGAAAATATAAAAATGCAGTAAATGAAGCAGGCAAAAAGGAATACAAACGTCACAAAAATGAGATCGAGAGGAAGTGCAAAATGACTAAACAGGGATGGCTAGAGGATAAATGTAAGGATGTAGAGGCTTATCTCACTAGGGGTAAGATAGATACTGCCTAGAGGAAAATTAAAGAGACCTTTGGAGAGAAGAGAACCACGTGTATGAATATCAAGAGCTCAGATGGAAAACCAGTCCTAAGCAAAGAAAGGAAAGCAGATTGGTGGAAGCAGTATATAGAGGGTCTATACAAGGGCGATGTACTTCAGGACAATATTATGGAAATTGAAGAGGATGTAGATGAAGATGAAATGGGAGGGATACTGCGTTAAGAGTTTGACAGAGCACTGAAAGATCTAAGTCAAAACAAGGGCCCGAGAGTAGACAACATTCCATTAGAACTACTGACAGCATTGGGAGAGCCAGTCCTGACAAAATTCTACCATCTGTTGGGCAAGATGTATGAGACAGGCCAAATACCCTCAGACTTCAAGAAGAATATAATAATTCCAATCCCAAAGAAAGCAGGTGCTGACAGATGTGAAAATTACCGAACTATCAGTTTAATAAGTCATAGCTGCAAAATACTAACACGAATTCTTTACAGACGAATGGAAAAACTGGTAGATGCGGACCTCGGGGAGGATCAGTTTGGATTCCGTCGAAATGTTGGAACACGTGAGGCAATACTGACCTTACGACTTATCTTAGAAGAAAGATTAAGAAAAGGCAAACGTACGTTTCTAGCATTTGTAGACTTAGAGAAAGCTTTTGACAATGTTGACTGGAATACTCTTTTTCAAATTCTAAAGGTGGCAGGGGTAAAATACAGGGAGCGAAAGGCTATTTACAATTTGTACAGAAACCATATGGCAGTCATAAGAGTCGAGGGGCATGAAAGGGAAGCAGTGGTTGGGAAAGGAGTGAGACAGGGTTGTAGCCTCTCCCCGATGTTATTCAATCTGTATATTGAGCAAGCAGTAAAGGAAACAAAAGAAAAATTTGGAGTAGGTATTAAAATTCATGGAGACGAAGTAAAAACTTTGAGGTTCGCCGATGACATTGTAATTCTGTCAGAGACGGCAAAGGACTTGGAAGAGCAGTTGAACGGAATGGACAGTGTCTTGAAAGGAGGATATAAGATGAACATCAACAAAAGCAAAACGAGGATAATGGAATGTAGTCCAATTAAGTCGGGTGATGCTGAGGGAATTAGATTAGGAAATGAGACACTTAAAGTAGTAAAGGAGTTTTGCTATTTAGGAAGTAAAATAACTGATGATGGTCGAAGTAGAGAGGATATAAAATGTAGACTGGCAATGGCAAGGAAAGCGTTTCTGAAGAAGAGAAATTTGTTAACATCGAATATAGATTTAAGTGTCAGGAAGTCATTTCTGAAAATATTTGTTTGGAGTGTTTGGAAGATGAAACATGGACGATAACTAGTTTGGACAAGAAGAGAATAGAAGCTTTCGAAATGTGGTGCTACAGAAGAATACTGAAGATAAGGTGGATAGATCACGTAACTAATGAGGAGGTATTGAATAGGATTGGGGAGAAGAGAAGTTTGTGGCACAACTTGACTAGAAGAAGGAATCGGTTGGTAGGACATGTTTTGAGGCATCAAGGGATCACAAACTTAGCATTGGAGGGCAGTGTGGAGGGTAAAAATCGTAGAGGGAGACCGAGAGATGAGTACACTAAGCAGATTCAGAAGGATGTAGGTTGCAGTAGGTACTGGGAGATGAAGAAGCTTGCACAGGATAGAGTAGCATGGAGAGCTGCATCAAACCAGTCTCAGGACTGAAGACCACAACAACAACAACTTTCCCTTTCGAGTTATGACATCATATTCTTGTGAAATTCCCCTCACAGCATAACAACTTTCAAGAAACAAAAAAATGATTGTGAAGATAATGAAAAATGCAAACAGCTGAAAATCATGAAAACTACGATTGGCTGGTGACTAGCCCCTACCCCTCGACGTCAATCACAATGACATTTCAGCTGGAGTATAGGTCAGTAGTGGTTCAAAACAAATACATAAATAAAGTTGAAGAAACATATCTTAATTTTTGATGACAAATGTACTCCTTCTCAGATCATTCCTGCATATGAACTCGTCACATATGGCATCAAGGTTGAGTTTCAGCGATTCATCTCTATGGGCATTGAGAAGGACGATGGCATTAAAATGATCCTGCCTCATTATAGAACGAAGGTACGTTTTCACCCTCCGCAGATAAGAAAACGATCACTCAGTGGAACAGGACATTACTGGAAATGTCAGCACTACACGTATGAATTTCACTAGTTCAGGCAGTAGGTCAAACAGGTGGTTTTCCTGTTTTAGGAATTTCACTATGTCATCCAACGAACTAATATTTGCAGAACCACTACTTTGGATAATCTCATGAAACATGCTTCGGTGGAGAAGCAAGCATTCTTTGTCTATATCTGATTTGTAGAAAGATAAAATATTGAATGACTGTTTGTTATCACCAAGATAAAATTGTTCAATTTGATTTACAAACATGAATGATTGAGTTTTGAACCGTGATTCCAAGGAGCTGATGGATGTATCCATTGTTTCATAACACTATCTTCTATATTTGTCACGTACTTCAGTAAATGTTTCTACAGATGAATTGATGGAGTCATCGTATTTCTTAGGGACTTTTCTTCTATGGGGTAATTTTGAGGAACCAACATCAATATCTTGATATTTTGAAGTTACTTCACCCCAGAATGATTCAAAATTGTTTCTCATAAAATTAATAGAAGTTATGAGAGTGGAAATCGTCTTATTGGTCTCCTCTAAGTGTAGGGATTTCCTCTGTCGTGCTATGTTTACGGTATCAATGTGACCAAACAGTTTTACCAAAAGTGATAACATGAAAAAGAAATCATATTTCTGCATATTAATCAAAAAGCCATTTTCTTTGCCTCCAGTGTCTGAATTGTCATTTCTTGAAACATTTAGAAACAATTCCTGAAGTTTTGTATAGTTGGACAGAACTGAAGACACGGCCCACCTTGTAGGACAGAGTGGTTTCAAATTTGTAGGGGCATCTGTGTTCAGGTGAGCAAACAGATCTAATCTTTTAAATGATTCTCTCTCAAAATGTATTAAGTCCTTCATAATATTCAATGCATTTTGACATTCTGGAACTGCTTTCACAGTGTCTTTTAGTGTTGGATTTAAACAGTGTGCAAGGCAGTGCACAAACATAGCTCTCTTCTCCATATCTATAAACTTTGCCTGGACATCATTATATAATCCGCCCATATTAGCTGAACCATCAAAGCATTGTCCCCTACAATTAGATGTAGGCAAATCAAATCATCTTAAAATGTCAATAATAATATCAAACAGAGCCTTAGCTGTGGTACTTTGTATTGAGTATAGCCCTAAAAAATATTCTTCTCTCTCTAGCAAAGCATCAACAAATCTTGTACAGATACTAAATTGCTCTTTGGTGGCTATGTCTGTGTGTTTTGTCTGCTATTATTGCAAAATACTCTGCATTCTTGATGTCCTCCAATAATTTCCTAAGGTGTGTGGCTTAAAATGCCCAAAATTTCGTTTTGCCCGTCATGGGATGTCCATTTGTAAGTTTTGCACTGTAACCATATTAAAAGTAGCTGGTTATCTTCACATCACAGGTGTAATAAATTGTCAAAGTGACTTGTTTCATCAGTATGCCCATGTATTGCAAGCCCCTGCACTGCTAAATAATGGAGGGAAGATATGATTTTTAGTAAACAAGCTCAGTTTTCTTTCATTTGTGTCAGTCTTTCTTTGGAAATCTGGCTAAATACATTGACATTCAAATTTAAGGCATTTAATTCCAGTACAGCTTCTCTGTGGCAGCCTGATGCATCATGTGCTTTATACTTTTCTACTCCTTTCTTCCAGTTCGAAAAGCCAGTTTCCATGAAAGTTTTTTCCATTTTATGGGAAAAGTGAAAACAATTTTCTTCAAACATTTGTCTGCAAATTTTGCAAAAAATAACTTTTTTACTTTATTGTAATAGATCCATGCAAATTGCTGTTTCCAAGAGGGCTGATAACAGTGTTGTTTTTTTTTTTTCCAGGAACAGCGTTTTTTGTCACGCCACAGTTCCATCACTATCTGTGTCTTTGTTGTCACACACAGCACCACTAACACTGGATATAGCTTCACCATCACTAACACTTGCCACATTGTCACATTTCTTCCTAATTATAAACTTGTCCATTTTAAACTGGACAGTAAGGGACAAAAGATTAACAACTGAACCGAGTCACAGTAAGACTAACTGACCACTGGCGATGCCCAGCTCCGAAATATTTACGTTCGCTGCCAACATTAGATGTGGCCTGCATAACAGTACTGTGTGCCTAACAAGAAGTAGCCATGTAACAATAGTGTTGATTATTCTGAGGGCTGGCTCTAGGGAGGGGGTGGGGGGCAGGGAGGAGCGAACCGTGCCATCGCCCAGGGCGGCAGATATTTGGGGGTGGCAAATCCATCTTGCGTAAATGAAGGAATGTGAGAATAAATTGGAAATACAAATTATTCATACAATCAAGGGTCTTATTGTAAATTATTTATGGTACAGAAAGAGTATGCTCCGATTTACAAAAGAAACATTTCTTCGAAATAAAATGGCCTAAATTGCACTGTAAACATATCATTGACTGCTGCTCTTATATTAAAGACATATTGACAACAAAGAGATGAATGAGTGTGATATGTATGAAATATATTGTGGGAAAAGTTGACTATGTCGAAAAAGGGAGGCTGAGGAGGGGGAGGGGCGCTTGACACATCAAAATCCGTGGAGCCGGTACTGATTTGTGTGGTGTTGTACCTAGTGATTGTCAATAGAATTTACAAAAATGAATGAAGAGTCTTTAACGTTACCTAGTCCTTCTAGCAATCGCCGTCAAATTCGGTGTCACCATTGCTCATTAGTTTCTTTTACAAGCTGCCAGCAGGCTGCAGTGGGAGGAAGTGGAGCTCATCCCAGCAGCCAAAGCGCTGCGAGCTCATGGTGAGCTTTTGTTCCCCACATACCTCCGTACAGTAAAAGTGTCTGAAAAGAACAGATGCAGGGGCAAACCCTGTCATGACAGTTTATCATATGCAGAGGTTGGAGGAGTAGCAGAAAGGAGTATGCAATAGCTCGTAAAATCTGTATTTTTTCCTACACAATCATTACATACTATTATGCAAAAATGTATGTGCAAGTTTTAACAAATTTCCCAGTAAAGGATGAGGAAAGGGGAGAGAGCAGTGAGAAATGCATATTTGAATATTGAGGAGGGGGGCGAGACCCCTACTTTTAACTATTGGGGGAGGGGGGGGGGGGGGGCACCAAGTACCTTGCCCCTCGTAAGTCAGCGCCACTGCCCAGGTGCCACATGCTATCCCACCAGCAGCCATTGACATTGAGCCATTGCCTCTGACAGCAGCTGATGCGTAACATCCCAGAAGCATTGTCATTCCACCAGTAACTATCATCGTCAAGGCATTATCTCCTACATCTGAAATGCCCAGTGTCCAGGAAGAACCATTGTCCCACCAGCAGTTATTGTCATCGAGCTGTGTCTCCAGCATCTACTGGCACTCGATGTCCCAGAAGCATCATCTTCCCACTGGCATCTATCATTATTGAGCTACACCTCTAACACCGACCAACACCTTATGCCCCTAAAGCCTGTTGCTCTCTGAGTGCCAGGTTGGATCCTACCATTGATCATCCTCAGTCCCTTCTGCTTGCCACCTACTGTGTCTCATGGACTTCATTGTGTACAATGTCTAGCAGTGACATTTCTGTATGTATGTAGTAATGTGGACATTCATTCACAGATGCTTTATTTGAGTTTTGTTTCTTATACCGATAACAAACAGTTGTTGTGGCATGTGTGCCTTTCATTGGTAGTCTGTAGCCCCCACCCCCCTCAGCCATGGACACAAAACAAGTCAAATGGAGATGTGCTCATTTCACTTATTACTATCATTCCCATCAACATGCTATTTCATTTCAAATGGCTACAGATCGCTGTTGGACTTACATTCTCAACGAACATCAACAATATCAGTCACTTCAAGTGTTGGATTACATGTTTTTCACATGGTGTGTTCCATGCTTATGGGTGGAAAGTTCAAAAAATTTATTTGTTTTTGCACAAGATGGATAAACCAAAAATATTGAATATCCCAAAGCACTTGAATAATCTTATTCACATATGACATTCATTGAGAGCTACAAATTGACTACAACCTAAATTGGAAAACTCACACTCTAGACTTAATGAAATGCCTTAGTTCAGCTACATTTGCAGCATGCATGATAGCAGAAATAGAATGATTTAAAAATGAAGAAGTTATTTTATTTGAGCTACTTCCATTCACTAATGAGTTATGGAATCATCTTTTTGGGAAACTCCTCTCACAAAGAGAACAATTTTAAAATTTAGAAACGAGTCATTAGAATTATATCTGGTGTCACTCTTGGATCAGCATGCAAAGACCTCTTTAAGAATCTTGGTATTCCAACTACTACTTCTCAGTAGATATACTCATGGATGTCCTTTGTCATTTCCAACATGTCTCTTTTTACACAAAATAGTACAAAACATGATTATAATACCAGAAACAAAAACAATCTATATAAGAACTATAGAAGCATAACACTAGTACAAAAAGTAGTCAAATACATGGGTACTCACATATTCAATAACTTAACTGAGCGTATCAAAGGTCTTGTAAGTGATAAAGATCGGTTTCAGAGTGAAGTAAAGAACCTCCTGTTGGCCAACTCTTTCTACTACATCAATGAATATCTTCACAAGGATTATAGCTCATAACTCTGTTTGCATTAGAATTGTACAATATTCATGTATCTGAGTAAGAAAGTATCTTACAAAATTGGCTCTTTCCACATCTCAGAGAATCCTCTCCAAGGGATCCATGGTAAATGATAAATGTAAAGTAATTCATTTATTTCTACATATATAAGTGTCTTATTTATTTGTATCTACTTCCAGCAAACTAAAACATAATTGAAAGAGGCATTGCAACGTATGATGTGCATTAGCTAGTAGTAAATAAATAAAAACAAATGAACATATCTTTGCCTTAAAGTGACAAAAACAATTACTATACAGTAACAAATGTAACTGCCATAAAAATCCAACACCTTTCTCAGTTGACCAAACAATATTGTTTTATAGGATTATGTGTCTAAAATTTCAGGCCTTATGCAAAACTACAGGCAGTTTCCTTTACTCACCATATGGTCTGGAGGTTGTATTATCTCTTGTTTATCTGGGAGCAAAGGAAAGAACTGCTACGGAAGTTGCTGATACTCTGCATCTACCACCAGACAAAAAAACAATTTTGGATGGTTTGAGTGATCTCCTGAATTCCATCAAGGTGCGTAAGAAAATTAGCTCGTAAGACATTATTGAATGGAAATATGCAAAATATGTTAGGAGATGGATTCATTTGTTTCCAAGACTGGATACTTTACCCAAAGAGGAAAAGTAGCTGAAGTTAATTGTTTGAGCAGCTGGAAATATGCTTATTCCAGTTCAAGTTTTCATCAGTATATATACCCAAAAATTTGTAGAATGTTATCCTGCTTGCTGATCTCTGTTCATATGCTACATCAGTTTTTGACATGAGTCTGTTTGTTGTGCACAACAGAATATAGTGTGTTTTCTCAAAATTTAGGGAGGGTATGTTTTCAGAGAACCACACCACATTTTTTTGCAAAAAAATCATTAACAGTTTCATCTGTTGTGTCCTCTTTGATGGGATTTATTGTAACAGTAGTATTGTCTGCAGAAAGGACCAACTCTGCTTGATGTATGTTCATTGGAAGGCCATTCACATAGATAAGGACAGGTGTGGACTCAAAACTGAACCCTGTGGTAGCTGAAGTCAGTTTACAGCCACAAAACATTGCCACATCTTGGAATATAATAGATTTAAACTTTTTCCATACATTACAAAAAAGGTATTACTAATATGTCTGTTTCAATATTGTGAAGAGGCACAACTTATTTCCAGTGGGTGAAGCTATCTATCTTATAGAAGCATTGTAGTGATTCTATTGGAAGATGGTTGAGGACTCACTAGACCAGTGTCTGCCACCTGAAAAAAAGTCATCAACAGTGAGGGGGATTTTCCAACCAGTGATTTCATATACCTTGTAATTTTAGTCTTTTGGCAAGATGTACATGTTGCAGTTCATTCTTACATATCTTTATTGGAATTAGGCAAGACAAATTTGCAAGATATGAGCGTTATTGAAGCTCTCACTCATTAATGTGCCACACTGCAATATAGCTTAAAACCGTGTTCCTAATTTGTTTTTGTGCATGTGGATGTCTCAGTCGACGTGTCGCACCACACTTGAAATCCATCGGTTATAGTCTGCTGAAACTTGATGTGAGGTCTTGAAGTTCTTTATCTTTTTTCTTGTGGAACAGTCATTTCCTCATATTATGTCATCTGCAATCACAGGTTGACTTCACAAGATTTGAAGATCTGTTACTGAAAAAAGAGCGAGTGTGCAGTATACCATTTTTTATGTTATTAGTGACTTAATGTAGTGCAAATTTCACATTTATATTACACCTGATGCTATGCATTTGTTAGTAATGAAAGATGATGATAAAGTCATTGAAAATTATAAACAGGGTTGGGTACGGTGTAGAACAGTGGTTGCCAAACTGCAGTTTGTGAGCCATATGTGGCTCTTGGGCCCCATCATTGTGACTCTTTCACAAAACACCATGTGCAGGTGCATATGTATAGTGTGCTTCATGGCCCACGCACAGAGGTCAGTTTTTGGTGTGGGGAAGTCTATTTTGAAGAGGAGATTTTAGATGGGGGTGAAGGTGAAATTGCCATTCTCTCTTGGCTCTCAAACCATATGGAATCACTACCATCTGCACTGCTTTTGCTGCTTGTGGCTACATCTTTGAAAGTGGTGGTTGGATAATGCTTCAGAGTCACACAAATGAAATATTATTTAACATGCTGAAGTTCATGCAAAATAAAGCAGTGGAAGGAATATCCTTACGAAGCATGGAAAAAGTGTGTGATTGGGTGAAAGAAGACTAAAATAATTATGTTCATAATGAATTAACAAGCAATCATTTTATTTCAATTTAGACATTACATATCATCTAAAGCACTATTAAAACTACAAGAGGAGGGAAAAAAAGAGTCTTAACATGACTGTAAAAGAATTAAACTTTTTCTCCCTTTAAGATCAACATTGGCAACTTTGAAATGCAACTGGTAGATTTGAAGCTTGAAGCTTGAAACTTGAATGTCTTTGTGCTGTACAGAAATATTGGAGAGAAATAAATGTGACCTTAATGTGTGATTCGAGGATGCTTGGCCTGCTGATCATGAAGAAAAGCCTGTTGAAATGGTGATTATCCCATATGTTGGGTAGACATCAGAAAAAATGGAAGAATACTCTGGAAAACACTGTAAAGTGTATGTTCTGCCCAACATCCAAGACAAAAACCTTGCCACAATCAGTGAAGGATGACCTAGGACTCCAGAAACTGGGAGTCTACTTCATCCCTTAGCAGTGTGGAAAAATGTATCTAGGACAGATTATCCAGATGGTACAAACAAGATGCACTGAGCGTAAACACCACACACACAATGAACAGCTGACAAAATCCACTGAGGCAGAACACTCCATCTCCCATGAACATGCCGTGAATTATGACAGCACCATGTTGTTATAAAAATTCAACACTTTCTGTTATTGTATTCTAAAAGAAGCAGTAGAGATCCAACTACATAAATAAATACAGTGTCTTTCAGTTAAGCAAGACCTTGGAACAAGCCATGAGACTGATCAAAGCACATCAACTATCTACATGGAAACCCGCTCCCATCATAACAAGTGAACAGGGTGAGAAAATTTTGTTACCATGCTGGCGGAGACCCATGTTTGATCATGACCACAGCTCTACTGAGGACCCCAGATTGACCCCCAACATCGTGCTTCCTCCATCACTGCACCAGCTCCATGTCCAGAGGCTGATGGCTGGAGCCTGTGGGAAGAGGAGAGAGGAAATTATAAAGGTGGCAGCCAGCAGAAATCAATAAGTCACCAGGAACACCTGAAGATGGCAGCTTGCCAAAATATGCTTTCTTGATGAAATGGAGCTGAATACCTGAGAAATATTCAAGATCAAATATGTGATTTTTTCACATCACAAGTAATCTGCATTGAAAGACATTGAGAAGGAAGATATATTGATTTTCAACACATGGAATAGTATCCTGACTCATATAATTGCTTTCTTCCACTATTCAGGTGTATGTACTCATGCAAGCAATCATAGTGTCATTGATGAGAACCTGAAATCATGCCTAAAATTAGAAACAACAGCATACAAACTTGATTTATCCAAGCTTTCAAAGGAGATGCAAGGCCATCACTTACATTAGTGTTTTAAGTCATTATCATGATTTAATTTTATGGATACTTCACAACTTAACTTTAACAATAAATAATATGATTACTAAGTATGACAAAAAGTTTCATCCAACATACCTACATTGTAACTAAGTCCTAAAACCTCAAATATAGTTTCTTAAATTAATTTTAGGAAATTTTTTGGAGTGAAAGAAGATGTAGTGTGAGGTATTGAGAAAGGTTTGTTGATATGGTTTGGTCATATAGTGACTATGAATAAAAGGAGGAAACAGCTGTACAAATGAGTGTGGATGGGAAAGTGGGAAGGGGTTAAACTTGGCAAATGTACTTCAATCACTTTGACAGTTTTTTTCAGCAAAGGCCAGCTTAGGAGTTACCTTATTAATTTAATAACAGTGCACCTACCTATATAGTTTGTTTGAAAAATGAGGCTCTCAAAAGAAATTTCAGTCATTGTACTGTTGATACTTGGCCTGTTGACTAACAAGTTTTCCAACCACTGATATTGGGTAATAAGAGACAGTACAACCTTCTGGACACTGATTCTTTCCTCTTTGTTCATCAGAACAAAACATTTGGGCCTGTTGGTTCAGGCTGCTGAGAAAATGAACCAAAGATGGTCTCAAAACCCAGGTGACTGGCATAATTTATGTTAACATGCATCAAGAATGTGGGCAATTGCTTCCTGCTTGTTAATACTCACTGACAGATGCACCTTCAGATCTGAGAAAAGTCTCTCTTTCAAACATATTTTGGATGTCACTGTTGTAGTTGTAGGAATTCCAGATGATTTTGGGACCACTTCCACTGTCACAATCATAATCCATTGGCTACTGTCATACTTCATTGTATGAATGTTGGAAGTTTGAACTATGTCCCTTTTCTCAATATTATTATAATAGTGATTGAGGTACTGTTAATAGCAGTGCACCAGTTTTGTAATAAGGCCTAAGCAGGTTGCTACCTACATGTTGTGTCATGCCATGATAACGTTGTGCATTTTTCATCATCTGAAATGGAATGCTGAATTGTTAGTCACCCCCTCTAATGTAAAAAGATAGAAGTTGCTTGATAACATGTTTTGTGTATAATAGAGGTGGTCCTACTACTCCCAATGAAATTTTGTAACTTGTTTTCCAGTGTTTATCCTCCTGAGTTTTATCAATGAATGAAACACCTTTTAGCAGAAACAGCTTTCTGTTTGACAACAAGTAATCTATATGCCATTAGTTAGTCAAGAAGTATTCACTACTGACTCTACACATTTCTCAAAAACTAGCCAGAAAAAACCACACTATTAGCTGTTTCAGGCCTCTGAATAGAAGTGCCCTCCACTACCACTCAGCAATAATAAAACGGCCAACTTGTGCTGACAGAGAACCAGAGGTGGTATCACCAAAGCACCCATACAATGTGTTGGCCAAGGGGACCCTTTGCACAGATCTGCTCACTGTTGAATGTCAGCTACAGATATTCCTTACAGCTGCCATAGTACTCAGAATAGAGTACTCGTGGTGGTGAGATTTCTCTCACTGAATCTGATGAGTCATTACTGAGGATATGTGAATGTAGACTTTCCTAGCATATACCACTGATGAAAAGCTCTTGGGTTGCCATTTGGGTGGCAGTGTTAGGACATGTGTATCTTAACACTGCCACTTGGATGGAAATTAGATAGCTTTTTATAATTACTGAGAATGCTTACCTTGCTTATCTTGGTTGGCAGTATATACCCATTACCTCCTGCAAAGTACTGAGTAGTCCACAGTCAAACTCAGGTGTAAATGTCTGTGGTCTGCCCATAGGTTTCATTTTAACCTGAAAGTGACCTTGGGTACTAGATAATTCTGACACATCAAATGTTGTCACTATGTTTACCTGTGGCCCTACTGTAATCATGCTGTTTAGATTTCTTTGATTACATTTGATGGGTTTTTACTGATAACATTTTAGCATCTATCAATCACACAGATCTATGTTCTCATTGTATAACCATTACTCACTTACATGGGATTGGATAGTCCATAGTCAACTTTACAGACAAATACTGTGAAGTCTGTCCAAGGCTTCTGTCATGTCATGCTGTAATGGTCCAACAGTATGTACTTGTAATGCTGCAGAGTATATGTGGTGGTGGTGGTGGTGGTGGTGGTGGTGGTGGTGGTGATGGTGATGAATAGTCACAATACAAGCACATTTTTATTAATGAAAGGAGTGTACATGGCAGAAGCATCAAAACTAACAGTCACAAGTAGCAATAAAAATCAGAATGTTTTGTGCAAGGTCCTCATTGATTGATGTTTGTCAAGCACAGTGACAGAGGCATGAGGTGTGGGAGTGGTGAGACTGCATGAAAATGGAGACACACATTGGCATCTGCAGCAGAGTAGTCATCAGGAAACGATGTATACTGGATAGCATAGAGGTGGTAGTAATGGAGGCAGGCTGGCATGGAGTGGGGGTGGTCATAGCATGAATATGTTGTGATGTCCAAAGTTGGAGGAGTGATGGGTGTGTCGTCAGGACTAGATTGTGTTGGCGATGGTGTGAGGTCAGTTGGAGGCAAGTGTGGAGTCATGATTGTGAAGATACCATTGGCATAAAAGTGGAGGTGAAAGCAGCAGTATTGATGTCTTGTGGTAATTTGACAGTCTTATGGAAGTGCCTTGCGATGGAATCATCTGCAGTCTGAAGTTTGGTAGCCTGTGTGCTGACCTTCAATGAGGGAGCCATTGTATGTCAGCTTACTGTTGAGTTATTCAGAGAGGAAGTTGTGGACGTCCAGTTGCAAATCAAACTCTGATGGTATGGTGCTGGTAGTGGGAGTTTTGACAGATGTAGCAAAGTGGAGAGCTTGGAAAGTGTTATTATCTGGTGAAGTATCGTTAGTGTCCACACATGTTTGAGTCAGTTAACAGACACTGTTGTAGATTTCATGTTTAATAATATGTAGAAAGTATGGTCATCTCTATGAAGGACCTTGTGTGGGCCTGAGTACAGGAGATGTAGGGCAGGTCATACAGTGTTATCTCATTAACATTACGAAGTCACAATCTTTAAGTGCTTTATGTAGAATGACTTTGTGCACCAAGTGTGGAATGCACAGAGGTATGCACAGGTGAGCAATGTGTCGCTTAGTGTAAGAGACCTGTTCAGGTAGGTCTAGAGGTGTCACTGATGCAAGTCTTGTGGTGGTGTCAATTGCTGAATAGTCTCTATATGTTGTGGTGTGGTGCAAATGCCCAAGGAATTTACATTATGTCCAAATGAGATGACTTCTTTGAGTCAGATTTGTAATTCATCTTTGTTGATCATCATACCTTTGGAAAAGAGGCTGTCAAGAACTTTTTGAGGTGCGTACTATGGGAGACATCATCTGGTGATTAAATCAAGATATCATGAAGATAACCACAACAGAATGAGAACTTTAATAGTAAACCATCAGTAAAACATTGCCATATTTGTGCCACATTCTTAAGTCTGTAAGGCGTAAACTTAAACTCAGAAAATCAAAAGGCATGATAATGAGCATTTTGTGAATGTCTTCTGGACACATGTCATCTTACAGTCAATGACACCAGAAACATAAGTGTTTGCAAAATAATGGGTGAAGCCGTGCATGTTTGGTACCAGTTTTAGGGGCGAAGCCCAAGAATTTTCAGAGGGGCAAACTAGCCCAGCTTGTAAGAGATCATCCACTACCAGTTTGGCAGCTCTAAGTAATTCCAGTGGTAGCTGCCATGGTCTGTGACGTTTTTGGGGAGGTGGCAGGGGAGGATGGTGATAATCTTATGAATTGTTCCATTTTTTATGGCTGTCTATGAATTGTTCCTTCAGGGGAACCCACAGAGACATGGTACAGAATGCGAGAGTGAGTGACGCTGTACCAACCTTTGTGTTGGTAGATGGAGCTGGTGCTGTAAGTATCTCCATAGATGGTGATAGGAGTGGTGCCGAATGAGCATGGTGTAGAAATGTTGGTGAAGTTCCTGCTTGACGTCTCGAATTTTGTGTTTGGTGAGATTGTTTTCGGGTTGTAAGTGAAAGTTTGTTTCAAATGTGTTGAAACAGAGCTGTTGAATGTGTTTAATATGGTTGATGGTGTGGAGGGACTCCTGAAAGAGCTGTTGAGCATTGGTATACCCGAAACCTGCAGGAGGTGGGATTTGTGTTGTGAAGTGGGCTGTGCTGCTAAGTTCGGCTGTCAAATGGATGTAGCCGATCACACCTGTGGGGGAGTGGAAAGTCAAGAGAGTTAGCTCACCAACATACAAGTCTAGAACCAGATCAGTATGTGCCAATAACTGATTCAGCTACATCTGCAATGATAAATGTTCAAGTGTATATGTCATTGCTGCAGAGGTCTAGTGTGCAGACCTGTTATCCATAGACACAGATGTCATATCATTTAGTGTATGGAGTTGGACAAGCCTGTACACTGGCGTTAGATGTGGCAAAGAGAGCAGAAAAGTACTGGCCTCATAACTGGTGTTGATGAAGTATAGTTGGTCACTGATGTGGTCAGGTACAAAGAGCTTTTCTCATGAAAATGGTGGGGCATGTATGGTCTGTCATTGTTGTCATCACTCTGGGTGTCCAGCTGACTTAGATATCGTGTGTTGTCCACTGTGTCTCCTGCAAACCATGCATGAAGTTTGGGAAATTGCATGGTGAATGACAAGCACGGTCAGTATACGGTACATCTCACCAGCAAATCTGATGCTGCATGGGCACATGCAGTCAGTGGCCTTCTGCATGGGTACAGGCATGAGTGTGATGTGGTTGGTGGTGTTCAGCACAAGTGCGAGTGTGATATAGTTGTTGATGCTCTGCATGGGGGCAATGCATATGGAGGTTAAGTGAGGGTTTGTTGTACCAGTGTGAAGTTCATGGCTCTGAGTACAGTGATGTCAAGATAAATGGATGGCAGATGAGTTCAGCTTTGCTTGAGGTAAGTGGGAGTTCGGATATGGGTCATTGTACTTGTAAGTCTTGCTCATTGCCATTGTTGTTGACATTATTTATGTATAGTCTTTGGTGTATGATAGCTTGTCTTTGATCAGTGAGTTTATGGCATGCATTCAAATGTTCTTGCTCATGGGTAACCATGTTCAGTTGGACTTGCAAGTGAAGCTTCACAACACACAAGGTCCATAACATGTGGTCAGACATTGAACTCTTTGCCTTTACAAATGTCTGCTTGTGTCTGTGTATGTGCAGGTGGATGTGTGTGTGTGTGTGTGTGTGTGTGTGTGTGTGTGTGTGTGTGTGTGTGTGTGTGTGTGTGTGTGTGTGTGTGTACACCTGTCCTCCCCCCCCCCCCTAAGGTAAGTCTTTCCACTCCTGGGATTGGAATGACTCCTTACCCTCTCCCTTAAAACCAACATCCTTTCATCTTTCCCTCTCCTTCCCTCATTCCTGACGAAGCAGCCGCCGGTTGCGAAAGCTCAAAATTGTGTGTGTGTGTTTTATTTATTGTGCCTATCTACCGGCGCTTTCCCGCTTGGTAAGTCTTGGAATCTTTGTTTTTAAATATATTTTTCCCATGTGGAAGTTTCTTTCTTGAGTATGATATCACTTATTGTATCTGCATGGTTCTCCATGTGGCTAAGCATGGTGATGAATTTCGTACCATCACTGACAACTTCACTTGAAGCAAAAAGGCTGTCCACAGGGGTGAACCACAAAGTTGATTTAGCCAAAAAAGAGGTAGCTTAAGATGTGTGCTGTTCGCAGTAGGTTGCCGAGGCAATGTCCGTAGTTGAAGAACAGGCAAGCAAGTATTGTCCGTACACAGCACAACATGATGCACAATAGGAAAACCAGGAGACAATGCAGCTGCATGTCTGGAGTGATCAGGTTCAGTTGTGGTATAGTTGATTGCTCTACAAAAGTGAGTAGGCATGAGTCCAACCAGTTGGTTTGCTGTAACTCGGGAGTAGTGTGGTTTGTGAGTGAAACAGAGTGCTACGTGAGATCACATACCACAGTATCTGTTATATTGTGTTGTTTGGAAATAGTATAGCATATTTCAGAAGTGTGTCAATGTCACTTTTATCACACAAGATGCATTCCAGGTGCTGTCCATGTCACCTGGCATCATGACCCAACAACTTCTATCCAACAACATAAATTGGGTAGCACAATAAGGGCACAATGGTAGCACTGCAGTTATGCATTAGATGGATATGTTCAAATTATTTATGAACAGTCATCAGAGTCACCAGTGTAGTGCTATAAGTAAAGACAGAAATGATGATGAACAGTCACACAAAACTGATACAATATGGTATAGTGAATTTTTATTAATAAGTAGAGCATACCTGTCGGAAGCATCCAAACTGAACAAAGTCATAAGGCAGACTGAGAGTCAGAGAGTTTTGTGCAAGGTCCTGGTTGACTGCCAGCTATGATGTTTCCCCACACAGTGTTCCCATGTGATCATACATTATTGTGACACAGAACATAACCTGAAAACAGCTTGGCTCCTTGTTCACTTTTGAGTGATCTATCATAATTTTTGCAGTACTTTACTACCAATGATTGCTGACCCTGATGCATCAAAATTGTCCATCTCCATATCCTTTATGATTCCAAAACAGTGTAACGACAATCTTTTGAGTATAGCTTGTATATTTTAATGTGTGTGTGTGTGTGTGTGTGTGTGTGTGTGTGTGAGTGAGGAGTGAATGTGCAAATAATGTTGTAATTGTTCTTTTTTATTTTTGCTCAATAGTAGGAACCCAGTTATGATGATACAAACATAAGGACAACACAACATCCAGTCCCCAAGTGTAGAAAATCTGCGACCCGGCCAGGAATTGAACATGGGTCATAATTATTCTTTGTTTCCAAAAGTGTTGAAATGCATTCATGTCATATCATTTCTCTCATGTTTTTTCCACAATGGCCTCACCTTCCTCAAGTTAATGCAGCACAAATCAAAAAAAAAAAAAGTCCCATTCACTGAGCTTTATAGCTCACAATCATCTCCCTAAGCACTAAACATCCAGGAGACACACAGTTTACTGCAGGAAAGATAATTTGTAAGCATTTTAGCCATGAAGGTGTGCAAGACGAGGGCAGAAAATTATAGTAAAGTGCAAAATAATAGTTTCATGTGTCTCTCACTTTTGGCCACAGATTTCTGTCCCTGACAATAATAGCCAAGAATGATTGTTATACCTCTCTTGATTTTTCAAATGATTCTTGCACAATTTGAGTCTTGAATATGGCTGTTGGTACTGCAAAAATAGATTAATCTCACACAACAAATTCTTGGCAAGATGCTTGATTGTTGATATCATGTTGACAGATTCACTGACAAGCCACAAGTAAGGCACCATATGCCATGTGTGGATAACCATATGTGAGTTGCTGATAATGTATGATTAACTCTCATCTTTCTTCATACATCACATCCTGTAGCAACCTCATCAGGGGTTTATGTAATTATTGGACTGTTGAAAATGATATTAGTTATATTGTATATCTGTGAAACAGTGATCCTTTCTAATTTTCTTGTCTTAACTGCAGTGCACTGATGGAGTCATGCTTCATACTGCCAGCAAGATGTATATTCATAACAAGTTTACCATTATGGAGAGTTTTTTAGCAGATGCAGCAAGATTTTTAGCAGAAGCTGAATTGGTAGACTTTGAAAATGAACCAGATAAAGCTAGAACAATAGTTAATGAATGGGTGCAAAAGAAAACTGACAATAAAATCAAGAATTTCATTGCTGATGGTAAGTGCTGTTGAATTGCTGGACTACCTTACCTCACACTTTTCATGTGTCCCCACTACCAAAAGTTCAGTGGATTAAGGGAAGGAGGACAATAATGCCATTGTACTAGAACTTAACAATCAATCTATCATCTTGAAGGTGACATCCAAAACTGATGTACATCCTAACTGAGGTGGGTTGGGCTGCTTCTTGCATGAGCCAGATGATGCAGTGGATTGCTAGAGGCATATTTTCCAGTAACACAAACAGTGTGTCCCTCAAGAATTTAAAGTATACTGCTCCATCCAATCATGCACAGGACATTAATCTGTGGGGACACTTGAGAAGTGTGGTGTACCTCACTAACAATGATAATATCAGTGATCTAGAACAGCATATCCATAATGCTCCACGCAGCTGATTGAAAGGAATCAGTTCTCAATGAATAACGTTGGTTGTCCATTTTGAGACACTGCCATGTATTCATTGTTGTTTATGGGAGACCATTTGAGCATTTCATGTGATATGGCTATTGTGTGTCACATAATGCTGTAGTCTGTAACTGAGAAATGATGTTTATTGTGACATGTACATAGGAATATTTTCACTTATTTCATTTTAGGAGCCAATCCTGATTATTGTTAAGAAACAATCCATATTACCAACTAAAAATGAATTTAGGTTTACATATGGAACACAGTTGCCACAATCTTTCATATATTTAATTAAAATATGCAGGCTGTTTTTATATCCATGTACGATAATATGTATGGTTGAAATTATCTTCATACTAATTAGTCAATATGCTGAACAGTTCTCCCACATTTCTTTCAGTTACCTCTTCTATGTTCATTTTACAAGGCCTTCCCAATTATCAACCAAATTTCTCAAATTTGGCTACAATACCATAAAGAACATACCGCTATCACTTCTCTGCATGTGGCCTGTGCTGGAAGCTATAAAACAAATGACTACACATTATGCAGGAACATCATCAAAGATCTTAGAACCTTAAATTGTGTTTTATTTGTTTATTTATTTAGTATCCAATAGATCACACATGTGATATAGGATTCGTCATTTGATTACACGTAACACATAACAACACACACATAACAAATTGACAAACATATACAAACAGCAAATAAATTACATACACATAGTACATAAGTAGTGTACATGAACTTATTACACACAAACAAAAGTACGTGCTCATGATAAACAATTACAGATCATCAACTACGTCTTATACACAAAACGTATTACAGGTATTTAACAGATTTTTCCTAAGTACCATAATTATGAAGTTGAACATAATTAATTTAGTTTGAATTTTTTAAAAAAGGAAGTACAGTTTTCAATCCACACTCTGAGACGGGTATTCATTAACACTGTAGTAGCATTTTTCCATCAAGTAATTTTTTACTTCAAGCTTGAAATTATTTTTGCCTTTCAATTCTTTAATTTGAGATGGAAGTGCATTTAAAAGCTTTATTCCTAAATGGCAAACATGTTTCTGACTTCTAGTTTTTGCTACATAGGGAATGTGGAAGTCTTTACAATGCCTTGTATTGTGATCATGGTAGCTTGAGTTGGTTTGGAGATCGCAGTTACTTTTACTGATCATTTCCAGGCATTTAAAAATATATATTAGAATAGGATAGAATATTTTTACTAGCCTTTCAGTTTTTTGCATACAATTTGCTTTATCAAAGTTTACAGAGTGTTTTACTTTCAGTACGATATTCAAATAGTTACAGAAAGGGGAGAAAAGGAACTAAAGACCTTTTCTACAGCATTATGTAAAACAATGTTTTATACAGTAATTAAATACAAACATAAGAAAAGAATCACAGTAAATAACTAGCTTATGTAATACAAAAACATTTTCTTCATAACTTAGGTAAAACATATATTTTGATGATTAGTTTCTAAGAATTCTTCAGTTGTATAGAATTTGTTGTTTTTTAGCCAGGTTTGCAATGTATTCTTATATTTATTTAGTGGTACTGTATGAGCTGAGCATGGTAACTTATTGAAAAATTTTATGCTTAAATACTTACAGTTATTATGGACTACAGCAAGTCTTGTGGACGGTAAGTCCAGCAGGTGACTGTTTCTTGTGCTGTGTGCATGCACGTCACATCTCATGTTCATTTTTTTCAGATTTTCTCTGGCATATATTAGACAGTTATATATGTACGTGCTTGGCACTGTCATTGCGCCAAGAGATTTAAAATATTGATGGTACTGTAAGTATCTTTAGTTGTTTGAATAAGGGTCTACAGTGAGTTTGTGGTGGGCTGTGTGTCTTGGTATGAATAGCTCTTTTTTACATAATAAAAATGTCATTTAGTCTTGACCTGGTTTTTCCCCAAAAACTTATGCCAAAGCTTGCAACTGATTGGAAATAACTAAAATACACTGCTCTAATACATTCTTTGCTGCATACCTTGGATATTATTCTTAAGGCAAAACATGCTGAGCTGAGTTTCTGAGAAAGATATACACTGTGTTCATTCCATTTTAAATCTTGGTCAATTCTCATTCCCAGAAACTTTGTGGTGCACACTTTTTCTATTTGTTTGCTGTCCAGCATAAGGCACATATTTTCCCCTTGACACTTGCTTCCATACTGTATAAAGTTTGTTTTGTTTGTATTCAATGTCAGCTTATTTGAATAAAACCATGACTGTATGTATGAGAGCATTTTTCTGCTGTAGTACACAATGATTCTTTTACATCACTAATTATGATACTTGTGTCATCTGCAAATAGTAAAATTTTTGCTGAGCTGTCTGGGGCCTGGATATCATTAATATAAATTAGAAATAACAATGGGTCCAGAATGCTGCCCTATGGAACACCTATTTCAATTTGTTTCGGTTCAGATATGAGTTTAAAGTTGTGAAGATTGTTGGATGACCTCAGCTCAACAACTTGTAACCTGTTTTGCAGATAAGATTCAAACCATTTTTTAACAGTGCCCCTGATGCCTATTGCTTCAAGTTTCTCTAGTAATATTACATGGTTCACAGTATTGAAGGCTTTGGATAAATCTAGATTAATTCCAACAACCTGTTTATTTGACTCCAAATTTCTTACTATTTCTGTTGTGTAGTCCAATACAGCTGTTTCTGTACTGTGCCCTGCTCGAAAGCCATGTTGACTGTTATTTATTAGTTTATGTTTTTCTAGATATTTTGTAACCCTGATTTTCATTAATTTCTCAAGTATTTTGGAGAAGGCTGGGAGGAGAGATATACGTCAGTAATTTTCTATTTTACATCTGTCACCATTTTTGTATAGCGGTATCACTTTAGAGATTTTAAGTTTATCCGGAAATACCCCATCACTAAGGGACAAGTTTGCTATGTGCACTATAGGTTTGACAACACGTGGAGCAATTTTCTTAATTATTGATACAGGTACATCATCCAACCCAGAGGACATTTTGGATTTCAAGCATTTAATGACTTTTAGAACTTCATGCTCATCTGTCGGGATTGCCATCATGCTGGTATTTACCATTGGAGTCGTCACTGTTGGTTGTTGCTTAAATTTACTACTTAAAGTAAGGGGAATATTTACTAAATAATTGTTTGCATAGTTTTCCATTGCATCTTATTCTATGGGAATATTTCCATTATATTTAAGATTGATTTCCTGTTCTTTAGTTTGACCTCCAGTTTCTTTTTTTACCATTTTCCACATCATTCTGGACTTGTTACTAGCCGGCCTTATTAATCTATCACTACTTAATAATTTTGCTTTTGCTATTACTTTGTGGTACGTATTTTTGTATGTCCTCACATACTCAACAAACTGCTGATCATGACATGTTTTTAACTTTAAACTTAGTAATTTCATGGTTTCGCTTTACTTTTTAATTCTGGGTGTAATCCAGGTCCCTTTTGATCCAGATGATTTATAACTCAAAGGCTTTTTTGGGAAACACATTTCAAAGTATGTCATAAAAGTGGAAGCAAATATATTATAAGCATCATTTGTGTTTGTTTGTGCCAAGATCTCTGACCAAACTGCATTTTTAAAATTATTTTTAAGCTGATTACAACTTTCAGTAGAGAAACATTGTTTGTACTCCTTTTTGTTTTCCTCCTCCTTGGGAGTTGCAGTGAGATTAAAGGTTAGTGCATTATGATCTGATAATCCTATATTCACATTTGTAATTGCAACTTCATGTGTGACCACATTTGAGGAGATGTCTATTAGGCTTTCACTGGAATCAGTTGTTCTAGCGGGAGCCGATACGTGGGGGAACATGTTGAAACTTTTTGGTATGTCTAAAAGCTTGTTTTTTATTGGACTCTGGACTAATAGATTAATATTAAAGTCACCACAAAGAATTATGGCAGAGTTCTCATTTGAGAAAATGTTGAGCAGTTCTTCCAAATTCTTAAGAAAGACTTCAGTATCTCCAGATGGTGACCTGTAAATTGCTGCAACAATTATTTTCTTCTTTAAACTATATAACTGAATGGCTACTGCCTCAAAATCCTTTTCTATGATTAATGGTTTATCCTCGTATCTTAACTTAAATTTAAGCTTAGGATTTAGATAAATGCATACACCACCACCTTTGGCATTTTGCCTACAGTACTGACTGGCAAGTTTATATTGGCTTAAGTTTATGCTGTGTTGTTCACTGTCCCTGCACCAACGTTCCATAACACATAAACAATCAATATGGTCACTGAAACTTCCTGGCAGATTAAAACTGTGTGCCCGACCGAGACTCGAACTCGGGACCTTTGCCTTTAGCGGGCAAGTGCTCTACCAACCGCACTGCCGAAGCATGACTCATGTCCGGTACTCACAGCTTTACTTTTACCTTCCAAACTTTACAGCTCAGTTGGTAGAGCACTTGCCCGTGAAAGGCAAAGGTCCCGAGTTCGAGTCTCGGTTGGGCACACAGTTTTAATCTGCCAAGAAGTTTCATATCAGCGCACACTCCGCTGCAGAGTGAAAATCTCATTCTGGAAACATCCCCCAGGCTGTGGCTAAGCCATGTCTCCGCAGTATCCTTTCTTTCAGGACTGCTAGTTCTGCAAGGTTCGCAGAAGAGCTTCTGTAAAGTTTGGAAGGTAGGAGACGGATACTGGCAGAAGTAAAGCTGTGAGTACCGGACGTGAGTCGTGCTTCGGTAGCTGAGTTGGTAGAGCACTTGCCAGCGAAAGGCAAAGGTCCCGAGTTCGAGTCTCGGTCAGGCACACAGTTTTAATCTGCCAGGAAGTTTCATATCAGCGCACACTCCGTTGCAGAGTGAAAATCTCATTCTGGAATATGGTCACTATTTTCTGCCACCTCAAGTTCAAGGTACTTGTTTTTAAGACACTGAATGTTCAGACTCATAACTCTTAGCTGATTTGAACAATCCGACTGACCTATGACTTTACACTCCATTGATTCATTTTCTCTTACACTGTTACAAGATTTCATACCTTGTTGTAGATTCCTCTGCTTGCAAGAATTTACCTGTTTCCCTGTTATATGCTGATGTTCACTGTTTTGCCCCAGCAAAAATCCTGGCTTCTCAAGGGTTTCTAATATAATTGCTGATAAAAGTGGTTTATGTAAGTGCACTACAGAACACATCAATATTTTCTTACACATTTTGCCTCCTTTCTAGAATTTAGTCAGTTTCTGCATTCAGGTACAAAGATTTCCAACAAACTTTCATCAGACATCATATATTTTTTCTGTTTAAAGATCAGGGTAGGAAAAAGCCTGTTTCATTGCCAAATTATTCCTTAGGCTTCTTATATCTTTTTTCCTTTTCATGCATATATCATTATTGCTGCTGGTAATCTATATCCATGCATCCTTTCCAAATTTTCACACTGTCATCTGTGTTTGTACTCTATAGTTATTTTACACGTATTCCTAAATTTGTTCAGCTCAAATTTTTAAAGTCTTTTATTTTTAATAACTCTGTTTCTTCCTACTTACCACTTTTATATAAATGCCTATGTTGTTTTGTCAACAGAAATATGCAAATTATATCCTGTTACTGTCTTGTTTAAAATAAAGAGTGCAAACTGTAGTCTGTCTCCAATATCCCACATAATGGATGGATCATCAGCACAGAGCAAAGTGTTTATTGGAATATTTTTCTGCACACAAATCTCTGGATGGACCTTCTCATCAGACATAAAGTGAGAAACTGGAAATCTATACGGATTTGAATGAAAATTTTGAGGTACCTTATTAAACAGCCCTATAAATTATCTGGTTATCTAGATTTGAAGGTTGAAAGTTCCTGTTATCTGCATAACAAGCAGCAATGCACATTGTAAACAGATCGTTACTCTTACAAAATATAGAATACTGTTATTCTTTTTAAGAAATATAAATACCATAATGTGAATATAAAGCTGACAGCAAGAGAGAAACCATAGAGATTTCATCCAAATTAAAAATCAGCAGCTTTTCAAAAGTAATGATGTGGCAGCTAATTTTAAAGTGTTACATTTAGCTTTAACAACAAGACACTGTAGTGACTGTTTATTTAAAAGGACATCTTTTTGTATTAAGTCCAAGACTTAATACCTCAAGATTCCATCCAGCTGTTCATGAGGAATGCAACTATTTGTATGTGTAAACAGTGTAAA
The DNA here is from genome assembly GCF_023897955.1 of Schistocerca gregaria. NCBI lineage: Eukaryota > Metazoa > Arthropoda > Insecta > Orthoptera > Acrididae > Schistocerca > Schistocerca gregaria. Next base: position 945,215,946 of record NC_064921.1, on the reverse strand, counting down.
AAAAAGTAAATTTTATTCATTTACAAGCATTTTTTTTAACAGATTTATTCCAAACTTAAGAATTTATTCTTACAATGACTGAGACAATTGTCAGATGCAGAATAAGGCATATCTAGAAGATAGGGCCTGTCCACCTCACTGAAAAACTATTTTTTCAGGTGCTCTGGATCCCGTGACACGTTTAGTCTTGATAAATGCTGTTTATTTCAAAGGAAAATGGGAACATCCTTTTTCTAAGCATAGCACTTTCCCTATGCCATTCTATACGTCTTCATCTCAATCTAAGGAGGTGCCAATGATGCAACAAGAAAGAGAATTTATGTATGCCAACTTGACAGAACTAGAAGCACAAATACTAGAACTTCCATATCAGGTAACAATTTTAAAGTTATGTGAAATTAAAATAATATTATCTAATTGTGTCTTTAAAATTTTAAGATACAAAGGTACTACACCATACATTATGAAGACCTTTGTATATTTATAAAATAGAAAGAAACTTCCACATGGGAAAAATATATTAAAAACAGAGATTCCAAGACTTACCAAGCGAGAAAGTGCCAGTAGAAAGGCACAATAAAATAACACACAAACACACACACAAAATTTCTAGCTTTCACAACCAACAGTTGCTTCTTCAGGAAAGAGGGAAGGAGAGGGAAAGACGAAAGGATGTGGGTTTTAAGGGAGAGGGTAAGGAGTCATTCCAATCCCGGGAGTGGAAAGACTTACCTTAGGGGAAAAAAGGATTTCCTGTTCTTAGCTGTGCAGAGTCATGGAAGCACATCTGTTCTGTGGTACACATGTTTTATGTCCGTGCAAGGTGTGCAGTCCAGTTATGTGACATAAATTACACCACTGTCAGGAAAGGACCGAAAATATCAGTAAAATAGTTTTTTAATAAGCCTCCCCAACCTTACCTCTACCTGTATGAAATATTAAAAAGTCACATCTCTGTCTCGCTGCCTTGTTACAGTTGCCACAAGAAATTCCAAGATGCAACCACTTGAAGTGGAGCGTCACAACCATTTTTTGATCACTATCAACATGGCATCCTGGCTGATCAATAACAAACAAAATATTCACCCACATCTCAAATTTACTGAACCAATATCTAACTTTCATCACTGATTACCATGGTTCACCATAACCAGCATCCAAATTTACTTTTATCTTGTCACATGTATTCCCATATAAAAGGAAACAGTTAATCACTGAACAAATCTGTACTTTTTACATCTCAGCAAAAAATGACTGACAAATCCAGACTACATTAAATGCATTCAAATTTGCAAATATGAAAAACCATCAGATGTGTAATGGAATGTCGAAAATGAAAATTTGTGCCAGACTGAAAGTCAAACCCAGATTCCCTGCTTATTGTGAGCCTTACCATTAGGCTAGTCGAGCACGACTAACAGGCAGACCCAAACTTCCATATGTCATCAGCCATGTGCCGATAACCTGTACTCATACATCCATTATGTATACTCCCATACAGGGAAGACAGCTCACTGGAAAGTCACTTGCTCAGTGTCAGCAGATAAGTACGATATTGTAATGACTGTTTTTCAGAATTATGATTCAATGTTTCATTCCTCTCTGGCTCTGATTGAAGAAAGGTTTGTATTAACCATACAGGGAATTAATAGATTCTTATTGCTGGCCTCCCACTGTATTTAATTTTGGATCTATCCAAAGTCTTCTTAAGTGCTATGGTGTTATCAAGAATAGAAAGCATATACTGCATGTACTGTTTATTTGTTAAGTATTGTTCAACACATACAAAGTGATTTAAGGTGAGACTTCTTTATTGAACATAGCATTCTGCAATATTTAAGACAGAATAGAGTAATGCCTGGACATCTGGATTCCAAATGGACTGATTACCAGTGAGAGCCTGCATGTGGCCCAGCTTTGCAAACTGAGAAACGTCCCACCAGCATACTCATTATTTTTTTAGATTAATTTCATTTCTAGTTTCTGGAAACTTATGTTAATGATTTACCCCTGTCCATTAGCAAAAATTATGAATTCACAATGTTTGCTGATGATACAAGCATTGTAGTAGATGGCAAGTCTACTGCTGATCTGGAGACTGACGTTAATTATATACTCAGAGAAGTTACAGCTTGGTTTTCAATTAATTCTCTTTCGGTTAATATTAAAAAAACTAATTTTGTACAGTTCCACACAAAAAATAAAACTCCAGAAAATATAGTAATTGCTCATGACAACCAGGGACTCCACTAAATTCCTAGGGGTTCACATTGACAGTAGGCTGGAACAGTATGTGTCCCTTGCTCTAAAAAGGCTTTCAACAGAAACTTTTGCTTTAAGTATTATTACTCATTTTGGGGACATAAACATTTTAAAATCAGCTTACTTAGGATACTTTCACTCATTGAGTTATGGAATAATCTTCTGGAGTAATTCGCCAGTCTCATAAAAATCTTAACTGCTCAGAAGAGAGCAGTCAGAATCATGTGTGGGGTTCCTCCATGAACCTCATGTAGAAAACTTTTCACATAGTTAGGTATACTGACTACAACATGTCAGTACATATACTCTCTGATGAATGTTGTTAACAAAGACTATGCTCAGTATGAAACAATTATACCATAACTACAATACTAGAGTGAAAGATGAACAACATGTTGAACTAAAAAATGTATCACTTGTACAGAAGGGAGTAAAGTATGCTGCTATAAAGACTTTTTATGCATTGCCTAATTATATTAAATGTACAAGAGAAAATGAAATGCTGTTCGAAGGTACGCTAAAAAAAATGTCTGTTTGACCATCCGCTGTACTCCTTAGATGAATTCTTTTCCAGAAATAGTGCGCTCCCTTAATAATAGATGTATTTAGCTTCTTAGTTATTAGATGGATGATACAATATTATGTTACTGTTACAGTGTTAATGTTATAATGTTATAGTGTGAATTGCTATACTAGATAAATGACAGCTTGTGTTATATTACTATTCTGTAGCATTAATTGTATTTGTACAATCATATTGACACATTCCACATCCAGGCAAATCACTCGTATGTATGGATCCATGGAATACGCATACCAAATAAAAATAAAAATAAATAAAATATTCTCTGTACAAGAGTTTGTTGTATACATTACAGATGGCAGTCTTTTTACAACTTCTGTACCCTTATCACTAACTCTTCCATCTGTGTCTGCTTCAATCAGAATTTCTGTTTGTTTCTCCATACAACTTCTTCCATATCTTTATTCCCAAATTGGATTTATATTCAAGAAGACAGTGATCCAAGTGCCTTACTGGCAGTTCTAGTTCAGGTTTTCTTTGGTTTCCCTAACAGTCAGAGAACTAGGGTGGTTTGAACTTTGTGTAAGATCAACAACCACAGCCCCTTCGACAGAGTACAACAGCAGTGCACCAGCTAGAACTGTGGATACAGCCACATCACCAGCCACGAGGAACGATAGAGCTGCCTCTTGCTTATCTACCAGCAGTAAGAATGTGAGTAGCTGCAGTTAAGATTTTTTATGGACTATCATCCCCCAGCCAGTGCCCCAAAAAATGTAAATATAGAAGCATCTAATTCTTTGCCTATCCTTCTCGAAAACAGAACACCTGAATGTACAATCAATCAAAAACAAAATAGATGAAATTGATGTGTTCCTAAGTTCAAACCCATGCCATGTTTTCTGTGTAAATGAACACTGGCTCACACCAGCTGAAATTGCCCTGTATACCCCAAAAGGATTTGAATTAGCAAGCTCATATTGTAGAACCAAAAGTAGTCATGGATGAGTCACTATTTTTATAAAGAGAAACTCTAACATTGAATATGTAGCACAAAAAGTCGATCATTTTTGCAAAGAACAACTTTTTTAAATTGCTGCATTATTGCTTCCCAAACTAAAATTAGCGATCATCTCTATTTATCGCACTCCTAGCTCTGATATTCATTAGTTTATTGACCAAATTGAGACTTTAAATAAGTACCTGCTGGTAAAATACAGACACCACAAGATAGCATACGTTGGTGACATTAATATAGACATACGACTAAAAACACCATCACCCACTTTCAAAACATGTTAAGGTCTAACAACTTGTAGTGTATGAATAACAAGCCAACCAGATTAGATCCCTGCCTGTTGTTGTTGTTGTTGTCTTCAGTCCTGAGACTGGTTTGATGCAGCTCTCCATGCTACTCTATCCTGTGCAAGCTGCTTCACCTCCCAGTACCTACTGCAACCTACATCCTTCTGAATCTGCTTAGTGTACTCATCTCTCGGTCTCCCTCTACGATTTTTACCCTCCACGCTGCCCTCCAATGCTAAATTTGTGATCTCTTCATGCCTCAAAACATGTCCTACCAACCGATCCCTTCTTCTAGTCAAGTTGTGCCACAAACTTCTCTTCTCCCCAATCCTATTCAATACCTCCTCATTAGTTACGTGATCTATCCACCTTATCTTCAGTATTCTTCTGTAGCACCACATTTCGAAAGCTTCTATTCTCTTCTTGTCCAAACTAGTAATCGTCCATGTTTCACTTCCATACACGGCTACACTCCAAACAAATACTTTCAGAAACGACTTCCTGATACATAAATCTATATTCGATGTTAACAAATTTCTCTTCTTCAGAAACGATTTCCTTGCCATTGCCAGTCTACATTTTATATCCTCTCTACTTCGACCATCATCAGTTATTTTACTTCCTAAATAGCAAAACTCCTTTACTACTTGAAGTGTCTCATTTCCTAATCTAATTCCCTCAGCATCACCCGATTTAATTTGACTACATTCCATTATCCTCGTTTTGCTTTTGTTAATGTTCATCTTATATCCTCCTTTCAAGACACTGTCCATTCCATTCAACTGCTCTTCCAAGTCCTTTGCCGTCTCTGACAGAATTACAATGTCATCGGCAAACCTCAAAGTTTTTACTTCGTCTCCATGAATTTTAATACCTACTCCAAATTTTTCTTTTGTTTCCTTTACTGCTTGCTCAATATACAGATTGAATAACATCGGGGAGAGGCTACAACCCTGTCTCACTCCTTTCCCAACCACTGCTTCCCTTTCATGCCCCTCGACTCTTATTACTGCCATCTGGTTTCTGTACAAATTATAAATATCCTTTCGCTCCCTGTATTTTACCCCTGCCACCTTTAGAATTTGAAAAAGAGTATTCCAGTCAACATTGTCAAAAGCTTTCTCTAAGTCTACAAATGCTAGAAACGTAGGTTTGCCTTTTCTTAATCTTTCTTCTAAGATAAGTCGTAAGGTCAGTATTGCCTCACGTGTTCCAACATTTCGACGGAATCCAAACTGATCCTCCCCGAGGTCTGCATCTACCAGTTTTTCCATTCGTCTGTAAAGAATTCGCGTTAGTATTTTGCAGCCGTGGCTTATTAAACTGATAGTTCGGTAATTTTCACATCTGTCAGCACCTGCTTTCTTTGGGATTGGAATTATTATATTCTTCTTGAAGTCTGAGGGCATTTCGCCTGTCTCATACATCTTGCTCACCAGCTGGTAGAGTTTTGTCATGACTGGCTCTCCCAAGGCCGTCAGTAGTTCTAATGGAATGTTGTCTACTCCGGGGGCCTTGTTTCGACTCAGGTCTTTCAGTGCTCTGTCAAACTCTTCACGCAGTATAGTATCTCCCATTTCGTCTTCATCTACATCCTCTTCTATTCCCATAATATTGTCCTCAAGTACATCGCCCTTGTATAAACCTTCTATATACTCCTTCCACCTTTCTGCCTTCCCTTCTTTGCTTAGAACTGGTCTGCCATCTGAGCTCTTGATATTCATACACGTGGTTCTCTTCTCTCCAAAGGTCTCTTTAATTTTCCTGTAGGCAGTATCTATCTTACCCCTAGTGAGATAAGCTTCTACATCCTTACATTTGTCCTCTAGCCATCCCTGTTTAGCCATTTTGCACTTCCTGTCGATCTCATTTTTGAGACGTTTGTATTCCTTTTTGCCTGCTTCATTTACTGCATTTTTATATTTTCTCCTTTCATCAATTAAATTCAATATTTCTTCTGTTACCCAAGGATTTCTAGCAGCCCTCGTCTTTGTACCTACTTTATCCTCTGCTGCCTTCACTACCACATCCCTCAGAGCTACCCATTCTTCTTCTACTGTATTTCTTTCCCCTATTCCTGTCAGTTGTTCCCTTATGCTCTCTCTGAAACTCTGTACAACCTCTGGTTCTTTCAGTTTATCCAGGTCCCATCTCCTTAATTTCCCACATTTTTGCAGTTTCTTCAGTTTTAATCTACAGGTCATAACCAATAGATTGTGGTCAGAGTCCACATCTGCCCCTGGAAATATCTTACAACTTAAAACCTGGTTCCTAAATCTCTGTCTTACCATTATATAATCTAACTGATACCTTTTAGTATCTCCAGGGTTCTTCCATGTATACAACCTTCTTTCATGATTCTTAAACCAGGTGTTAGCTATGATTAACTTGTGCTCTGTGCAAAATTCTACTAGGCGGCTTCCTCTTTCATTTCTTAGCTCCAATCCATATTCACCTACTATGTTTCCTTCTCTCCCTTTTCCAGTCACCCATGACTATTAAATTTTCGTCTCCCTTCACTATCTGAATAATTTCTTTTATTTCATCGTACATTTCTTCAATTTCTTCGTCATCTGCAGAGCTAGTTGGCATATAAACTTGTACTACTGTAGTAGGTGTGGGCTTCGTATCTATCTTGGCCACAATAATGCGTTCACTATGCTGTTTGTAGTAGTTTACCTGCACTCCTACTTTGTTGTTCATTAATAAACTGACTCCTGCATTACCCCTATTTGATTTTGTATTTATAACACTGTATTCGCCTGACCAAAAGTCTTGTCCCTCCTGCCAGTGAACTTCACTAATTCCCACTATATCTAACTTTAACCTATCCATTTCCCTTTTTAAATTTTCTAACCTACCTGCCCGATTAAGGGATCTGACATTCCACGCTCCGATCCGTAGAACGCCAGTTTTCTTTCTCCTGCCTAGATAACATAATCTCCAATTCGACAAAAGACGAGTGTCAGTACGGAGTGATAAATCCAGTATTATCCAACCATGACAGCCTATGGCTAATGGTCAACTGTGAAAACTATCCTACTCAGCAACCTGAACACATTAAGAGGATCATATTATTATATCCTGACAACATTACAAAGTTAAGGCAAAAATTATCAGAACTTGAGTGGGCCAGTGTGTATAATTGTAATAACAATGATAATGCTTTTAACTTATTCATGAACATACTAACGAGCTTAGTTCAAAACTGTTGCCCACAAATAATCAAAAAGATGAAAATAGATGGTGCACCAAATAGAAAAAAGAAGCACAACTGGTTTACTCCTGAACTGCATGACCTGAGAAACACACTTACTGCCCTACATAAAATGGCTAAAACTTGTAACCTAGAATCAAAGCAGAGGTATAAAGAAGCCAGGAAGAATTAGAGGACTGAAATACAGACAGCAAAGCAGGGAGACAATGATGCTTTAATTGAAAACTCCAGCAACAAATTCAAAGCAGCCAGGCAGGTAATAAACAAAATAGCAGGGAAGCATAAAAACAGACGAGAAATTCCAATAGTGCCAGAAAAATTAAATGAATTTTTTGTTAACAGTACTAAGTTCAAAGCTACTGCTACCTCTGCACCAGATGATGCAACTTCTGAAAGTTTTACCTACAACATTCCTGACCTAAATAACTTATCCTTTAAAAGGAAACAAGTGACCTGCCAAACTGTATACAAAGTTGTCACAAACCTACATGGCTCATACAGTGAAGATCTGTATGGCATCTCCAACACCATCTTGAAACAAATAATTGACATTATTGTTGCCCCTCTTACCTTACTGATCAATAATACTTTTACAGCTGGAAAATTTCCTGAGGTCCTGAAGGCTACTATTGTTATCCCAATATATATATATATATATATATATATATATATATATATATATTAAAAATAAAGATTCCAAGACTTACCAAGCGGGAAAGCGCCGGCAGACAGGCACATGAACAAAACACACAAACACACACACAGAATTACAAGCTTTCGCAACTGGCAGTTGCTTCGTCAGGAAGGAAGGAAGGAGAGGGAAAAATGAAAGGGTGTGGGTTTTAAGGGAGAGGGTAAGGAGTCATTCCAATCCCGGGAGCGGAAAGACTTCCCTTAGGGGAAAAAAAGGACAGGTGTACACTCGCACACACACACACACACACACACATATCCATCCGCACATACACAGACACAAGCAGACATATGTCTGCTTGTGTCTGTGTATGTGCGGATGGATATGTGTGTGTGTGTGTGTGTGTGTGCGAGTGTACACCTGTCCTTTTTTTCCCCTAAGGGAAGTCTTTCCGCTCCCGGGATTGGAATGACTCCTTACCCTCTCCCTTAAAACCCACACCCTTTCATTTTTCCCTCTCCTTCCTTCCTTCCTGACGAAGCAACTGCCAGTTGCGAAAGCTTGTAATTCTGTGTGTGTGTTTGTGTGTTTTGTTCATGTGCCTGTCTGCCGGCGCTTTCCCGCTTGGTAAGTCTTGGAATCTTTATTTTTAATATATTTTTCCCATGTGGAAGTTTCTTTCTGTTTTATATATATATATATATATATATATATATATATATATATATATAAAATAAAAAAAAAAAAACCTGAAAGTTACCATCCAATATACCTCATACCTATATTATCCAAGATAATAGAATTCTGCATTAGAACACAACTTTGCAACTACTTTGCTGAACAAAATCTTTTTTCCTCCTCGCTCTTTGGTTTTAGGCCAGGATTGTCCACAATAAATGCAGTAGAAACTCTTGTGACAGACATACTTGATGGCTTCGAGAACAATTCCATCACTTGTGCTGTACTACTAGATCTGAGTAAAGCATTTGATACTGTATCCCATGAAATACGAATAAATAAACTAGAGTGCTATGGTGTCAAAAATAACGAACTGGCATTAATCAGATCATACCTGACAAACATAACTCAGGTAGTTATAGTAAATAGCCAGCAATCAAATGCCCTGCCAGTTGTAAGAGTTGTGCCACAAGGCTCAGTGCTTGGACCTTTTCTCTTCCTGGTATACATGAATGACTTTCATGCTTCACAAGTCAATCATATATGCTGATGACACAACCCTGATTACCTCAGATAACAAATTGGAGGAAGTAAGAAACAAAGAAAAGTAATGCTTGAAAAGTCAGTCATATGGCTCCACAGTAACAAGTTGATACTCAACAGTAGCAAGACTGAAACTATGTATTTCTTCTTGCACAATCTACAGGAAAAATTAAATGAGTCTGACTCTGTAAGACTTCTAGGAATCCACCTGGACCCGAAATTAACATGGAACACCCACATGGAACTGTTATGTACCAGACTTTCTAGAGTAGTCTTTTTGTTAAGGAAACTAAAAACATTACTTAGCAGAAAACAACTTTTATCTTCTTATTATGTCTTCTTTGAATCTCACTTACAGCACAGAAAAAAATTATGGGGCAACTCATCTGGTGCTCAGACAGTGTTCATGTGGCAGAAGAAAGCAATCAGAGCAATTACAAGTATTAAAAGCCAAGAATCATGTTGAAAGCACTTTAAGGAACTTAACATCTTAACATTACCTTATCTGTATATAAAAATGTGTCGTCTTTCCATAAAAAACAAATACATACCTTACCTTCCAGAACAGATGTTCATTCACATGATACCAGATATAAAAACAATCTTGATGTAGACTTTACTAGGCTGTCTAAGGTCCAAAGTAGCTTTAAGCAAACAGGATTAAAATGATATAAAAAGTTACCACCATCACTGAAAGACCTACAAGGTGATGCCTTCAAGAAGCAGCTGCACAAATTGTTAGCTTATAAGTGTATCTATGATGTAAAGGAATTGGAATGTAGTAGAGAGTAACTATGATGTTAAGGAATTGGAATGTAGAGAATAACTCTTTATCCTCATGTTATGTAATCTGAATGTACATAGTTTCCCAATATTAGATTCACTACAAATGTAATGTCAAAACTGTCTATTTCAACAAATGTTGGCTAATGACAAGTAATAAATAAATAAAAAATAAAAGTAAATACTTAAGGTAAATTTCAAGTGGTTCTGTTGAAAAGAAAACAACCAATTTCCTTCACCATCCTTGTCATTTATGAGCTTGCTCTCCATCTCTAATGACATCATTGGTGATAAGGTGATAAATCCGGTTCTACCTTTGCTTCTTCCATTCAGAATTCTCTTTGTAACATTCTCATCTATACTGCATCTCTGGCCCAGAAACTTGGCAGAATCATCTATTATTCCTTGCTTAATTCAATTCTCCTTTGATATATATTTTACTTCCACTATAAATGCATTGTTATCATATTGAGGTTATGAAGAGATTGTTTTGTACATTTTCAGATATCTTTAAATTTGTTTATGATTTTCTATTTGTTTTTTGTAGGGTAATCAATTGAGTATGTTGGTGATACTGCCTAATCAAATTGATGGAATTAATGAGCTGGAAAATAAAATCATGAAAGTTAATCTTCATCAAATATCAGACAAATTAAATCCCATAAAAGTAAATGTTTTGTTGCCTAAATTTAATATAGAAAAGGAAATTCATCTCAATGAAATACTGAAACAGGTAAAGAAATTGCTTTGTAATTTATCCATCAAAATATCATGTTATTTATTGTGGCTTATATATTATTTGCATGGACACATTCATAATTACCAAACACTAATAACTGTTTAAATACTAGATACCTATTTATAGTGGCTATTACTTGTGATGCTATGAACAGGGATTTTTGTTTTTTGGTTATAGATAACGTGATAATTTCAGAAAATCTGACTAGCATTATTTTTTAAATTATCCCCTCAATTTGCACAATTCCCAGTGTTAATTGTTGTCACCACATGTTGAACTTACAGACAAGGAGTAAAATTAAACATTGTGTTATTATATTGTGACTGTGGAAGTAAGTGCAAGAATTCCAGAACATTTGAAAAGTTGTAAAAAAAATCTGCTTTACAAAATATTATTTTGTTCATATTTGCTGAATAATAATTTATTCACTTTTACCATATTATCCCAGGAGGCAACTCCATAGGACACACCAGGGCAAAGACAGCATCTCAAGCCTTTGCAGTACTACTCCCCTTCCTGTGATGTGAGCCTAACCCTGAGTGTCCCATTATTCTCCTCTTAACCGAAGCCAGTAATGGCTGGGTACAGAATTTGTCATTCCACGGTCCTGAGCTGATGGCTGACCAGCACCATTGATGTTCCAGTTCTCTGGTACCAAGCACCGCGGGTTTCGAATCCACGGCAGACGGCATGGAACACAATGACTACTAGAGGTCTCTGCAGCAGTTGCACCATACGCTGTGACTGTGTGTGCTCCTGGCCCTGAGTCTAATGTGAACGCACCATGATGGAGCACGTGGTCCCAGTGGCCAAGAGTGACACACCCTGTCATGTGTTTGGGTGGCTGCCTCTCACTCAGCAAGGCAGTCTGTTATTCACGTTGTCGGTTAATATCTCACTTAGAGACATCTTGTATACGTTACGTGTGCTTACTTCCCGTTTACAAGTGGATGTGTATTGACTTTGTGAGGTTCTCTCTTGTGACCCCATTGCTAATACTTTGTTGTTGATCTTGGTGTCTGGCTCGGTTGTCTGTTGTCGTGCTTGTCCTTCCATTCCCATTCATCCATCTTGTTTGTTTGCAGGCTGCTCCTGTTTGGTCTTGCCACATTTTTATTTGTGGCAACCCTGCGACCATTCCTGTTATGGATACAACATTTTGGCAATGAGGTAAATGGTGGTGGTTGTTAGTATGGAGGCCAAGTTGGCCTGTCTTCTGGAACAACAGCAGCAGCTCATGCAGCTGCAGCATCTCCAGTAGCTGCAGCATCTACAGTTAGACATCTTACAAAAGTTGATGCAGTTGCTATCAGAACAAGTTGGTGCCTGGGACACATTACCACAACAGCTTCCGAGTCCTCAGGTGTCCAATGCTTTCCCACGTCCGCCATTGTTCCCGCCATTTAATGACGCTAAAGAAGACTGGGAAACATATTTACCTCGGCTGAAGCAACATTTCACTGCTTTTCAAGTCACAGAATACCCCTTGCAGCAGTCGTTGTTTTTGTCTTGGGCCTCCCCAGTTACAGTCTTTCTTCTCCACAATTTGGCACCCTTGTCCAATCCTGTTGCTCTCTCTTTCAAGGAGATACACCTTTTGCTGACAAACTTTTATTCACAGCGCTACCATGTGGTCACCTCTCCGCTGGAGTTCCACCAGTGCCATAAACAGCCTGGTCAATCGTATTGTTCGTGGGTCATGGACTTGCAGGGTCTCAGCCATCAATGCGATTTTATATACACCAACATGCACCAACCCTATTTGTCATATGCAGACTTCCTGATCCGGGATGTAGTGGTTCAGCTGGCTCCTGATCCTGAGGTCCGCACTCCAGCATTGAAACTCAATAATCCCTCATTGGAAGAGATTCTCTGCATTGCCCACTCATTTGAAATTGCTCAGGTGGCTAACAAGTGTCTCGTGGCATGGCCGCAAGTGGTGGCAATCAATGCGTCTCTGGGGGTTTCGCCCTTGCAACATAGACATGGCCCAGCCAACAGAGACCGGTCAGGACTCCTCTTTGTCCAACATCTCTATGCCATCATAGCTTCTGGTTACCCCTCGTCACCGGTCATGCGGCCCCCTTCCATCATGCCCACAGTGCTTTACCACACACTCTCGAGCTGATTGCCCCCACTGCTGGAAGACATGCACGCTGTGTGACGAGGGGGGTCACATCCAATCTATTTGTTGTAGTTATTCGACTCGCTCCTGTCCTGCCACTACTGGGCCTCAGGATATCGTCCATGCTCTGCAGTCGGTTGTTCCACAGGATGACCTGTTGGCGTGGAAGATTTTCCTCATGCTCCTCCTTTTCACTGAGGATGTCAGTTTTTAGGTCAACACTGAGGTCACCATCTCCTTGATTAATATTGCGACATATACCTGCCTGGGCTCCCCTGTGTTGTCACCTCCCTCTCAGTGTTTGGTCGCCTATGGTGATGGTTCCATTCCCCTTTGTGGGCAGTTCATCGTCCAGGTGACATACAAACATATTCCCTGGGTCCTTACCCTATTTGTCATTGACCATCCATCGGCTTCGAATATTTTTGGTCTGGATGCATTTCAACTGTTTGGCTTTTCAATTTCCAGTGAAGTTAAAGTCATTTCCATGGCTGTTCCTTTTCAGGATTTGGATGATCTGTGCTCGGCTTTTGCATCATTATTTGCAGCAGATCTTAGGTGTGCTTCATGTTGTCAGGCACACATTGCATTTCGGCTGGATGTGCAGCCTTGCTTTTTCCAGTCCAGACTCATTCTGGTGGCTTTACAGCCAGCAGTCAAGCAGGAACTTGATTGGCTCTAGGATGCTGGCGTCCTAGAGCCTGTGACATACAGTGCTTGGGTGACACTATTGGTGGTCGTACAGAAACCCAATGGGTCCCTTTGGCTGTGTGAGGACTTCGGCACTACTGTCAATGGTCAGTCCTTAGTAGACACTTACCCCATTCCCCGATAGGAAGACCTCCTCACCAAGCTTGCAGGGGACGAGTACTTTTCTAAGATTGACCTGGCTCAGGCATACTACCAGTTACCCTTGGATGCCGATTCCCAGAACGTCATGGTTATTAACACACCTTTTGGATTATACAAGTGCCTTCCATTTGGTGTCTCTTTGGCGCCAGTAATTTTCTAGTGGTTCTTGGAGCAACTTATGCAACCTATCCCAGCCTGCGTGAATTATCTGGATGAAATCTTGGTCGCCGGGCGTTCGTGCTAGGAACATTTGCACAACCTCAGCATCTTATTTTACATTCTGCAATCTGCAGGTTTACACTCTTGGCTGGACAAGTGTAGTTTTTTTCAACCAGAAGTGGAATACTTAGGGCACTGGCTTAGCAAAGATGGCATTCACCCTTTGTATTGTAATGTCAAGGCCATTGAGGCCCTTCCTTGTTCCAAGGACCTATCTGAACACCAGGTGTTTTTGGTCAAGGTTACTTATTACTTAATGTTTTTACCCCAAGCTGCCTCCATTGTGCAACCCCTCCATCTCTTGTGTCGTAAAGGGGTGACTTTTGACTGGACTCCTGCCTGTGACCAGGCTTTTGTCCATTTAAAGACGATGCTGAAGTCTGCCTCTTGCTTACTCCCTTCCGTCCGGACCGCCCCTTGGTTGTGGCAGCAGATGCATTGGCATACAGCATTAAGACAGTCCTCGCACATCGGAATACTGAGGGCACAGAACAGCTCATCGCTTATTCATCTAAGGCATTAACCCCAGCACAATGGAACTATTCCCAGATTGAAAAGGAGGCCCTGGTGATAGTGTTCGCCGTCCAAAAATTTCACATCTATCTCTTTGGGGCAAAGTTTCCCCTCCTGACAGTCCATAAACCCTTAGTTCCACTTTTTGGACCCCACTCTCGCCTTCCAGAGAGGACGGCTCAATGTCTCCAGCACTGGGCATTATTTTTATGGAATTACACTTACACCATCCAGTATAAGACCACCGCCCACCATGCTAACGCCGACGCTTTGTCACGTCTCCCAGCAGGTCCTGATCCTGCATTTAAGTAACAGGAGATCCTCTGCTTTCACACTGATTCTGCCCTCTGGGATGTGCCGGACGGTCTGCCTCTTATGCCTGCTCACATTGCCACGGCTACGCCCTGAGACCCTATCTTGTGGCAGGTTCTCCACTATGTGGCCCTCCTATATTACTCATCAGATGCGGACCGCCTTCAGCCCCTGGCGCAAACTGTCCCACAGGCTCTCTGTGGTCAATGATGTTCTTCTGTTGTCCACGGAGTCGGATACGCATCAGGTGATCATTACATGCTCAGTTTGTTACACTGCAGCACTGGGGTATGGCCCACATGAAAGTATTGGCTTGCCAGCACGTCTATGGGCCCGGCATCAAAGGCGATATTGACCACCTGGTCTGCAGGTGACCACCTGGTCTCCAGGTGCACTGTGTGTGTGCGTCACCAGGCAAGCCCCCTCAGTCAAGCGCACTCTGGCCTGTGCCTCGCCAGCCCTGGGATCGCATCCATCTCAATTTTGCTGGCCCATTTTTGGGGTCCATGGGGTTACTTATCGTTGATGCCTACTCCATATACCCATATGTTGTCCGCATGGTGTCCACCACCACAGAGGCCACACTCATGGACCTTGCCCAAGTTCTCGCCAT
Organism: Schistocerca gregaria; assembly: GCF_023897955.1. NCBI lineage: Eukaryota > Metazoa > Arthropoda > Insecta > Orthoptera > Acrididae > Schistocerca > Schistocerca gregaria. The sequence goes on along the minus strand of NC_064921.1, from coordinate 945,200,628 downwards.
TGAGGGTCTGCCTCACACATTTGTTGCTGATAATGGCCCCCAATTCACAGCATCCTCCTTCCATGACTTCTGTCTGGCCAACAGTATCAAACATATCCATAGTTGACCTTTCCACCCTTCCTCCAATGGAACAGTGGAGAGGCTCGTCAGCACATTTAAACAACAGTTGACAAAGGCGGCCTTAACAGCTCCAACGACGTCGACCCTCACCCCGTTCTGGAGCACATATCGCACAATACCAATTGACAGACATAGTCCAGCAGAGCTCCTCCATAGGTAACAGCCACGGACCCTGTTCCATTTGCTGATGCCATCACCCTCCCACCCCTGCTCCCGGCCCTCTCTGTGTTACGCCCCCAGCGCGGCTGTGTGGGCCCATGCGTACAGGAGCCAGGCGGGTTAGATGCCTGCCACAGTCGTTGCAGCCCGTGGGCAACATGTGATGTCAGTGCAGGTGTTGAAAGGGTTGGAGTGCCGCCATCATAACCAGTTCCGCCCGCGTACCCTCACAGGACCCCCACCAGTGCCGCCTCCTCCTACATTCCCTCTTTCAGGTACAGACGTGGTCCTCGAGTTGCTGCCACTGCCCCCAGTTGCTGCCTCCCCATGAGCCTGCCACAAGCCCTCCCCAGACCCAGGTGGATTGGAGGCTCCCTCCAATGCCCTGGCCTCTGGGTCGGCCGTCATGGACACCTCAGACATCCTTTCCTCTCCAACAACGGTAGTTGATGCACCTGGGTTTTCTCCCATCTGCTGCCCACTGTGGCACCGTCTGGAGCATTTTCGCCCCTATGCACAAGTTTCGGAGGGGAGGGATCTGCTATCGAGCGCTGCGGGTTTAGAATCTGCCCAGATGGCGTGGAACTCGATGACCACTAGAGGTCTCTGCAGCAGTCGTGCTGTACGCCATGACTGTGTCCACTCCTGGCCCCGAGTCTAACGTGAGGGCACCACTGTAGTGTATGTGGTCCCAGCGGCCAATAGCAACATACCCTGTTTTGTATTTAGGCGGCTGCTTCTCAGTCAGCAAGGCAGTTTGGTATTCCTGTTAAGTCGGATGGTATCTCGCTTACAGATATCTTGTTTATGTTGCATGTGCTTACTTCCCATTTATGAGTTGACGTTGTTTTGATTTTGTGAGGTAATCTCTTGTGACCCCGTTGCTAATGCTTTGTTGTTGATCTTGGTGTCTGGCTCAGTTGTCCGTGATCGTGCTCGTCCTTCTATTACCATTTGTCTGTCTTGTTTTTTGGCGGGCCGCTCCCGTTTGACCCCACTGCATTTTTTATTAGTAGCAGCCCCGCAACCATCCCTGTCATGATTACAACAGATTCCATTAACTTCTGGGCGTACCTCAGTGAACACTGTGGGGCGAACTCTGAGGATTGGCCTTCCTTGCTCTCCAAAATGTTGACATGACCAGGTATTCTTAATAATAACCTGCTAATTCATGAAAACTTTTTCACATGGCAATAACTTGAATTTTCATTCACATCTTGAACATCATCTGCTGCTCCCTGTGGATTTCCCAATCACTGAAAGTTGTAAAAAGCACCCAACAGAGACAGCATTATGACATGCAGTGTTTATAACATGGCCATTGGTATTCACTTTAAAAGATGTCAATATATTGAAAATATGATCGTGAAGACAACAGACCACCCAACACCTACAACAAACAAAATGTAAAAAGAGCTCATTACCAGAAGCAAATCACTATTTGTCAAACCCCAATGAATTCCAGTTGCTTAACTAGAGCTTTTTAAGAGAAATTCTTTTAACAAACAGAGCTCCCGAGTAAACATAGGTACAGTAGAAAGAACTACTAGCTACATGTATATGCCTGCATTTTCCTTGAGGGGACCACTGGTGAGCTGGCCCTAATGCAGGTAGGGCACATAAAAAAGGTGAAGTGTAGGTTGGGAGGATAGGAAGATAAAACAAAGATTAATCAACAGAGGGATTGGAGTAGATTGAAGTGAGAAGAGGGTGGGAGGAATGGGAGAAATGAGAACAGGGGTAGAATGTGTGGTATAGTGACTAGGAGAGATTGAGGTCAGGAGATCTACAAGATCAAAGATTGTGTTGTAAGAACAGTTACCAATTATGCAATTGAAAGAAACTCTTATTCAGGGAGCAGGGTGTGGGTGCACAGGTTATGAAGCAGCCACTGAAGTTGAGCATGGTGTGCTCAGAAGTGTGATCTCTCACTAGGTGGTCAACTTTGCTCTTGACCAAATCTTGGCAGTGGCCATTCAAATTTGGATGAACAGCTGAATGGTAGTCATGTCCATGTAATAGTATATAAGGTAGATGGCTTTAGAAAGAATGTAACAATTGCTGTAAATTAACATTGAAGAAGACCAATCACTGAAAATCAGAAGCATTGAGTTGTCGATAGGCACACACAAAAGAAGGAAAATTTGCTAGCTTTCACACTTATGCTTCTGATAGAGCACACGCACGCGTGCGCCCACACACACACACACACACACACACACACACACACACACACACACACACACACACACACTACCTGGTGACAGTGCCAATGCTTTTTTGCAGTAGGAGGGCTGGTTGTGGTGGGGGTAGTGTTGGGTGGGGTGGGTAGAGGGAGATGGAGACAGGAGTTAAGGAAAGGGACTGAGAGTCAGTGGCTAACGGCTCAGAGGGCAAATGGCTTTCTGGCTAGGAATGGCACCATGTAGAGGTGTGTGTGTGTGTGTGTGTGTGTGTGTGTGTGTGTGTGTGTGTGTGAATACACTTGTCAAAGGATAAGTCCAGAAACTAGTAAGTTTTTCTTCTTTTGTGTGTGCCTATCGATGACTCAACACTTCTGTTTTTTGGTGAGTGGTCTCCTATAATCCTAAATTATTTACATTCTGCAAGAACTTTCCAACAACATGTATCAGTTGCTGTTGCGTTACATCCTAACGTCATAGCTAGATATCAGTTAATGATAGCTACCCTTGATTAGTGCTATCCAGAATTAATTCAATATTGAAATCCACACATATAATGACTTTTCAGTTTTTTTATTAAGCCTTATTAGTGCCCATTCAAATTTCCTCCAGGTGATTCAAACATATTTTGTAGGACAGCCTGCATACTGTCAAAACCACTACTTTGTGTGTTTGCAAGTCTGTTACTAAGTAACGGCACTCTAAGAGCTGTTCAGTGTAATACTAATTGAGCTCTATAGCCTAGGATTTTATTCCTTTTTTGTGTGCAGCATATATCCACACAATTTTTCTTTATATTATACCTGTAGTAATGTGATGCTAATTAGCATCCCTGTAGGTGTCATTGCTTAATTTATGTGGCTTCCAAATGATGTTATGTTATCCATAACATATATGTGGAAATACCTTTTGATTTTTCAGTTTGGTGTAGTGGTTTGAGAACCCATCTTTCTGATTGAACAGGATTATTATGTTTTGATGAAAAATTCAAAATATATTTTAGTTGTTAAGCTTAGTGGTATCCAAACTGTAATTTTTGTTTATCCACTAAATGATTTTATGATGTCTGCAGTTATTTGGCAGCACTGTCTGTGGAAAACATAGACCTTTAAAAAATCTATATGAAAACAAAAACCACAGTAATTAGACAGGAAGTATTCTAGTTATTCTGAATGGTTGTGGAAATTAGTTGTGAAAGTAATAACAACTTTTACCAATACAGGGGACCAAGACTATATTTCACTAAATGAAAATGTGTTAATAATAGCCCCAGAACAATTAATTTAGCAGACTTTCCTATGGTGCACAAAGCTGTGCAGATGCCTTCTGTAATATTCAGAGTACAAAACAAGCATGCGTGTGAACATAGTATGGTGCCCTCACTGATAGTTGTTTTTTCTGTAATTTTGTTTCTTATTGTTGAATCTGATTTCACAATGTTAGGTTAGACTAGAAGTTGGTGAATATAATCTCTTTACAGACTTTTGCCTTAATATTCCAACTTTTAAAACTAAAAATGTTCCTGTTAAATTTTATGTCTATAATGATGATATCTTTGTAACAGTTACATATTTCAGTGGATGCACTGGATAAAATTTTTAATTTTAGAACCTACAAGTGATGCAATTCTGTACAGAACAACTAATATAGAAAACAAGCAAGAAATTCTAATGATTTGTGACTGTAATTTCTGCTTAAATCCTATTGCAGCTGGGAATGAAAGAGATTTTTGATGAGAAACTAGCAAATTTAAGTGGAATAATAGGCAGTTCACTTTTATGTGTCAGTCAGATATTCCATAAGGCATTTATTGAAGTCAGTGAGGAAGGAACTGAGGCAGCAGCTGCATCTGGTGAGTATAACAGCTGTTTCTTTCCTACCATTGCGGCTTTATCTGGTTCCATATTCAGCAAGAAATATGGCAGATGCTTAAAGGTTTTAAAAATACATATTTTTCAATTGATACTGTGTAAAATGCCTGTTCTAATTTTACTAGCTGTTGTGTATATGTACATGTGTAACCCTGACAGTGTACTGAATAACTAGGAAAATAAATAACAATATAAATTAAATGTAATGTATCTTGGAAACCATTTGGAATAGGGCGTATGCTCATATGATGTTTTTTTTCCTTCAAATGATATTCCTTGTCATATTCCTGAATACTGACAATTCCTTCTGGGATACTGTGTGTATTTTAGAGTGTGGTTTATGGCTTACTAGGTGTCAGTGTGCCACTTTCATTCAAGATTAGGGGTCAGATGTATATAAAACCTTCTGGTAGATCACAAAATTAATTTTGTGAAATCTTGTTGCCATCAGTTCTCAATTATTTACAGGATAAATACTCTTTTTACAGATTTCAGGAAAGAAAGGGCTTTTAGCTTTTATTTCATAAAGCTGAAGAGCTAAAAAAATAGACACCTGTTTTTTTTTTTTTTTTTTTTCCGGGACTAGAAAGGAGATTAAGGTTTAACATTCTGTTGATGTTGATGTCATTAGAGATGGAACACAAGCTTAGATTGTTTTAAGGATGGGGAAAGGAATTGGACACACAGTTTCAAAAGAACCATTCTGGCATTTGTTTTCAGTGATTTAGGGAAATTATGGGAAACCTAAATCTGGATTGCTGGACACAGGTTTTAACAGTTGTTTTCCTGAAAGTGAGTCCAGTGTACTAATCTCTGTGCCACCACACTTGGTCACAGGACAGTAATTTTGCAGCACTTCAGGCATAGTTATAATAGTCGTCATTGTTTCTATCCTTCAGCCATCAACCATTTCATACGCAATATTTATATTTAGATAGTTGAAAATTAGCAAGGCTGTAAATTACAGGACAAATGCATGCAAAAAGAAAGGAGAACGAGATAAATTCTGCACTTACTACTCCAACAAATCTCCTATTTGAGTCGTTCTAGATGTATCTTACCAGTGAAAAACATGTGTTAATCTATTACACATTTGATATGTAAGGACTGAGGTGGGAAGATAACATTAAAAATGTTAACTATTTATCTGCAGCTGACTGGTTGGCACATATACGGTCCCATATGTGGAAACACAGGCACCAAAACACATACTATTGTGGCCACAGGGACATTGTTTATAAGCAGTAGCCCACGTAGATAAATGTGGGTGAAAAGGAGAGAGAGCTTTAACAACTGAAAGAGAAAAAGATTTGCAGTTACAGCCTTTTCCTCATCATCCATTTCCTCATCATCCATTTCCTCATCATCCATACCAGCAACAAGTAATGAAAGAACATGTGTGAAATGATATGGAGAAGCACAACGGTAAAACACTGGACTCTGATTCAGGCTGATGGCTGCTCAAATTCTCATCTGGCTAACAAGATTTAGGTTTCTCATGATCTCCCTCAACTGTGTATGTCAAATACCAGGACTGTAACTTTGAAAATGACATGGCTTATTTCCTTTGCCAATATGAGATTATGTTTGTCTCAAATGACATTGTCAGCAGGATGTTAAACAATAATCTTGATTACTTCCTTAAGTTGCTCTCAGTGGTAGTGGCATAATAATGATTGATTATACTAATAATCACAAAACTGAAGATTTAACTTAAAAGAGAGAGAGAGATTGTAGTTGAGAAAAGGGAATTATAATATGAGGAGAGGGGAGGAATGAGGTGGAAAATAATAAGAGAATAAAGGGTGAGAGCAAGGAAGAGAGAAGGGGACAGTTGAGAATGGCGACTGGCAGTAATTTACACCAAGGGAATAATGCTGTAACAATCAATACTGAGTTGTTGGAAGTACACGGCAACAAAGCACTGTCAGATGACACAGTGATTGTGTGATGCAAATGCTTCCGTTGTGGACAACTAAGACTGATTGACAAAGTACAAAGTGGCAGGCTAACTCTATTTGAGAAACAGGAATTTGCACAAGAAGCGGAGGCCTTGGTGCCCAAAGACAGGTTTGTTATGATCAAGGTTATAGTGGAGAGTCCAAATCCACCATAGATTAAAACCATGGATTACCTTTCAACAACACCATTTTGAACATGCTGGGTACTATAACTGCTCAGACCCATTCAAAAACCTACTTGGCTGAGGCAGCAGTGGAAATGTTGCAGTTGTGTCAGGAATCCAGATAACTTCTTTAGCCATTTAATCACTATGGATGAGTGCTGGGTGTATGATTATAGCACTAAGACAAAGGAGAAAATAGGCATTGGAAATATGTGGATTCATAAGCACTGAAAATGATGAAGCCCAACAATCATAAAGGAAGATGATGCTGATTGTTTCTTGAAAAGATAATGCAATTGGATGGATAAAAAAAATACTCAAGTGGTGGCAGGAGAACACACATATAACAGATTTGAAAAATCTGATCTGATGCAGTCCCCAACAATCAGTCTTTCTTTCTCATAAGGTCTGGTAAGTCTCCCATAACCCAGGGTTCTGGCCGACTTTTCCAAACTCTTCCCATTTCCTAAACCACCAGTCCTTTTCCTTCACCCCCATTCTTTCCCCTTCCACCCTTCTACCATAAAAAGGAGCCACTGACTCTGAAGGCTTGCATATTTAACAACCTTTATATGTGGGTTCTCCTGCCACCACTTGGTTCTTGGATTTTTTATCCATCCAGTTACATTATGTTTTCAAAAATTTATTATTTTTGTGAATGTTTCTAGAGATTTCCATGGTGTCATGCTAACAGATGATGCTCATAAGGTGCAACCCATCACAGGAGCTTACTAATAAAATCTCTCGATGCTATTGTGTGAGGCTCTGCAGATGAAGTCCTGTGGAAGCAGTTCAAGACTGAGTGCGGTGGCACAGTGATAGCATGCTGGACTTGCATTTAGGATGACGGCAATTCAAATTGTGATCAAGCCATCCAGGTTTAGATTTTCAACAATCTCCCTAAATCGCTCCAGCAAAATGCCACCATGGATCCTTTGAAAAAGGGTATGGTCAATTTCTTTCCCCATCCTTTCATAATCCAAGCTGGTACTCCATCTGTAATGATTGTGCTGTCAACAGAATGTAAAAATCTAATCTTACTTCCTTATGTCAAAGGGGGTGCTTTTGCTCCATGACAGTGCTCCATCTCATACAGAATAGGACACAATCAAACATATTGCTCCTTTCAGGGATCAAATTTTGCTCCATATTCTCCTGGCACGGCATCCAGTGACTTATTCCTCTTTCCTTGGATGAAGAAACCACTGCACATTAGGCAATTCTATAATGATAACAAGATGCTTTTTGAGGGCTAACATTTCCTGAACAACCAAAGTGCAAGCTTCTGAACCAAAGACTTTGCCAAGTTGTCCATCATTAGGAAATGTGTTTTGCACTGGAGGTTGAATCTCTAGAGAAGGTCTAAGACCATCAATAAGTTACATGTTTCCACTTTGCTTTTTTTATGTGATAGTTCATACTTTATAACCACCCCTGAACACAGTTCAGAAGAGCTGGGAGGAGGTGTCAAAACACAAGTTCCCCCTCAATCACAATGGTCATAAACCATTGTGTCTAAGTGGCCAAAGCTCTTCACCAGATTTATAACAGTTCCACATACAAACTTTACCACTTTAGGACAGAAAATTAACTAAAGGTGACTGGGATTAATGATATATCAGTATAAGTATATATTGTGTATGCAGAAGAAATTGCACCTCTTCTACTGATCATCTGCTGTTGGTAATGGAAGGAACAAAGCATTCTAAGTGATTGGAAAAATGTACAAGTCATTCCCATTTTCGAGAAGCATCACTGAATAGATACACACAAATATAGGCTTACATCACTGATGTCAGCCTGCTGTA